>NC_000068.7:50899214-51551714 GCF_000001635.26 Mus musculus | reverse complement strand
ACAATTTGTTGTTGCTTTGCTTGGGAATGAATCTCTGAAGATGAAGAAGTGTACAGCTGCATCCCACTCACAATCAGTGACACTGTGGACTTTGAGACTATTCCCTTCATCAGAAGAGAGAAAAAATTTCCTATATACACAATGAAATTCTACAAAAAAAAAAGTTGTCTATACATGTATGCTTCTGTCTGGGAAGAGTTCATGGCTTTGAAAACACAAGAGCTGTGCAAACGTAACAATAGGCTGCATATGTCTTTTACAAAGTGCTAATTTAGAAGTGGTAGATACCCTTGCTGTTTATGTTAAGTTACTCTGAGGAGAAGCATTGTCACCCATTTTGGACTAATAGAACAGCCCCCATCCCTTTGCTGCATTCAAATCTTTACGTTATCACTTTTGCTTGCAAGGCACATTTCTGCCGTGGAACTTGTAACAGTGAGAATCATTTAATGAGTTATCAGCAAACACGAAAAAGAACTTTGATTGAATTTCATAAGCTGCTTAAGATTCCTGTGTTCTTGGATTGCAACGAATGTTTACACTTCTGCTAATAAAATTCTATCACGCAGATGACAGGTACCAATTAAAGGCAATCACAAGGCATGCTCTCTCTGTACTCTCTGACGCAGACTCTTTAGAAGCTCGTTTGTTGAGTATCATCTGGCATGGAATGGCTTTGATTCTCAGCAGGTTCCGCAGCCTGTGGGATTTCAGCCGTTCCAATGTGGGAGAGCCAGAGGAAGTAGAAAATGATGTTAGGTGTGCATTGAAGCATGAAGATGAATCTGGGCTTTAAGCTGCTGAAACAGTGATATCTATTTTAGCAGATGAACACAGGTCATGGCAGCAGGCAGATCTACACATATTGACTAGCTTATATGTAGAAATATCTGTTTCTCTCTAACCTGAACTCTTAGCAAGTATTTCCTGTCAGAGGTCAGCTCCTGTCCCAGGAAAGCCACCAGTAACGAACCCAAGCACGTTCCAGCTTATGGCCTCACGCTCTTTGTTAACTTACAATCCAGTCTGCGGGGCCACTCTTAAAAACAGTTGGCCTAGAAGCAGCCCACTCTCTTTCTGCTCATATTCCACTGACTAAATTCAGTCACACCTGACCTCACAGAAAGCTGGAAAACATAATGAAGCCTAGCATGTACACAGAGGAGAAAATAAGGTTTTTTGAGTAGTTATGTATTTTTATAGTTTTAGTGTATGGTTTCTGCTCTAATCAAATGAAATGCCTTCACTCATTAGTGGGTACAAAGCTGATAAACACAACCAGGGAATCAAGTCAGCTTTGTTACTTAGAGCAAGGAGAGCTTGCTTGCTGGTGTTCTTCAGTGCAGTGCTTCAACAAACAAAGGCAGAGGGATTTTTCTCTTATTTATTTATTTTTGAAAATCTACATGTGCTCACTTAGGGAGAATTTACTATCACATATAAGGGTGGGTTGTTGCCTGTGTCCTGCACTACTTGCTGACTGACCCTACATACCCTTGGGGGCTGGGGATGAGTTGGTGCAGAGTCAACAACACAGACTCTAGGAGCAGGTGAGAAAGGCCACAGCAAGCTCATCTGAACACTGCTGCAAGCTCCTTTAATGCCCTCCACCCACACCCCATTGGTCCCAAGAAAGCATCTCTTCTAAACAGCAGTTTTCTTCTTTTTTTTATATATTTTTTTATTACGTATTTTCCTCAATTACATTTCCAATGCTATCCCAAAAGTCCCCCATACCCTCTCCCCACTTCCCTACCCACTCATTCCCATTTTTTGGCCCTGGAATTCCCCTGTATGGGGCATATAAAGTTTGTGTGTCCAATGGGCCTCTCTTCCCAGTGATGGCCGACTAGGCCATCTTTTGATACATATGCAGCTAGAGTCAAGAGCTCCGGGGTACTGGTTAGTTCATAATGTTGTTCCACCTATGGGTTGCAGATCCCTTTAGCTCCTTGGGTACTTTCTCTAGGCCCTCCATTGGGGGCCCTGTGATCCATCCAATAGCTGACTGTGAGCATCCACTTCTGTAAACAGCAGTTTTCAATTGGCTGGCAATGTCTACAACAGCAATCTTTGGTCTCTCAGGAATTCCTCAATTAGATCCTCTTGTAGGAGGAAGTGTGCTCAGTTTGAGATTATACACTACATAATCAAAATAAGATAAATGGGATGCCTTCAGGTAGAGAACTTAGCCTAGTTTACTATGGACTACGTAAAAGGGTGTCAGTCAGTGGTATTTTTAACACTCTGTTGACTGAAGGAAGGGAGCTACAAATTAAGGAAGGAGTCAGATTGCCTGTTCTAGGATGGCAAAACGGAAAGTTCATGTTGTTACTTGCTAGCTAAGCCTAAGCCAACTCTACAGCACCTATTAACTTCCTGTGAGGTTAAAGACAAACCAGGGTCAGGGCAACTTTCACGTCAACACAAAATGGAATGGGAAATCAGTAATAAGAAATCCAGTTAGTCCTTCTGTCTAAAGTCCACATCTTGAGTTTGGGGCTACACAGCAATCTTTATCTGTCCGTAAGACTGCAACAGACAAGGATAGTGGGCAAATGGTTCCTTGTTTCTTAATTTTAACGATCCTTTATTCCAATGCTCAGATATGGGCCAGAATGATGGCTCAACAGAAAAGGTCCTTGTCATCAAGCCTGATGACCTGGGTTTGAGCTCCAAAACCCTCATCATGGAAGGAAAAGAACCATCTCTCTCAAGTTGTCCTCTTAACGTCTACACACAAGTGTGAACTCAAGTGCTCCCTCTCCCCACAAAGTAAATGTATCTAAAAAAGGTGAATACATAGGGTCTGCAGAGAAGCATCCGTGGCTAAGAACATTTGCTGCTCTTGCAGAGGACCTTGGTTTAATTTCTGTCACTCACATCAAGGCTTACATTTGCCCGTAGCTTTAGTTCTGGGGGATCTGACACCTTTGTCTAACCTCTAGGGGCATCGGGCACAGATGCGGTATGCATGATTGTATGCAGGCATAAGACTCATATGCATAAAATAAAAGCAAAGAAATTGTTAAAACAACAAAGCAAAGTTCATCTGACTTTTCTTCTGCCACCTTGTCTGAGGGAGTGTCCCAATCCTCACAGTTTCATTCAGCTCCAGTTTCCTGTAATATTTCTATACATCTAGCTGTTATCTTAAACAGTAATAGATAAAACACTGTTGAAGAAGCAGCAATAGCTGGTTAAAGGGCAATAGCTATATGGAAAACACTTTTGCTGCAAACATCGTACACTTTGGATGTGAGTAATCAGGCAGGGGTTAACCAGGAAGCTTCTTTCTTACTGGCTAGTTTTCATAGTGATAAAAGATGCAGTGCAAGTTGCTGAGGAGAAAAGCAACCAGTGATCTTATCAGAAGTGGATCCTGCAAACTACAGTACCAATCTGTCAGGCAAGATGTGCCCATGCTACACTAGGGTCATGGAGGTTATAGAGGCAACCAACCACTTGCTGATTGGATTTAAGGACTGACTGCTCCACAGGAGGGACTGTACATTTGGTCATGTACCTATCGCTAAGGAGGTCCTAGGTTCTAAGGGAAAGCTATTATTTTTGTTTTGCGAAGTAGTCATGTTAAACTTCTAAATATTTATGTTGATGCCTATAGATTTATGCTGCTCTCAATCTTGGTCAGAGAAACATCTTTTATCAGTGGAGAGCAGTTAATGCAGATGTACAATTTATGAAACTGTTGAAAATAAATGACTGTGAGTGTTCATCCACAAATGGAGCATCTACACTAACTCTAATATTCTTAAGACTAAGGTAGCATCATGGAAGAATGGGCAGAAATACTGACTGAGCTGTAGGATGGAGAGAAGTGATCTAAAATGCTGTCTTCTGGACAGGAAATGACCAATGCACCTAGGAGCTCACAGCAGCTATGGTTACCTGAAGAAGATCAAGCCAGCCAAAAATCCCAGCACAGATGGGGGGAAGGGATCATGTAGTATAACCTTTAGGTAAGGAGCTCCTCATAGTTGATAGCTGTTGGAAAAGGGAGTCATTGTTCTTTGGGAGTGTGGCTACTGGTAAGCTACCCATGCTCTGGATGGCTCAGCCATGATGATGTGCGCAGCACTAATTGGATTCAATCAGTTATAAAAGTATAGGAAGAAAAGAAGGAAGGTAGGAAGGCAGGAAGGCAGGAAGGCAGGAAGGCAGGAAGGCAGGCAGGCAGGCAGGCAGGCAGGCAGGCAGGAAGGAAGGAAGGAAGGAAGGAAGGAAGGAAGGAAGGAAGGAAGGAAGGAAGGAGGGAAGGAAGGAAAAATAATGGCAAAGAAACAAAAGAAGACTATATTATGAGTGGGACACATTGAGGAGATCTGGAGTTGTTGGAGAGTGGGAGTTTGGTGAAAATACATGGATAAAATTCTCAAAAAAATCAGTGAAAATTGTAAATTTATAAGAAAAAATAAAATTACTGTAAGCATCAGGGTTTGCCACTACAGAAATGCCTACTGGCTAAAATATGAGACAATTTCTTTTAGAGAAAGGAATTAAGAAGGGGGCATAACTGGCTCTCCTATGGGTTTATTACCACTGGTGTGAGATCAGTCCACATGCCTTAGAAGAGGAAGTAACAGCAAGTGTAAGTTTTCTGGGATGATGTTAGTTCAGAGCCTGTCTTGACAACTGAGCCTTTCTGCAGGCTGTACACAAATGAGAAATAGGGTCAAAGGTGCTTTTATTTTGGGAGCAATTCACATCCATGGTTATATTTTGATGGATGATATAGTTTCACTTTATATATTTGTGAATTCATATAGAATATACATTTGTATGTGTATGTCAGGTGAATATTTCTATACATGCATAATATTATGTATATGTGATATCATATATTTCAACAAAGTACACATCACAACTTATTTTAAACATTTTGTAAATTGTCCTTCTGTAAAGTCTTAGCAGACAAATGTGTATATCCATCATGGGAACTTGTTTTGTTGTTGTTGTTGTTGTTTTTTTTTTTGGTTTGGTTTATTGTCAAATGCACAAAGAACATATTTATTTGATACTGAATCACAAGTGGGTTGGGGTGGGCTCATCATAGACAATCCCAGTGTCAGTGCCAGCAGTTCAGGAATCGAGGTTACCTGGAGTGAGTCAGAAGAAACACAAGAGCCATCATGAAGCCCCTGATCAGCAGGGAAGGACTGAGGGAGGTAAGAGGAGGCCATAACATTTCTCCCCACTCTCCACTTGTAGCCTCCCATAAGCCTGAAACAGGCTAAGCCAGAACCTGACCTTGCTGCCACTAAGAAGATTATCCCTAGATTGCTCTATTGTTCTGCCACTGCCGCTGTTCCTTTTCAAGATACTGCTACCTGCTGAGAGCCCCCCCCCCAACTATTCTGGAGATTATGCCCTACTCTGCATGTCATCACCTGCAGCTGGTTCTAGGCTCCAAGGATGAATCAGCAGGAATGGACTTCCCCCTTCTCTTTTATAAAGCGTGTCCGCCATTAAAAATTTGAACCTTGAGCAGACTAGCATGTCTTGGTTCCATTGTTTCTCAACCCGCCTAGGCTACCTCTTTTCTTCCAGATTCCTAGATACCTTCCAGGCTCAAACCTGGACATGTGAGCCAGGTCGGCCTCAACATCCACTGCCATCTCTTCATCTGCTTGTTGGCCTTGGGGTGGCCTGTGAGCTCTCCCTGCTATGGCTATGCAGCGCAGAAGCCAGGACTTCCTCTGGAAAACTTTTTGTGTTGTGTATTGTTCCAGAACGATCTTCACTCCAGGAGTGGTGCAGTTCAGGTTATAGACTGTCAGTGCCTCTTCATAGATGGCTCCTCCAATAACAAACACAATGATATCCTGAGGCTTGTCTCTGAGTGTGCTGCGGCCTAAATAAGGCTAAAGATTTTCCTTAAGCTTTTCTTTGATGAGATGGTCCAGGGTTTCATGCAGGAAAGGCTGGTGCTGTGTATACACATTTTCCACTCCCTTCCATCCTTTGAGAAACTGTTTGGTAATAGCCACAGCATCTTTGGGGCTGAAGAGGTCACTCCCTCTAACCCGTTTACCACCATATTCACAACTGCAGACACAAGCTTCCGATACTTCTCAGCAACACCTTTACTCCTGAGGTCCTCTATGAGTCCTGGCAGGCTGTTGCTGCTGTGGTGCTCATAATGTTGAGAGCATAAAGCATCACCAGGTGAACTGCATCAAATTCTGTAACTTTTGGTTTCTGCAGGGTTCTCTTCACATTCTGGAGAGCACTAGAATGGTCACTCTGCCAGCCCAGTTCTTCCTCAACCTCTGAAACTTCCAGCAGATTTCGCTCACTGACCAACCGAGACTGTTCTCCAACCACTGTCATGTCATGTGTTTTGAGACAGTCCCAGACATCTTCCTGAAGTATGGATAATTTTCAACAAAGGCAGTCATGTCTGCTATGGATTCTAGCTTTCGCTGCTCTTTTGGTCTTGTCTTCTGGGAGTCTTCCATGAGATTGCTACCAATCTCAGCAGAGTTCAGGTACATGTTATTAGCATAGAGTTCATCATTTTCAGCAAACAGGACCATCTCTCTTAAGTCTGCTCATTCTTGGCACTCTGGAAAGATCAATCTGGTTGTTGTTTATGCCCACTAGTTCATGAGTCATAGTCTGATATGTCCACTGGTTGAGCGGTGGGGTGATAGCATCATTGCAGCCATCCAGAGTGAGAAGCAGCTGAGGAACCTCTGTCTGCCAGAATTCAATGAGTTATCAACCCAAATAAAGTTTATGCGGCCTTGTTACATGTGTGACATGTCAGAATGGGTAGTGAGAGATCTAACTTGAATTCCTGATTCTTGTTTGAACTCTATACAAGAGAGCAGAGAGGCCAAGACCATTGTCTTCAAAGGGCTTCAAAGGCTGTGTAATTAAGGGAACTTCTTGTTTTTCTGAGCAACCTTCTGGAATGGAGCTGGAGGCTTTCATAGTGCCAGGAGGTGCTATACAATGCTTGGAAAGAAATGCATCATTAGTCTGACTCTGCTGTGAATCCTGCAAGCAACAATACCAACCTTCTGGGCCAGATACACCTACTGGCACAATAGTGGCAGAACTGTTGCGGGAGTGACCAGCCACTCTATCATTAGTTCTGGGGCCTGTTCCACAGGTGGGAACATATGCCTGTTATCATACACTTGATCAAAAACCCATGCTGATGTATTAGGCCTTTGGGCTGAACTGACTACTGTTGTTGAGTGAAATTACTAGGGCTCCCAGATGCCTTGTAGAGGCTTATGTCTAGCAGCATAGACAAATGCTATTCCAGCAGTAATTAGAGAGACTTCCCTTTGAAATGAACTGTGGTGAGACAGGGGTACATGGCTGTTCTAGGGGCTGAGAAGTGACAGTAGAGAGCTCAGGCATGACATGATCATTATAACACTGCTAAGGCTCAGGGATCCTGTGGATGAGGGAATGGGAAGTCTTTAAGAACCAGAAGATATGTATGGAGAAGGGCTTTTAAATGGTGCCTGTTGGACACACACAGCTAATTTATTTATGACCCCACAGCAGCTTGGCTGCCTGCCCTGGGCCTGCACAGGGTGGAGTCTATCAACAGCCAATCGTGGATCAGGGAACACCCTAGCTGTTATCTGAAACAGTAACTGATATTGTTATTGCTGAATTATTGGCTACTGGTGAACTCTAGGGGAGAGCAGTGATTTTTTTTTCCAGTGTTGTACCCACCAGATTCCAGTGAATAGTTCCAGACATAAATGATTCTAGTTAAACTCAGTGGGCCTCAAAACAAGCTCAAAGTAAAATATAAAGTGGATGTCCTAATTTTCTTTCTGTTGTTGTGATAAAACATTGAGTACAAGCAACTTGATAAGGAACGGATTTATAATATCTAACATGTGGAACAGGTGAATACATCATCCGGGGAAACCAAGGCAGAAACCCGAAGACAAGAACTGAAGCAGTAACCAAGGAGAATGGCTCTCCATGGCTTCCTCAGCCTACTTTCTTGGACAATTCAGAGCCATCTGCTCAGATGTAGGGCTACTCACAGTGGGGTGGGGTGACAAAACCTTCCCCTAATGAATAAAGATTTTAGGGGACCAATCACTGAGCAAGGAATAGGCGGGACTTCCGAGTTAGAGAGGGGAAGAAAGGCAGGAAAAGGGGTCTGTTTTTTGGATGGGAGACAGGTGGAGGTCAAACTGTAGCTAGCGGAACGCCCCCCCCCACCCCATCCCGTTTCAAGTGGCATATCCATTGGGATCTGCTACTGGAGGATTTAACTTAGAATGGCTTACAAATCAGGATGCTAGTTGCTGCGCCCAGTGATTGTGTTACCTGTTAATTCTGAACGAAATTTGTGTGGTGTTTCCCTTCACTTGGCGACTCAACTGGCTTCCAGAGAGAAAGGTATGGCGGCAAAGTGTGGGTTTTCAAGAAGTGCACCCCAAAAGTCCGTGGGAATTTGGAAGTGTGGGGCTGGTGTAGCAACGACCCATCAGTGAGAACTGCGACATGGGCAGTCGCTGCTTGGAGCTTGGAGGTGCCGGGGCCACAGAGTAGCTGGTGTTAGAGTGGGATGGTGCCTCTTTAATATTTCAAGCAACAGAGTCGTACCTTCCATGTCTATTATTAATAAAAAAAAATAGCCTTGACCCCATGTTCAACTGTATATAATAAACTCACTGAGATTCCACAATGATGCTGATTTTCCATATGAGACCCCATTCTACCCAATCCCAGCTCCTCGGATCCTCCTTCTTTCCCGAATGTCCATCACATGTTTGTTCATTGTAGTGGCTTTGGAACTTGTGGTGTGAGGCATAGTATACTCCTTTCTTCAAACAGCTTTACCTGAGAATGTTCATTGCAATGAGTTGTTAGGCTAGTTTGAGGCCTCTGACTTCTGCCACAACAAAAATACTGGACCCTCATAAAGAATCTCCCATATCCTGCTGTTGCTCTGTGTCCTGTTGGGGGAACTTGTGGAAATGAATCTGCAGGGCTGGCCCCTTCACCCGCTCTGGCAACTCACAGATGGGGAAGATGGTGTGGGCCTACTCAAAGCCTTGGCCCTGTGCCTGAGTGGTAGTATCTGATCACCCTGTTAGATTTCCCTTTCCCACCAGAGCTGTCTCTCCAATTGGCTCTCCAATTTCCAGCCCTGCACTGCTGTGGTCATTGGGTCTGCTTTCCCATGTCCATGGCAGTAGAACCAGCTCTTCAAAATCGCCCAGCTGAGGGGCAGAGCAGCTCTCCCACAATATGTCATTGTTGGCGCCACCCTGTGGTAATCAGTGTGGGGGCAGAGCTAGCTCAGTGCACTCCTTGGAAATCAACATGATTTCAGGTACAGACCACAGATATCCTCAAAGCCTTCGGTGGTAGTATGGGCCCCAGACATCAACATAGACCCTGGCTACAGCAAGACCACAGACCCAGGCACGGCCCTTAGTTGCAATACAACTCAGATGTCAATACAGCCTCTGGTGCCTGCTCAGGCTCTTCACATAAGGCTGTTCCTCACTGCTCTCTAATCTCCAGTTCTGACTCTCTTCATAGCCTATTCTTTACAGCTACGGTTCTCTTCCTTTCCCATCACTCTGTCACTCTGCCTGGCTGTCAGTGTTCCAGTGCAGTCTTTAAAAAAATGTAACATTTACCGACTTCGTTCTTTGACAACTTCATGCATGTATAACGTAGTACTTTCTTTTGCTATAAATTCTCCCACCCTAAAATATCCCTGTTGCACTCCTCCCTAGAAGTCTCTCTCTCACTGTGCAGATTAGTGTTGTCAACTACAGTCACCGGGAAATATGGAAGCCTGTGCCACCCTCTGAGTCTCACCCATGAAAGGTTTTGCCTCCCATGGAGCTGAGGCACTGAAGTCCCTGACATTGCCATGACCCATGTCAACAACACATATCTGCTTATTTCGGGTTTCCTCTACTCCCCACAATACCATTTACATAGTTCAATTTTGATAAACGACTTTTTACTGCAAGTGGAAATGGGACCATGCTATACATTTATTAAGGCAAATTGGGACTGTAGCCACACATGCTATAAATTAATATTAGGAAAATTAGGCCTGAGAACCTACCTATCAGGCATGTTAGACAAAGGAAAGGGCTTAGCCCACAAGAGGCCTCTTTGCCTCTTTAACCCTTTGTAGTCACCACACACAAACACACACACACACACACACACACACACACACACACACACACACCGAGAGAGAGAGAGAGAGAGAGAGAGAGAGAGAGAGAGAGAGAGAGAGAGAGAGATTTACTGTGTGGTATATGATATTTAATCTAAGAGGGTATTTAGCAAGTTGTTTGCAATGAAACTATCCTGTCCTATAAATTTGTTATTCAATAAATCCTGACTTGAGAAATGACATAAATGTGTTTTCCTGTGTCCTATAGAGTGTGATCAGGAGATACAACAACAATGGGGAAGAACCTTCTCTCTCTGCCTCTTTTCACAGTAGTGACACCAAGCCAAGGGATATGCTACTAAAAGCAGTCAAATATTGAAGGCAGAGGAATGAACCAACTTACTAGGAGTCGTGTTCAGATTCGATTCTCCACGGTAAAGAGGAGGTGAGAGGTCCTAACTGGTCAAATGGAGGACCTAGAGGATCCTGACTGATGTTTTGCTCAAAGCCAAGGATCTGTGGTGCAGCACTTGGTATATACAGTGGGGCATCTGGAGAGACTCAGGACTAGTGAGTGATGCTTTCTCTGTCACTGGCAGGATTATGACGAGAGAAGGCACACATTCATGTTATCTTAGTTATTGCTCTCACTCTCGTCCTCTGGTATACACAAGCTCACAAGTCCTATTAATACAGCTGACCGTAATCCCTAATGCAATAAGCTCGCCATTTCTCCCTAGGCACAGGCTTATGGAGATGGAACACCAGGCGCTAACATTTACTTTAACATTTTGTGCATCCGTAGACTCATTCATGCTTAAGACAGCTATTTTCAAGATGCTTATCCTTTCTTGTTCTTCTCTCTAGAGCCTTGTTTTCCTGAACTATATGTGTTTTATAGCTCCCTGCCCCATGCAGAGGAGAGGTAAAAGACTGCAATTTAGGCAATGGCCAAGCAATTGCACTTAGGAGTGAATTAGGAGTGTGCTCGTCACCGCAGCACAGGTTTGCAGTGCATAAACTTAGCAGTGCTGCATTAGATCAGTCTATGGTGATGATAAATACATGGGAGTTTAGGGAGTCGGAACTGATGCGTAAGATTGGTGGGGAGAGAGGAGCCCAGAAACCCATTAGGAAACTGAATCTGCAGGAATGGCAGGTGTCAGGGTAACTACAAAACATCAACTGTGGTTTTGTTTTGTTTTGTTTTGTTTTGTTTTGTTTTTTCAGATAAAATCCACCTCCCTGTGCACGTTTAACTAAATTAGCAAGACTGAACTGGCACAGCATGGTAATGATCTAGAGAATCAGATCTAAACCTGTGGGCCATGATCCCTGTGTGTGTGGGTCAAGCAATCTTTTCACAGTGGTCACCTAAGACCATCAGAAAACACAGATGTCCATATTACAATTCATAACAGTAGTAAAATCCCAGTTATGAAGTAGCAATGAAAATAATTTTATGGTTGGGGGTTCACTACAACACGAGGATCTGTATTAAAGAGTCACAACATTAGACAGGTGGAGAATTGTTGATCTAGAGAAAGCAAAATCAGACTGTGTGGACGTCAATAAAAATAAAGGGATGGGAGTGAGCCTGAGAATGCACCAAACATGAAGAGTGGTGCCTGATAAACTGCGTGATACTGGTCCTGAGACATGGAGACACTTACCCCAAGACTATACAACAAGTAAAGATCACCGAGACTCACAGACAGGCTCAACTGCCCAGACGACTCTCAGAAAAGCCAAGCTGACTACTCAGCTGAGACCAGCAGTGTTTCTTGTAATGTAGAGACTGACTCAGCTGCCTAGGAAAGACTCTGACCAACTGAGCTCCCTGCAAATGATATGACCGACCAGTTGAGTTGCCTGTAGATTGTGAAGTGCACCCCAGATTTCCAGCTTTTATGAACTATCATCATGGTGGTGGTGGGCTTTTAGGGACACAGCTATCTTTGAGACGCATCTATTCCTGTAACTCCTCATGCTTATTTAGGTAAGTAACACCAATAAAATGTGTTGGTTCACCAAGTTGAATTTTAGTGGTATCCTTACTTTGATTTCTGGTAAAAGGGTGAAAGAACTACCCCTGCTGAGGTGTAGGAGCTCCAAGAGAATATAACATCAAATGACTAGACCCTGAAATACCTGTTTTCATTCCCAAGACTCCTCTCACGAAAAAAAAAAAAAAAACAAGGGTGAGAGAGGCTTCAGATAAAAATGTTCCAGTAAAGTCTATGAACTGCCCATGTGGGTATTGGAAGTTGATCAAACTATTATCTTGTGTCTTAGTTAAGGTTTTACTGCTGTGAACAGACACCGTGACCAAGGCAACTCTTATAAAGGACAACATTTAATTGGGCTGGCTTATAGGTTCAGAGGTTCAGTCCATCATCATCAAGGTGGGTGCAGGGCAGCATCTAGGCAGACATGATGCAGGCAGAGCTGTGAGTTCTACATCTTCATGTGAACCCTGCTAGTGGAAGACTTACTCCCAGACAGCCAGGACAAGAGTATTAAAGCCCACACCCACAAGACTACACCTACTCCAACAAGGTCACACCTCCCAACAGTGCCACTCCCTGGGTTAAACATATACAAACCATTACAAAAAAAAGTGCTTCCCTGAACATATATTCAGTCAAGGATTCCTCATGCAAGGGACAGAGAAAGCTAAAAATGTCTGTTTCTTGAGTTAACCTTATGAAACCTCCTTTGCTTGATGAAAGAAGTGTGGGTCAGAACACTCTGAAAAAAGTGAGACCTTTCTGTTCACCTACTGGGCTTTCAAAACTATACTGTTGACTGCACATACGAGTCTTGTGGGTCCATCCTTTACAGAGAGTTTGTTTTGCCCCCTTGCCCAATTCATGGATCTGCATTCCTGGTTAGTAAGTTTATCTTCACTCTTCACTCCTATGCTATTAAGTTTTAATAAAATGTACACACTGCCTCTAGGTGTTTCTCAGATCTCACAGCAATCTATTTGATAGTCCTAGTGCACTAGGCTGTGGATGCTGTAACATATGGAAACCCTAGACTTAACAAACAAAATATAATCTGTCCTGTCAAATTGAGACTTCTGAAAAATGAAGCGTATGTCTCAAGAAATATTTGCAGTAACTTTTTATGTTATGTGGCAGTGCTCCCTCACATCCCACTCCAGACATTGAGATTTAATCTGATGTTCTATAACTCCACAAATTCAAGGACACCCCAGGCAGCTATCAAAGTCATGGCTTAAATTTCCAATCCTTATTTAACTGGAAGAATTCAGTGTCATCATGCTCTTCTTCTCTGATTATATAAGAAAATATGGGCAAAGTAAGACTGAAAATAGTATTGTAATAGGCTACCAGAGTTTAGCACAACTTATTCCATGGCAAAAGTGCCATTTAGGCCTTGGAACACAACACATAAGCTGCAATACCTGCTAAAACAAGAAAAAAGACCTAATCCATTGAAGGCCATATCTTGCAAAGCCCCTAAATGTAGTAATCTTGTTTTTTTGGCTTTTATGTTCTGCTACTAGCTAACTATTCTTGTTGATTGAGATTTTTCAAGCCCATCTTAAGAAGGGCTTGAGAGTACACCAGGGTCCCAAACACCTAGAATAGTTACTGGCTAGCTAATAAAGACTTTCTGTTGGCTTGAACATGTATCCATGTAGTCTTCTTTGGTAGATACCTCACAACAGTTTTGGAGGCCCCAGTGAGAACCTCCGATCTTGAGACATTTTGGGACTTGGAGACCTTAGAACATGGAAGAATGTGGTAGTCAAGGAAATCCCAGGGTTTCACAGCCTGAGATTTTCCAGAGCCCCAGGATTCCCTTTGGTCACTTGCTGCCTAAAGCCTCAAGGGAATCTTGCAGCTTCCTTCAAAAGGAAACAAAATTGAAAGTCACTTAGCTTGTCACCTTCTTTTGGTACTCTCAAAATCAAAGGCTCTGGGACAGCAGATCCAAGCCCTTCAGAGTAAAGGATGCTGAAAAGAGAGAAACCAAAATATTCCATGACACAACCAAATTCACACAATATCTTTCCACCAATCTAGCCTTTCAAAGGATATTAAAGGGAAAACTCCAACACAAGGAGGAAAATTAAGCCCTAGAAAAAGCAAGAAAGTAATCCTTCAACAAAACTAAAAGAAGATACATGCAAGAACAGGATCCCAACTTTAACAACAAAATAACAGGAAGTAACAATTACTTTTCCTTAATACAAAGTACTTAAGAAGCTGGACTCCAGAAAATCAAATAACCCTATTAAAAAATGGGGTACAGAGCTAAACAAAGAATTCTCAACTGAGGAATACCGAATGGCTGAGAAGCATCTGAAAAAAATGTCCAAGATCTTTAATCATCAGGAAAATGCAAATCAAAACAACCCTGAAATTCCACCTCACACCAGTCAGAACGGCTAAGATAAAAAAAAATTCAGGTGACAGCAGATGCTGGCGAAGATGTTGAGAAAGAAGAACACTCCTCTATTGCTGTTGGGATTGCAAGCTGGTAGAACCACTCTGGAAATCAGTCTGGTGGTTCCTCAGAAAATTGGACATAGTATTACCGGAGGATCCAGCAAAACCTCTCCTGGGCATATACCCGGAAGATGTTCCAATTTGTAATAAGGACACATGCTCCACTATGTTCATAGATGCCTTATTTATAGTAGCCAAAAGCTGGAAAGAACCCAGATGTCCCTCAACAGAGAAATGGATACAGAAAATGTGGTACATTTACACAATGGAATACTACTCAGCTATTAAAAACAATGAATTTATGAAATTCTTAGGCAAATGGATGGATCTGAGGATATCATCCTGAGTGAGGTAACCCAATCACAAAAGAACACACATGATATACACTCACTGATAAGCGTATATTAGCCCAGAAACTTAGAATACCCAAGATACAATTTGCAAAACACATGAAACTCAAGAAGAAGGAAGACCAAAGTATGGATACTTTGTTCCTTCTTAGAATGAGGAATAAAATACCCATGAAAGGAGTTACAGAGACAAAGTTTGGAGCTGAGATGGAAAGAAGGACCATCCAGAGACTGCCCTACCTGGGGATCCATCCCATAATCAGCCACCAAACCCAGACACTATTGCATATGCCAGCAAGATTTTGCTGACAGGACCCTGATATAGCTGTCTCATGTGAGGCTATGCTAGTGCCTGGCAAATACAGAAGTGGATGCTCACAGTCAGCTATTGGATGGAACACAGGGCCCTCAATGGAGAAGCTAGAGAAAGTACCCAAGGAACTGAGGGGGTCTGTAACCCTATAGGTGGAACAACAATATGAAGTAGCCATTACCCCCAGGGCAACAATATGAAGTAGCCATTACCCCCAGGGCTCGTGTCTCTAGCTGCATATGTAGCAGAAGATGGCCTAGTCGGCCATCATTGGGAGGAGAGGCTCTTGGTCTTACAAAGATTATTTGCCCCAGTACAGGGGAATGCCAGGGCAGGAAGCAGGAGTGGGTGGGTTGGGGAGCAGGGTGCAGGGAGGAGATAGGGGACTTTCGAGATAGCATTTGAAGTGTAAATGAAGAAAATATCTAATAAAAATTGTTTAAAAATTGAAATAAACATACCTTATGAAAAAAAGAGAGTATATGAGTTTCCTAGCCATTGTTAGCTGGACATCAGTCAGGACTGCTGACTCTGGCTGGACTCCAAGACCCTATATTTTATTGGGATTTGAACTAATCAAACAATAAACTCCACTTCTAACCTCAGCAGCTGTAAATGAGGACCAACCTAAGCTCACCCTGGGGGAACTGCAAGGGAAGGGTACCAAGATATTCCCTACTGAGCCTCCCTATGCAGATCCCTGTAGCTGTACAAAGCAGGCTAATTCCATGAATGGCGGTTGAGTGTATTTTCAGACCCCAGAGACTATGTGGCTAAACTGCACTAACAACTCTGGAGACTCCTGCTCCTTTGCATCCTCAATGCGCACTATACCATAGGTGTTCATCTATAATGGAGAAAAAGGCAGGGTCCAATTAAATCTAGTTTCTGGGTTTCCACATGTGCAGTGAGACATCCCCGCTCCCATTCCCCTGCTGGAGAGGGAAGGTGTTGGTGGGTTCTGCTGCAGTTGAAACTTCACCCATACTTAGGGAGATACAATTGTTAAGGAATCCACTACTGAAATATGACCTGGGTCATCTAGAAAGTTCTCTTTTACAACTGGAAGCCCACTGAGATGCCTTAGCCAAGGTTGGCCTTCAGAACCAATGAAAATGGGACCTTCTTTTAATGATGGCACTGGGAGAACCTTGCCGTTTCTATGCCAGTCAATCAGGGATTGGCCTGTACTTCCAGATCTTGAGACTCCAACACCTCTGGCCTCTGTATGAACCTCCACTCATCTGTGCAAAGTCAAACCAGACATACACAGAACTAAGGAAATAAAATCATAAAGTCTTTTGGAAAAATGCTACACTCAGTAAATATGATTATCTCCAGGTATTTGTGAAGAAGAGATTGCAGGAAACCTATCAGATTGCAAATGTGTAGGTTCTTACACCACTTATATTATGTGGTACAGAATTTACAAGCAGCTGATGCACACCATCCTGTGTACTTTAAGTAATCTATAGATTGCTTACTTATATGCTCTTCTTGTTATACTGTTTGCTGAAATACAATGGCAAGAGGAAAAAACTTTATGTGTTTGGTATAGATAAAATTAAATTTTTCCTATGTTTTCCATATGGTTTACACTTATTTAGAGAATGAGCTATTTTCTATGAAAACATAAGGACTTGGGATATGGAGATTACGTGACACTCTGGAAAAGATCATACATATAACAACTCTAAAAAACATTTGGTTAAAAAGTTCTGGGCTAGGGACTGGAGAGATGGTTCAATGGTTAAGACTGCTGTTCCAGAGGTCCAGAGTTCAATTCCTAGCAACAACATGGTGGCTCACAACCATCTATAATGGGATCTGGTGCCCTCTTCTGGGATATATGAAGATAGCTACAGTGTACTTATATAAATAAAATAAATAAATAAATAAATAAATCTTAAAAGATATTCTGGGGCTCAAGAATCAATGGGGGTGACCTTGGCTGTTATTCACGACATTGGATATACAGACCTAAAGAAGCCACCGCCTGTAGCCATGCAGGAACCCCAATGGAACAATAGGGGCACCAACCCACCCACATAACCTTTGATCCCAAATTTATCCTGTCTACAAGAAATGCAGGGACTGGGAATGGAGCAGAATCTGAGGGAATCACCAAGCACTAACGGGCCCATCTACAGACCCATCCCATGGGCAAGTACCAATCCCTGACACTACTAATAATACTCGTATGCTTGCAGACAGGAGTCCATCATGGCTGTCCTCTGAGAGGTTCTAGTCAGCAGCTGATTCAGATGGATGCAGACACCACAGCCAAACAGTCGATGGAGCTTGGACACTCGAATGGAAAAGTTGTGGGAAGGATTGCAGCTGTAGAGGGGATGAGAACTCCACAGGAAGACCAACAGAGTCAACTAACCTGGACCCTTGGAGCTCTCAGAGACTGAACCATCAACCAAAGAGCATAAACGAGCTGGACTTAGTGGCCCCAGCATATGTAGCAGATGTGTAGATTTGTCTTCATGTGGGTCCTAAACTGTTGACTGTCTATGGAGTATGTTCTTCTAGATGGACTGCCTTGTTTGACCTTAGTGGGAAAGGATGCACCTAGCCACAGAAACTTGATGTGCCAGTGTGGGGGGGATATACAGAGGGGCCCTCTATCTCCTGAGAGGAGAAAGGGAGGGAGATGTGAGGAAGGCTTGTGGGAGGGGGTCAGTGATCCAGATGTAAAGTGAATAATAATAATAATAATAATAATAATAATAATAATAATAATAATAATAATAAAAAGAGTCTTCTTGTGCTGAGTCCAGGTGAAAATAAGTGGTGACATTTCTTCTTTGCCACTTAACAATTGTGTGGCATTAACTGCACTGGTCCTCCATATTCCTTCTAATGTAACATGCAGCTTTTTTTCAAGTACAGGGAAATAATAAATCAGAAAGATAGTTTATGGTTAGAAATGAGTGTTATGCTTTCCAAGTAAAGTGGCTGACGGAGCACAGAGGATGAATTGACACGTGAGAGTCAAACTTGGGTCTGTTATGAATCCCAGAGACGAGGGGGGCCCAGGAAGGGCTTCTTCCGGGGGCTACGCAGAGAATCCAAGCTCCTCTTACAGATCACAGATGCTGTCCTGGAAGAAAGCGATCCTGATCGGAAGCAGGGTAGCATCCAGCATCACAAACTTCAGGTTTAAAATATCTGTCTTGTGACCCCATCAGGCAGCTAGAATTTCCTGTTGACCCTGGAAATCCAGAGGATGCTGCGCTGGCCCACAAGCTGCCTCCCCCTCACATCCCAAAGGCCAACAAAGGGATTGTAGGATTTAAACCAGATAGCACGTGTTTTGTGGTTTTGCTGTTGTTAATTAAAGTCCAAGGTCAATACCCTGAACAATAAGAATGGCTGAGCTATCCCTCTAAATAATAGATTTGAAGGAAGCAGGCTTGAATTCGGTGAGTTATATAGATGACAACAGGAAAGCAGGGTAAAAAAATGTAAGAACAGCTGTGTTATTGTAAAAGGAAGTAGACAGCTGGAATCCATAGGACCCAAGATGGTTAAGTGTGAGAAATCTGTAAGCTAACTCTGTTGGATAGAACCACTGACTTGTTTTCAAACAGTGTCACGGAGTCACCTAGTGCACACTTCCACGATGGAGGGTTATTTTTAAGAAAGGGTATCTGTTAAATGATAATGTTTGAAAAGAAGATAGAATCTTGATTCGTGTTACTGGGCCAAGATTTTATTTAAACTCACTGGGCGAACTGAGTAAGATACAACAATCAGTTCAGAATAAAATGCGCAGAAATGCCCATGTTGCCAGGTGCATGTGCAAATAATGAATGCTAAAATGAATTTACAAATCAGTGCAGTTCGGAAGTGGCTAGAGGGAAAAGGATTACTCTCCTGGACAAAACAAAAAAAATCAAAGAGTCAATCAATCAAACAAAAACAAAAACATCATAGAAAGTGGAAACCCTGGTGAGCTGACACTATTTCTGACAGCCCTTGCAAGGGTGTGCTTCAGGAGCCCCGTTTGCTAACAGTGCCTAAAGGATGGAGTCAGAGTGCCTATGCATTCTATACTTCCCACAAAATTTCTTAGCTGAAACACAGGACAACGTATATTAATTCAGGGCTATACCCTTAAATGTGCCTGTCTGGCTCAGCAGCTAACGTATGTACAAAATCTGTTTGGATCTACCTGCATGGATGTCACATTGCTTTTTCTACAGTTACTAAACACAAAGTCACCTCTAGTCTGCTCCAGTTGGCCTGTGCAATGTTCTTTGGGCTTTCCCACTTCTCATGTTTTTCTGTTTTATCCAAACTGAATGTTGGTCATGTTGATTTCCTTTTTCTTTTAAAATCCTCCAAATTATAGAGTCACCCTATACTAGATGTAAGAAAACTGGTCATCAGCTTAACAGAGAGACATTAGTAAATGCTTGCAGGAGGGTGAGCAAGAACACATGATGAAGACCTTCTATGCCGAGAAGCTCTTCATATGCTGAGAAGAGGCTAAGGGGTCATGTAGCCCTCTGCCAAGTTGAATCTTCCCAGAAGCATGAAATGATCTTGTGTAATGATCCCCATACACAGAACTCAAGGCTCCATCAGGTTAACTTGATTTACTCTTTGCACAGTCTGCCCTGGTGGCATAACATAGGCAGTATGACTGACTCAGTGAACAAAATCCTTTCATCTGCTCCAACTACTCCCTAATGTAAACCAGGGTGGTTAGCCAAATTCTCTCCGTCTCTCTGCGAGACCATAGCAGGCTATGTAAACAAGGAAAAGGCCCCTTCGGTGCGTAACTCTCTACAGCAAGGAACTTCAAAGATGTCTGTGGTATTCCATTCATAAGTGATCTAATTTGGGGCAGAGTCACATAAGCAGAACGGCTTGCTTAGCTGTTTGTGGTATGTAGTATTTACATTGTGGGGCTTTGGTGCCCTGTTACTGTATGTTCTTTCTCCAGTGGTAATTTGTTTAGAGAAGACATCTTTGTGGGTAGTGGGAGAAAAGGGTGGGCAGCAACGCTGTGCTGTCAGGCTGAATATGTGTGTGGCCTTGGGGAAGTCTGCTTTGAACAAGAATACTATGGGTTTCCATTACCAGCAAGAATGCTCAGGGGAAAGTATGTGCATACAAATTCCTTTGTCCGGAAATCAGGAGGAGGAAGAATGTTCACAGATGCCCTGCAGCAGACCTTTTGTCTCTTAAGATGAATCCATGGAAACCGTATCTCTGCGAAGGCAGAGCTCAATTCGTCCAACAACACCCAGGGAAATAAAGTGTAGGGTTGTCTTTGTCTGTGTCCATTCCCAGTCTGACACGGGAGGCAGATGGAAGAGGCAAACATCTGGGGTTGAGGACCTCACATCTTATTCTTGATATTTATCTTGAATGAACACTTGCCTTTCTGCTTTTTTTTTTTTTAGCCAAATTCTATCAGTTCATTTTTATTAGGACTCAGGCAACAATATTCCAAAATACGATAGCCAATGTGGGCACCTAGCACCTACCTCTTCCCGGGACCCTGGCAGGAGCTGAGCATTGTTCAAAGCACTGTTAAACATTGCCAAGATCATTGCTGACTGTACAAGTCCCCTCTTAAGCTCTCATTCTAATGTTTGCTCAAAATGTTGGAGATAGTGAGATTTGGATATTTGATTGGCAGCTACTGGCCTCGTCTCTGGGTCCCTGGATGCTATGAGCTAAGAGCTGTTAAACAGCCAGACTGTTCTCCTGTCCATACCAGCCACTGCATCCTCAGTGGCCTAAGTTAGTGACAGGGTAGTTATAGCAGAAGCACAACATGAGCTCCTAAGGTGAGGTCCTGGGCATAACAGTTTGGAACAGTGTGACAGAAGTGACTTGGCTGGAGAGCAGTCATTACTTTGATGGTTGCAGAAGAAGATGGTCTGGGAGAATTGCAGTCTTGATAGTGGAAGAGTTGGGGCGGCAAGAGCAGCAGAGGATGAAAATTGATTCTCCTGCACCCCTGATAGTTCTAGAAAGTGACGTCCAAACGGCCGCCATAAGGTAGAAGACCCTGAATGCAAACATGAGGTTTCAGGGATTTATTGGGAGACATGAAGAGCATTTAGGCAAGTGTAAAGAATGATAAAGCACCCCATACCATCCAAGTAACAAATAAACCCTCCCTTTCTATAAATCCCCAAACCAGCTGGCTGGACAAGAAGATCTATGCGTTCCCAGCTCCAGGCCTATGCCACTTGGCCATCAAGTCTTCTGTTTATGCGAAAATCTAGTGCTAAAGACTGATGCATTGCATATCATGTCCTTGCTTGGTATCAACTCTCCTGCAAAATCAGCCATAAAGCTGATAGACTGATAGACTATAAAGCCAAGATAGACTGCTCTGACTATGCTAACCTCTGTATTTGGGAACAGGCTAAAAAGAAAGTCGAAGACTTACCTTATTTTATAACAATAGACCACAAGACCCTCATTCCAGAAGGGCTTCTGCCCGGGAGGGAGGAGTTCTGTCCATAGAGGCCAGCAGAATTTGGGCAGAAGGGTTTATGGCATTTCTCTACTGTGCTCTCTGTTACATGAGACAGCAGACTTGGATTCAGTCACTTTCTGAACTCACATCAATTCTCCATCAATCCCCAGCATTCAAAGTGGGTCTTCAGCGCTTCATTGATGGAGATAAAGCTTTGGTTCACTGTGCTTTTCCCTTGTCAGTCTGTCCTGCATTATAGAAGTGGTGGCTATGGCATTTATAGGTAAAGGAAGATATCTGCTCTTTCCCACTTATGGACCTTTAGAATTAACGCGTTCAATTTTATGTCTCATTGCATTCCACCCTCTTATTTCAGGAACAACACTCTAGGAAGGTGGGCTCACCTTAGGCTACGCTAAAGAGAAATGGGAAGTAACCAGTGCTTTAGTGAGATATTATGCTTTGGCTTGCCAGAACCTTTTCCCTTGATGTAGAAGCTTACAGGTGACAGTCATGAAGAGCTGGATGTCTGCAAGTAGAACTTTTCCTTTTCTGTGTCTTTTCATGCTTTCCTCAACACTTTAGGCTCCCCTTTCTCAACATTTTGGGCTCCCTTACTCTTTCTCTAACTTCTTTTCCCCCTGCTTGTGGCTGCTTGCCCATTGTGAATCTAACCTTCAGGCCAGCTTAAATGAAGTGGAGTTTTCCTTCTTGCCTTCATTCTCCCCGGGGCAGCAGCTAGATTTTACATTTTACATGCCCAGGGGTTTCTCTTTTAAACTATAGTAAAATTGTCCTGTGTTTCCCTTAAATTCCATTCTTAAGATCTTTTATTAATGAATTCAAGAACATCAAAATGAAACCCCTCCAGTTTCCCTGTGTCCTAAGGACTCTCTCAGGGAGGTTTGTTGAACCAAAGCTTTTGGAACCCTCTGGAAATGAGTCTGGACTCTAGAGACATTCTGACTCTGCTAGGGTCCATTTAACATCTCTCTTCCACATTCATGTAGTGGGTAGTCATCTTCACTTCGGCTTTGTTTACTGTTAAGTACACACACACACACACACAGAGTATAGTATAGTATAGTATAGTATAGTATAGTATAGTATAGTATAGTATAGTATAGTAATTTTCACACTGTCATTACTGATTGTTACCAGGGATGGGGTGCAGGACAGGTGTTTCCAGATCCTTGGCCTCTTAAACAAAAACTAAAATAAAGGTTCACATCATTTTGCAAAAGCACTAAGGAAATTTTATCTGAAGTGAAGCAATAGTACGGATTAGAAAGAGACTGGCAACATTGTTAGTGAGGCACATGAGAGAGTATTCATCGGCTCCAATTATTTGGGAGTTCATTTTCTGCCATCCAAGAAAAGGAGTCAAATGAAGACTTCAATTTGCCTAAATGCACACACAGCCAATATCAGTTCAGGTTGTAGATGACTAAAAATGGGGCATTATCAAGGAACTGCTAAGGAGGATAGCTTACTTTAATTCTTTAAAGTGGGTACATGCAGTAGGATCTAGATGGAGGCCCTCTGGTTGCCAACAGATTTCTATGCGCATTGTTTGTACATGGGTGTGTGAAGAGCAAAGCCAAGAGGAGTACCAGATTGCTAAGCTAGTACTACTGCTTATCCAGCTGATGACCATAAGATCCTAAAGAATGGAAAAGTAATTTTTCATGCCTTTGCATTTTGTAGTGGTCACAAGATATCATATTGTTAGAATGCATGATGTTTTCAAAATAAAGCAAAAGGCAGACTCTTTTCAATATCTTAGAGTAGATCAGCAAAAGCTAATAACCCAGCGACATGAAGGGAACCTGTTCTTATATACTGTGGGAGAGAAAAAATGGTTTTCCTTTGCTTGTTTTATTTTATTTTATTTTTAATTTAGGAACCAATCATCTTTTTAAAAAGACAGTCTGATAAAAGAAAAACTAACACAAGTTCAATTAGTACACATACCTCATGCATACAGAGAAGCTGTGTAAGTTGTCAGTAAACTACTCTCAAAGAGATGGCTTTGAGTTCAGACTTAATCTGCGTTTATAAAACAGAATGGGATATAGCTCTCTCTTGTGAGACTATGCCGAGGCCTAGCAAACACAGAAGTGGATGATCACAGTCAGCTATTGGATGGATCACACGGCCCCCAATGCAGGAGCTAGAGATATTACCCAAGGAGCTAAAGGGAACTGCAACCCTATAGGTGGAACAACAATATGAACTAACCAGTACCCCGGAGCTCTTGTCTCTAGCTGCATATGCATCAAAAGATGGCCTAGTCGGCCATCACTGCAAAGAGAGGCCCATTGGACTTGCCAACTTTAGATGCCCCAGTACAGGGGAATGCCAGGGCCAAAAAGGGGGAGTGGGTGGGTAGGGGAGTAGGGGGGGTGGATATGGGGGACCTTTGGGATAGCATTGAAAATGTAAATGAGGAAAATACCTAATAAAAAAATTAAAAAAAAAATAAAATAAAACAGAATGGGACATTTTCTAAAAAGAGTGGCAAGAAAAAGGAAAGAATAACAAATACCCACCATTGTGTATCTGGGGATGATAAGATGTACCAGGGTGAATGCATCATAGGTAGAAGTCAGTCCAGAAGTCTGTCTTGCAGACTCCTCAGGTGCTCTTTCCAGTCCAAGGAGATTTGTGAGCCTTCTCCAGTACTCAGCTTTGTCTCTCCTGACAGAGAGCCGAAGTGTCAGTTATAGTGATTTGGTTAGGAGAGTTTTACTCTGTTATGTTCTGTAACTACAATCCATGGCTGGTTCTCAGTGTAACTTTTATGCCTTTGTTTCCATACAAACTTGTCTGGAAAGGAATCTAGACTCTAGAAACACTGGGATCCACTCAACTCCACTTAGCATCGCTTTTACAATTCATGCAGCATGATAGTTACTTTCACTTTAGCTCTGTCTGTTTAAAATCTCCCAGGTTTGTATTTCTTTAGTGTTAATTGGTTAAGCTTACCTTCAACTAGTTTATTCTGAGTTTTATAAATTATCCCGAGCTTTTGTCCCCACCGGCAAGAACACGCTCAGGACAACTGGAATCTTCTGCGGCAAAAGCTTTATTGCTTACTTCTTCAGGAGCAAGAGGAGAAGAGGAGCGAATGGCAAAAACCTGTCCCTTTTATGGAGGATTGTCCTCCGCCTCGGACGTGTTGCTCCAGCCGGTCAACCGAGTTGTCTTCACGGGGAAGGCAGAGCACATGGAGTGGAAAACTAGCCCGGCACATGCGCAGATTATTTGTTTACTACTTAGAACACAGGATGTCGGCGCCATCTTGTAATGGCGAATGTGAGGACGGCTCCTCACAATAAATACTTGTGAACTTTCAGACCCATCGGTAATTCCTTCAATTTTCTTTCCCTGGTTGTGCCTCTCCCAGAGACTCTCTCTTCCAATTTCTATAGTTTTTCCCTCAGGACACTCCATGCTATCGCTGTGAGCTTGCTCATCATGGCTCCTCCTTTCTCATTTCCTTCCATTTTTGTGAGTCTCTTATCATTTTCCACTTGATTTACTGTCTTGTATGAATACACCCCATGTTTAAGCACATTTTATATTGTGTAGATAGGTGATACATTTTTGGAAAAAGACCTTGAAAAAATTTAAAACTTCCTTTTAAAACTGTAACTCGTAGCAGACTGACTGGTCGAGTAGAGAAATAGAAGCCAGTCTTCAGAATTAGAAAGCATTGCCTCGTTAACTTATACTTTCAAGTGTTGACAATTGATGCATCTTCTTTGTATTTAGATTTTGCTTAAATATGGAACTTAATTTTTCTCTCTGGGGGCTTTTAGGAACATTTCATAGTGATTAGTATTCTTAAGATGTCTATTTTTCACCATTTTAAAAGTTCTTGTTAATGTGTGTCTTAGCTACTGTTGTTTCGCTGTGAAGGGACACTATGACCAAGACAACTCCTATGAATATAAAACATTTAATTGGAGACTTGTTTAGAGTTTCAAAGGGTTAAGGTTAGTCCATTAGTCACCACAGTAGGGAGTCTAGTAGTAGGCAGGCAGAGGGCTGGAGAAGTAGCAGAGAGCTTATATACTAATCTACAGGTATCAGATGCAGGGGTGGGAGGACAGGGATGAGAGATGGGGCATAGTTGGGGAGAGTTGGAGAGCATGGCTTAGGATTTTGATACCCCAAAGCTGACTCCCAGTAACACACCTCCTCCTTCAAGGCCACACCTACTCCAACAAGGCCACACCTCCCAATCTTTCCCAAAACTTTCACTCTGTTGATTAAGATCGGATATATGAATGGATGCTTTTCTGGATGCTGATGCTCTTCAATTCTGGAGAAATCTTAAAATGATCTCACTGATAGGTTTAACTTTCTAGCTTCTGTTTTTTTAAACACCCATTTAATGTTGAACCTTCCTGACTGGTTCTTTAGTTTTCTACTTTTTCCCCTTAATTCTCTTATTTTTTTAAATCTTATTTGTTTGTATTCTGGTAGTGTTTTAAATTTTTTCTAAGTTTCTTTTTAATTTTTCATTTTGTTATCATTTTCCAAGAATTCTTTGATTTTCAGAACATTTAGCATAAGAGACTGGGAAACTATTATGGATAAATCAATCATACAGTTATATGTCCTTCAAAATAGCTGTACAGGTGGTATGGTCCTAAGAAAATAAAGGGCACAGTTTTAGTCAAGTTCAAAGGCATTGTTAAAGAGAATTGTAAAAATTCAGAGGCATTGTTAAGTGGATTTCTACCCTGTTAACAATGCCCTGTAGCTTACTGGGCTCCCCCATGATATTTTGATATTTTCCTTTTCTTTCTTTTTTTAAAAAGATTTATTTATTAATTTTATGTATTTGAGTGCAGTGTCACTGTTTTCAGACACACCAGAAGAGGGCATCAGACCCTATTACAAATGGTTGTGAACCACCATGTAGTTGCTGGGAATTGAACTCAGGACCCCTGGCAGAGAAGTCAGTGCTCTTAACCACTGAGCCACCTCTCCAGCCCCAGGATATTTGTCTTTAGTGCTGTAAGCCACTATGTTTGTTGTAGGCTCCCACTCTGTGAGGATGCCTCACGGGGTTCCATAAAGAACTGCTGTAGTATTGGGACTTAGAGCCCCAGCTGAGGCCCTGAGCTGGTAACTACACTAGCCACAAAGAGCTCCAGTGGGTTCTGCTCCTAATAGATGAATCATGTCCATTCTCTGGTCCTTTCCGGCTAAGGCTGCAGATAGAGCAGAGTCATCATAATTACACATTTCCCAGTTTCCGGCTCAGTGAATCCATGAGCATAGTAATCATTTTAAGCTACTGAACTTTGGAGCTAGTTATTTACAAATAGAGAAGCAACAGAAACATTATATAAGGATTCCTTGCATTCATAGAAAGCTTTTGCCTATTGTATCAGATAACAGGAAAAAGTAAGATGTAGCTCAGTTACTCAAGAGTGTTGTCAGTGAACAGATCCTGAAACCTTAAGGCTCACTGCCTGAACTTCTTTGGGTCTTTCTTTTTCCTCACTCAGATAGACACTCATTGGCTGCCTCATATGTGGCTCAAGTAGAGCTAGGTGTGGCCTGGGGCACTGCTGTTGGTGGGTGATAGTTGACATTGATTGTCAATTTGGATTGCTAATAACCCAGGAGACAAGCCTCTGGACATGTCTGTGAATGAGTTACTTGAGATGACTTCATCTAAATGTGGGTGGAGCCCTTCCATGGCCTGGGCTCTCAAGGTTGCATCAAAAGAAGAAATAGAGCATTGATTATCAGCATCCACTCCTTTGTTTCCTGACTATAGACGCAATATGACCAACTGCTTCACGTTTTTACCACCATGCCTTCAGTACCATGGGGACTATACGCTCAAACTGTGAGTTAAAAGTAAATGTTGCTTTTGTTGGGTATTTTGATGCAGCAATGAGAAAAATGACGAATACAAAGGGGGAAAACTATTATCGTCATAGGATGGTATCCGGGGACATAGGGTGCAAGATCTGTGGAGGAATAGATACCTACATCCTGATTTAGAAGGATTAGGCCTGAGGCAAAGACCTACCAAAATGGCATTGCTCCTATTGTCAGCCCCCAATAGTGCAAGATTCAGCAGAACTGTGGGTTTGGGTCATCACTGTAGGCCCTTGAGGACATCCCCAAGCAAAAAAGTCAGCAGCATGTACCAACTTGAAAACACTGCACACATGTATTTTAGCACACGAGAATTACAACACGGGCTTTGCCAAGCAAAGCTGTATGGATGGAGCTTCCCAACCTCTATACTGGTGAACATGAAAGAGAGGACATGAAGTAGATCCATAGACTTATATTTTAATATTTAGTATTTTCCATGTTGGATTTTAAACTTACATGAGACTTCTTTTGTTTTTAATTCCCCTTTCTCCCAGATTTATTTTTTATGTGTTTTTGCCCACCTGCCTAATGCCTTAGGAGGATGTCAGATATTTGAATCTGCAGTTCCTATAGGCGCTGGAAAATGAACTCTGGGTTCTCTGGAAGAGTAGCAAATACTCTTAACCACCGAGTCACCTCTCTGGCCCCTAATTGAGACCTCTTTCCTGTCTTCCTTCTTATTTTTCCCCGGTTGAGATCAAAGTTGTGGCTCTTGGCTATCACATCCCCATGTAAGTCATTTTTTTTTGTCATTGAGACAAAACAGCTGAGAAAAATCAACTTAAAACAGAAAGAGAGTTTATTTTGGTTCATTTCAAAGATCTCAGTCCACTCCCTGGCTCTCTTGCAGTGGGCCTATGGAAGAGGAACATCATGGCACTGGAAAAATGTGTCAGTAGAGGCAGCTGATATGGTGGTGGTCAGGAAGAAGAAAGCTGCAGAAGGAATTGTAGGACAGACAATGCCTATCAAAGGCACAACTCCAGAGATCCACTTCTTTCCACCAGGCCCTGCCTTCCACAGTTCCTTTTAGCTCGCAGAGCCCATTCAATTATGGACTTACCCATTGACTAATCCATGGATTAGGTCCATGTCTCCTAACCCACTCACTTGGCAGGAGACCAGTTTCTGAACATTGCTTTAAAAACAAGCTGTCAGCATGGGAGCCCTTTGGGGGCTCTTCTCATCCACATCACAAGGGGAAAAATTCCAGCGTATTTAACTTCACAGACTCATACTAGAGGGGTGTTTGCATCAGGATGAACTGTGCCCGGAGTTCCAGTTTCATCTAATTTAGAGGAGATGCTAGACTTAAAATTGGTGCCAGGACAATTAACATTTGGGAAGCTATTGGGTAAGATAAACACAGTTTTTAGGTGTGAAAAGGCCATAAATTAATGGTGAAGAGAGCAAGTATTTAATCTTGTGGCTTAGATGTAACTTCTCCAAGGTTCAGGTGTTTCCAATGTGACAATGTTAACAGTTAAGATTTGGATAAGTGACTAAGCAATAAATCTCACTTTATGAAGAGTTTTAGGGGCCTGTGGTAGTTTGAATAATAATGGCCCCATAGTCTCATTTGAATGCCTGGTTACCAGGAAGCATCACTGTTAGGAGATGTAGCCTTGCTGGAGTAGGTCTGGCCTTGTTGGAGGAAGTGTGTCACTGAGGTTGGGCTTTGGGGTTTTATATAACCAAGCCAGGCTTTCTCTCTTCCTGGTGCCTGGAGATCTGGATGAAGAACTCTCAGCTACCTCTTCAACACCATGACTACCATGCTCCCCGCCATGATGATCACCGATTAAACCTATGATTTTGTAAGCAAGCCTTAACTAAATGCTTTCCTTTATAAGAGTTGTTGTAGTCATGGTGACTCTTCACAGCAATAGAACACTAACTAAAACAAACAGTATCAGTGTCATTCAGTGCTTTTACCAAAGGATTCTCCCCAACCTCTCCCCTCTTTCTTCCTCTTTCCCTTTTCTATTACTTGGGCACAGAACATTGGCCTCTCGTGCCCTTACATTTTTCTTCTACATGAGGTCCCATCCTAAAATTCCTCATCAGATGCTAATATTTTCATATTAGCCTTCCATGGCTCCCAAGTTGTGAGAATTATCTTTATTTTTATGTCCCCGAGTCTATGATATTCTTCTATAGCATCACAAATGTGCTAAGAAAATAAATAGCCAGTTGAGAGTTCGGCACCCTTTTCTCCTTCAGCCACTTTCTTATCTAAGTCTCAAACACCAAGACAAGAGTTCCACAATCTTAAGTGATCCAAAGACCAAGGGCCAGATAAATAGACTCTACTAATCAAAGTCTGACAGAATTTGACCTACTCCTGACTCTTGCCGTGCCTATCCTGCAGAAACTCTGCTAAAAGGCTCTATGTTTTAACCCCTTCTCTGCTCCCAACATGACTGTTGCTCTTTTGTGACATATCCCATCCTCTAAGACTCGGGAGTATAGCTTTCTCAGAAGCTCCATTCTTTTTTTCTTTTTTTTTTTTAAACTTCTATTGCCTCATGCTTGTTATCACGTACATCCTTAGAAAGCCCTTGAATATGCTTGTTTCCCACCAAATGAGGTTGTTTATTTTGTTTCTCCTTTCCTATTTGAGATAGTCTTTGTCTTTACTGGTTTCTCATGTTCCAGACCTGTGCATCAAGTAGTCCAAATTGGTCTAGTACTGAGCTTCACAATGACTATCGGTGGCAATAATGCTTCTGGTTTTCAGTGGAATCTTTAATACTAATTATTGTCAATTATGCTAAATATGTGTTGATATTATTCTTCTTCCCATATAAGTTCAGTCTGCTTAGAATGTGAAATCCTAGTTCACATTGTAGAGTATACTAGCCTGTATGTCAGCATGTGGGGAGATGGCTGGAGTTTTTCATTTCTAGCCAGTAACCCTGTTTAATTCCCCTTTAATAAACTGTAATATTAACAGGGTTTCCTTGGCTAGAAATATTGTTTGGTCCTATTAATAGGTACTGATTTCAGGCTTTATCTAAGTTTTTAAGTATCTCAGATGACCTCTATATATTGGCAGACATTCAGTAGGATTTAGAGACTTTAAGGAGTTATTTCCCATAATGATTCTGTTGTAATTATATATATATATATACATATATATATATACATACATACATACATGTGGTAAATTACCTTTTTATATTATGAGCCATGAATCAAAAAAATTCTACATTACATTCTTATATTAAGCATTTTAAGATCTGAAGCTTAACTTAAATGCCAGGAAATAAGCAATTGGAGTTAGAGAAAACAATTGCACAGAAACCTCCATATTATCAGTTGAGGTGCCTTTGATCAGAGACAACACATTCCTTGTTACTAGTTAATGCAGGTATTCATGTAAAGCTTTTGTTTTTTAAAGCAAAGGAGAAAAGTGATGTTTTTGAGTCTGACACCTGCTAACATGCTATTCTGAATCCTTGACACATGACTGGCTTCAAATACACGAACATAGGGAGAGTAAGAACAATCTCTCACTCTCTCTCTCTCTCTCTCTCTCTCTCTCTATCTCTATCTCTCTCTCTCTCATACCAGGCTCTTGTGTGTTATAGAAAACATCTTTTGGGCAAGTACATTGATGGTGCTTTTATCATAATTATGATTATTATTACCTACTCTCATCATTTTCTTGCTCTGTGAAAAGACTTGCATTAAGTCACACGGCCTTTTAACAGAGTCGAAATTGCAATATAAGTAGAAACTTCCATCTGAATTGACCTTTGACTTAGACACAGAAACAGAGTTCTCAGAGAATGTCAATTTGAGTGAAATGCAATACACTTCTTTAATTTTTTTTAAAAACCCATTTGATAAAAATTAGAAAAATGAGTAAGTCCTATTGAAAGATGAAGGGCTATTGCTTTTTATTTTTCTCTTTGGTCTCAGGGTCTTTCTCCTGAGGGAAGCCATAAGTACTAGCTTCACTTTGATGGGGCTTATATGTTTATAGTATGCTCTCTCCAAGATATTGCTCTTCCCTGATACATAGCCTCATGCCTAAGCTTTGAGCCTGTAACCAGATGTCCTTCATGGGAAACAACTTTCCACTGGCAGACATCTGTGTGGCTCTTACCTGAACTCTATGAAGCTTATTTCTACCTGGATGACTTTCTTCTAGAGCACTGTCTTATTTCCACAGTGCATATGAACTGTAGGCTCAGTGTGGTGAGTTTGTCAGGTTGCACTTCTGTGTGCTATATGGAAGCAAAGGTAAAGAGCAGATACACTTATCAACCACATGGAAGATCTTAGAGGATGGGGGGGTGGGTACTGAAAACCATCAAGGTAACCAAGTCCTCCAGTCGTAAGACATCTAATTCCGTACTCAAATGGATAGAAGTATTCACAGGGGTTAGTTGTCATATAGATGTGTGTGAACATATTTATCTAGTTGGTGTGTCACACTTGTGCAATTTTAGTACTTGCACAGCAAGTGCGGAGCTGTTTACAAGTCAACCAATGTGCATAGTTCTCTTAATTCCAGGGATAGAGTTGTCCTTCCTGGCAAATGTGAGCTTTCTAGAAAAATGATCCAACACACTACACGGCATAACTTATAGGTTGAGCCTTTGAATGTGACTGAGGTCAAGTAAGAGTGGTTTTTTAATTGGGTATTTTCTTCATTTACATTTCCAATGCTATCTCAAAAGTCCACCATACCCTCCCCCACACTCCCCTACCCACGCACTCCCACTTCTTGGCCCTGGCGTTCCCCTATACTGGGGCATATAAAGTTTGCAAGAGCAATGGGCCTCTCTTTCCAATGATGGCCGACTAGGCCATCTTCTGATACATACACAGCTAGAGACAAGAGTTCCAGGGGTACTGGTTAGTTCATATTGTTGTTCCACCTATAGGGTTGCAGTTCCCTTTAGCTCCTTGGGTACTTTCTCTAGCTTCTCCATTGGGGGCCCTGTGATCCATCCATTAGCTGACTGTGAGCATCCACTTCTGTGTTTGCTAGGCCCCTGCATAGTCTCACAAAAGACAGCTACATCTGAGTCCTTTCAGCAAAATTTTGCTAGTGTATGTAATGGTGTCAGCGTTTGGAGGCTGATTATGGGATGGATCCCTGGATATGGCAGTCTCTAGATGGTCCATCCTTTCGTCTCAGCCCCAAACTTTGTCTCTGTAACTCCTTCCATGGGTGTTTTGTTCCCAGTTCTAAGAAGGGGCAAAGTGTCCACATTTTGGTCTTCGTTCTTCTTGAGTTTCATGTGTTTTTGCAGATTGTATCTTGTATCTTGAATATTCTAAGTTTCTGGGCTAATATCCACTTATCAGTGAGTATATGTCATGTGAGTTCTTTTGTGATTGGGTTACCTCACTCAGGATGATGCCCTGCAGGTCCATCCATTTGCCTAGGAATTTCATAAATTCATTCTTTTTAATAGCTGAGTAGTACTCTATTGTGTAAATGTAGCACATTTTCTGTATCCATTCCTCTGTTGACGGACATCTGGGTCCTTTCCAACTTCTGGCTATTATAAATAAGGCTGCTATGAACATAGTGGAGCAGGTGTCCTTCTTACTAGTTGGAACATCATCTGGATATATGCCTAGGAGAGGTATTGCTGGATCCTCCAGTAGTACTATGTCCAATTTTCTGAGGAACCGCCAGACTGATTTCCAGAATAGTTGTACAAGCTTGCAATCCTGCCAACAATGGAGGGGTGTTCCTCTTTCTCCACATCCTCGCCAACATCTGCTGTCACCTGAGTTTTTGATCTTAGTCATTCTGATTGGTGTGAGGTAGAATCTCAGGGTTGCTTTGATTTGCATTTCCCTGATGTTTGAGGATGCTGAACATATTTCAGGTGCTTCTCAGCCATTCAGTATTCCTCAGCTGAGAATTCTTTGTTTAGTTCTGAGCCCCATTTATTAATGGGGTTATATGATTTTCTGGAGTCCACCTTCTTGAGTTCTTTATATATATTGGATATTAGTGCCCTATCTGATTTAGGATAGGTAAAGATCCTTTCCCAATCTGTTGGTGGCCTTTTTGTCTTATTGACAGTGTCTTTTGGGTTACAGAAGCTTTGCAATTTTATGAGGTCCCATTTATCGATTCTCAATCTTACAGCACAAGCCATTGCTGTTCTATTCAGGAATTTTCCCCCTGTGTCCTTATCTTCGAGGCTTTTCCCCACTTTCTCCTGTATAAGTTTCACTGTCTCTGGTTTTATGTGGAGTTCCTTGATCCACTTAGATTTGACCTTAGTACAAGGAGATAGGAATGGATCAATTCACATTCTTCGACATGTTAACTGCCAGTTGTGCCAGCACTGTTTGTTGAAAATGCTGTCTTTTTTCCACTGGATGGTTTTAGCTCCCTTGTCAAAGATCAAGTGACCATAGGTGTGTGGGTTCATTTCTGGGTCTTCAATTCTATTCCATTGGTCCACTATACTGTCAATATACCAGTACCATGGAGTTTTTATCACAATTGCTCTGTAATACAGCTTTAGGTCAGGCATGGTGATTCCCCCAGAGTTTCTTTTATCATTGACAAGAGTTTTTGCTATCCTAGGTTTTTTGTTATTCCAGATGAATTTGCAGATTGCCTTTTCTAATTCGTTGCAGAATTGAGTTGGAATTTTGATGGGGATTGCATTGAATCTGTAGATTTTTTTTGGCAAGATAGCCACTTTTACTATATTGATCCTGCCAATCCATGAGCATGGGAGATCTTTCCATCTTCTGAGATCTTCTTTAATTTCTTTCTTCAGAGACTTGAACTTCTTATCATACAGATCTTTCACTTCCTTAGTTAGAGTCACGCCAAGGTATTTTATATTATTCGTGACTATTGTGAAGGGTGTTTTTTCCCTAATTTATTTCTTAGCCTGTTTATCCTTTGTATTGAGAAAGGCCGTTGACTTGTTTGAGTTAATTTGATATCTAGCTACTTCACTGAAGCTTTTTATCAGGTTTAGGAGTTTTCTGGTAGTATTTTTAGGGTCACTTATATATACTATCATATCATCTGCAAAAAGTGATATTTTGACTTCTTCCTTTCCAATTTGTATCCCCTTGATATCCTTTTGTTGTCGAATTGCTCTGGCTAGGACCTCAATTACTATGTTGAATAGGTATGGAGAAAGTGGGCAGCCTTGTCTAGTCCCTGATTTTAGTGGGATTGCTTCAAGCTTCTCAACATTTACTTTGATGTTGGCTACTGGTTTGCTGTAGATTGCTTTTATCATGTTTAGGTATGGGCCTCGAATTCCTGATCTTTCCAAGACTTTTATCATTAATGGATATTGGATTTTGTCAAATGATTTCTCAGCATCTCACGAGATGATCATGTGGTTTTTGTCTTTGAGTTTGTTTATATAGTGGATTACTTTGATGGATTTCCATATATTAAACCATCCCTGCATCTCTAGAATGAAACCTACTTGGTCAGGATGGATGATTGTTTTGATGTGTTCTTGGATTCAGTTAGCGAGAATTTTACTAAGGATTTTTGCATTGATATTCATAAGGGAAATTGGACTGAAGTTTTCTATCTTTGTTGGGTCTTTCTGTGGTTTAGGTATCAGAGTCATTGTGGATTCATAGAATGAATTGGGTAGAGTACCTTCTGTTTCTATTTTGTGGAATAATTTGTGAAGAACCGGGATAAGATCTTCTTTGAAGGTCTGATAGAACTCTGCACTAAACCCATCTGGTCCTGGGCTTTTTTTGGTTGGGAGACTATTAATGACTGCTTCTATTTCTTTAGGGGATATAGGACTGTTTAGATAATTAACCTGATCCTGATTTAACTTTGGTACCTGGTATCTGTCTAGAAATCCGTCCATTTCATCCAGGTTTTCCAGTTTTGTTGAGTATAGCCTTTTGTAGAAGGATCTGATGGTGTTTTGGATTTCTTCAGGATCTGTTGTTATGTCTCCCTTTTCATTTCTGATTTTGTTTATTAGGATGCTGTCCCTGTGCCCTCTAGTGAGTCTGTTTAAGGGTTTATCTATCTTGTTGATTTTCTCAAAGAACCAGCTCCTCATTTCATTGATTCTTTGAATAGTTCTTCTTGTTTCCACTTGGTTGATTTCACCCCTGAGTTTGATTATCTCCTGCAGTCTACTCCTCTTGGGTGAATTTGCTTCCTTTTTTTCTAGAGCTTTTAGGTGTTTTGTCAAGCTGCTAGTGTGTGCTCTCTCTAGTTTCTTTTTGGAGGCATCAGAGCTATGAGTTTTCCTCTGAGAAATGCTTTCATTGTTTCCCATAAGTTTGGGTATGTTGTGGCTTCATTTTCATTAAACTCTAAAAAGTTTTTAATTTCTTTCGTTATTCCTTCCTTGACCAAGGTATCATTGAGAAGAGTGTTGTTTATTTTCCAAGTGAATGTTGGCTTTCTATTATTTATGTTGTTATTGAAGATCAGCCTTAGTCCATGGTTATCTGATAGGATGCATGGGACAACTTCAATATTTTTGTATTTGTTGAGGCCCGTTTTGTGACCAATTATATGGTCAATTTTGGAGAAGGTACCAGGAGGTGCTGAGAAGAAGCCATATCCTTTTGTTTTAGGATAAAATGTTCTGTAGATATCTGTTAAATCCATTTGTTTTGTAACTTCTGTTAGTTTCACTGTGTTCCTGTTTAGTTTCTGTTTCCATTATTTGTCCATTGATGAAATGGTGTGTTGAAGTCTCCCACTATTATTGTGTGAGGTGCAATGTGTGCTTTGAGCTTTACTAAAGTTCCTTTAATGAATGTGGCTGCCCTTGCATTTGGAGCATAGATATTCAGAACTGAGAGTTCCTCTTGGCAGATTTTACCTTTGATGAGTATGAAGTGTCCCTCCTTGTCTGTTTTGATAACTTTGGGCTGGAAGTCGATTTTATTAGATATTAGAATCCTACTCCAGCTTGTTTATTCAGACCATTTGCTTGGAAAATTGTTTTCCAGCCTTTCATTCTGAAGTAGTGTCTGTCTTTTTCCCTCAGATGTGTTTCTTGTAAGCAGCAAAATGTTGGGTCCTGTTTTTGTAGCCAGTCTGTTAGTCTATGTCTTTTTATTGGGGAATTGAGTCCATTGACATTAAGAGATGTTAAGGAAAAGTAATTGTTGCTTCCTATTATTTTTGTTGTTAGAGTTGGCATTTTGTTCTTGTGGCTGTCTTCTTTTACGTTTGTTGAAGGATTACTTTCTTGCTTTTTCTAGGGCGTGGTTTCCATCCTTGTATTTTTTTTCTGTTATTATTCTTTGAAGGGCTAGATTCATGGAAAGATAACGTGTGAATTTGGTTTTGTCGTGGAATACTTTTGTTTCTCCATCTATGGTAATTGACAGTTTGGCTGAGTATAGTAACCTGGGCTGGCATTTATGTTCTCTTAGTGTCTGTATAACATCTATCCAGGATCTTCTGGCTTTCATAGTCTCTGGTGAAAAGTCTGGTGTAATTCTGATAAGCTTGCCTTTATATGTTACTTGACCTTTCTCCCTTACTGCTTTTAATATTCTATCTTTATTTAGTGCATTTGTTGTTCTGATTATTATGTGTCAGGAGGAATTTCTTTTCTGGTCCAGTCTATTTGGAGTTCTGTAGGTTTCTTGTATGTTCATGGGTATCTCTTTAGGTTTGGGAAGTTTTCTTCTATAATTTTGTTGAAGATATTTGCTGGCCCTTTAATTTGAAAGTCTTCATTCTCATCTACTCCTATTATCCATAGGTTTGGTCTTCTCATTGTATCCTAGATTTCCTGGATGTTTTGAGTTAGGATCTTTTTGCATTTTGTATTTTCTTTGATTGTTGTGCCCATGTTCTCTATGGAATCTTCTCCACCTGAGATTCTCTCTTCCATCTCTTGTATTCTGTTGCTGATGCTCACATCTATGGTTCCAGATTTCTTTCCTAAGCTTTCTATCTCCAGCGTTGTCTCACTTTGAGTTTTCTTTATTGTTTCTCCTTCCCTTTTTAGGTCTTGTATGATTTTGTTCAATTCCATCACCTGTTTGGTTGTGTTTTCCTGTTTTTCTTTAAGGACTTGTAACTCCTTAGCCTTGTTTTGCTGTATTTCTTTAAGTGAGTTATTAAAGTCTTTCTTGATGTCCTCTACCATCATCATGAGATATGCTTTTAAATCCGGGTCTAGCTTTTCAGGTATGTTGGGATGCCCAGGACTGGGCAAGGTGGGAGTGATGCGTTCTGATGATGGTGAGTGGTCTTGGTTTCTGTTAGTAAGATTCTTACGTTTGCCTTTCACCATCTGGTAATCTCTGGAGCTAGTTGTTATAGTTGTCTCTGGTTAGAGATTGTTCCTCTAGTGATTCTGTTAGCCTGTATCAGCAGACTTGGGAGACTAGCTCTCTCCTCTAGTTTCAGTGGCGAGAGCACTCTCTGCAGGCAAGCTCTCCTCTTACAGGGAAGGTTCACAGATATCTGGTGTTCAGACCTGCCTCCTGGCAGAAGATGAAGGCCCAAAACAGGACCTGTCCCAGAAGTTGTGTTGCTTTGGCCTGTCACAGAAGCTGTCAGCTTCTGTAGTCCACACTCTCACCTGTGCAGACTAGTCTCTGAGAGATCTGGGAACCAAGATGGCTCCCCCAGGTGCTATGGCAAAGCCCTCCCAGGAAGGGTGGGCACCTCTCCTCTGGCAGGGAAGGTGCCCGGATGTCTGGAGCCCGAATCGGGGTTTGTCTCAGAAGCTGTCCTCTAGGGATCTTGGGGGTGTCTGCGACTCTGTGCCCAGGTGACCCGGTGCTGGTGCCGACCGGAAGTGAATTGTGACCCTGGTCAGGCCGGGTTTTCTGCTTCCCTAATGCTGTTTCAGGTCCTGCACGATTGGATTGGAACAGAAGTTGTGTTCTATTCACCAGTGGTCCTAAGATCTCGTGGAGAGTCCTATAGAGGATCTTGGGGGTGTCTGCCAACTCTGCACCCAAGGTGACCCCATGCTGGCACCGACTGGAAGGGCAAGAGTGTTTTATATTTGGCAAATAAAAGGCTTGTTTGGCAGATCTACCATTTAATCCAAGTGGGTGTTACAATATTTACATTATTGACTGAATAACATTGATCAAAACAAATGTTCAACTTCCATTTACAAATGAGTATTAAGGGAGTTCAGAAACTACCTTACATAATCTATTGGAATGTTTGAAAGTTACTCTTGCAATTATATAAGCTCTGTCTGTGTTTATCATGTATGTCTAGAGAAACCCAACATGTATATGGGTACATGAATGATAACTACACATAGACACATACATGCTTTTAATATAGACCTATTTTGAATCTATGTATGTATGTATGTATGTATCTATCTATCTATCTATCTATCTACCTATCTATGTATGAATAAATATTTGATGATATATGATATTTTGTATATATGCAGGACACAGTTATTGAGTTGTTGATGCATATGAGAATGGAGTCCCAGAAGTCCCATAGCAAGCTATCTATAGGCTGTAGAAGTTGTGGATTTAGAGAATTAAGCAGCCCAGCTTAGTTCAAGCCTGGTAGCCTCAGCAACCAAAGCACCACTGTGACCATATCTCTACCTGTGGCAAACTGCTCTTGATACCTGACACACCAGAAAAACCAAAGTCCAAGGTTGAAAGCTTAAGAACTGAGAGAAGGATGAAACACTTGGGTTACTGCCACTGCAGCTCTCAAGAATGGACGATAAACTGAAATAAACCCTTTCTCCCCAAGTTGTTCTCCTTAGAGTATTTTGTCAAGGAAAGGGGGGGATTAAAACAGTGGTAGTCCACAATGACTATAGAAATGTAGATAGTGAAGGCGTCACTAATGAGATTTCAGGAGGGAATGAGGACTCTGTTGAGAAATTGGCTAAATGCCATTTTTATCATATTCTAGACAAAAAAAAATCTCTCTCTTAAATGTCAGACATAGATTTTCATCATTAAATTAGTACCAGGAATACTAAAATAGGATCTTTGGTAAAATAAAAATTATAAATTTTACACACTGAAACAACTGGCTTTTATTTTGGTTTCAGGAAAACATTTGCTTCTTTATGTATGTAGTTGAACACTTCTGTTGCTTTCTTGCTAGGGACTGTAAAGGATTTGGTTTTTTATTTTTTCTACTATGGAGGAATTTCTCCTCAGAAAGTGAACAGTCTGAAGCATTCTACATTGCTTTTTATTTGTTTGTTTTTTCTAGCTTTGCTACCTCCTAAGGTACTAACAGAGTTGGAAATTGGTCTTAATCATGGTTGGAACTTTGCTGAGCAACATTAGTACTATAATGTGCTCAGGGATGGGGAATCCTTCACTGCAGGCCTAGGGACTATACTTGATTGCTGTGTTGTCAGTTATTCTTTCCTTTTACATTTAATGGGTCCATGAATAAGGAAGTGCTGAATGCTAAAATCCTTTCTTAAGACTGGGCTCTGGTTTCTTTAGGTTTAAATAATAGCAGTGCTCTTGTTCATGCATGCATGCATGTACTTTTCTGACTAATTACTGAGTACCAACAGGTTTTGCTTTACCTGTGCATATGACATTGACTCAGCTTGGAATACCAACCTTCTTTATTCTATGGTCTTCTATTATAGCCTCTAGGTTGAAAGGCCTCTCCCATGTGTTCCAATATACTTTATGACGTGCCTAGAAATAACATTTTTTTTATCCTGGAATGCTGTTGCTTATAGACCTGGTTTCAGGTTACCTGTCTTCAAACCATAGCCCTCCACTCCTTACCAGGTCTATCATCTATAGCAAGTCAGCTATTTTCCTTGAGTTTCATCTCCTCACCTTCTAAATGGAGACACTAACATGTCTACCTAATATGTTTTTTTAATAATTATACTTATTGATCCAGCAACTAGTTACTGAATAACTATTCTAGATTCTGTCTGAAAGGCATCTGCTCACATTACTGTGGAAAATAGGCAGTGAACACATAAATGTATAAAACATAAAAACAGCTAAAAGACAATAGAGAGTATCATATAGGATCAAATATTAAATAGATATTAGTTGAATATGAGAATTCCAAGAATAAAGGAACATTTAGGGGTATGTGGTAGTGGGATAGAGTATTAAGATCAGATTGGGTAGATATTTACCAGTATTCATTCAAATAAAGATACTGTCATAGTGGTAGATATACATTCATACATGCATGCATACATACATACACACATATGAGAAAGAGAAAATATTAAATTTAAAACCAAGAAGTTGAGTTTCTGCTTGCAAAAAATGGATAGAATTAAATATATCTCCTTAACTTCGTAAATTGAAGTTTTTATTATGTGACTGTATTTGGAGATGGGTCCTTTAAAAATGAAGTGTAATTTAGGTTAGGTTAACCCTATGCAACTGGTGTTTCTACAAGAGAAGAATATGAAGACACAGATGATTATGGAGAGAAGACCTTATGAAAACATGGAATAAAACAGCCGTATAAACAAAGGGAGGGGCTTAAGAAGAACTGATATTTTCAATATAATCTCAGAGTTCTAGCTTAAGAATTGTTAAAAAATGAATTTCAGTTGTTAATGTCATGCAACTTCTGGAATTTTGTTACTGCACTTCCATCAAATTAACCTAAGTTGAGTGACTCAATAAGAAGCTACATTAAGCCGGGTGGTGGTTGTGGTGGCACACGCCTTTAATTCCAGCACTTGGGAGGCAGAGGCAGGCAGATTTCTGAGTTCGAGGCCAGCCTGGTCTACAAAGTGAGTTCCAGGACAGCCAGGGCTATACAGAGAAACCCTGTCTCAAAAAAACAAAAAACAAAAAAACAAAACAAAACAAAACAAAACAAAAAGCTACATTAATTAGTCTGTAGCAGAGTCTCTGCTCATACGAAGAATTCTAGTGTTTGGAAACCATTATAAAGTTGGGGTGAGTGTACATGAAGATACTTAAAATTACTAAGTAGAAAGTAATTACATAGGAAGGTCTGAGGTAAAGAGGATGAGAGACTGGAGAACTGGCCTTATAGATAGTGTTTCTAGCATAGGCCCAGGGTAGGGAAGGGACAAGCAAAGAGACCAGAGGTGACCATTTGGGAGACTAGAGGATAAAAGAGAGGGTTTAAGTATCCAACTGAAAGAAATATTGAAAAAGAAATAGGAGGGCCCATTTTGAATGGGAGATGAAAGTTGAGCAAGATCAAAACTAAAATGGTTTAATCATATGGGAACAACCTTGAGGTAGCTGATTTCCTGAGGCAGGGAGATGATAAAGCATGTGTCGTCGGCACAATAGTATTTCCTGAGAGAGTGGACCACAAAGCTGTGTCAACGGTGAGTAAAACTACACTTTCACAGATGAGGTGAGATCATAAATTCACCCAGCATAGTTTTGATGTTAGCAGCTGTAAGCTGCTATTCACTCTTAATGATTTTATTAGTTGGGCAAAGACAGACACGTGTGTTTGCAGCACGTAAGGACCTCTGACAAAAGACAGAAGCAGAGGAGAGGAGAAAGAGAGGCCAAGCTTTCTCTGTTATTATCCAGACAGGAGAGGAACAGCAGCGGACTATTTGATCCTTCTGACATTGTGCCACTCCTGATGTAGGCAGGGACCTTCAGTTTATGGAGGACTTTCACAGACATGACCTTAAATGACCTTTGCAACAGCTTTCTAAAAGAGGAACTGCAAGCCTTACTCTACAGATGAGAAAATTAAGATTTTGGTAGATCTGGTGCTGTTTGTCGTCAGACAGTGAAGTCCTTCAGGCTCCTTGCTTAGTTTAAAGCTTAGCGTTGACTTCAGTAGACCTAATTTGGATTGCTTCACTGCAGTGTTGAAATTCTCTGGAGTGGATAAAGTCCAGTTTGCCCCTTCCATAATACCATCATTGCTCTTTGCAGAAGCATTGAAATGGCTTCAAAGGCCCCCTTTATTTTCATTTACATCAAATGATACTACATAGCTAATATAATACTACAATCAATGCCACGCATCTTTGGCTCTTCAGCTTATTAAGAGTTTAGTCAAAAAAGAAAGTCCTAGAAATTCTACTTTGATCCAATTCTAGGAATTATTAATTCAGTTTAAAAGCATTAAAACTCCTCAGTCATAACCACGTTACAAGAAAGCTCAGGAGATTTGGGGTCACGTAGCCCAAGGTCAGGTACAATTCTGGTTGGGCACGGACTGGGTAGTTTTATTCACAGTTGGCATGGGTTTTAGGCAAATGGCCTGTATGCCCAAGGCCTTAGAGCAGAGCTTGGATACACTGTTCACAACACTTCATGAGCATAGAAAGATTTCAGATTGGGCTGTGTCTGATTTATATCTCAACAAAGAGAGAGACAGGCATTGTCAGCTAAGTGGCTAAATGAGCAACAGCTGAGTTGAAGGGCAAGCGTAGTAGATGGAGCTCATCCACAGACAGGCACCAAAGTATGGCTTTAAAAAGAGCAATTATGCGGGGCCTTTTTAGTACATTGTTGGGCTACTAGAGGCACTGTCTCCATCCTTACTTATTAGCGTGGAAAGTCTAATCCACAATGCCCTAAGGAAGGGTTCTTTGCTCAGAAATGTGGCATTCAGTTTCTGTAACTCTGCATGGAAATTCCTTTTAAAACTGTGCATTTCACAAAATGTAGTAATTGCCCTGGGGTGTAAAAAATTATGGAAGACGAGGGGGGTGATCACAAAGCCAGCATACGCACGAAGGAGAAAGAAGCACACAGAAACCTCATTGTTTCCGACTATCATCAAAAATAGGTCAGAAAACAAGTTCTGCTTTGATGTGAGATGTTTTCCTTTCCAGAGAATTCTGCGTAATGAAGTGTAACCTCAGCAAATGGAAACTGGAGTCAATAAAAAGCCAGAGAACTCATTACAGAAATAGTGTGGGAGAATTTGTTTCCAGGACATATTTTAGGAGAATCTCGATCCCCCGTGGCTTCTATCAAACTTTTTCTTAGTGTTACTCCTCTTTGAGGTAGGTTGATCTATTGAGGCAGATGTAGGCACATGGAGCAAATATTACTGAGTACGTATTCTCATGTCTGTGGCATAATTAAGAACTCCCTTATGCATGCCAGGCAGTGTGGAGAGGGTCTTGGTTTTCCGTCATAGAAGCTCGGTTCCGTTTCTACTTGTTAGATCTCCAGCTGGGTAATTTGTTTTTTCCTTAAATGTAAGATTTTCTATCTGTAAAATGAGAGTCATTTTTATTTGTTGTCATGGAGATGTGGGAAGCAAAGTATGTCAGAGATGATTATCTCTCAAAGTCATCATTAAATTCCCATAGGAGGCTGTGTGTCTGTATGTTCATGCGCACATTGCTATGGTGGTGGTGGTGGTGGTGGTGGTGGTGGTGGTGGTGGTGGTGGTGGTGGTGGTGGTGGAAGCAGTAGTGATTGTGTGTTTATGGGTTAGGGGGTACTGTTTCTTTGGATTTGGTTCTGGAGAGATGTTTTCTTCTATGGCTTCAGTTAGCCATGTAGAAGCCTTTCTTAGTACTGCCATTCAACCATGGCTGAAATTCTTAGCCTTCTATTCTCCATGTAACCTCTAGCCTTCCTTGTAAATAGTGACTGTTCTTTTTACCTGCACAGCCTCATGATTTGGATTCTGTCAGATTCTACTACTACTACTAACTACTGTCCTCTCATTCTGCCTATCAGAGAGCTCTAGATTCACATCCATTGATAATGTCAGCAACCATCGGCAGTTGCAATGGGCCTTCTCACTGGATCTGTACTGAACATACTTCTTAAGCTCCTCCTGGGATTATTGCATGATAGGCAAGATCTCTTTTGTAGTTTTGTTGCCAGAGGGTAGTTACAATCTGGGATTGAAAAATATTTCCACAGCTGTTAATGAGACAATGTTCATTAAGATGTCATTCACCAGTGAGCTCCCTTTTACTGTCTCTGCATCTTACCTGCTGCTTGGAGAAAAGTATTCATCAAGAAAATGGCAATATAGCCCAGATTGTGAGGTATCACATAGTCCATAGGACGGCAGTGTCTTTCTCAAAACAATGTCCAAGTAGAAGTAGGGATACACACACACACACACACACACACACACACACACACACACAGACACACACGGGGGAGGGGGGATGTGTGTATTGTGTGATTGACGTTTCCTTGGAGAAATTCTATACACATATCTACTCAGTTGGTCAATCTCTTTTCTGATCAGTTTAACCATTCTATAAAACTGGGGAAGGACCTTTAATAATCTCACAAATTTCTGTTTTCCCAGACATGTGACCTTTTGTCTACCTACCGACTCATATTAACTGCTTCCTCCCCCCCTGGAGGGAATGTTTCATGTTTAAATTGTAGACAACAGCATACATATAATATTTGAATATTCTTTTCATGTATTGCCACCAGCAAAATAACTATCATTTCTGAATACAGAAGCTAGAAAGGAATTTATCAATTTCTTTTAGGTTCCGCATCTGTAAAAAAGAGATAAGCTTACAGTAATATTGACGCAGTGAAGCTAACACATTTTGAAGTGATCCCTGAATTTGTGGCTGGTTTCTACTCAAATTATCAATGCAAGGACTCCACATGTAGACACATTCTTCCCACATGCACTGGGATAAGCTAATGCTTATTATCAATATTTATATGGATGGCTTCACAGAGCCTTTTATTTTATTTTATCTTATAAATTTTTAGTGATTTAGCTACAGGGCATTGCACACACTTCTAACCCAGCCTTCCAAATGTTTCCTCTTGGTAAGTAACTTGATGTGGCTCTGTCAGTCGCCTGAAGCAGCTTTATGCTTCCTCTGATGTAATGAATATATAGTGAAGAAAGGAAGAAAAGTGAAAAAGAAGGGATGTGAAAGTCAAATGAATTTCCTCTTCATCCATAATGCACTTTTAGCTTGGACTTTCTATAAAAAGACAGATTAAGAAGACAAAAGGAAATAGAGATTTATATATCTTGTCTACATATGAAATCACCTACAGAAATTAGTATACCACTATAACAGATAGAGAACTGTCTTCACCTCCAGACTTCCCAGCATCCTTTGAAAGGTTGAGAAAGAGGTCAGGGTAAGAGGAGATGGCTAATGACTGTGAACAAGGATAGAGTCAGCCAGCAGCTTTCCTGCTCACTGGCTATCTAAAGATTTAGTCTTGGTTCCTTTCTGGTTCAAAGGAGGTTATCATTAAGAATGGAGAGTTTCTAAACAGAGCTGATGGTTTGGGTCTAAATGTCCCCCAAAGGCCATACATAGAAGCCTTGATCACCAGATGGTGGCACAGTTGGGAGGTGGTGGCACCTTTATGAAATGTGCCAAATGGGAGAAGTTAGTTCCCTGGATGTGTGTCCTAGGAGGGATTTTGGGATCTCTGCCGCCTCCTGTTTTTCTCTTTGCTTCCTATGGGATGAGGAAACTTCCTCTTTCATGAACTCCTCACCATGTTGTTTTTCTACAGCACTGAGACCCTGAAACTGTGAAGCTGAAGAAACTTTCTTTTCTTTAAGTTTTGTGCTACAGGCCTTTTGTCACAGAGACAAAAGTCAACTTATACAAGGAGTATACATTTCTTTTACAAAATAGCAACTTCTTAGAGTTGTCTTGTGCCTAAAGTTTATTTTAAAAACCAGAAAACATTAATTATTCTGAATTATCAATACATATGTTATCTGTGTACTGGGATATTAATGTGTGCACATACATATATAGTTGTATATACACACATATTATGAAGAGGGAAGAAAATGACATCTGTTTCTACCTAGACCCACTGACCTACTTTTCTTACATCCATCTGCTTATGTCATAGATTCTGCAATCAAGGTCAGCATTGTACAAAGACAGGCTTTTATGAAATTCTCCTGTCCAGGTTGAGTACTTTGTACTTCTGCAAGGAGTGGGGAGGTAAACTTTACAAGAACTGGAAAGAATCACTCATCAGGACATTTTTCCCTTGGGCCACCTTTATTTTGCATTTCTCACATCTCTCCAAACACATTTTCTTTTAAATACCATCTTCATTTTATCAGGCTTTTGCATCTCCCCACATTGGAGACAGCCTTTGTAAGTGAAACAGCTTTTTTTTTTTTTCAAAGTTTCATATTTGTGTATCTTTCTTGGGAGGCTTAGTTAGGGTTTTACTGCTGTGAACAGAAAACATGACCAAGGCAACTCTTATAAGGACAACATTTAATTGGATCTGGCTTACAGGTTAAGAGGTTCAGTGTATTATCATCAAGGTAGGAACATGGCAGCATCCAAGCAGATATGGTGCAGGAGGAGCTGAGAGTTCTACATCTTCATCCGAAGGCCACTAGGAGAAGACTGACTTCCAGGCAACTAGGACAAGGGTCTTAAAACCCACATCCACAGTGACACACCTATTCAAACAAGGCCACACCTACCCAACAGGGCCACACCTCCTAATGGTGCTACTCCCTAGGCCAAAGATAATCAAACCATCACAGAGGCCATTGTCATGGAGGCCATAAAGAAGTATTGTTGAACTCCAGATTCCCAGTGCTTGAGTAGAAGTTCCTTCCACCATGTACATGTGAATGACAAAGACTACTTAGACCATGATTCTTCTCTACAAATCAGCACTGAGGTATTCATTGTTCATGGCATAATAGTTCTGAGAATTAAGTGACTTGCCAGATCTGATGTGGATAAACTTACTGAGATTATCCAAATCCTCCTTCTCTGATTTATTTGACAAGAAGTGGATCAGTGCCCAAGCTCAGCTACTCTTATTCTGCACGCCAAAGCTCTTCACACAGGGTCATTGCCAGTTGCTTGGTATGGCTCCTAGATCTAAGGTCTTTGAACTTCCATTTTGGACCGGGCTCCAATTAGTACAAACTTCTGTTTTGGCCAGTAACCATATCTTATTTGTGGATAAGACTGCTGTCTGCTCCATACTCTTTTATCATGTTGCTGGGTATCTCTGCTTTACACTGTGTAAACACCTCAATGTAGTCACTAGCTCTTTCCTGATTCATCTGAATCTTTGGGAAGTTTTACTCTCTTGGAAAGGAAACTGGGGTATGAGCTTCCTGTTTGTGTACTTAAACATTCCATTTAAAGAATACCTTGATAAACATGCCCCCAAACCATTTATCTAGAAGACTCTGAAGTCTCTGGATAAAAACTTTTAAGGAGTATATGTGAACACCTTTGTTTAAGCTCTGTCCTTGTAGCTTAGTGAGTCCCAAGTATTTTAATAGCTAATCCGATCCTTACATAGCACATTATATGACCACTAGATAGGGATTGCCTGGTAGACCCTAATGGGTTCATGTATTGAATATGTTTCATTATTCAGACATGGCAATTTTGGAGGTATGGAGGTATTGCTTTGACATTTCTAGATCTTCATCATGTTTATGTTCCACTATGCTATTCATATAAATATCCAGCTTGGTCTATTTTGGAGTAGAGTCTGTGAATATCTTGATTTCCTTATTCTCATCATAAAAAAAAAAGTGTATATAAACAAGGATGCTGTGTGAAATCTACTGATCCCATGTGACAGTGCCAAGTTCTCTAGCACTGCCTTGATTTAACATGTGTCCTGGAGTCCACATGTTCTTGTGAAATTTCCAGCATTTGGAATCAAGATGAATTTATAGGAAAAATGCAGGAAGAAGTAAACATATATTAATAACTTCAAAGAGCTAGAGCCTAGTGACGTCCTCAAAATCACATTTCTCCCAAATTTCCAGGAGCTTATGGCATTTATAAAAGAAGATGCCACTGTGGCAAAGACTTAATTTACATGTTGTCATATAGTAAGGTCTTCCTTGCCCAGAACCTGCTCCATAATAGAAACCCTGTACTGTTTGTTGATCCTGAGAGTGAAACCCTGCAAAAATAAAAGATGAAGATGATAGAATTTAAAAGTCCATTCTTCAAAAGATGTTTCATTTTTATTTGTGTGTGTGTGTGTATGAACATATGTGTGCAGGTGGCCTTGTAGGTCAGAAGAGGGGGTTGGATCTCCTGGACCTGGAGGGACAGGAGTTGTGGGTGCTGGGAACCAACTCTGGCCTCTGGAAGAGCAGCATGTGTTCTTAAACACTGAGCCATCTCTCCTGCTCCTAAAGCCTCATAATTTGGTGTCCCCATTTATTATGTTAAGCTATTATTTTATATTTTTACCTGACACCATTGGACGAATTGATGATGGTTTTGTTTTTTATTTTTGTTTTATTTTTTTACATAGAATAATTGTGGAGGAGATATGTCAAACTGCTGTCACTTGTAAACTTTAGGAGAGAGATGGTATTGCAGCTTGGTTGCAGCAGATTTGGTCTTCCATCTGCCCAGCAGACCCTCCTGTGTTCCTTTCACTCTTATGGTCACAGCATCTTACTGTGCATTTTGGTATTTTTACCCTCACACCATCCTGTCAAACAGTAATTTCTGCCCTGACCATGAAGTTCAAGTTTTCCTTGGTGCATCTTGGACAATCATAGGGAGATTACATCCCCTAAGACGAAAGCATAGGCATTTGATAGAGGAGAATTAGTCACAGAAAGGTGGGGCAGACAAGTAGTCTGTTCATAGACTGGGATGCTTTTGATCTCTGTTTCCTTTTAATAGCTGTGTGTTTTTCACATTAAAGAAAGTGAGCCTCAGAAGCATTCTTCAAACTGCAGTGATGCTAAGATTCTGATTAGATAACGGTTATCAGGGGTTTCTCAGATTAATGTGTTCAGTACAGCTGACTAGAACATTTGAGTAAGAGTATTTTTTTTATGATGGGATAATTAAAATGATATAATTGTATGGAGAGAGCAGTTTTTGTGTCATTATTTGAATTGTCTCATTAGCTTCAAATGGCACAACAAAGTCTTATTAACTGGGTGTCTATGTATGCATATGTGTTATGCATTGTGGGTGGATACTTTATACATGTGCTCATGTGTTGGGGATTTTCTTGCCCAGTGTATAATCCAAGGTTAGAAGTCTAATAAATATTTGCTGACCCTCAAACTAGTCTACTTTTATCTTTTCTGTTAGAAAAAGGAAGAAGGACACCTTGTATCTTTATGGACTTTTGTTTTGTTTATGTTTCTTTTTGAGCACCTTAAACTCAAAATTACCCTCAGAAGATGACATCTTCTGGGAGGGCATATTTGATATCTTCAACTGTAAGTTTTCTATCACCACCCCCAAATTAATTGGTGAATAATTTTGCAGTTGAGCTTCTATGGCAATCTAGAAGTCACAACCTCATAAACACTACAGTTTCTTATAGAAATCAGTCAAAGTCCTTTATGTAACATCTATTAAAGTACTGTGCTAGGCATCTGGGGACATGCACCAAGGTACTCAAAACAAACAAACAAACAAACAAACAAAAACAAAACAAAAAAAACCCAAGCCAAACCAAATAAATAAATAAATAAATAAATAAATAAATAAATAAATAAATAAATAAATAACTTCTATTAAAGAAATTTATGACCAGGGCTTGACAGGTGGCTTAGTGGCTAAGAGCACTGGCTTGTTTTCCAGAGGACCTGGGTTCAATTTACAGGACCCACATGGCTGCACACAACTGTCTGTAACTCCAGTTCCAGCGGATCCAACATTCTCTTCTGTCCACCGCAGGCACCAGGCATACATGTGGTACACAGATCTGCATACAGACAATCATGCTTGTAAAATAAAGATACAATTTAAGAAGAGCTTCATTTCCCTATTGCGTCTTTCATTTTATGTGCTCACTTTTGTTAGTAGAGGTTGATATATCTCACAGTCAACCTTATATTGAAAACCATGAGCCATGCTCTCTTTCATACTCTTTACCTTAACAATTGTTTTCTAAGTGTCTAAGCTGTGAAGCTGTGACCTTTCCTAGGTCATCTGTAGTTCAGTGAATTCATCCCTTTGAACCTGAGCTGCACCTTTCTTTGTGCTAATAACACATTTTGAAGCTTCATATTTTTGCCCAATCTAAATTGTTACAGATGTATTCACATATTTGTGGTTCATCTACACTGGGTGAGAGATGTTCTCGAAATCAAGAGTCATTCTACTGTTTACAGTCTTTCTAAAACTCCTAAAGGCTTTAAGTAAAAAATTTCACATTTCTTGAGAAATCAAATGTAGTCCAGATGATATATAATTACTTCCTACCAGACTTTTCTTCTTCTTCGGGTGACATGCTCACCCAAATGGGGCAAACCGTGAATTCTGCTTACCAATTTATCCTCACTGTACCTGAACAACTATATATATATATACATAGGACTTTTTCTTTTAGTAATGTAGGTGGTGAATTATGAGCCATCTGATTTGTGTGTCATAGACTTACTAAAAGGTTATTCAAGACTCATCTGATAATAGTGGTCTAGAGATAATCCATCAGAGTTTGAATAGAATTATTCTTTGATTTATAAAGTTAGACAGTGTGTTAATCCATGATACATACAACCTCCTACACACTTTCATAGAGCCTTATCACTATTTCTGTAGAAAAATGCATAAATATAGGAATTTTCTCCCTAAGGAAGAAATATAAAGATTGTAGTTCAAGGAATAGGTTCATGTTAAATGATTATGAAAAGTATTTTTTTTTTTTGGTTTTCAGAGCTTTTTGGATTTGGGGAAAATAATTAAAGGCTTTTGGAGCCATAGTCAGTTGTGTTCGCCTGAAAAGGTTCTTTCTTTTCTCAAACAGTTGGTTTTCTTACTCGTAAAATAGGAACAATAATTGTATACCCTAGTCGAGTCATTTGGGGATAAAATGAGATAATTATATGGCTGTGCTTAGCAAAGGCCTGCTATAGAAAGCTCAATAAATGCTAGTTATTTTTATTAGCCACATTCTATTTTCACCTTATCCAGAGGCAAAAAGCTCAAATTATCTCAAGGCATGCAGTGCAAGTTAAGAGAATCCGATGATTGTGGGATAAAAAACCTGTATTCTTTCATATGTATAGCTTAACTTTCCTTCCTTAGAGACCACTAATATCTCTCTACTATATTGTAAATGGAACAAAGGCTTTTTATCCACCATTGTATCTCAAGGGCCTTGTACTCTTTCTGATACATAATATGCAGCTCAACAAATAATGGCTCAACAAGTATATCAAAGCTTTGAGACCTCTAAGTGATATCACATTCAGACGTATTTTGAACATATGCATATTTGGGAAAGTCACGAATATAAACAGGTGACAGTTTTTTTTCAGAACACCCAGGAAATCTGAGCACACTTTCTTTAAATTTTGGTCACAAGAAGGCTTTGCATCCCTTGACTTTGTTCAACTCCCAGTAAGGCGATATGGTACTGCAGGTCAGATAGTCCTTAATAGGCTCACAATTTCATCAGAAAAAGGCAGTACCCTAGAAGAGGAAAGTGCAATGATTAACCCCTCATAGTTTTAAGAGCTAAACTGTTGGTGGTTTAATTTTTTTCTCTGATTTAAAAACAAATACTATGTTAGTTAATTATATCATTGTTGCAATAAAATTTCCGATCAAAGCAGTCTAAAGATGGAAAAGTTTGTTTTGGGTCACCATCAGAGTACAGTTTATCTTGGTGAAGATGTGAAGACAGCAGGAACCCGAGACAACTGATCACATTGCATTCACAGTCAGGAGGCATCAGGAGGTGTGTGCATTCAACTTATTTTCTTCTTTTAATTCAGTCTAGGATCACAACTTCCTGGGAAAACTAACACAAAAGTTAGAAAAAGTAATTTTATTCTCATTTGTCAGATTTTCCTATCGGTAATTTAATTGTCATCTAAGTTAGAAAGCATCCTTTACAAATCTAAAGTATAATAGCATAATTTGAAGTAATGCATTCACTTTCATAATCCAACAATTAACCTTAAATGCAAAGTTGGGTTTGTCAGTGAAAATATATGAAGTTTAGGATATAGTTTTCTAAAAGGATTTAAATTCCCAATACTTTATCCATAACTGTGAAAGTCAAAGATTAATAAAAGTGTCTTTCTCATTCAGTTGTGGCACTTGGTTTGGTTTGAACACGTTTAATGGCAAAATAGGAATTAATTTTGAGGTTATTTGCTCTTCATTTATTCCTCTAACATAAATGCCTTAATCAGCTTCCTTTACTAAAACAATATACCTGAGATGCATCAACTTAAAAATAGGGAAGGTTTGTTGTGACACACAGGGTTTTGGAGTTTTCAGCCCCTGGTCAGTTCTTCTTTTGCTTTGGAGACTATGGCATACACAGACAGCACATCTCCCAGGGAGTACCTAGTAGACCAAGCTGCTCATGGTGCTCAGGAAGCAAAAAGAGCAGAGACCAGCAGTCCGAAGGTCCCCTTTAAGAGGGAACACTTTCAATGACTTAGGAGCTACCACAGACTCCATCTTTTAAAACATTTACTTAATTTTTTTCTTTTTATAACTTCAGATATATCTTGCCAAACCGCCCCCCTCAACCTCCTTTGTACATTGATTATTTTGTTTTGTCTTGTGACTCACTGACTTCAAGCAGGGCCATCTGTTTATCTGTGGGTTTGTAACAACTCATTGGGTAATGTTCACAACCAAAAACAGTATCTTCTAGAATTTATTAGTAGCCAATACATCATCAAGGAGAAGTGAAACCCTACATGGTCACCTCCATCCATTATGACTGTTTTGACAGGGTTAGACTTGCGTGGGCCCAAGATTATAGGTATATAGTTATATAGTATATAGGTAGGTGAATTAGGGAATGACATGGTTATGGGCTACCCAGATGACATTCCATATCCCTTTCTCCTAACTTCTGGTTTGTCCATTCTTTCTATCCTTTTTCATTTTTGGGTATTAACCAAAGTGTGATCAGAGGCAACCTACATCTCAAGACCATCTAGCTGTCTTGCCTCTTGTGAAGCAAGGTTAGCTGTCAAGCAAAACCTTGGGGTGAAAGAATATAGTGTTCTAAGCTGAATGAATTATGAAACAAGTGGAACACAGAAAACATGTGCTTAGGGTTTACTTTGGTGTTTGTGTTATAAAAAGTAGATGCTTTGGCTGATGTTTAAACAGCCCTTGTTAAAAAATAATCGATCCTTAGCTGCTTGGGAGGAGGAGAAGGTGAGCAGTACAGGGTGGAATGCAAGCAAAGGGTAAGCTTAAAGGAGCATTTATTTTCTTTTTTCACACTTTGCAATTCATGTAGAAGTCTCATGTAAAGAAACGGAAGCTATGAGATGGTTTCTCCTTAGTAAGTAATGCATGGAAATTCAGAATGCACGTACATAAAGGCACACACAGCGCTTCCAGCAGCTGCACCAGTACTTTCTTTTTAGTATAAAATTTCTCTAACCTAACTATACAAGGCTCACCGAGAGGTCCTGCTGAGCTCCCTCCTCATTTTGGATCCAGTAATCAACTCTGGAGTAGGTATAAGAACTTGACTTATGAACAAATACACTTCTGCAAAGGTCTCTACTTTGGCAGCCTTTCAAAATTCGTATGCTGAACCCTAACACCCAATATCATCACACTGAAAGGTGGAGCCTCCATTCAGTAGATGATCATTCAAGAGGACTGAGCCTTTCTGAGTGTGTGAAGGCTGATAAAAGAGACTCAAGGGAGCATGTTTGCTCCTTCTGCCTTGGGAACACATTGCCACCCACAAATCATGAAACAGCCTTGCTTTAAATGCTGGATTTGATAATGCCTTGGTGTTAAACTCTGATCCTCCGAGGCAGGAAAAAAATTACATCTCTGTTGTTTATTTGCTGTTTTCTAGGCAGTGATCTTGTTAGAGCAGCCCGGACAGATGATCATAGTCTGGGGTCCAATGCTTTGTTTAAGGTCTAGGCATGTTGTGCTATGGCTCTGTGCAGTGATTGTAGAGAGGCAGTGAGCATCCCCCGAGACTGTGTTACTCTCCTAACACTGCTTGACCACTAGAGTCATGTGGCCAGGTGCAGTACCCAGCGACATCGCAGACGGAGTCAGAATCTCTGAAGGTAGAACTGAGGACCAATATTCTTTCAAAGCTCTTCCACAGATCATAAAAACCATGAAGATCATAGCACTGTGGATGGGATTGCACCACCTAGCCCCTCTTCTCTTCCAGGTTTCCAAAATGCCTTTCCAGGCTAAAACCCAGGTTGTGGTCTGCTGGCCGGACACAACAGACTATGAGACAGGTATTTGAAAACCACATCTAGACTTTCCTCATGAAATTTTAGAAATGGTGTTTTTGGTTTGAAACCCAGTTCTCTTCTGCAAAGTGTATCACTTTCCTGCCCTTCCAGTGAACACTGCCTTCCAGTTCCTGCTTTGAGCCTTGTTCTTCCCATCTCTGGAAAGTTGACCTCAGTTTGCACAATCATTTGTGTCCCTGGTCACCGAAGTTCAGGATCCATGACCTAGATATTTTTAGGTAAATCTTCTGTGTCCTCCCCAAGAGGTCCTTTCCTACAGCACCATAGCACTGACTAAGATACAGAGAAAAGGCCACTCTACCTTTTTATGGGTCTGTGGACACACTAAACTCAGAAAAGGGAAGACCATTTCCAGTTTCAACTTATATGTCCTTATAGCACTTTTCATAATGGTTAACAGAACTTACTGTTTTCCAAAGCCTCAACATCTAAGCTATTGAAATAAATGGACAGTGAGCAGATAACAAGGAAAGGTACTGTCTTCTACTTGTATGTGTATAGGCACAGACTATACACACTAAGTATGAGACTCAATAGAGTAGATAGCCAAAGCTTAAGTGTCCTCCTTACAGGACAGACTGGCATCTTTCATGGCTAGAGTGATTTGACAGGGGATGGGGGGGGGGACTTATGTTCCTCTGGGAGCACTTTTACCTTGTCACAGAGGGAACTTTAGAGAACACCCCACCCTGTGCTTTGGATTGGACATCTAGGTACCAGAGACCTGAGGATGCTGCCCAGCTCAGCAGTAAAGAGTAAGATCCTTGCCTCAGCACCAACACAGAACATGTTGTGCAATCAAACAGCTTTATATTAAGTTCTGCAAACAGGGAAGTAAAAACAAAGTTTTCCTTTTATTGAAAATATTCTTCTCACATATAATATATCCTGATTACAGTTTCCTCTCCCTCCATCCCTCCCAGTTCTCTCTCCCCTCCCCTCCAATCCAGATCTACTTCTTTCCTGTCTCTTATTAGAAAACAACAGGTTCCTAAGAAATAATAATAAACTATAACAAAAATAAAATATAAGATAAAACAAAAATGTCATATCGAAATTGGACAAAATAAACCAACCCGAAGTAAGAGAGCCCAAGAAAAGACACAGAATCAGAGATCCACTTGTTTGCTCACTCAGAAATCCAATAAAAAAACATTAAATTGGAAGCATAATGTATATGCAGAAGACCTGGTGTAGACTCACTTCGGGCAGATGGATGCTGCTTCAGTCTCTGTGAGTTCCTATGAGTTTTGCTCATGTTGATTTAGAAAGACTTGTTTACTTGTGCCTCCTCTTCCATGGGGTTGGTTGCCTCAACTCTGAAGGGAAGGATTTGATGGAGACACACTATTCAGGTCTGAATGTTACATGGTCGGTCTGTCTGTCTGTCTGCCTGTTTGTCTATGGGTCTCTATTTTTGTTCCCATCTGCTGTAGGACAACACTTCTCTGATGATGGTTGAACAAGGCTGATCTATGAATACAGTAAACTATCATAAGAAATCATTTTATTACCAAAGACCATTTCTAGCATCTCATGCAATGATCGTGTAGGTTTTTGTATTCGGTTTGTTTATATGGTGGATTGTATTTATTGGTTCACATATGTTGAATTAACTCTGATTCTCTGGGGTGAAGCCTACTTTATCATGGTGGATGATCGTTTTGATGTAGTCTTAGATTCAGTTCCCAAATACTTTAATGGAGAAATTTTTTTGCACTTAAGTTTCTAAGAAAAATTGGCCTATAATTCTCTTTCTTTTGGATCTTTATGTGTTTGGGCTGTCAGTGTAAATGCAGTTGTGGTCTCATATAATTGGCAATGTTCCTTCTGTTTCTATGTTGTGGAATAACTTGAGGAGGATTTCAACTAACTCTTTGAAAGTCTGGTAGAATTCCATGGTAGAACCATCTGGACCTGGGTTGTTTTATTTTGTTTTTTTGGTTGGGATACTTTTAATGACTACTTCTGTTTCACTAGGCATTATGTCTGTTTAAATTGCTTATCTGATCTTCATTTAACTTTACTAAATGATATGTAATATGAAAATTATCCATTTCTGCTAGGTTTCCCAGTTTGGTAGAGTACAGGTTTTAAAGTATATCCTTAGGATTCTCCAGACTTCCTTGCTGCTGTTGTTATATCCTCCCTTTTCATTTTTAATTTTGTCAGTTTGGATATTCTCTCTTTACCATTTAGTTAACTTGTGTAAGTGTTTGCAAGTCTTATTGTTTTTCTCAAAGAACTACCTCTTTGTCTCATTGATTCTTTGTACTGTTCTCTTTGTTTCGACTTTATTGACTTCAACTCTGAGTTTGATTATTTCTTCTAGTCTACTACTTTTGAGTGTGATTTCTTCTTTTTGTTCTAGAGCTTTTAGCTGTGCGGTTGTTAATATGAGAGCTTTCCATTTGTGTGTGTGTGTGTATATGTGTGTGTGTGTGCAGCGTGTGTGTGTGTGTGTGTGTGTGTGTGTGTGTGTGTGTGTGTGTAGATACTTAGTGCTGTGTACTTTCCTCTTAGAGCTGCCTTCATTGTCTCCCCATAGGTTTGAATAGGTTGTGAATTCATTTTTTGTCCAAATCTAGAAAGTAATATTTTTCTTAATTTCTGGCTTGACCTAGTTTTTGTTCAGTAGAGAGGTGTTTAGTTTCCATGAGTTTGTAAGCTTTCTGTTGTTTCTGTTGTTGATGAGGTCCAGCTTGAATCCATGGTAGTCAGAAAGGATGCAGGCTGTTATTTCAATTTTCTTCTCTCTGTTGAGACTTGCTTTGTGTCTGAGTATGTGGTCCATGGTGAAAGAACCGTGAGGTGCTGAGAAGGTACATTCTTTTTTCTTAGGGTGAAATGATCTGTAAATATCTGTTACATTCTTATAATGTCTGCTAGCTCTAGTATTTTTGTTTAGTTTTTGTCTGGATGACCTGTCTATTGGTCTGGGATGGTATTGAAGTCTCCCAGTGTTAGTGTGTGACAGTTAATATGTGATTTAAGCTGAAGTAAAAATTATCCATTTCTACTTTTAAAAATTGGATGTCCTTTTGTTTAGGGTATAGATGTTAAAAATTGCAGTGCCCTTTTGGTAGTGTTTTTTCCTTTGATTAATATGTAGTGTCCTTCTTTATCTCTTTTTATTAGTTTTGTTTTGAAGTATATTTTGTCATAAATTAAAATGGTTGTACCAAGTTGTACAATGCAACCATAGATAGTCACATACATCAAAACAGATGGTTCCTGCCGACAGAGTCTGTATAGTTGTCAGATTTTCTGTGTGATGGCTCCATACATCAGGAAAAAAAAATAGTTGTACCAGCTTGCTTCTTAGGTCCATCTGCTTGAAATATCTTTTCCCAACCCTTTATCTTGAGGTGATATCTATCCTTGATGTTAAGATGTCTTTCTTGAATGTAGCAGAAAAATGGATCATGGTTGTTTATCCGTTCTGTTTGTATATTTTTACTGAGGAATTGTAACCTTTGATATTGATTAGAGATATTAATGACCAATGATTATGGATTACTGTTATTTTGTTGTTATTGTTATTGTTGTTACTGTTGGTTGTGGTGATGGTGGTAGTGGTAATGGTGTGTAAGTTTCCCTTCTTTTGGCTTTGCTGGTCTGAGATTATTTATTCTCCATGTTTTTTTTTTTTCTTTTTCTTAGTTGTTAATTTCTTTAGATTAGAGTTTTCCTTCTAGCATCTTCTTTAGGGCTGGTTTTGTGGACAGATATTGCTTAAGTTTGATTTTATCATAGAAAGTCTTATTTTCTTCATCTATTGTGATTGAACACTTTGCTGAGTATAGTTGTCTGAGCTGGCATTTGCAGTCTGCAAGAGCTCTGTCGAATGTTGTGTAGGAGCTTGGAAGATAATGTTGAGAACAGTGCAGAGGATGGAGGCCTGGGTTGTGAAATTTCAGAGGGGAGATTAAAGACTCTTTTCAGGGCCATTGTTGTTTTGATTGTGAAGATTCTGTAGTTCTGGTTAGCTGGGGCTGAAGAATCAGCTGTGATTAACAAGATACCAGAACTACTAAAGCAAAAACTTTGCATTACTGGGACTATTGATGCTGGTTAGCTGGAGCTAAGAAATTAGCGGTGATTAAGAAGAGACCAGCATCGTTGAGGTGACATCTTCTGGGAAGTGTTTTCTGAAAGCACAAAGAGGCTGTGTTCCAGAGATAGCCAAGGTTGTACTCCTGCTGCAGTGGGACTTGGTAATGTGTAAGGGTCACCCAGGTGGTACTGGTTTTGAAAGCATGAGGGGTCACACAGAGCAGCTGAGGCTTGGCACTGTGAGAGGCCATGGAAGGCCATTGGTGAAGGTGCAGCCTCCGTTGCAATTGACGGCTCAGGACTGAAGGGGTCATGCAGTGTTTTGGAGAAGCCAGTACCATGAGATGACTACCAAGAGCAGCAGCAGCAGTGGAGTACAGGCATCTGGAGCCTAGAGGACGATGCATGTGCTACAAAGGGCATGGCTGGAGAAGTGACCCAAGCCCTTGGGGGAGCCCAGAAGATCGTGAGTTGGATCCCAAACATTGGATGGTTGGAGATTGATTTTTGCTTTTGATTGTGACTGTGCCCTGATATTTTCCCTCTTGAAATAAGAAACTATTTAGTGGAGCCCACAGTTAAGAGACTTTTAATTGTAAAAAGACTTTGGATTTTTAAAAGAGATGGATATTTTAAAGAGATTGAAATTTTAAGAATATGTAAAGACTGTGGGACATTTAAAGTTATTTAGATCTTGGGGATGAATAAGAATGTAAGGGTTGAGGCTTACTAGTGATGTGTTTGTGTGTCAAGTTGACAAGGGGTCAATTTGTACTGGCTAGTTTTGTATCAACTTGACACAGCTGGAGTTATCACAAAGAAAGGAACTTCAGTTGAGGAAATGCCTCCATGAGATCCAACTGTAAGGCATTTCCTCAATTAGTGATCAAGGTGGAAAGGCTCCTTGTGGGTGGGACCATCTCTGGGCTGGTAGTCTTAGGTTCTATAAGAGAGCAGGCTGAGCAAGCCAGGAGAAGCAAGCCAGTAAGGAACATCCCTCCATGGCCTCTGCATCAGCACCTGCTTCCTGACCTGTTTGAGTTCCAGTCCTGACTTCCTTGGTGATAAACAGCAGTATGGAAGTGTAAGCCGAATAAACCCTTTCCTCCCCAACTTGCTTCTTGGTCATGATGTTTGTGCAGGAATAGAAACCCTGACTAAGACAGATGTCTTTCTTGGATGTAGCAGAAAAATGGATCATGGTTGTTTATCCGTTCCGTTTGTATCTTTTTACTGAGGAATTGTAACCTTTGATATTGATTAGAGATATTAATGACCAATGATTATGGATTACTGTTATTTTGTTGTTATTGTTGTTACTGTTGTTGGTGGTAGTGATAATGGGGTGTAAGTTTCCCTTCTTTTGGCTTTGCTGGTCTGAGATTATTTATTCTCCATGTTTTTTTTTTCTTTTTCTTAGTTGTTAATTTCTTTAGATTAGAGTTTTCCTTCTAGCATCTTCTTTAGGGCTGGTTTTGTGGACAGATATTGCTTAAGTTTGATTTTATCATGGAATGTCTTATTTTCTTCATCTATTGTGATTGAACACTTTGCTGAGTATAGTTGTCTGAGCTGGCATTTGCAGTCTGCAGCAAATCTGTCCAAGCCCTTCAGTCAGATGTATTTCTAACAGGTCTGCCTTTATATGTTACTTGCCTTTTTATGTTTTCTCTTGCTGCATTTTTAATATTTCCTTTGTTATATACATTAATTATTTTGGTTATTATGTGCCAAGGGGACTTTCTTTTCTTGCCCATCCCATTTGGTGTTCTGTATACTTCTTTTACTTTGCAAGATATCTCATTCTTTAGATTAGTTAACTTTTCTTCTTTGAGTTTGTTATGCCATATTTTCTGTGCCTTTTACCAGGGATTACTCTCCTTCATCTATTCTTGTTATTCTTAGGTTTGGTCTTTGCATAGATTCCCAGATTTCCTAGACGTTTTGTGCCACAAGTTTTTCAGGTTTAACATTTTCTTTGCTTGATATAGCCATTTCTTCTATCAAATTTTCAGTGTCTGAGGTTCTCTCTTCAATCTCTTGTATTCTTTTGGTGAAGTTGCCTCTGTAGGTCCTGTTTGAGTTCCTAAGTTTTGTTCAGTTTTAGAATTCCATCAGTTTGGGTTTTATTGATTGATATCATTCCCACTTCAGGCCCTGAATGATTTTACTCATTTCTTTCCATTGTTTCTGTTTTCCTGGTTTCCTTTAAGGTATTTATTAATTTCCTCTGTAAGGACCTCTGTCATCTTTATAAGGCTGTTTTAAGGACTTTTTTTGTGTTTCAGTTATGTTGGAATACTCAGTGCCTGCTGTGGTGAGGTTGCCAGACTTTAATGGAGACATATTGTCCTGTTTGTTATTGATAGTGTTTTGGATTTTTACCCTGGTGTTTAGGCATCTGGGATTGGTAATATAATTTTAGGTGCTGATATTTGTTCTTGTGTTTATTTTGTGAATGTTTTGTTCCTTAGTTTCTATTTTATCTGGTTCTTATGAGATTGTAGTTACCTGTAGAAAAGTATTCTGGGGTCCTGATAGGTGTGGGTATTGGGAGATCGAGGTAAAATATGTTCCTGGGTATTAGTAGTTTATAATTAGCAATTGGAATGGGCTGCAGGGGTGGCTGAGGGCTTTCAAGGAAAGGAGGAAAACAGGGTTTTCTGCCAAGATCTGCTTAGTTAGTCCCCTGGGAAAGGAGACAAGTCACTTCTGTCTCTGACCAGCAGAAAAGAGCGACGACACTACGTTCTTCTCAAAGCAGTTTATTCAGGAACCTTTCTTTTTTTTTTTTTCTTTCCATTTTTTATTAGGTATTTAGCTCATTTACATTTCCAATGCTATACCAAAAGTCCCCCATACCCACCCACCCCCACTCCCCTACCCGCCCACTCCCCCTTTTTGGCCCTGGCGTTCCCCTGTTCTGGGGCATATAAAGTTTGTGTGTCCAATGGGCCTCTCTTTCCAGTGATGGCCGACTAGGCCATCTTTTGATACATATGCAGCTAGAGTCAAGAGCTCCGGGGTACTGGTTAGTTCATAATGTTGATCCACCTATAGGGTTGCAGATCCCTTTAGCTCCTTGGGTACTTTCTCTAGCTCCTCCATTGGGAGCCCTGTGATCCATCCATTAGCTGACTGTGGGCATCCACTTCTGTGTTTGCTAGGCCCCGGCATAGTCTCACAAGAGACAGCTACATCTGGGTCCTTTCGATAAAATCTTGCTAGTGTATGCAATGGTGTCAGCGTTTGGATGCTGATTATGGGGTGGATCCCTGGATAAGGCAGTCTCTACATGGTCCACCCTTTAATCTCAGCTCCAAACTTTGTCTCTGTAACTCCTTCCAAGGGTGTTTTGTTCCCACTTCTAAGGAGGGGCATAGTGTCCACACTTCAGTCTTCATTTTTCTTGAGTTTCATGTGTTTAGGAAATTGTATCTTATATCTTGGGTATCCTAGGTTTTGGGCTAATATCCACTTATCAGTGAGTACATATTGTGTGAGTTCCTTTGTGAATGTGTTACCTCACTCAGGATGATGCCCTCCAGGTCCATCCATTTGGCTAGGAATTTCATAAATTCATTCTTTTTAATAGCTGAGTAGTACTCCATTGTGTAGATGTACCACATTTTCTGTATCCATTCCTCTGTTGAGGGGCATCTGGGTTCTTTCCAGCTTCTGGCTATTATAAATAATGCTGCTATGAACATAGTGGAGCATGTGTCCTTCTTACCAGTTGGGGCATCTTCTGGATATATGCCCAGGAGAGGTATTGCTGGATCCTCCGGTAGTACTATGTCCAATTTTCTGAGGAACCGCCAGACGGATTTCCAGAGTGGTTGTACAAGCCTGCAATCCCACCAACAATGGAGGAGTGTTCCTCTTTCTCCACATCCTCGCCAGCATCTGCTGTCCCCTGAATTTTTGATCTTAGACATTCTGACTGGTGTGAGGTGGAATCTTAGGGTTGTTTTGATTTGCATTTCCCTGATGATTAAGGATGTTGAACATTTTTTCAGGTGATTCTCTGCCATTCGGTATTCCTCAGGTGAGAATTCTTTGTTCAGTTCTGAGCCCCATTTTTTAATGGGGTTGTTTGATTTTCTGAAGTCCACCTTCTTGAGTTCTTTATATATGTTGGATATTAGTCCCCTATCTGATTTAGGATAGGTAAAGATCCTTTCCCAATCTGTTGGTGGTCTCTTTGTCTTATTGACGGTGTCTTTTGCCTTGCAGAAACTTTGGAGTTTCATTAGGTCCCATTTGTCAATTCTCGATCTTACAGCACAAGCCATTGCTGTTCTGTTCAGGAATTTTTCCCCTGTGCCCATATCTTCAAGGCTTTTCCCCACTTTCTCCTCTATAAGTTTAAGTGTCTCTGGTTTTATGTGAAGTTCTTTGATCCATTTAGATTTGACCTTAGTACAAGGAGATAAGTATGGATCCATTCGCATTCTTCTACATGATAACAACCAGTTGTGCCAGCACCATTTGTTGAAAATGCTGTCTTTCTTCCACTGGATGGTTTTAGCTCCCTTGTCGAAGATCAAGTGACCATAGGTGTGTGGGTTCATTTCTGGGTCTTCAATTCTATTCCATTGGTCTACTTGTCTGTCTCTATACCAGTACCATGCAGTTTTTACCACAATTGCTCTGTAGTAAAGCTTTAGGTCCGGCATGGTGATTCCACCAGAGGTTCTTTTATCCTTGAGAAGAGTTTTTGCTATCCTAGGTTTTTTGTTATTCCAGATGAATTTGCAAATTGCTCCTTCTAATTCATTGAAGAATTGAGTTGGAATTTTGATGGGGATTGCATTGAATCTGTAGATTGCTTTTGGCAAGATAGCCATTTTTACAATATTGATCCTGCCAATCCATGAGCATGGGAGATCTTTCCATCTTCTGAGATCTTCTTTAATTTCTTTCTTCAGAGACTTGAAGTTTTTATCATACAGATCTTTCACTTCCTTAGTTAGAGTCACGCCGAGATATTTTATATTATTTGTGACTATTGAGAAAGGTGTTGTTTCCCTAATTTCTTTCTCAGCCTGTTTATTCTTTGTGTAGAGAAAGGCCATTGACTTGTTTGAGTTAATTTTATATCCAGCTACTTCACCGAAGCTGTTTATCAGGTTTAGGAGTTCTCTGGTGGAATTTTTAGGGTCACTTATATATACTATCATATCATCTGCAAAAAGTGATATTTTGAATTCCTCCTTTCCAATTTGTATCCCCTTGATCTCCTTTTGTTGTCGAATTGCTCTGGCTAATACTTCAAGTACTATGTTGAAAAGGTAGGGTGAAAGTGGGCAGCCTTGTCTAGTCCCTGATTTTAGTGGGATTGCTTCCAGCTTCTCTCCATTTACTTTGATGTTGGCTACTGGTTTGCTGTAGATTGCTTTTATCATGTTTAGGTATGGGCCTTGAATTCCTGATCTTTCCAGAACTTTTATCATGAATGGGTGTTGGATCTTGTCAAATGCTTTTTCTGCATCCAACGAGATGATCATGTGGTTTTTGTCTTTGAGTTTGTTTATATAGTGGATTACATTGATGGATTTTCGTATATTAAACCATCCCTGCATTCCTGGAATAAAACCTACTTGGTCAGGATGGATGATTGCTTTAATGTGATCTTGGATTCGGTTAGCGAGAATTTTATTGAGGATTTTTGCATCGATATTCATAAGAGAAATTGGTCTGAAGTTCTCTATCTTTGTTGGATATTTCTGTGGTTTAGGTATCAGAGTAATAGTGGCTTCATAAAATGAGTTGGGTAGAGTACTTTCTACTTCTATCTTGTGAAAAAGTTTGTGCAGAACTGGAATTAGATCTTCTTTGAAGGTCTGATAGAACTCTGCACTAAACCCGTCTGGTCCTGGGCTTTTTTTGGCTGGGAGACTATTTATAACTGCTTCTATTTCTTTAGGGGATATGGGACTGTTTAGAAGGTCAACTTGATCCTGATTCAACTTTGGTACCTGGTATCTGTCCAGAAATTTGTCCATTTCGTCCAGGTTTTCCAGTTTTGTTGAGTATAGCCTTTTGTAGAAGGATCTGATGGTGTTTTGGATTTCTTCAGGATCTGTTGTTATGTCTCCCTTTTCAGTTCTGATTTTGTTAATTAGGATTTTGTCTCTGTGCCCTCTAGTGAGTCTAGCTAAGGGTTTATCTATCTTGTTGATTTTCTCAAAGAACCAACTCCTCGTTTGGTTAATTCTTTGAATAGTTCTTCTTGTTTCCACTTGGTTGATTTCACCCCTGAGTTTGATTATTTCCTGCCGTCTACTCCTCTTGGGTGAATTTGCTTCCTTTTTTTCTAGAGCTTTTAGATGTGTTGTCAAGCTGCTCGTATGTGCTCTCTCCCGTTTCTTCATGGAGGCACTCAGAGCTATGAGTTTCCCTCTTAGAAATGCTTTCATTGTGTCCCAAAGGTTTGGGTACGTTGTGGCTTCATTTTCATTAAACTCTAAAAAGTCTTTAATTTCTTTCTTTATTCCTTCCTTGACCAAGGTATCATTGAGAAGAGTGTTGTTCAGTTTCCACGTGAGTGTTGGCTTTCTGTTATTTTTTTTGTTATTGAAGATCAGCCTTAGTGCATGGTGATCTGATAGGATACATGGGACAATTTCAATATTTTTGAATCTGTTGAGGCCTGTTTTGTGACCTATTATGTGGTCAATTTTGGAGAAGGTACCATGAGGTGCTGAGAAGAAGGTATATCCTTTTGTTTTAGGATAAAATGTTCTGTAGATATCTGTCAGATCCATTTGTTTCATCACTTCTGTTAGTTTCAGTGTGTCCCTGTTTAGTTTCTGTTTCCATGATCTGTCCATTGGTGAAAGTGGTGTGTTGAAGTCTCCCACTATTATTGTGTGAGGTGCAATGTGTGCTTTGAGCTTTACTAAAGTTTCTTTAATGAATGTGGCTGCCCTTGTATTTGGCGCATAGATATTCAGAATTGAGAGTTCCTCTTGGAGGATTTTACCTTTGATGAGAACAAAGTGCCCCTCCTTGTCTTTTTTGATGACTTTGGGTTGGAAGTCAATCTTATCAGATATTAGGATGGCTACTCCAGCTTGTTTCTTCATACCATTTGCTTGGAAAATTGTTTTCCAGCCTTTTATTCTGAGGTAGTGTCTATCTTTTTCTCTGAGATGTGTCTCCTGTAAACAGCAAAATGTTGGGTCTTGTTTGTGTAGCCAGTTTGTTAGTCTATGTCTTTTTATTGGGGAGTTGAGACCATTGATGTTAAGAGATATTAAGGAAAAGTAATTGTTGCTTCCTGTTATTTTTGTTGTTAAAGTTGGCATTCTGTTCTTGTGGCTGTCTTCTTTTAGGTTTGTTGAGGGATTACCTTCTTGTTTTTTCTAGGGCATTGTTCCCGTTCTTGTATTGGTTTTTTTCTGTTATTACCCTTTGAAGGGCTGGATTCGTGGAGAGATAATGTGAGAATTTGGTTTTGTCGTGGAATACTTTGGTTTCTCCATCTATGGTAATTGAGAGTTTGGCTGGGTATAGTAGCCTGGGCTGGAATTTGTGTTCTTTTAGTGTCTGTATAACATCTGTCCAGGCTCTTCTGGCTTTCATAGTCTCTGGTGAAAAATCTGGTGTAATTCTGATAGGCTTGCCTTTGTATGTTACTTGACCTTTTTCCCTTACCGCTTTTAGTATTCTATCTTTATTTAGTGCATTTGTTGTTCTGATTATTATGTGTCGGGAGGAATTTCTTTTCTGGTCCAGTCTATTTGGAGTTCTGTAGGCTTCTTGTATGTTCATAGGTATCTCTTTCTTTATATTTGGGAAGTTTTCTTCAATAATTTTGTTGAAGATGTTTGCTGGTCCTTTGAGTTGAAAATCTTCATTCTCATCCACTCCTATTATCCGTAGGTTTGGTCTTCTCATTGTGTCCTGGATTTCCTGGATATTTTGAGTTAGGATCTTTTTGCATTTTCCATTTTCTTTGATTGTTGTGCCGATGTTCTCTATGGAATCTTCTGCACCTGAGATTCTCTCTTCCATCTCTTGTATTCTGTTGCTGATGCTCAAATCTATGGTTCCAGATTTCTTTCCTAGGGTTTCTATCTCCAGTGTTGCCTCACTTTGAGTTTTCTTTATTGTTTCTACTTCCCTTTTTAGGTCTAGTATGGTTTTGTTCATTTCCATCACCTGTTTGTATGTTTTTTCCTCTTTTTCTGTAAGGACTTCTACCTGTTTGATTGTGTTTTCCTGTTTTTCTTTAAGGACTTGTAACTCTTTAGCAGTGTTCTCCTGTATTTCTTTAAGTGATTTATTAAAGTCCTTCTTGATGTCCTCTACCATCATCATGAGATATGCTTTTAAATCTAGGTCTAGGTTTTCGGGTGTGTTGGGGTGCCCTGGACTGGGCGAAGTGGGAGTACTGGGTTCTGATGATGGTGAGTGGTCTTGGTTCCTGTTAGTAGGATTCCTACGTTTACCTTTCGCCATCTGGTAATCTCTGGAGTTAGTAGTTATAGTTGACTCTGTTTAGAGATTGTTCTTCTGGTGATTCTGTTACCGTCTCTCAGCAGACCTGGGAGACAGATTCTCTCCTCTGAGTTTCAGTGCTCAGAGCACTCTCTGCTGGCAAGCTCTCTTACAGGGAAGGTGCGCAGATATCTTGTTTTTGGACCTCCTCCTGGTCGAAGAAGAAGGCCCAAAACAGGGCCTCTCTCAGAAGCTGTGTTGCTTTGGCAGTTCCCAGAAGCTGTCAGCTTCTGTGGTGCAGACTCTCACCTGTGCAGACTAAAATCCTAAGTTCCAGGGAGTCCTGGAACCAAGATGGTGACCGCTGCTCCTGAGGCCGAGGCCGTCTCCCGAGCCAGGCGGACACCTGTCCTCTGGTCCGGATGGTGGCCGGTTATCTGCGGCCCGCCCAGGCTGCTGCCTCAGCGGCTCTGTGCTTCTGCCCGTCCCAGAAGCTGTCCGGTTCTCTGGTGCACCCTCTAACCTGTTCAGACTAATTTCCTAGGTCCCGCGGTCCCGGAACCCAGATGGGGTTGCTGCTGCTGAGGCTGAGGTCGCCTCCCTCAGGAACCTTTCAACATGCAAGCAGGTTGCACGAATCTCTCTGCCCCGCCCCCAATCGCAATCCCTTATATAACCCCTCAACTACACCCCATCAGCCCAGTCCATGTAACAGCAGTTCATTGGCCAGAATCATCACTCGTCATATGGTCTGATCTTGCATCATGGTGCACCTGCGCAGTTCACCCAGTGGACGAGCCTTAATTGGGGTATATGAGGGAGTCAGGTGCAAGTCATGAGACTTGGCTGCAGTCCCGGGCACCATCTTGGGACTGCTGCCACACCCGCTCCTCACAGAGACAGAGGAAAGGCCATAGCAGAGAGTCTGCAATATATCTGAGCATGAGACTAGGGGATTAGACTTGGAGTAATGGAGGGAGAGGTAAAGTTCTGTAGTTAGCCTAATTTGGTCAGAGTGGCCTGTGGGTTCCTAGGAAGTGCCTGCTGGAGTTGGGGCTAGGACAATGCTAGGGTAGGGGAAAGGTACTTTGGAGGGGAAGATCTGTGTGACCCACTGGCAAGGAGTGTGGGAAAAGAATAGAGAGGCTACAGCTGGTATTTTGTTGCAGAAGTTGGGGATCAGATTTAGAGGAGAAAAGAAGTTGAGATCTGCTGTTAGCCTCCCTGCTTCCCTGGCCAGAGCTGGCTGTGTGTTTGTAGGGAGTGCCTGCTGGAGGTGGGGATTGGGCTAAAGCACTGATTCGAGGGGGGAGGTTAAGAGACACATCTGCATACTTTACTGGAGGTCACTAAAGTAGGGGAGGGAGGCCTCAGCCCAGACGCTGATCTGCTACAGAGCCAGGGATGAGACTTGGGGATTGGGTTTGGAGTAACTGAGGGAGAAGAGGGATATCTAAAGCTTGCCTGTTTGCCTGGTCAGGGTGGCCGATGGGTTCTCAGAACTGTAAAAACCATTTTTATCTTTGGAAGAATATCTTGTGTTGTAAGACACAAGTCAAGAAATATGGCTTCCTTTGTTGGAATAAGATATCGATCGAGATAAGAAAATGCCTCTACTAATAATCGTGAACCTGCTCTGTAGTTGTTTCCTTTTTGTTTTTGAGGTAGCACATATAGTGGCATTTTCACACATATACATTATTTTAATACTTATGTATTTAACACACACACACACACATATATATGTATATATTATATATATATACATATTTTGTTCTTACTCATGCCCCACCCCATTTTGTTCCCTATCCTCTCTTACTGGTCCCCCTGCTCCTCACAGATCATCCGTTCTGCATTCACCTCACAACTACTCTAACACCTTCTCTTTGTTCCTCCTTTGCTATGTGTTAACTAATGTCTACAGTTTTTTTGGTTGTTTTTCTGGCTGGTTGGATCACTGTCTGTTATTGTCTTTCTCCCCTACAAGAACTGAGTCTTTTCTAGTTTACTGTGTGGATATCAGAGATTCCCTCCTACCTTTCCTTTACTCATTGATGCTGCTCATGAACTGGGCTGTTTGTTTTATTCTTCCTGTGAGGATTGTGTTCTGTGAAGAATATTCTCCAGTGTTAGCTTGGCTGTTCTAAGATGCATAGTGTGAAATGTCATCTTGAATGTCCTTTCATTTCTGTCAATATGTCTCTGGATACAGCTTGCTTGGTTGATGGTTCCTTCCAGGGTTTAATATTGTTCTACACTTCTTGGGCATCAGCGGTTGCTGATCAGTTGGGTGGCATTCTGTGCTTGCCTTGGTGAATTGGCAATTTTTCATTACAGCTTTCAATAGTCTTTGTGTTGCATACTGATATCTTTGTCATGATGTGTCTAGGAAAGGTTGTTCTCCATTGCTTCTTGCCTTGCAGTGCCAGTTGCCTTCTCTAGACTTAGGGATACCCATTATAATTTTACAGGATGAGTTCTTCAAAGTTTGTCTCAGGTCTTTTATCTCCTGTGTAGATTGTTGGAATCTGTCTCCACATGGTATTCCAGAGTTCTTGGACATTGTAGTCATGCTCACCCTCAACACACATGCACGCACACACACTGTAATAATAAATATCATTTTAAAAAAGAAAAGAAGAGCCGGGCGTGGTGGCGCACGCCTTTAATCCCAGCACTTGGGAGGCAGAGGCAGGCGGATTTCTGAGTTCGAGGCCAGCCAGGTCTACAGAGTGAGTTCCAGGACAGCCAGGGCTACAAAGAGAAACCCTGTCTCGAAAAACCAAAAAAAAAAAAAAAAAAAAAAAAAAGATAAAAAAGAAAAGAAGGGTAAAACCAGCAAAAAGGGCTTCCCATCAATGAGAAAGTTTGAAAGTAAGGTTAGGTAAATGTAAGAATAAGAATAAAAATTGAACATTGAACATGTTTTAAGAAGAACAAATATTAGTAACAGTAATTTATGAATTACTAAAGCACTAATTATTAAATATAACTAACAGTACAATAGAGAGCAGCAAAAGGGGAAAGGCAAAAAATGAAAAGAAAAATATATCTGGCCAAAAAAATGCATAAACAAGTTAGATGAATACATGAAGCCAAAAATTTTTTTTTTTCTCCACATGCTGACCCTAAAACACTACTAAGGGTGTGAAAAAGAGAAAAAGGGAGACTCAAGGGACAAGAAAAGAAGCCGGGCCTGGTGGCGCGCACCTGTAATCCCAGCACTTGGGAGGCGAAGGCAGGCAGATTTCTGAGTTTGAGGCCAGCCTGGTCTACAAAGTGAGTTCCAGGACAGCCAGGGCTATACAGAGAAAAGAAAGAAATTTTAAAAGGAGAAGGAATGAAAATTGCAGGAGCAGGTCAGCAGTGCCTGTGGACTTCTGTCTTTTCTGGGGTTTCTGCTGTTAAATCTGTCTTGGACAAGTGTCTACTGGCCATGAAATTGGTTTCACTTCTCTGGTTTTTCCTTCTGCAGGCACCGGGGCTTCTGTTGGCCACACCTCACTTCGCTGTCCCTGGCCTGGGAACGTTATCTCGCACACCTAGCTTGCACCTCCTACCTCCTGGGGTTGGGTTTCAGTTCTCTAGTATGTTGGTGGTATGGAAGGTGGCCACACCACAGAGAGCTGGTCACACAAGAAACTTGTCTTTGTACTTTCAGGGCTTTCTAATTAAAGTATTAATCACCCAGCTAGGGAGATGCAGAAATAGTATCAAATAAGCCACCAGAGCATTAGAGTTTCCGGTTTCCATAGCGACTTATAGTAGCTAGGTAGCTACGGAGACTGATGTTTTGTCTGACTTCATGCTCATGGTTATCAGCCTCTAGTTATTCTTAGTTGACGAGATCTTCTCCTGGCTTGGTAACCGAGGTTCGGCTGCCTTTTCCACGGATTTCCTAGGCTGAACCTTCTTGTACACACGTGTGTTTGGGGAGCATGTCCCTTAGGGTAGAGGGACACCGGCATACCTGCCTGTGGGTGTTGGGGAGCTCAACTCAGGTCTTCAAGTTTGCATGGTGAGTGCTTTATCCCCTGAACCACTTTGCCAGACCCCTGACATAGGCTTGGTGTTGTTATGATGTGGATGTCTCCTCTCACTAGCCTCACAGGGCTCTCTCGCCTTCGGCTGTGGTAGAGCAAACTCGGGCTGCCTGTCCTGAGTGCGTTCCCTGATCTTAGTCCCTGACAGTTACTGAGGCTTACATAATATGTTCTGTATCAAGAACATACCTGTTTCTTGGTCCTAGGAGCCATCCAGCGACAGAATATTCGACACTCCCGAGAAAGGAATTACTACCTTGTGTCTGAATGAAGGCTGATGTAGACTGTGGGAAGAATTCCCAGTCTCTTTCCATCATGGCTACCTGGCCTGTCTTTCGGAGCAGTCTCCAACTTTCCCTTCCCCCATGGGGAGCAGTGTGGCTGGCCACTCTTCTCTTGGTTACCCATCTTTTGTCTCCTCATTTGTCAGGTCTTTTACCATGAGCTTTGAGGAATTCTGACCTACCTTTCTTTTTCTTTCTTTCTTTCTTTCTTTCTTTCTTTCTTTCTTTCTTTCTTTCTTTCTTTCTTTCTTTCAAATACAATCTGACTTTTGTTTTATCCTCATTTTTCTCTTTTACTGATTTACACAAAAGTCATTTCTAATTGACTGCCTCTTCATTTTTTTTAAAAAAAATTTATCCAAATGAGGTATGTTCTTACAAAGTTATCACAAAAGGGTACACACGTTCTCACACATGTGCAACACACTATAAAAGAACTCAAGTACTGACTAGTTTAAAACTTTGCACCAAAGTTTACTTGGATTTTCAGTTTGCGTTTTCTGAGGTAGCAACAAAGTATTCAGATTGAGTGTTTTGACCCTACGATTTCTCTGGGGAATGATCTCTAGACACTAAGATGGAGGCAGGAAATTGGTGACACTGAGGCACACAGAACACCAAACACTCTAGGACTAACCTCAGGCCTCATTCCTCTTCAGAACAGTTGCACAGTGCTTTCCCACCTTGTTCTTATCACAGGGTGTCACCACCTCTTGGGTGACTGAAATGCTAGGTAAGAGCAGTGAGGTACAGAAGGGCCTGGGTTTTGGAAAGGGAAAGGTGTGGAGTGTTTTGTTGTTATCTGTTTCACTTGTCTTCGGTGTCTGAAATGTGTCTTGTGTCATGGTATCTAAGCAGTTGACTATGTATTTCTCATTCTGATTGGTAAAACTCCTCTAGAAGTTACTTATATTTAACATCACCTTATGTCTGGACAGAAGTTTTAAAAAGAAGACCAAGGAAAAGGCAAACAAATGTCTTGTTTCTAGTGACTTTATAACACATACTATGTAAATACCATGTGTGTGAGTGTGCCTGTGTGTATGTTTCTTGCTTTAGCAAATGTGAGCATTTCCATATTACTAAATATAGTTTTATTGTCGTGCCAACACACAATTGTTGAACTACTGTTGTCAATATTCACTCCCCTGGAAAACTGTATCAAGAGCCATTATTTAATTTGCCTGTAAATAGTTGTTCCATCTGTTTGGGAATTACTTTAAAAATTCAGTGTTCCCATTTGAGTCAAAAATTATCTCTATACTTTTGAGGTAAGCAGGCTTTGATTCAGGAGGACGGATATGCAGGAGGAAGGAACACAGGATGCTCTTCATGGGTAAAACCTGAAGATCACTCTGAAGGAGCTTGAGCTCACGAAGATGCTCTGAGAGGGTCTGCACCAAGAAGCCTAGGAGGCTTCATACAGCTTCTTGACTGCATGCAGGCCACCTTCAACACTCCTCAATCAAGACTGCTGAAACCTGCAGCAGCTCTAGGTCTCTCTCAGCTTCCACTGTGTAGTAGTAGATTCTGCCCTGTGTTAATCTGTGGTTTCCAATGAGGATGATCCAGCAGCAAGTACACTGCTTTACAATTTATTTTTACAGAATGGGGCTCTTTAAGAAAAGTTTATGGTAGATCAACTCGTTTTTTAAAATTTCTCTACTTATGCTTATTTCATATTCCTTTGCTTTGTTTTCCTCTTGCCTCTCCTCCTTCCCCTCCTCTCCCGTCTTCTCCCTTCCCCTCCTCTCCCCTCTTCTCCCTTCCCCTCCTCTCCTTTTCTCTTCTCCTTGCCCTCATCTCCCTCTTCTCTCTTTTCTTTCTTAATCACCTAGGTGGGGTTTTTTATTTTAACTTCTGGGGATTATATTACTATATCACTCCCCTTTCCTTTTCCTCCTTCCAAACCCTCCCATATACCTCTCCTTGTACTCTTTCAAATATATGAATTTATTTCAAAATTATAAATATATTCCTAAATATAACTGGCTCCTTCTGTATAATGTTGATTGTACATACATTTTTTTCAGAGTCGACTATTTCCTGGAGAAGACGATTTCTCCTGCTCTCAGTAGCCCTTAATTCTTTGTGTGGGGTTAAGGACTCATGAGTGCCCCCCCCATGTACTTTAGCATAAGTATTGTTATTGTCATTGTTCAGCTACTGTTCAGGCAGTCCCTTTACTGAGACATTACGGGTGTGATTTCTGACATTACTGGTAGACACAATACAATCCCCTTTCCTTCAGTTTTCCCTGGGCCTTAGGTGTGGGACCTGTTTTATAGATGTCTCCATTGGAACTAGGCTCCATAATTCTGTTTTCTGATTGGTTTTGTCTTCTGTATTGATCTCTGTGGTGAAAAGTAGTTTCCTTCTTGAGGAGGAATGAGGACTGAATTTTAAGTGAGCCCAAGGACAAGGACTTAGAAAGTAGTTAGGGACCATGCTGGTTTAGTAAAGTGGTGCTTGTAGATTCTACTGTAAGCTCCATAACTTTACTATCTCTAAGTAGTTGACTAGGCTTTCAGTACCTAGCATTCGTTCCTTCTCGTCGGGTGGGTCTCAAGTCCAATTAGAGAGCTTTGGGTTACCATCTATATATATGTTCACCACTGTACCCCTAAAGTTATATTGCCATGCTGATCCTTGATGTGGTTCAAGGTATCTTAATTGGGTAGGGCTATTGATCATTTCCCTCCTTTGAAAGTTTGCATAGCACCTTCTGGTACCATCCACAGTAGTCCTTAAAGAGGAGGCATTTAGGTTAGTTCCAACGCCATGAGACTTTTGGCCCTGTGTCTGAAGTACATGGTGTCTTCAGCAATAGAGACTTGCCTTCTTCCTCTGGGGTATGACCAAGGGCAATCGCAATAGTCCATAGTGTTTTTTTTTTGGAGGGAGTCTCTTGAACAACCCTGATGCTATGTGGTGGTTTTAATATGCTTGGCTCATTATAAGTGGCACTATTAGAAGGTATGGCCTTGCTGGAATAGGTGTGGCCTTGTGGGAGGAGGTTTGTTGCTCCATAGGCAGGCTTTCAGGTCTCCTAGTTCTCAAGCTCTGCCCAATACAGAAGAGAGCCTTCATACGGCTGCCTGCAGAAGACAGTCTTCTCCTGGCTGCCTTCAGATCAAAGATGCAGAACTCTTGGCTTCTCCAGCACCATGTCTACTCAATGCTATCATGCTTCCTGCCATGATCATAATGGACTGGACCTCTGAAACTGTAAGCCAGCCCCAAAGTTTACCTTTGTAAGAGTTGCCATGAAACCCTAACTAAGATATCTGACCAATAACTCAAAAGAGGTCTTCTCATGCCTGTTGTTGGGGTTTTTGTTAGATGGCCTTTGGCTCTTGTCAGCCCAGATGAGAAATTTTCATTATACACACACAAACACACACATACACACACACACACACACACTTAGATGTACATGTGTTTCATAGATTTTTCAACAAATAATAAATTGTGTTAATTCTTGTTATGTTTTGACATCTTTATTGTACTATTGTATTTATTTCACTTCCTAATTAAAGCCTCTCATGTTTTCATTTCCCCAGTCTGATCATTATGCCTTGCTATTCCCCTCATTATTGCTCCCCCATGACCCCACCCCAGCATGGTCTCTCTTTTACTTTTCTGATCTCTTTAGTTACTTCAGGACATGTTCTCACATCTGAAGATCTGGAGTTAGGAGATGTCAGTGAGAACACTTGATGTTTGCCTTTTTGGCTCTTGTTTACCACACTCAATATGATTTTTTTCCTAGTTCATTTTATTTTTTTCTGAAAATTTCATGATTTTATTTTTCTTTACGGCTGAAGAGAATCTCATAGTGTCATAAGTATCTCGTTTCCATTATCTATTTGCCTGTTGAAGAACATTTAAGTTGTTTTGGTTTCTTAGCTATTGTGAATAGCAAAGTAATGAACACGGCTGAACAGGATTTTGTGGAGTAGGGTATTGAGTCCTTGAGGCATGTGCTAAGGAGTGGAATACCTGGGTCATATGGTAGACCTATTAATTAATTAATTAATTAGAGTTCTCTGAACTGATTTCCAGAACGATTGGACCATTTTGCGATCCCACCAATGATGAATGAAGATTTCCCTTTCTCCATGCCCCTTCAGCACTTGTTATCAGCTGTTCTGTTGATCTTTGCCATTCTCTCTAGGGTAAGAGGAAATCTTAATGAGATGAATTCAGGGAAGATCTCAAAAGTTTGTGTAGTCTCTACTACGCTTGCTGGCTCTGGAATGGCCCGGAGAGGTTAACTGTGTCTCAGATTGCAGGAACCTGACAGAATGCGAGAGGTGGAGTGTGGGATTGAGACTGGTTGACTTGCTTTCCAAAGGCATGCTTGCAGGTGCTTATCATCACTGAGAATTGGCTACCTTGAGGACAGCTTCTTCCTATTCAGTAGCATGGTGACACATACTGGTTATCTCACCTACTCAGAAGGCTGAGGCTGGAGAGTTATAAGTTTGAGTACTACAAGAGACAAACAGCAACTCATCTTCATCCAAATTGTATCAGGACATGGTCTATGGATTCTCTTGAATGGTCCTAATCACTAACAATTACAGATATGTTTTCTGCACTTATCCTGTAATGTACATATTTCCTTGAAATTTCCTGAACTGGACACTCACTTTTGAATTCAACATCACTCAAGTTGTCAGACCTGTGACGAATACTGTCAGATTCTTTGCCAGAGCATATTTTTAATGCTCTCCAACTCAGTTTCCACCAGAATCAATCACTGTTCCACTTTGAAATTTCATGATGCCAGCTTTTACTGTTGGACTTTCTCATAGCCCTATAACTTAGGAGCATCCATGAAGTTCTGCTTGAAGCACACTAAGGCTTCTCTGGTTTCTCAGTTCCAAACTTTTACAGATTCTTCTCACAACATTTTCAAAAGCATCTGAATTACAAAGAGAGACTCATCAATACTGGCTCCACCCTGGTACCAGGTTTTTGTGTTAGTTTGTTTTCTCACTGGAGTTATAAACAGCTGACAAGAAATGGAAGTTTTTCTCAGTATGGTTTGTTAGAATATTGTCGTTTGTGGAAGGAAAGGCCTGGTTGCAGGTGGCACTGTGGCATCAGGAGTGGCAGCTCTTTGCTTATATCTAGAAGGGATGGGAAGCAGTGTAGATGTCACAGGTGGTAAAATGTACACCAGCAACTTATCCCAAGGGATTTCCTTTCTTGTGTCAGCTCTCCCTGTTGTTCTTCCAGTTGACCTTGGCTCAGTTTCCAAAATCAACATGGAGACTCATAACCATCTGTTCCAGAAGATGACACCTTCTGATACACATACAGACATGCAGGCAAATCACTCACATATAGACCAAAATAAAAATCTAGAAAGAAAATTTCTTTTCTAAAAAACGATTCAACAGTCTCGTAAGAGAATGCCACCAACCAATTGGGGACTAAGCATGCAAACATGGAAGGAAAGCTATAGTAGACATTTCACATTTAAGCCATGACAGAATTCAGTAAGAGTTACCTAAGCAATCTGACAGGGTAGTACTTCCTTAACACAAGGTAGTTACTAGAAGGTTTAAAGAAATGATTGGATTCTAAAATAGATTTTGAAGAAAATTAGGAGATGGGAAGGTATTTGAACCTAAAACACTAGAATGCTTATGTCTGAGACGTGGAGGCTGGAGATGATGGAGATGATGAGGGTGGAGATGGAGATGGAGATAAGGTAAGAAATTACTCAGATGTTCCAATCTCAGAGGAGACAAGAACACACACACACACACACACAAAGAGAGAGAGAGAGAGACAGAGAGAGAGAGAGAGACAGAGACAGAGAGAGAGAGACAGATAGATAGACAGACAGAGAGAGACACAGAGACAGAGAGACAAAGAGATAGAGGGAGAGAAAGAGACAGAGAGAGGGGAGAGGGAGGAAGAGAGGGAGAGAGGAGAGAGAGAGAGAGAGAGAGGGAGAGAGAAAGAGAGAGAGAGAGAGAGAGAGAGAGAGAGAGAGAGAGAGAGAGAGAGAGAACACTCTGGAAGGAGAGTAGAGAGTGACGAGGGGTTACCCCAGTGATTAACCCTCAAGGAAAGACCCAGGGAATGGGTGCCTAAGGAGCCATGAAGACTTCTGCTGTATACAGTAACAGAAGTGTTGTCATGGAAACCAGGTGGCAGGAATTAAGATGTGTGCTCTGGAGCCAGCAAAGCAGACCTCTGACTTTGAGAAGCTTAATAAAGGAAGGAAGGAAAAGGATAGTATCCCCAATTACTGGGGATAATTACTGCGCACTTTTAATGCAATTTTTATAGTGTCAGTTCTGTGATTTGTGTGTGTGTGTGTTATAGCTCTAGTGAAGAGAACTGGATTCAGCTCTCTATGTAGCCATTGTGTTTCAGTTGCGGATCTCCTTCATGAAAACATAATCATGAGAACAGGATTGCTGAGTTTCCTGCCTTTACAAGCTCCACGTTGAAAACTGGTCCTAGCACAAAGTGTGTGGTGCAAAAGGATGAATGGATAAGTTTTTGGAAAGTAGTTTCCTTACCCAACTTCTCATAAATTACACATCTTCAACTCTATCGGTCTGTATACATTTTTCTTCTTTACTTCTGTTATTTCAAAAATGTGATTGTCAATTATTTCCTTTAGAAATCTTTTTCTAATTTTCTTAACCTTTGCACATGTGTATATGTGAGTGTATGTGTGCATGTGAATATGATTGTGTACATCCAGGAACATGCTTGTGAAGGCCAGGTGACCTGGCTTTATCATATTCTATCTTAATCCCTTGAGGCAGGGTCTCTCAATAAACTTGAAGCTCACTGTGTTTTTTACTTGTTAGGCTGGCCTGCAAGTCCCAGTGGGATTCCAGGGGTGTGCAGCCACACCTGGCTTTTACATGGCCACAGGGATCTGGACACAGTACCTCCTGTCTAGGAAGCATGCACTCTTACTCCTCTTTGCCATGACCCTAGGCCCATATTTTCTAGTCCCTACTGAATCTAATGTCAGCAAACCAATTATTTTGCCATGAAGTTTGAGAGAGCAAAGCACCCTTCCCACTGGCTTCCTGGCCCTCTTCAGAGCCTGAGAATTCCTGTCGGTGGGGGATCACCTTTAAGAGGCTGGAGACACGCTGCAGGGCTGCCAGTGCCCTGATGTCTGTATAGATCACCGTGTTCTCTGTTTCCACTCAAAGGTACACTGCTGGAAATGTGGGTCAGGAACTTCATACATAAACTATTACTGCCTTCCTCCGGCTCTGAGCCTAGGAGACGTACCTTTGTCTCTGAAACAAAAACAAGAATGAAGTTATGACCTCAGTCCTCTTCTACTTATTCTGTAGGCCCACTATCTGCACCGTGGAGTCCTCTCCAGTTCTGCTCTTATGAACTGGAGAACACTTCCTGTACAGAGAACATGTCCCAGGGGCTGTTAGGACCCCTGCATTCCTTGTCTTTAATACATGGTTTCAGTGCTCACCTAAGTTGATGTGAACAGGGTCAGTGACTGATAGAATAAAAACAACCACAGAAATGAAGAGAGAAAAACAAAACCCAGCCATATCTAAAGAGGGTTTTTCTGACATTCCTGAAAAAGCCATTGTTTGGAGGTTATTCGAAGTGGACAGAGACTAACTAGACAGCGTCATCTCTGGCTTCTCAACAGACTTCTTGCAGGGACTTAGTTTCTGCTTTCCAGACTTGGATATTGAATTTATATGAGGTGATCTCACCTCTCGTGCATGTGGAATGCCATTACCAATGGATCCCTTTTGTAAACTGAGAAAATATTCACCAAACTGGTTCCTATGGGTACCCTGGATCCCCCGAGCAGATTTAGAAAGACTGTGAGTTTGCTACTTGTGCTGAAATTCAAGAGGGGAGACTCTGAAAAGATAGAATAGGAATCTTAGAAAGACTGCCGAGACTCAAACCCCAGCACTGAAGGGTCAAGAAAAGCATTCTCAGGAGTTAGTGTCAGACAATGGTGAGAACTCAGGAGCTCTGGTGTTCTGGGACTGGTTCAGAGGGAAGCTCACCAGTACAGAGTGGCAGCCTTGGACAGAAGGAAAGACATGGGGATTCTTTTGGCATCTAGCGTGCCCACTTGATTGAGTTTTTCCCGAAGACATGAAGACCTCTTGAAATCACATCACAGCAACCTACTAAGCTAATGCTGCTGTCCTGTACCCTGTGCACAGATAGAGTCAGGGTGGACAAGTGTAGGAGTGCAGACCTTGAAGTGAGACCAGCAGCCTAAAATCACTGGCTCCACCTCCAGCATTTCCCTGACTCCAGATACTCAGGGAGTTACTCACTTTCTGCTGCTGGGACAAACATGTGAGGTGGCTGGGATCTAAGGAGCAAAGGCTTAAGGTGGGAGGTAATGTCGTGTCTCGATTTACAGTAACTTGGCCCCTTTGCTTTGGGTCAACAGAAGCATAAGTCATAGTAGAAGAGGCCTGTTCATGTGTGTCAGCAGGAAGCAAAGAGGAGAGAGGTAGGGACGGAAGACTCACTATTTCTTTCAAATGCACCTCCCAAAGTACTAATTCCCTTTCCCGGGCTCCAGCTCCTAAAGGGCTTTTTCCATAGGCTGCCCTTAAAGCACAGGCCACTGGGGTCCAGCCAAGCCCCATGACCTCAGTTCATTCTCTGGAATCCCACCATATATTAGAAGGAAAGAGAACAGAAAGCCCCTTCGATTTATACACTTGTGCCATGGCGTACACTTGCCCACATTAGCACACATGTAACTAAAATTAATAAATGTGCTTTTAAAAATATCTAAACCATAGCACTCACTTTGCTCATCCATAAGAAGAAAGGCTCCTTTCTGCCTTTTATAGTTGTTGGAAGATAGGGGAGAAATAGAGTCAGAGTCCAAGGCGACATATAGAATATAATGAATAAAAAAACGGGAGTTTTACTTCCCCTGGTTTCATCTCAATTGCTTCACATGAGACATCATTTCCCACTATCCCAAGAAATGATGATGATAATGGTGATGGTGATGGTGATAGAAGAAGAAATAAACTATGAGAGTGTTTCTTCTGGCATTCTGAGAATTACTCAGATGACAGGAACTGGTTATTGAAGACAAAAGAGGAAAAGGATGTAACTTGGTGAAGGATGCTTCTCCGGCCCACACAAGGCTCCATTTGCACACCTAGAACTATATGAAAGAATGAAAACAAGCAAACAAGAAAAGGGTGACAGAGTAAAGGTTGGTGCATCTATGACTATCCTGGGATGGGCATATAGCTTTTTTTATGTCACTTCCTCTTTATTTAGTTGTCAACAAATTGTCCTGTTTATATAAGTTGTGAGAAACAACATAAGGAATTTATATATTTTATTGTGGCGTAATTATTTCCTTGTGAGGATGTTCCATGTAAGTATTCCTATTTTTATACACTGCTGATGCTGGTTGATTCAGAATAATTTCAATTTTTAAGAGATTGTTTCCTTTTGGAATTCTTTACCTTTCACAAAGGCAGTGATAAAGAACGATTTAAGTAATGTGCTTTGGTTAGAACATAACAGATGACAAGGTACACTGACTTTGAAATAAACACGTCTGGTATAAAAGAATACATATTTACTAAATATGCATGTCTTCTTTCCCAGAAGTTACAATTTTGAAAATACATTCTGGTTTGAAAAACATTCATGCTTGGGTCTGGCAGTATTATAGCTTATATAATACCAATTAGATGCTGTTTCAGAGCTATGTATTAGTCTTGGAGTTTGGTGAAATTCTCGTTGATCTGAAAAGGTAAATAACAAGGTGATTATGCACTGATTGAAGGTTAGGAGGGAAATATCCATATTGTGTGAGAGTGAATCTACTCCATGATGTGAAGGAGAAATGCCAATAAGATACAGAGAGCTGACCAGATCATAAATAATTCACAAGATCCTGGGATTTTAAACAAAAGCAATAACAAAACAAAGTGCAGAGAGTGTTATTTCATACAGATTTCTGTTTGTTGTCTGTCTTTATGAAAGAAGTAGAGATTCCCCAGGGTAAGACACAATTTTACAGGCATCTAAAGACTACAAAAGTGTCTACCATATAAATATTTTTACTTTAGTATTAATTTCTGGATATAGATGACCTGCTATATTTATTTATTTTTGGTTTATGGTTTTGATAATTCTTTTTTATTGGTTATTTTATTTATTTACATTTCAATGCTATCCCCCTTTCCGGTTTCCCATCTGCAAACTCCCTACCCCATCCCCCTCTCCCCTGATTCTATGAGGGTGCTCCCAGCCTCTGACCCAGTCCCACCTCACCACCCTGGCATTCCCCTACACTGGAGCATTGAGCCTTCACAGAACCAAGGGCCTCTCCTCCCAGTGATGCACAACAAGGCCATTCTCTGCTACATATGCATCTGGAGCCATGGGTCCCTCCATGTGTATTCTTTGGTTAGTGGTTTAGTCCTTGGGAGCTCGGGGGGAAGGGGTCTGGTTAGTTGATATTGTTGTTCTTCTTATGGGGTTACAAATCCCTTCAACTCCTTCAGTCCTTCCCATAACTCCTCCATTGGGGTCCCTGTGCTCAGTCTGATGGTTAGCTGTAAGTATCCACATCTGTATTGGTTAGGATATGGCAGAACCTCTCAGGAGACAGCTATATCTGGCTCCTGTCAGCAAGCGCTTCTTGGTATCAGCAATAGTGTCTGGGTTTGGTGTCTGCATGTGGGATGGATCCCCAGTTGGGACAGTCTCTGGATGGCCTTTCCTTCAGTTTCTGTTCCACTCTTTGTCCCTGTATTTCCTTTAGACAGGAACATTCTGGGTTAATATTTTTGAGATGGCTGGGTGGCCCCATCCCTCAACTGGGGGCCATGACTTTTCTCTGGATATGGTTTGTACAGGTTCTTTCTCCCCTTTGTTGGTTATTTCAGCTTATGTCATCCCCATTGGATCCTGGGAGCTTCTTGCTTTCCTGGCATCTGGGAATTTCTGGTGGCTACCCTCAGTTCCTCATTCCCTACTGCTACATACTCTGTTCAAATTCCCGATCCTCTCTACTTCTCCCCCATCTCCTCCCACACCTAACTCTGCCCCCTTTTCTCCCCCCCCCTCCTGTCTCACTCTCAAGTCCCTCCCTCCCTCTACTTCCCATGATTATTTTGATCCCCCTTCTAAGTAGGATTGAAGCATCCATACTTTGGTCTTCCTTCTTCTTGAGCTTCATATGGTCTGTGAGTTATATCTTGGGTATTCCAAGCTTTTTGCCTAATATCCACTTATCAGTGAGTACACACCATGTGTGTTCTTTTGTGACTGAGTTACTTCACTCAGGATGATATTTTCTAGTTCATTAATTTGCCTGTGAATTTCATGAAGTCATTGTTTTTAATAACTGAGTAGTACTCCATTGTATAAATGAATTGTATGTTGAGGGACATATGGGTTGTTTCCAGGTTCTGGCTATTATTATAAATAAGGCTGCTATGAACATACTGGAGCATGTGTCCTTGTTATATATTAGAGCATCTTTTGGGTATATGCCCAGGAGTGTTATAGCTGGGTCCTCATTGATAATTTTTTAAATTAATTTATTATTTTATTTATTTACATCCATAATCTTGCCCCCTCCTGGTTCCCCCTCACAGAGTTCTTTCCTACACTCTCCCCTTCACTTCTGAGTGAGTGTCCCCCCAGGTATTCCATCCTGGATAAGTCTCTACAGGATTAGGTACATCTTCCACTGAGGCCAGACAAGGTAGCCCTCTGCTACTTAGGTTCTAGTGACTTTGGACAAACCTGTGTATTCTTTTTGGTTAGTTGCTCAGTCTCTGGGAGCTCCCATAGATCCAGGTTAGTTGACATTGTTGGTCTTCCTATGGAGTTGCCACGCTCTTCAGTTCCTTCAGTCCTTCCCCTAACACTCCAAAAGGCATCCCCAAGCTCAGTCCAATGGTTGGGTATAAGTATCTGCATCTGTCTCAGCCAGCTGCCGGCAGAGCCTCTTAGAGAACAGCTATGCTAGGTTCCTGTCTGCAAGCACAACATAGCATTAGTCATAGTGTCAGGTTTTGGTGCCTGCCCATGGGATGGATCCCAAGTTGGACCCGTCACTGGCCAGCCATTCCTTCAGTCTCTGCTCCATTTTTGTCTCAACCTACCTACAAAACTTTCGATCCAAAACTGCTAATGCCTAAAAGAAATTCAGGAATTTGCTATGTTCAACTTATTGAACACGTATTACATATTTAAATAATCCAAATTAATATCTAAAGAGATTATTAAATGTATTTTGACTTAATCTATCAAGAGTTTGAGTGCCCAGCTTATTAGAATCTTTTTGAAAATGTTGATCAACCAAAAGAGCTGCTTGTTTACTTACTCTTTTCTAGGTAGGGATTAAGAGTCCCTACTGACATTGAATTTGCTCTGTAGCTGTGGATGACCTTGGCCCTCAACTCACAAAGTGCACAGAATGTATTACCACACCTAGTTCCGGAGATGTTGAACCACGGAAGTGTGTCCTTGTCTGCCTGCAGGCTTTAGACTGGTGACTTATCTGCAGGCACTGAGAACAAAGAGGCTGGAGTAGTTGATGTTAAAGCACAGCGTGTTTCTATGGTAAGAATCCAGGCCTAAGTGCCTGAACCACCGCTAGCTGCTCTCTGTTCTCCTTGACCTTGTTTGCTCCCTTGCTTTTCCTCTGTGTGGACTCATTCCCTCTTTGGCTCTCAGCCCTGGGGCGATGAGGTAAAATTTCCCTCATTCATGCTATAATAGCTCACATCTCCTTCTCTCTCTGATAACAAAGAGGAAGAATCCAGCTTGCTAGCTGTCCTTGTGCACACAAGGCTAGGAGAGAGCAAGACTGCTCTCTCCTGTGCACAGAAGGCACAGAGAGCAAGACCGCCCTCTCTACAAGTGTGCACACTAGAGACCACAGAGTGCTTCAAGGGAGAGAAGGGAATCTTGATGGTTTTGATCTTGTCATTATTTTCCATAGGTGTACAGCACAGTCTATCACAAAGCAATTTCTTCCTTTATATAATTTTATCTAGAAAAACGAGTGGGTCTGTGTCTGATGGTCCCCTTGACATTTACACGTAAAAGCTTAAATTATAATGACAATTTTCCCTTGTCTTTAGCAAAGTCGCCATTAATTAAGAACCCACAGGGTAAATTGGTAATGTCATTTCTCTAGTTTTCATTAGTGTTGACGTACAGTAATAAAATTTGCTGAAGACATTTATGAATCAGTGCTTTTCCAGCTGCAAGTGCTCCCCCATTGCTGAGGCTTCATTAAAACAGTTTTCATTCACAAGTGAGGAGAGATGAACTACTTCTTGGGGATCTATTTCTATTTGATTGCATAAACAACACTGCACACCTCTGATATGTATGCCTTGCATGTATATCAAATCTATACAAATAAAAAAGTGCATAGCTCTTTGTAAAACACTAAAAAGAACAGAAAGGCAGCTTGGACTTTCATGGTAACCTACAGTGGAACACCACTCAACAGCATGAAAAAGGGTTGGAGAAGTGGCCAAGCTGGTACAGGTACCTTCTGCTAATCTTGAAGACCTGAGCTGGACTTCTGAAACTCATGAAGGAAGCAAAGGATAAATTCTTGAGAATTTTCCTGATTTCCACACATGCACTGCAGCACACAGGCATGCAAATAATGTGATTCTAGAGAACTGGTTGCAAATTCTAATATCCAGACACCATAAACCGCCACGTTACTCTGCCCCTTGTAGGGGAACATTTCCCCCTTAACTCATCTGTAAGGAAAATTAAGTGACTGGCACTTTTTATTTTTGGATGTTCTGAAAAATCCCACCAATCAGGGTGAGAGTTCTTTAGAAAGCAGAGTCTGAGGTACAAGGAAAGAGATAGGCTCCTCTGTTCCATGTGTCCGCCCAGTTGCTTGACTGTGGATTCAGCTGTGTTAGCTGGCTTCAGAATTCCTCTTTGAGCAAATGTCTGATCCTCATGTATTAGTGTGTTAATGTGGATGCGAAAGTTGGCTCTCATGTTAGTCAAACCGTTTTCTTAAATTGCATACGTTCATTTTAGTAGAAGGGCTGATTCACTTTCTTAATGCGTTTGAATTGGAAGCAACCTGAAATGCTGTCCCAAGGTGAGAAGAAGCATAAAAAGGCATTACTTTATGAATCCCCCCGCCCAAATTCCACAGCAGAATGCTTGCCAAGCAATCTGACTCTAAGTAAATCCCCTTGGTGCTAAGAGTTTTAGTGAGCACATGCCTAAACCATTTGCATGAGAAGAGCAAATGCAGAGCACATGTTCTCAAACACGTTCATTTGAGAGCAACATGTATGCCAGAGCCAAGAATCTGAACACTGGCCGGAAACAAGAGAGGGTGTAAAACGTCCCTGTACAGAAATGTAACACTTGTCCATAATGTCTAAGGTCGTCTCTTCCAACAACGGGAAATTGGTTTAACGAATGAGAGGGGTGTGGCTTGCTGCAGGGCTTGGCTGTAGCAATTTGACTGCATGAGACAGATTTTGTAAAGTAGAAACTATTCTTGCACTTTCCACCATACCTAAAGCCACAAGGCAAGATTTCTGTTTTTGTTTATGGTGAAATAATCAGACTGTGGAGCAAATGCTTAAAATAACACCAAGACACAAAACAAAACAAAACAAAACAAAACACCATAGTTACATGACATTTCTAGGCTAATTAATTAATACTAAGATTCATTCAGAAGAAAGTTATTGATCTACTTCAAAGTTAGTAGAAGAGACAATGATACATTCATGGCAGACATGCCCTTTTGTTAAGATTTATGATTGGGAAGTATTATGATCAATAAAAATATTTTTACTTACTTAAGTGTCATCAGGCCAGGGTAGACATGAGGAGGTCAGAGGACTACTTTCAGGAGTTGCTTCCCTCCATCCACTATGGATCTCCAGTATTAAACTCAGGTCATCCAGCTCACACAGCTAGAGTGTTTATCTGCTGAGCCATCTCTCCAGCCCCACAATAAGATTTCTATTGTATATGGTGGAATCTGGAGTCCATTGATAAAACTGCAATTTGGATAAAGGGAATAAAGACCTTGATGGTCTTTATCAGGAAAGCACCATCCTATAGATATAGTGTTGCTGACTAACTTTGCTTAATACTATTCATTTTTGTTCCATTTTATGATAAGACATACTGCCAGTAAGTCTCCAGTGACCACTGTGTTTCCCCTGTGGCCAATTACACTTACTGTGAACAGAAACCCTCATGAGCTCTGATCATCTCAGTTCTAAGTAGGCAGTGGTGATGCAGAAGGCCAGAAAGATCCAGGTGTCAATTCCAGTTGGAGACAAAATATATCCTTGAATTTGGAGTAAGTCCAGAAACCTCAATTTATAAATACTATCTATCTTCAGGGATTGTGGTGGTGAAGCAAATGTGGGAGACAGTGCACCATGCTAGGCACTTGGTAACTATTAACTATTCTCTTTTCTGGTGAGCAGGGTAAGACAGGGTGATTAAAAACAAAGTAATGTGCTTCACATTTGATGGGCAGTGGGCCAAGCCCATTTGGGTGGTTAGGGTGGACAAAGCAGCCCTCTGCCTTCTCCCTGCAACGCATAACAGGTTCTCTGTCAGTTTGGGTTCTGCAAAGTCAGTTCTCACTGGTTCCAATTTTCTGTCCTCCAAAATAGCTCAAATTAAACAAAGCAAAAACAGAACAATCCCGTTCTGAGAAGAGATGAACTTTAGCTCTAACACCCGATGCCAGGGCCAATCTAATTACACTGTGCAGGCTTCGATGGCACTTTCCCTCTCTAATTTAAAGTTAAATTATTATGGGAAGACATATCAACTTATATTAAAATGTTTCACAGCCGTGGAAGCACACGGCTTCTCAATTTACTCTTACATGGTCACACTTCCTATGTAACACAGAAGGAGGGGGTCTTTTCCTTTTTACATGGTATAATGACCAATGGTGACTCAGAAGGTCCCGAGCACATGAATCACAGTCCTTCCAGCAGTGATGCTCACTGGATTAAGTACAGCATTTGACTGGTGTACACAAGTGTGGATTGTAGTAAGAGGAAAAAATCACTTCAACCTCTTTTCGCTGATACGTCTTTTAAAATCACTTCAACCTCTTTTCGCTGATACGACTTTTAAAGGAAAACAATATCAACAACAACAAAACCTCTTTTCCTTCACCAGTTTAGTACTTCCTGATGGTGATTACACAGGTAGTAAGATACATAAATCCCCCCCCCCAAAGTCTATCGTTATCCTGCTCTTTGGAGCTCCAGTTCATTCTCAAATAGACCCTCGGATAAAGGAGAAGCAAAGGTGTCTTAAAACCCATTCCCTAAAGTTTAGATGTGAGAAACCTGGAAATGCCAGAAGGAATGATTATCTTGAAAGGGCTTAATTCCTCTGTGCTTCTGATGAATGAGTTATATTGTGAGCAAATTCTCTTGGAATGTAGTCATTTATGTTACCAGCTGCTCCCAAACACTGCAGAGATGAAAACCCCAGGCTCCAACCATTGGTGTGATCATAAAGACGTCAGGCAAGTCACAAGCATTGGTTGAGCTCTAGGCATGTGGTAGGTGTTAAGGAAATGGTGTTGAGTGTCTCATGACTGTAGGTGACACTAGTCTTCACTGAAAGAATATGTAATGATCAACATTCTAATATAGCAGTTACACCATGACATGGTGTTTACCTAGGAGTAGTTGACAGGTGGTTAATCCTTCTGTGTTGACTGGGACACAGGACTTTTGGGTTACACACAGGGCTTGAGTGAACTGAATACAGTTGCCAGAGAACACCCTCCTGTCTTCCTGTAGCTTCTGTGTTGTTCTGACTAGAGCAGTGTGGCAGAACCCTCATTCACAAGGACATTCTTTTCTGGCTCCCAGTCTAGCTCACGATTTAGTTTGTACAACCATCCTGACCTGTGAAGGGGGTAGTGATATGGTTCTGTGGCCTTGTGAGCCCTATCTGTTTTCTTGATTCCCAAGGGTCTATGGCTTTCCTATTGTGTGCAGCAATGAAGGTCTAGGAGTCTAGTCATTTCTCTGCAAAGCCAACTTGACCAAGCTATGAAGTTTTCCTTTCACATTAACCCTAAACCAAACAACCATTCCTAAGAATCCGAGTTGCGAGGCTTGCTGAAGTTTATCTCAGGCATCTGTTATCTTGTTGAGTTATCTACAGACACAACAGAAGACAAGGACATCCCTAAGGAGATTGTTGGAAGATGAAATACATAAAAGATACTGTAACTAGAACTGTTTATCTGGGCACAATCAGACAAGTTTCACACCAGTTCTTTAAAGCCTTTTTCAATGGAAAAGGAAATCAGTCATCAAAAGGATTCAGAGAAAAGCTGATTTCCTACCTAAAACATAGGTTTTCGACTGCATATTGGACAAGAACTGGGTCTCTGCAGCCCAATATCCTAGAAATGAAGCCCTCTTTTGCTATGGAGCAGTCAAATGACCTTTGGGTAAATTATTTCTTTCTAAACTTGATGTTTGTCAGCACTTAAAATGATCAAACTGTAGTAGCCTCTAAAATAGCAGCATATTTATATGATTGTCTCTTAATGGGTGCAGGTTGCAGTAGTGACTATTTTGGGAACAACAAAAGAGTGAAGAAAAGAGAAGGAGGAACTCAGGATAGATTATAGAAGGATGGAAGCTTCCTTCTTGAGGATCCATTCTCTCATTTGTTTCAAATCCTTTGCCTTCTAAGGAGCAACCTGACTTGCTGGCAGCAGGCATATTAAAATTCACAAGTGGGAAGCAGGTAATTTCTCCAGGCAAGCGCCAGTGAAGGCCTGAGATGGGACCATAGCCAAATGAGTAAGCATGAAGCAGGATCTTGCACGTGCTCAGCCTCTCCCTGAGTGAAACTCCAACCTGAGAGCAGATTGTCCAAATCTTGCTAAGAGAAGACACGAGCCTAAGGCACATGGATAAACTCTGTGGCTTTAATCAACAGACTATGAGATTCTAAGTGTTTATAATTTTGAACTGCCAAATTGGAGTTATTTTATAACAAAGCATTAGGATAGGAATACAAACCAGAATACTACTAGTAACTTTGTTGGGCTGTTGTGATGTTACAGAGCCTGAGCTGAGCAGGAGCACAGCAGAGCCACTGGGGGCGACACTTACCCTTCTTTACATTGAGAGGATTTCAACGGTCCTATGTCTAATATTTTGAAATGAAAGAATTTATTCAAATCATTTAAATGAGAGTGACTTTATTTTTTTCACAACGAATTCCACCTCCTCATAAGCTGTAGCTTCAAGCTCTAGAACTTTCCTAAACCATCCCCTCTATGAGAGGAGAGACCCTGCAGTGACACAGTCCAGACTATTCTGATTTCAGAAACGGCTGTCATTGTCTACCCAACCCACAAAGCTCAACCTGTATACTCTGGCCAGGGTTTTCAGTTAGCTATCTATCAGGCTTTCTGTGTTGGAAACACAACTGTGGAAACAAGCTTCTTATTCATTTCCTAGCCCCTCTGGGTGGGTTTTTTTTTTATGGTAGCCACATCACTTACATGCTGTTGAATTCTGTCTGCAGACTTAAATTAATGCAGGTCCTAGGATCTTCACAGAGTCATCCATTTTTTTTTTCTAGACATCTCCTTCACAACAAAAGTCAAATGTTCAGAAGACTAAAAGCTCTGGCAATGGAGCATTTGAGCATGACTTCCTTCTCTAGATATAGGTCATGTTTCAAGATAGGAATGAAGTATAGACAGAAAGAATTACCCTTATCTTTCTCCATGTTTCATGCACCCGTCCTTGTAGACAGGTGGAAAAAATTCCTTTTATATAAAATGGAAAAAGAATTGGTACGACACCAGAATTTTTTAAACCTCCCCCTTACTCTTTAAAGTGCAACATCATTTTTAAAATGCTATAAAAGTCAGGCCATATGCCTAAGCTGTGATTCAGCTAGAACTGGGCCCAGCCTGAGTATTCTCCAGACATGAATGGCTCAGATGCAACACTATTAAATAGGCCAAGGCCTCTCCCAGTAAGATTTTTATGCTTAGCTGATAAAGAGTGGAAGAAAGCTATTAGTGCACTTGACCTTTCCCAAGGAGGGCTGAGAAACACAAAGGACAGATCCTGGAGATATGTGTCTGCCAAGTCCAAACATATTCAGCAGGTTAGCCGTAACTCATCATGAGAAATTCTGATCTGCTCTCAGCAGAAGCTTAAGCCCCCCATGAGCAATCGTCTTAGAATATTGGCAAGGGAAGTTACTATTTTGTTTCTGTGTGTCTTAGATAAATCAAACCCATGCTCAGAGAGCCAGAGAACAGAGGAAAAATTTCCACCAACACACCAGAGCTGCCTTTGACTCCATCTTTCTGTGCAATCTTGCATGAATTTTAAACCTTTATATTCTGACCTACAGAGTCGAAGCCAAGTAACTAAGTAAAAACAAAGCAAAATACATAGTCTTTGTACTTTTTGCACTTTTTCTCATTTCTGGAATATGTAATTTTATTAATATATACTATTTATATAAAAGAATGTAAAAGAATGGGTCTTATTATGATCTTTTTTAACGGTTTTTCAAGACAGGTTCCACTGTATAGCCCTGGCTGTTTCAGAACTCTGTAGGCCAAGCTGGCTTTGAACTCTACCTGTGTCTACTTCTTGAATGCTGGGATTAAAGGCAGGCACTACAACCATCCAGCTAATATATTTGTTTATATCATAATTTGATTTTTCACATTTTAAAAATATTGAGATCATAATTAAATTATAACATTTTTCTTTTTCCCTTTCCTGCTCTGCTACAAACTGGCAGCCTCTTCTCTCACTAGTTGTTTTTAGATATATATAAGTATAGGTATATACATATATACATACATACATACATGCATACACACATTCCTAAATATAACCCGTTCAGAGAATACAGTATTACTTGTATGTATGTTTTCAGGGCTGATCACTTGGCATTGGACAAACAATTCTTACCTTATGTTCTTCTTTTTTATTACTGTTTCTTTTGCAGAATTTTAGGCCTTTTATGGAAATAGATCAGATTATACATATCAGATTATATAGTGCTGTAGCAATGATGATATCCAGCATTCTAACCCTTTCCTTTTTTCCCTCATGTCTCTTGCTTTTGGCATGGCTTATTCACAAGGTTAAGCACACACACACACACACACACACACACACACACACACAGATTGACACAGACACAGACAGAGAGACAGACACAGAGGGAGAGATGCTAGTAACTCATAGGATTTATTTCCTTCAAAACAAAAACATCATTTAAAGGAACACATTGGCATAAACCGGGTTGGCAGCACAGAAGTCAAAGGCTTAACATGGCTCAGAGGGCTGGCTATTCACCAACAGTCAGGAGGTGAATGGAGACAGTAGCTGAGAAGGGCATGGGGGATGGGCTAGGAGCACATAACCCTGTAGGGCTGTACTCTAAACCTAAGATGCCAAGGGAAGGAAAGGAAACAAAATGGCGGAGTAGGTAAAAGTACTGCCAAATCACTCAAAACACACAGCAGTGTCCAGTCACTGGATCACAGCCAGGGCTGAATAGCTAATTATTTGCAAAGTGTATTTTTGTTGTTATTTTGTTTTATTTTAAAATCATTTTTGTAAAGCGCGTCTTTCATCTCTTGTCAGAATCACTTGGGAACTTGGATATTTGTAGCATGGCAGAGCACCTCGGACCTAGCTTATAAACATATTAAAATAAGAACCCTGGGGCTGGAGAGAAGGCTCGGTGGTTCAGGGTACTTGCTGTTCTTCCAGAGGTCCCTGTTTAATTTCCAGCACCCACACGGTGTGTCACGACAGTCTGTAGCTCCACCCACCGCCAGAGATTCAGCCCCTCTTCTGACCTCTGAAAGTACCAGGCACACATTAGGTACACAGATATACATGCAGACAAAAATCCCATACACTTAAAGATAAAATAATTCTTAAGTTTAAAAACAAGAAAATATGCTCCCCAAGGATGCTTGGCCCCCTGGAGTTGGGAGTGAGACCTGGAACTTGGTGAATTCCAGTTGTGACTTGCAGCCCAGGCATTTCAGCGTAGTCTGGGAACTCAGCACAACAAATTCCCAGTTCAGTCTCAGACTGGCTTTAGACACTTGGAGGTGGGGCCCACCAGCATGGACTCCTCGGGGGCTACCAGTGTCTGTAGGCTTAGTAAAGACTGCAAACTGTTCCAGGCCATCTCATCTTTCTTTCGGGTCATTTTTATGTTTTCCGAATTATATTGCTCCTTGTGTAATTGAATATAAAGAGAACATTTCCAAATGCTTTGCTTTAAAAATGGTCTTGCAACATAAGGGGTGCCCTGACGCCATTTGAAAATGAATTTGTGCTTTGCAAATGGAAACAAGAAAAATAACTTTCGAGTTCGCAGACCTTCTAAAAGGATATTCGGGACTGCAAGGAATTCCTACGTTATTTTTTCAGATGGTGAATTTGGTCAAACGGGAATGGTCAAATTCAGACATTTCCTGTGCCAAGCCTGGCCAAACCTGAACTGGCATGGTATTAAAATCACCTGCTGTGCCAGGAAAATGGGGTCCTACTTGGAGGGGGAGGATGGCTCTAAATGCTCAGAACACGGGCATCTGGTTTCCTAGGCCCTAAAGGTGGTGCAATCTGCTAAGGACTTGATGGACCTTTGACCTCATGAGCTCCATGGTGATGGGACTCATTGCTAAGTGAATTGGGATGAGTGTCAGACAGTTGTTAAGTATACTTAAGATGGTGGGGAACAGAAGATTGGCTGTGAGCTTCAGTGTCACAGAAGATAGGATCTATTTAAAAACATACCAGTGTGCAACCAGTTATAAACACTTTTCTCCAGATCTTTGAAGACTATAGTCATCTTCTTCTTTATAAGCTGGGATATTTCTTGTTCTGTGTTAATCAGCTGGGGTTGGGATTTCTACCAGAAAATATACTTAAGATTGTTAGCAAGGAGAAATGAGGTGCCCACTTTCCTAGTTTTGAGCATTTTTGGAGAAGACCTGAGAGTGAGTGTGTGACTCCCTCCTAATGAGTAGGTGTGAAATACTTTCTTCACCCGGAAATCTTACTCATTTTTGTCTTGCTTTAAAGCCAAGGATCATGTGTGGGAAGTCACTATGCAAGCATACCTCATAGGGTGTTGGCGGAGAGCTAGTCATAGATATATTTGCATCCTGTGAACTAGAGGGAGAGGAGATAGGTATAGATAGGCAAGCAACACCTTAAACTTCCTAACTAGGTCAAGTGGAATTAGAGATTCACAGGGTTGGGAGGAAATTGCAGAAAGCAGAGAGTGCTTTCAAGCCATGATGCATCTCTGATCACAGGAAAAATTTCATTGCCGCAGTTAAATGTGCCTTTGTAGCAGGATGAACATCGAATCAAGAACTTACATTCCTATTAATTATCAATTAAATGGTCTTAAAAATTTTAAAGAAGCATCTAATGGTTGCTGCACATTACTACTGGCCAACAGGATAATACTTATGTATTAGGATTTATGATACTTGGGTAGGCCAGTAGTGATTACCTTTTTAAATATTTAGTACTTTGACATTTTCAATCATGCATATATTTCATTCTTGCTACCCTCTACCCTCTCTTACCTCCCAAACCTACTAGCAAGCCTCACCGCTCTTCCCTACCTGTAATCTTTGCAGGCTTCAGTGTTCCTGAAGTCTGATAAATGTGAAGGAAAACTAGGTATGAGTTTGGTGTAAGACATATTGTTCTAAATGCAGAAGACTCACTTTTCTGTTCTACTGATAGGATTTCTAAAAATCAATTGGGTTGTCTATTGAATACATTGTTCTCTTAGAAGGCCACATGCTAATAAAATTTGACCCTAATTATATATCATATTTTTCTTCTCACAGAACTTAGCAAATATGCTCTTAGTGGTGGGTTCTGACATGCACATATGAACTCATTAATTTCACTTAAAATATAGACACAGAGACAAACTTAAAAATTTTTTCTTATTGATTTTCTGTGAATTTCACACCATGTGCCCCAATCCCACTCATCTCCCCATCTCTTTGTATCTGCCCTCCACCCCTGAGATCTCCTCCCTACCAAAGAAAATAAAGTAAGATAGAATAAAACAAGCAAACAAGCAAGCAAACAAACAGCAACAAATCTTGTTGTGGAATCTGTCATGTGTCATCGTGTGTCCCAAAGTGTACCCCTTTGTCCACACATCTTTACTTACAGATGTTTGCTACAATGAGGCATTGGATTGGTTCCAGGCCTCTGGCATCTGCTACACTCTTAGTACCTGATCCTCACTGGGACTCTTCTCAGATATCCTTTTGTTGTTGCCTGTGTCATGGAGATCCTGCAGCTTTGGATCTGTAGGACTGGCCCTTTTGTAAGCTCCAGCAGTTCATAGATGGGGTAAAAGTGGGCCAACTCAAAACCCTGAATCTGTGTGGTAGCTGGGTTGATCGGCCCATCAACTCTCCTACACCCTCATCACCAAGACAAGCTCTCCAGCACTGCCTCAGATAGCTCACCCTGGTGGCAGGGGCATAGGTGAGCTCGACCTGAGAGAATGAACGTGGGAGAGCTGGCTTTTCCCCTCATCTGCTGTGGGGTGAGTTGGGGTGGGCAAGAAAGAGAGATGCTCTCTGTACTTGGCCTTCGCCATTTGCAGCAAGTGGGAGAGCTGCCTCTAAGGTCATGAGAGTCAGAGAGTTGGCCCTGCTCCTTGCTGAGTGCAGCATTAGAAACAGGCTTTTAAGAATATTTTTATTTATTCTTGAAAATCTTAAGCATTTGGTATGAGGTACATCACAATCTCCTTCCCAACTGTAGTTATTATAACAAGTAGATTATTATAAAAAGTGAAAGGAAAATCTCCCTAGAAGGATGCAAAGTAAAGTCATACCTTTTTTATGATCTTGGACAAATTATATTTTGATTTTAGTTACCTTCTTAGGCTTCTTATTGACTTATTTCTGGTATTTTTATTTAGAGATTAGAACTACAGTCTTAATTTCTGATAACTCTCTTGAGTTACAATATATCTTTTTTTAGAACAATACAAGAAGGGTATAATTTTAAATTTATCCTTTTATATATAGTTTGGTTTTTAATATATCTCTTTATACTATTAACCCCACAATACATTATTAATTTCATCAATTTAAAGAGAAAAATTAATACTTTAAATTTGCACTATTTATTTATTTGTTTATTTATTTATTTGGGTAGGGTGTCCTTCCTTTCCAAAGAAGCAAGGAAACAATTTCCCTTGACCCCAGAGTTTTTCTTATACCAAGGATCTGCTGGTAATGAATTGCTTTGGAATCCATCTGAAAGTATCTTCTTTTCAATTCTTTCATTTAAAAATTGAATAACATTTTGCCAAGTGTAGAATTCTATGTTGGCTTTGTGTAATATAATAGAACTTTAAGACAGGAATCCTTTCCTTTTTTTTTTAACAAGTGATGTTTGTGATGAGAAGTCAGCTTTAATTGGTTGGTCCTCTGACTTTGAGTCACCTTTTCATCTGGTTTAAGGTTTTCTATTTATTTTTTTCCTTTTTCAGGAAAGTATTGTAAAACTTGTTGCCTAAGTAGGATTTTCTTTCTGCTTAATATCCATGGGGTTCTCTGAGTTTGTTTGACTTGTGGCTTCAACTCTTTCATTGATTTTTTGAAAGGAACGACAAAAACAACAAAAAGTTCTGCCTTGTTTCTTCATAGAACTCCACTGGCCAACGTTGTTTCTTCTCTCTACTCGTGACGCTGAGTCCACAGACATGAGATGTTTCCTGTAGGTCTGCTGGTCCTGGGTCTCTCTTGTCTCTCTCTTCCAAACTCATTGGTGGGGATTGTCTGTACTGATCTGTTGATGGTATCTCCGATTCTTTTTCTGGTTTTAGTAATTTACCACCCTCCCCTGAGAAAAAGCTACTTAATTACTTAAAATGTTACAGCTTTTACTTCAGGACTCTCCTTTGGTTATTTTTTAAAGATATATTTATTTATTTTATTTATATGAGTACACTGTAGCTGTCTTCAGACTCACCAGAAGAGGGCATCAGATCCCATTACAGATGGTTGTGAGCCACCACGTGGTTGCTGGGAATTAAACTCAGGATCTCTGGAAGAGCAGTCAGTGCTCTTAACCGCTGAACCATCTCTCCAGTCCCTCCTGTGGTAATTTTTATGTCTTTATTTTTTCTTAATGAAAATGTTCTTGTCTCACTTTTATTTTCTTCGTAAACTATGTTGATGACCTAAATAATTTAGAAAAATACTTCCAGAATTATTCTTCTGTTTTGCTGGAATCAGTCCTAGGGCTCAATTCTCTTCTTTAGAAATAACTTTAAAAGCTGGATTTTAAAGGAGTTTTTTTGTTAGCAGTTTCAGTTCCAAAGTTTTATTCCCTGGATGGTGGGTTGTGACAGTGTCATTATCCATCACTGCCTATCTATGTGACACTTTCCATTTGTTCTGGAGGAATAAAATGAATTTAACCTTGAAGAGCCATAATGATGCATGGTTTCAGTCCCAGAACTTGGTAGCCTATGGTAGAAAAAGAGAGTTTAGGGCTAACCTGGGATACATAAGGAATTCCAGGCACAGAATTTAAACTTGACTCTAAAATTTAAGAACAACTGAAATCTCTATAATTAGCACTGAAGTACTTCAGGGGAAGTAAAATAATATTTGAAGTAGTTACTGAGATGATACCAGCTGATAAGTTTCATTTATAGATACGATATCGGGATCCCAAGGGTGATCCTTCTTAATCTACCAGTAAAATACATAAACCATCCTTGTGCTCCGCGTGACATTGACACTCCCAGACTCTTGAGTTACTGCAACTGAGAGGATATCTGTCTTCTCCCCAGTACCACTAGTTTGGAAGATTTGGAAACTACATCATCGTTCACATCTTTAAAAAACTCTTCTTTTTTAGATTAAAAACTCGCTGTTGTTTCCAGCAAGACTGTACAATGAAACCATTGACTAATATCTGCATTCTCTGCAGAGCCAGAGAATGAGAAATCATAACGGAGCTCGCAAATTCCACTTAGTTCCTTTTGCATTATTTAATTATCTTCTGGGCTTTAGTACTCTGGCCAACAATTGTTGTCCCACTCTGAGTCAAAGTCATTCATAGTCTAAGAGGGAAATGTCTCTGACATTTCTACATCTTGCCAAGTCACGACAAAGCCATCTCTGGACAAGAGCAGCTGAAATTACTGTGAATTCTCAGTAGAAGAGAGGGCTCGCTCCCACTTTGGTTTATCGCGGTAGCAGCTTTATTTTTCCGTGCCCTTTCTTGATTTCTATAAATCAACTCTGAATAAAGACTATAGTTTGGTGTTTCCCATGGGTTTGATGCATAGATAAGTAGAACACACAAAGATGTAAACAGAAAACCTGGGAATGAGACTCAGGGATGGAAGTACCCAACCTCTCCCCTCCAAGTTCTACCACACCTTAAGACCAAGCTGCAGATTACCTGGCCAAGATGGAAGACTAACATTAAGGAAAGGTCAATAAATATACACAGCCTGAACTAACTGAATGTGTTCCTGCACTACAATTCTAGCTTGATTTCTTTTTCTTTTCTTCAGTTTGATCTCTCTCCCTTCCTCTCTTTCTCCCTTTCCCCTCTCCCTCCCTCTCTCCCTTCCCCTCTTCTCTTCTCCCCTCTCCCCTCCTCCTCTTCCTCCCCCTTTCCTCCTTCCCCTCTCCCATCTCCTCTCCTCCTTTCCCTCTCCTCCTTCCTCTCTTCCTCCCCCTCTCCTTTCCCTCTCCCTTTCCCTCTCTCCCTCTCCCTCCCCTTTCCCTTCTCCCCCTTTCCCCTCCCCTTCCCCCCCCCCCCCGTCATAAAAGCTTTATTCAAAACTGGTAGATCTTACAAGCATGCCATTAATCTCCAAATGCCAGTCCCAGGCAGCAAAGCCCAAAGACATTTGCCAAGGCATCAGTCAGCAGCACAGACTGCATATATCCATTTGGATCCCAGCCATCATCACTGGCCTGCGGTAGCAGTGTGGACCACAAACACCAGTATGGCCTCGGCCGGCATGGTGGACAACTGCGGTGCTACAAGGAGGTCCGATCCAGAAAGTGAACCTTTGCCAGGAGGATCCTGCCCAGGCAGCATGTTTGGGACCTAGTCTGTGTCTGCACAAGCTCCAGGCTGCTGCACTTCATTCCAGCGACACTACTGGACAATGATAGCATTTTGACCTCAATCTTCTCTCATCTGTCACCTTCATCATGTCTCCAGTTTCCTTTCTCTCTGCATCACACACACACACACTGCTCTGTTTTTCTATTGTTCCTACCCATCCATCACGTATTTAATTATCATATTGGTGCCTGCTGCCCAGAGCCATGAGGTAGAGGCAGCCCAGGTGCCTTTCTCCTGGCCACACCATGAGATGCTGGGTGGGCCCCTTCCAATCTCATTTCTGCTCAGTGATTATCAACTGCAGTATTGCCCATACTTGAAAATAGGAAAGTTTTCAGACATTAAGCAAAGAAATCTTTGGAGGTGATGCAGTGATATCTGTAACTGTTTAAGAATACATAGACTTGGGCCACGATGACTAAGGAAACTATAGCCATTGTCCTTAGCTTTGTGTTCCAGTGCAGTTTATCATCTTTTTGGGGCTTCTGTGATACTCTAGACATAAGCTTTAAAATAAAGCACAAAGTTCCCCGCCCACAACGAGGGAATCTGAATACATCGTAGTTGTAAGCCATTGCAAACATTTCATGTTTTAAATATTCTGAACTTGGGCAACTAATCACTGTTCCTAACTATTGTAAAATAGTTATATTAAGATCTGAAGAATAACTGTCATTTTCAAATTAATACGTTTGATGTATAAGGCTTAGAGATATCAAGAGGAGCAGAAGAATATAATAAACTTTGAAGTTATCTTTTTGTATTTGTTGCTTAAATAGATTCTAAGGGCTGGATTCATGTACTGCTCTTGCAGCCAACCCCAGTTCACTTCCTATCACCCACATAGGGCAGCTCACAACTGCCTGGGACTCCAACTCTGGAGGTCCATCACCTACTACTGGCCTCTGCCTACTACCAAGCTCACATGCACACACCCATATGCTTACATGCATGTATACACACAATGATAAATAAAATCTTAAAAAGAGATTTGAAGTCTTAAGACATTTTCTCTTTTCTCTTACTGGCTTTTAAAAAAGAAAGCACCTTAGCAAAATGGTACCTCTTGAAAAAGATAGTCTCTTCATTGAGTACTTAGGACGAATGCCCAGATGGGCACACGCTATTTTAAAATTACTCCAGAAATACTATTAATGCCTTCTGATTTGCAGCAGAAGAAACTGAAATTTAGCAATCCTTCCAATAGTCCATGTGCAAGTGGACTGGAAGCTGAGACGTACTTTGGAACTCCCATGCAGGTACATGAGAAACCCAGGGGCAAATGGGGGTGACTTTGCATTTTTCATTGCTCTGGACACTTGCTTCCATCACTGATCCCAGAAGTCATTTAATTAAACATTAAAAGTATTAGACTTCATTAACATTTATTTATTGACTTAAGAAAGGAATTTCCTCTATACAGCACATTGAACTTAAATCCCCAGGGTTCTGCCTAAGCCTCCTGAGTTCTTGTATGGACATATATGTCCCATTCCAGGTTTGGTCCATACTCACTTAGTTCTAAATAACACTACTAGGGTATGGATGGTGAGACTGGGTAAGTTGTTGTGGGTTTCCCTTCTCTCCAGGGTTGTTGGCCACCAGCCCATGAGGTTGAAGGGAGTAGAGCAGACAAACAAGGTTTTAAAAGGCCCAAGTATAAATGGAAATGATGACATTCCAGGATCAGCTTCGAGGAGACAGATCAACTTTATTTGGGATGCATCAAGGGTTATTTAGTTTTGGGGAAGAGAGTATGGGTATCCAGGGTGGGCATAGGCCTTTGGCTGAAGACTAAGGTATAGAACTGCCTCATTAGCATGTAGACTCATTCCAGGAATCTCAGGTGCTTGCTGAATGGGTTCTTATCCAGAGAAAGGAAGCTGAACTTATAAGCTAACCAAGGCTATGTGACATTCCACAGGTAGAGGGTATGGGGGATTCAAACTCTCCTGGCAAGGTCAGACAAGGGACTCTGCCATTTTTCATTGAGCTCAGGGCTTTCTGGTAATGCTAGATTTCTACCTTAAATAGCAAGGATTCTCTACAGGTTGTCTTACTGGGAAGTTGGAGACAGAAACAATTGAAACTACTGAGTCTTGGAAGGGCTTGTATATGTTTTTCAATGGTGACCATTGACATTAGATGGCTAGAATGCTACTCACAGATCATGCTAAGCCAACATTTTCTGAACATGATCCATCTGTTACATCACTGAGTATTTTCAATCAGCTTTCCCTATGTTGTGGACTTATTTCCTCTATCCGTAGACTACTAGCCAATATCCTGAGAAGGCACATTTAAGCTATGCTCTCTCATCTCCAAATATTCAGTCACGACATGGCTATACTTTCTTTTTTGCAACACTCAGTATTTCAGAGATTATACTCTACACTGTGGGAAAATTTGGCCTCATTTGGTAACAAATGCTGCTCTTCATAAAATATAGCCTGTTATTTCTAGAATAATACATAAGACCAGTTTGGAAAAATCTTTTTTCTTCAGGATCTAGTAAGCAGCACAGACAAATTCATGATCATTAAGGCACACAGCTGCCAGAAGAATCCAGTTACTCATGCAACATCCTTTAGATTTAAACAAGGTAACCAGACACTAGCTAGCTTTTCCTCCTACTGATTACTCTGATTGAGTTAAAAAAGACATCTTATTGTTAGTACCAGCCCACAGGCAAATGCCTACTCAGGACTTTAGCAAATAAATAAGACTGTTTATAACAATAGAGTTAAGAACTGCAGATTAGTTATTAACTAGTTCTCTGGACTGGGCAACTTTACTCTAACCCTGGGCTGCCCACTCTTGCATATTTCAAGAATGACTGTGCCATGAACACAATGTTTAACATAAGGAGAAGCAGCGGGTGTAGGTGGGGCCACCTTCTTGTCCCTGTAGAGTATTTTATTCTTTAAGTTAGGGAAGAACTGCCCAGGACCATGCAGACTTCTATTGTCTCACCTGAAAGCAGTAGATTCTCAAAAGCTTTATTTTACTTTTACTTTTCTTCCCTTGAGAAGTTCATATGTGTATAAAATATTTTAGACATTTTCATCCCATTGTTCTCTCTCATCCCCTTCCCATTTCAATTAATTCCCTCCCATCCTCCAATAATACTATTTTACTCTCTCTCTCTCTCTCTCTCTCTCTCTCTCTCTCTCTCTTTCCCTCCCTTCCTCCCTCCCTCCCTCCCTCTCTCCCTCTCTCCCTCTCTCCCTCTCTTGCTCTCCCTCCCTTTCTCCCTTTCTTTTCTCCCTCAATTTTATTAGGGTTTTCTCAGATTTACTAGGGTTGCTTAATGAACACACTGGACCATGGAAAACTTAATATGGTAGAAAAAATAAAATACAACCTCCTAACCAAGAGAATGGACTATGTACCTGGGTAGCCTCCAGTCCTAGGAAGGTGTGTTCACCTTACACAATACTGAAGGGATAGTAATTACTCCTTCAATGAGGCACTGTACTTTTTCTCCACAGAGTCTCTGCCACCTAGTCAAAGATCTTAATGTCCATAGCCATATAGCATCACAAGTCTTCCCTATTTTCCAAATTATTCTATGTCTTTTTTATGCTTGCTTTCTTTATGCCTTGAGCTTTAGTCCCATCATTTAGCAATTTGTCTTTGATTCTCTAGGCTCTTCCTTCACACCATGTGGCTGATTGCCCACTATATGTCTGACATCCATGCTAATTTATTTGCCATGTTTTTTCTTTATCTCCACCATCTGACCTCACCAAGCATTTTGTGTTTCTTAGACGATTTTCTATTAAGCTCTAAGAAAAATTTTGTTGAGCTTCTGCTTGTGTCTATTTTTAAACTTTTATCAATGAGACTAAGACCTCTAAGGGGGATCCTGAGTTTTGTCTGTATCAGAACCAGTAGCTACACTACTGAAGAAAATGGCTTCCTTTCATCAGCAATCTTTTGGAGGCAAAAGTTTCTGAGTGTGGAGATGCCTTATTTTCTTTCCTTCCATTTATTTATTGCTGTAGACAGACCTCCGTAGGGTCCTCAATCCGCAGGAAAACTCGGGGTTCCAGTTACAGGCGAGCAAGGAGTTGGTGCACATAAGTGACAAACAGACACAGAGCGAGTGTGTATCTGAATGTATTTTTTCCAAACAAGCACCAGACTTTTATTACAGAAGAAAAACAAGAAAGCTAGGCGAATACATCCGCCAAGGTAAATCAACACAAAACAAAGAAAATGCATACATAAAAAGCTAGGGTGAGCCAGGCTGTGTTTACAACTGAGAATAGGAACAACCCTTAATTAAGATCAGCTAGAAACAGGAGCCAGGTGAATGCTGTGATGCAATGCTAGTCTATTGTTACACCCACCACCAGGGGTCCTTTAGTAAATACCTGATAATGCTATTCCTCTGGGCCTAGTGAAAAGCATGCATCAGGGGAATTCCATTCTACTAACCCTTTCCTGAATAATACTACAGTTCCTCCTAAAACCACAACCCACCTATTTCCTAGGTCATTGTGTATTCCAGTGTATGGAAGTGACTCTGCTATTGTTCTAAGTACTGTGTAGACTAGCCCTGAGCTTCCTAGGTCCATTCAAGTAAATTGTAATGCCTGATTACTTTCTCTGTCTCTACTAGAGATAAATTTGAATGTTACTGAATAGGTAACCTTCTTACTGAATTCCAAGTTCAGGGTCGGCTCAAGGACTTCCTAGGACATTGGAACTCCGGTGGAGGTTTAGCTATACGTCAAAGTCAATCCTTAAAGGCATTAAGGTTTGGAGCTATGGGAATGCCAAGGTTCCAGGAGGCTAAGTTTCCATGAAACTCTTTGCCTCGGGACTGCTTCCAGGCTTCTAGGCCTGTCACACGAGTCACTACTGGAGTGGATGTAGCGATTTATATTTATTTATTTATTTATTTATTTATTTATTTATTTATTTATTTATTTATTTATTTTATATCCTGATCAAAGCCCCTAACTCTTTTCTTATCCCAGTCCCACCCTCACACCCTCTGCACCAATTTCCCAAACTTCTCCTCTGAGAAGAGAAGTGCCCTCCCACGGGTATCAGGTTACCCTGGGACATCAAATCCCAGCAGGACTCCCACTGAGACCTAACAAGGTAGTTCAGCAAGGGAAAAGGGATCCAAGGGCAGGCAAAAGAGTCAGAGTCAACCTGCTCCAATTGTTAGAGGACCCACATGAAGAACAAGCTGCACATCTGCTCCGCGTGTGCTACATAGGAGTAACCCACGCATGCTCTTTGGTTAGTGGTTCAGTCCCTGTGACATCCCCATTGGCCCAGGTTAGTTCACTCTTTAGGTATTCTTATGGTGTTCTTGACCTCTCTGTCTCCCTTAATACTTCTTCCCACTCTTCCACAAGACTCCCAGAGCTCCTCCTTTTGTTTGGCTGTGGGTCTCTGTATCTGGTTTCATCAGCTGCGGGATGAAGCTTCTGAGAGGACAGCTTTGTTAGACTCCTGTCTGCAAGCATAACAGAATATCATGAATAGTATCAGTGGTTGGCTCTGTCTCATGGGATGCATCTAAACTTGGGTTAGTCAGTCATTGGTTGGCCATCCCCTCAATCTCTGCTCCTTTATTTCTGCATATCTTGTAGGCAGGACAAATTTGGGGTCATAGATTTCTTGGGTAGGTTGGTGTCCTCCTTCTTCCACTGAAAGTTTCACTTGGCTACAGGAGATGGTCACATATACCCTGCTACTAGGAGTCTCAGCTAAGGTTACACCCACAGACTCTCAGAGCCTTCCCTTACCCCAGGATGATGGGTCATTCCAGAGATTCACCTCCACTGATTTACCTTCTCTCTACCAACCCTCTTGCTGCCCCACACCTGATTCCCACCCCCATTCTCCTCCCTACTTCCTCTTCCACCCAGTTCCTTCCGACTACCTCAATGCATATTTTATTTCCCTTTCAGAGTGAGATTCAAGCATCCTCCCTTGGGCCCTCGTTGTTACTTAGCTTCTTTGGGTCTGTGGATTGTAGCATGGTTATTCTGTACTTTATGGCTTGCCTTACAGAAGCTTTTCATTTTCATGAGTTCCCATTTATTATTTGTTCATCTCAGTGTCTGAGCTGTTGGTATTCTGTTCTGGAAGTTGTCTCTAAGGCTATTTTCCCAGTTTCTCTCCTATTAGATTTGGTGTATCTGGCTTTATGTTGAGATCTTTGATTCACTTGTACTTGAGTTTGTTGCAGGGTAATAAATATGGATGTATTTGCATTCTTCTACATGCAAACATCCAGTTAGACCAGCACCATTTGTTGAAGATGTTTTCTTTTTTTCCACTGTATGGTTTTGGCTTCTTTGTCAAAAATCAAATGTTGGTAGATGTAACAGTTAATTTTGGGGTGTTTGATTCTTTCATTCACCAACCTATCTGTTTTTATGTCAATACCATGTAGTTTTTATTACTATTGCTCTGTAGTATAGCTTAAAATCATGGATAGTGAAATATCCAGAAATTCTTTTATTGTACAGGATTTTTAGAAATATTCTGTTTTGTTTAGTTTTGTTTTGCCTTTCCATATAAAGTTGAGAATTTCTCTTTCAAGGTCTGTAAAGAATCGAGTTAAAATTTTGATGGGAATTGCACTGACTTTGTAGATTGCTTTAGGTAAGATAGCCATTTTCACTATGTTAATCCTACTTATCTATGAGCATGGGAGTTCTGTCTTCTGGTATATTCTTCAATTCCTTTCTTTGGAGACTTGATGTTCTTGTCTTTCACTTGCTTAGTTAGAGTTATACCAAGATAATTTATATTGTGAAAGATTTGCTTTCTTAATCTCTTTCTCAGCCCATTTATCATTTTTATAAAGGAGGGCCACTGACTTTTTGAGTTAATTTATATCCAGCCACTTTGCTGAAGATGTTTATCACCTGTAGGAGTTTTCTGGTAGAATTTTTGGGGTCACTCATGTATACTATCATCTATGAATAGCAATACTTTGACTTTTTTCTTTCCAATTTGTACACCCCTGATCTCCTTTAGTTGTCTTATTGAACTGGGTAGAACTTCAAGTACTATATTGAAGAGACAGGGATATTCTTTTGTGTTGGAGTGAAATGTTCTATAAATATCTGTTAGGTCCATTTGATGCATAATGTCTGTTCCTTTCATTATTTCTCTGTTTAATTTCTTTCTGGATGACCTGTCCATTTGGTGAGAGCACAGTGTTGAAGTCTCCAACTATTAACCCATGTGATTTGATATGTGATTTAAGCTTTAGTAATGTTTCTTTATGAATATGGGTGCCCTTGCATCTATGGCACAGATATTCGGAATTGAGATGTCATTTTGGTGGATTTTTTTCCTTTGTTGTTCTTATGCTGGCCTTTAGCCATCCAATTGTTCCTGGTGCTTGCAGCCTTGGTAGCACCTCATGGCAGCACGCCTCCAGTTATGCAGGTAGAGCAGTGGGCTTGTAGTTCCTGATAGAAGCAGGCCAATGGTATCCCTAGTGCCACCAGGCCTCCTGGGGTATAGGCAGAGGTGTTAGCCCTCGATGGCAACAAGCCTCTGGGAGGGAAAGTAGAGTTGTTGGCTGGAAAATGGAGCCCACAGTTGGCAGGGTAGTGCTCACCACTGCTAGGCTTGGACGTGGGAATGGGAATAGCAGGGATGGGATGGACCAGGATGGGACACAGAAGCCAGAGAATTTGGATATAGGGGTCTTACCTGGTTGTCCCTGGCTCCAGTAAGCTTGCAGGGGTACAGGCAGAGCTGTGGGCAGGGAAATCCCCACTGTCATTTTCTTAATTTTATCACTGCATTTTCCATCATCCCTACAGTATATAAAGCAGGGTGGGCTGCTTTTCCAGGTCTCTCAGTTTTGATACAAGTGGAGCATGAGTAATCAGGATTGCCTCTGCCCTAGTATCTTTCCTCACCCTTGGGGAACCAGCTTACAACAGCTGTGGACTTCTTTTGTCCCTTGATGCTTGTGTATGGGTAATGTGGGGGGCCTCCTGTTACTTCAGTCTGTCTCACACAGCCCAGATAAGTGGGCAACTGGGGCGTGGTGAACTTGTTTCACAGTAAGAGACTGAGAACCATGATCAGTTTTTAGGGAAGTCAGCCAAAAGCTGGATTACGTTTTAAAAATCCATATTTGAAGGAAACCTTCAGAAACTAGCTTTAGATAACCAGGCATGCTTTGATGATTGAGGTTTGGGGATTCAATCCACACTGTGGATTCTCACCAGGGGGGAACATATCATACTACTTCGTGGGAGAGAATATTAGAGCTGCGGCTGGGGCTGCCGTGTCGTGTCAGGCTCACTGCTGAATGTCTGTTTCAGAGCTGCAGTCAACTGAGAAGCTGCTCGCTTTAAAATGCCGTATGAGAGTCTTATCCTCTAAGACCTATCTTGCTCTTAAGGTATTTTTTCCCTTCTTAAAAAGATTGACAGAGTTAGAGTAAGTTATGAAGTGTGCCTTGAGAACATTGCATTTTAATTTCATCGAATCAGATTCAATTTGGCAAAACAATGTGGGCTGGAAATCATTCTAGTAAACTCCCCTATTTAGTGAACAGATAACCTCTCTTGTCAAAAACGCAGGTCTTAACTGTAAATCTCACGCTTGTAATAAGAGAATATAGTAAAGTCTTGGGGCTCAGTAGCTATGGCAACTGCAGATTTCAGTCAATGCCCTTTGATCTTCACCATTAGATAATCATGTCTGATTGCCACACATAATCCTTTTCCCCAAGGAGGTCAATACATTCTTGCTGAAATACTTCAAAGTATTCTAGTCCCTAGCAATGCCCAGGGACTCTCTATCAGTTACTCTCTTCATTGGTCTATAGTCCCGTGTGAGAGTCATGTGATGCTTGTATAAGCTCCAACCCTGTCTAACCTAAGAGATAATGTAAATCATACTTATATGTGAGTTTCATTGCTAAGAGGATGGTCACAGCTGGGTGTTTGTGCATATGAATACACACCCAATATATACAAGCAGGTATTCATTGTGTCTGCTATGCATTCAAGCAATGCAGCCACACCTGAGTGCAATAAGCTCAGGGAAAGCTTAGTTGCAGGTAGTTTTAATAATAAAAATTTATTTTAGATAATAATCTAGAAATGATTGGTGGCGGTCCTCACAATATTGTCACCAGTATCAATGTTAGATAACAATGTCACTGTACTGAAATAGGTTGAATTAACCAAAACAATGGGAAGTCAACCAGAACAATTTAAGTTCACGTCTTAATTTGATTGTTACACATTGCATTTCTACCAGTTACCAAATGATCATTTTATGGAATTCTTGTTTTCAGTGAGACACTGATAAGCACTGTGAGAAACCAAATAATAAAATGTGGTTTGTAATATTAAGAAGCATACAGTCTTTAGGAGGCATGGGTCACATAACAACAACAACAACAACAACAACAACAACAACAACAACACACACACACACACACACACACACACCAGAGCAGTGTGTTAAGTATAAACCAGGAACCTGGGGTGTGTGAATGAGAGCTGAGTTTGTGCAGGAGAGATCCAAGAGGACGTGGGGGAAGAGGCACAGCGGCTTCTAGGCCACAGAGCACGAGAAGAACATTGATAGCATCAGCTTTGTGTAGGGGTGGTCCCAGCAGAGAGGCCTCTGAGCAGCCAAGGCAGCTGGGTGAGATTCTGCCTCTGTAGAGAGGGCATCTGACAAGATAACCTGAGGCTGTTTCATCAGCTCAGACATTTAGAAAAGGAGAGAGGAGTGGACTAATTTCCATGCCATCACAAAAGAAAAATTAAATATGCCTCTGGTCTGTGTTGTTAGACTTCTAAAAGTAATCTCTTTCTTATCCGGAAATGCTAAACTATTTCTTTAAAAAATAGTTTTATTAATTTTGCTTGAATGTACTCCTGTGTAGCATCTTTGGAGGCAAGATGAACGTAGCATGTTGTCTGACAATGGAGTCACAGATGTCTGTGAGCTGCCTGCCTTGTAGGTGCTGGGAATTGAATCAAAATCCTCCTGATAAGCAGTTAGTGCTTTTAACCACTGAGCCATTGTTCGAGCCCCATGAAATGCTAAAACATTTTAACTGGTAATTAGAAGGGAAACAACTGGTATTTATTTACCTGCTTATGGGAATAATATTTAGTAATAGCCTGACTTTGCTTTTCTTCTTTTCTAACATGGTGTATTGAAGGCAGTAAGGATGTCTGGTGTGCAGATATGTGCAGGGATAAAATCTCAGGGGAATGAGCCTGAAATATGTCTACTGCACTTCAGAACTCAATGAGACACAAAGGGCCAAAGTTAGAGGTTAGCGAGTTTGGTACCACTATGAAGAAAGGCCTTTTATAAGTCACTGAGTTTTCCAAGGTTTCTGAGAGAGACCCTTGCACGGTTCGTGTTTTAACAGAATTTTCTTGGCTGATGTGTTGACATGCACAGAGACAGTTAGACCCTACTGAAGAGGCAGGCAAGAAAGGGTAGTGATGTGTACTGGACAGTGCTTAAAAAAAGGCATGAGGTGTGCTTACAGAACTTCTGGATGTGTCCTGAAGGAAGAGTTAGTTGGTCAGAGAGTTGAAGAATTAGAAAGAGAGGTCGAGGAAATATGCAAGAATAACCCCGAGGCCTTTAGCCTGAGAAAACCAGAAGGAGGTCATTAACAGAAACCGAGACTGATGAAGAGGGTGTTTGTTTGGGTCAGGATGATGGAATGAATGATGTGGTTTGGGTTTAGGATGTTAAGCTTCAAACAGCTATGAATGGAAGGAATGGTTGGATAGGTAAGTGTAAGATTAGGCATTGCAACATGACAGCTGTTGGTGATGTAACTGAACAAGGTTAAGTAAAGAGATGTCTGACTACAGTAAGCTTGACTCCATTCAAGTGGGAAGTTCATCACACACACACACACATACACACACACACACACACACACACACACACACATATCAGAAGAGACTATGTCAGTCAGATTGAAGGAAAAGACAAAGGTGGCCTCGAGAGAGCTTCAGGCTCACTGACAGAGTCTGCATGTTGGAAGGCAGTGATGGTTCTTGTTTCCTGGTTGTGCCTTATCTCATCTTATTCTGATGCAACCATTCTGCCTGTGCATTTTGTCTTTAGGTAGAAGAAATGAGAATGCGTGTATTGCAAGACCCATCCTGTGTTAACAACTCAGGGCCAGGTGACTTTGCTGCAGGCTCGGGAAGAGACTGTGAGCAACACAGAGGGACTGTTGTCTCCACAGGATTCACAGGATTCCAGTGTGAGACTCCAGGGAAGGCATTCTGTTTCAATGGCAAGAGTGATGGAGCAGGGTTTATGCTCAAGCAGAAATGTCAGGAGTTGCTATGGAAACATCCCAGGTAGGTTGGTTAGTGCGGTGAGCAAGGACCATTGAATATAAGTGTCTCTGAAGATTCTCAGAAATTTTCTATGAAAACTGAACTTTGTACAGCTTAGGGAGAAAATTGGAACCGTTGAGATTCTGCTGTCAATAGCAGGTAGCTGTTTGCTCCTATTGGCCGCCATGACTTCTTATAGAATTCCCAGCACTGATAGAACGAGACCAAGGTTCTAAAATACAAGCCATGTTAAAGGAGAGACTAGGAGCTCTGTTCTGTACGCACAGCCCAGAAAGCCCAAGCCCGAGGGGATTTCACCGTCTTTGCAATGTGTGCTGCGTATTTGTGTGTGGGGAAGTGTCACTGCATAAATGACTAGTGACTTTCAGAGTCTCCATTTCAACACTCTAGAATTTATATAAATTTTCCCAATCGAGCAGCCAGTTTTAATGAGAAAAGATGATGCCATATTGAGGAAAGTATGTGAATTTGGTTACATAATAGGTATAAATTTGGGAAAACTATCATATAGCATGATTATGAAATGTTTGAATTTTCTGAGAAAGAAGAAGTGTTCTTACTACACACACACGCGTGCGCACACAAACACACACAGGTGCCTAAGTGTGATAACAGATGTTTCAATCTACTGGGTTGTGGCAGAAATTTTATATTTATGTAAAAGTATCATATTTTGTACCTTAAGCTTACTCAATTTTTGTTTGTCAATTATACCTCAATAAAAGTGGAGAGAACTCAGGTTCTGCCTCCAACTTGGCCATGATCAGCTGGAGTCGGTGGACTGCTGTGTGTTCTCTTTAAGAACGGAGCTTTTGGCTCTGTTAGACTTGGGGTTGGGTGTAAATGATATTAAGGGGGTTCATAGCAAGGCCAGGAAATGATGAAAACAAATGAGACACAAGGGAAAAGTGGAAGAGGGAGAATTTGTGTATCGCCAGCTTGAGAATGGTATAAATGTCAGCCAAACCCTGCTGCAGTCCAGCCTGAAATCCTGACTTCAATTAAGAGTGTAGTAGAAGTCTAAAAATCTGCCCTAAGTGTCAGCTTTTCCTTTATGCACGTATAGTTGTGTGCACATCTGTACATGTTTTATTGATTTGAGTGTATTCCTCAGTTTTCTTGCTATGAGGTGTGACAGTGTGAGAGGGTTAGGAATAGTAAGAGGTGGTATTTAGCAGAAGGTGGTTAGGTCATGGGGCACTGGCCTCGGTAGTAACTAATGTGGTCCTCAAGGGGCGACATTTGGTCTCTGCAAGACAAGGCTGTCACGAAGTACCCTTGCTTCTCTCTGGCTTCCTGACTTGCCATGCAATCTCTCCCTGCTGCGTGTGTTCTGCCACAAGCCATTTACCAAACTGCGAAGCACTCCATCAGCCTCTGACTACAGGTAGGACATGACTACAGGCAGGACATGACTACAGGCAGGACATGACTACAGGCAGGACATGACTACAGGCAGGACATGACTACAGGCAGGACATGACTACAGGCAGGACATGACTACAGGCAGGACATGACTACAGGCAGGACATGGACTGGTGTTATACTCTCAACTTCCAGAACACTTGGATAATAAAACTTGTTTTCTTTACAAAGTCCCCAGCCTTGGGGAATTTTTTTAATGGTAACAGAAAACATGCATTCATGTATGTGTGTGTAAACATGTTTATGAAGATATGTGTTTATGTATATAAATTTTTGTATTACTCAATGGATAGAAGCTTATATATGAAGAATAATGTTTGCATTAAAATGTGAAAATATACCTTAAAACAGTGGTTCTCAACCTTCCCAATACTGCAACTCTTTAATACAGTTCCCCAAGTTGTGATGACTCTCATACGTAAATTTAGTTTCATTGCTGTTTCATAACTGTAATTTTGCTGCTACTATGAATCATAATATAACTGGCTGTATTTTCTGACCCCTTTTCTTATGCAACCCCTGTGAAAGGGTCATTTGACCCCCAAAGGTTGACTCACAGGTTGAGAACCACTGCCTTAAAGACCATTCTGTTGTTGCATCCTAAGGGAGACCTGAAGCCCAAGCAGCTTTCTCAATTGATGCTGGCTTGACATTTTGCACAGTAAGGAAGGGCAGGGGTATATATCTTTGTGGTTTGGCCAGGTTCATAGTATTTGTCTGTAATTGCTGTGAAACTTTCAGTTGGAGGCTGTTCTCGTTTTCATGCCCATGGCTTAGGTTTGCTGGAGTAATCTCATCTAATAACTGTGAGACCAGGACTTTAGAGAGCTGTTTCTGCAAGCCCTGTGGTTTGCCAGTTAGTCACAGTTCAGGGGTAAGTGAGGTAAGAAAGAGAGGCAGGAAGAAAAGGCAGGGAAACATGTATGTGGGTGGAGAGGGAAGTGTGGTCAAAGTCAAGGGCAAAGGTGAAACTGAGACTCCCTTATCCTGTCTATTCCAGTTGGTTTTAGGACAATCTGTTATTTATATTTTTGTTACTATCTAATAGAGAAGCATATATGAAAGGTTACATGTCATTTTCTTAAAGATAAGATGAAATTCTCACATCATTGTCTTGAGAGGTTAACATGGATTTCATGTTACCCTACCTTAAGACTGCTTTCTGCTTAAGTATCTAGAGGTAAGGGAAGACACATCAGGAGTCAGATTGCCATCCCCTGAGCTGGATTAAATTCTAACTACATAGAGTTTACATTTTTAAAAGTCCAGTTCCTTGGTTCCTAAGATGTCCTGTGATTGTGTGTTCTCTTGCTCAGAGATGCAATCCCTTCCACTATGCCTGAGAACATGGGGTCACACTCAGCAGTCACAACATCTAGAAATGTATTGATCCTACTAAAATAGACGCTTACTGTTGTTTGCTTGGCTGCTGGTCCCGGAGGTAAGAGCAGAGGATGGGCACTCATTGCTAAACAGAAAAAACAGAGTTCAGTGCTGGGAAGGAAGGGGTCACTCAAAGGCACAGGGTGTGCATGGGGTGTATGTGTGGGAGGTGTTTGGGAGGTGGGGGCTGGGGACGGGTCATTTGGGGAATTATTGCTCACTGCCCAGGTTGCCTGTAAATTGATGTTTGTTAGATACTGTGTTGAAATGGAAAACCCACAAATGGTTTCGCCAAGTCTCTGTAGTATTAACAACTCTCATTGGCCACAAGCCACTTGACTTTAATGGATTATCTGTCTTGGACTGTTGGGAAAAATGTCCCACCCTCCCCTCTCCGACTTACCATCACTTGTTCCTTGGAGTTCTTGTTACGGAGTGATCATTTGTTTCTGTTCCAGATTTGTGAACAGTCCTTAATTCACCAGAATCCAATCTAACGCCATTTAAGAAGCAGCATTCCATGTTAGGCAGGTGAAGTGCCAGCTCCTAGAGGCACAGAGATAATAATCTAGGCCATTTTACCACCCAGTGCAATAGCATCTGGGCAACGCAGACTAATCAAAAACCAGCTACAGTAAGCAGCATGACCCACCGGCTTCAGCCCTACGGAGATCCTCCCTGCCCTGCGCTCCTTGTTGTGTTTCATCCTCTCTCTGTCGCACAGCACTTGCCGATCACGTGGGAGTGGGTGTGATGCAGATGTTCTGTGATGTCACATAGCCCAATAAAGAGGCAGGGGTGCTTTGTAGCTTCCAGAAGGATTCCTAGGAGGAACTGACAAGTGGTGCTCTAAAGCCCAACCAACTCCATTTTTTAAAGAAGAAGCTCCAGTTTGTACGAGGCCTGACTCCAATTCCAGGATGAAAGCCATGAAGACCACTTGTGCGAACATCATACGGCAACTGCCCGGACTCCTGGACCCTACCCCTAGCAACGGCCAGTCAGGCTACACTGGCAGGGCCAAGGTACATATAACCTAAGACATCCTGCAGAAAATAGAAAATCTGGCCATCCTGTTTGTCAGGTGGTTTTGCCCCTGTATCTGGTTCCTACAGATTACGTCAGAAATGCAGTTTTAAAAATATTAACTTGCTGACCCGTATGGAAACTCGCCAAGCTTGTTGTAACCACTCATTTCTGAGCCATTGTCATGGTGCAGGTGAGAGTCCTTGCTCGCATTAAAGACCCTGTATGTTTGCATCGGAATTGACTCCTTGGTAGTCTTTGGGGTCCCTGAGACTTGGGCATAACAGTGCTAAGATAACGTAGTACAGACAGAAGCCTTGAGCATGCCATCAAATAAACTTCTTTCTTTACAAAGGAGACACTTTGAAGTGAAGCAGCATTCAGTCCTCCTAGTGAAACAGCAACGTACAATATAGTACGTCCAGAACTCCTTTTGTCATCTCCATTGCCTGTGCTTAGAACTGAAAGGCAGATTCTGTTGTGGTGTTTTGTTTTGTTTTGTTTTTTTCCCCTGCTTCTATTTGCTATCAGTTGAGAATATTATAATGTGGAGGTTGGGGCAGAGGAGAGGTGGGGGCATCTGGGGGTTAGCCTGGCTGAAGAGGAGGGTAGATTTCTGTTTGAAGAGTTTTCCCTTTTGAAAATATCCTAGGATTTCCATGCTGTTGTTTTGTTCTCACTTTGACACTGTTTATTTTTTTTCTTTTTTTGACTTTCCAAATTGTTAACTTTATTTAAATTGAAAAATATTTCTTAAAACTGCATATAGCATCAAGATCATTGATGAAAATCACCAGTATTTGTAAGGCAGAAACATTTATAGTAACAAAACTAGGGCGGGGGTGTTTTGCTGACATTGTCTGGGTACCACGAGCATGCACTGCCTGTGGAGGCCAGCAGAGGGCGCAGAATACCCTGAAACTGGAGCTGCAGAGACTTCTGCTGAGAATCCAACCAAGGTCCTCTAGGAGAGCAGCCAGTGATCTTAACAGCCCAGCCATCTCTCCAGCCCCTACTCCTGTCACTTTTTCAGAGACAATGCTTAAATTATAAAAGGGTGGAAATGATGTAACAAAAATATATGTATTTGTAAGTAAACTGTATTTAGTTTTCCTCTGTTGGCGAGGTGGTTAGAATCGATTTAGAAACAAATCCACAGGGCTACTTTTCTCTGTGGTGACTTGCAAGGGGAGAACAAAAACAACACAGTATTCTTTGGGGTCACCCTCCAAGCATTAAGGTGGAAGAGGGTCAAACCAAGCCACCATGTTCACAGCCAGCTGGTGCCCTCTGGATTTCTGTAAGTGGATCCACGCGGTTCACCTCTGACTCCAGATTCTCCCTGTTGAGTTTGGTTCCCTCAGGCCTCAAGGCTGCTCCTTTGTCTCTACCCTGGCTCCCAGGCACATGCTGAGCTCTTCAGCCTTCATTTTCTCTGCAGTTTTCCTTGCCTTCATTTACAGGAAGCAGCTGGGGGTGGAGGTCGAGGGACATTCTCTGGAACTTGTTATTGAACAACAACAACAAAAAAGGCACATGCCACAAAGATCACTTCAAATCAGCGCACCAGGTATTGTCCCATCCTTAAAATATGCTGTGCTGGGCTTCCCTTTTGCAAACTAAGGCCTCACCTGTTTTCTTCCGTGTTGATTTATCCTCTTTTTACATGAGTTTGAATCCCACATGCCATAAATAACACCTCACTTTAATATTCAGAAAAATGCAACCCCCTTCAATGTAGGAAATTTTCTTTCTTAGCACATGAGCCATGCATAATTGGGGAAAAATGTGTTTCCTGCTAGAGCTGGGTGGAACTTCATAAATGCCAGTTGGATCAAGGTTAAGAGCATTAAATCGTTTTTCTTTTTTTCTTTTTTTCTTTCTGGCTGCTTATTACAGCAGTTGTTTCATTTTTTTTTGTATTCTTTCTCTCTTGCCCCTCTCTTCCCCTCTCTCTTACTCTTCCACCCTTCTCCACAACTCTCTCTTCCCCTCTCCCTGCTCTCTCCCTCTCTCTGTTTCTTCCCCCTTCCCCCTCCCATCTCCTCTCTCCTTCTCTTTCCCTCTCTCCCCTCCCTCTTTGTGTGCTTGAATATAAGTCCACATATGCACAGTCCATGTGTAAAAGTCAGAAGACAACTTTGGTGTCAGTCCTTCATCTTGTTGGAGACAGAGAGCCATGTCTAGTTTTCTTCCTGGTGCTCATGACAGGCTACTGCCCTGCAAGGCTCTTGGGACTCTCCACTCACCATAGCCATGTCTCCCTAGGGGTGCTGGGATTACAGAAACACACACTGCCAGCTGGCTCTATGGGAATTCTGGGGATTCAAACTTGGCCCCTGACGCTGGCACAGCTAGTGTTGTATTGACTGAGTGACATACTCAGCTCATATATCAGTTATTGAAATGTGGGGTGCTGGGCTAAAATTCTGGAGGTATTGTTTTTCAGCCTATGTGTTACAGTTAACTATGCACATTTGAATATAAAATGTCCTGCGCAAGCTCATGCGTTTGAACTCCTGGTCATCAGCTAATGATTGTATTGAGAGCTGGGTGGAGGAAATGGATCACCAGGAAGGGTGGCCCTATGGTTATAGCCTGGCTATAGTTTCCCGCCAGAATGCTTTTATGATCTTTTGACATGTACACATTCCCAGCACTGTGGACCAAGGTGCTTTAGCTATCATTTATCTCCTGCCATGAGACTCACCAACTAGCCCTGCTCAAACCACAGGCCAAGATAAATTATTCTCTCCTCAAGTTGCTTCTGGTCAGAGAGTTGGAAGCAGCAATGAGAGAAGTAACGAACACATATGATTTCCTTCATTTGCTACTATATAATTCATGTGTACAGGCAATTCCCAACTATGTATCACTGATCAGTATGGATAGTTTCTGGCAAATGTATTGTTAGACTATTTTACCACTAAGTGAATATCAGAAATGTGTTTGCAAAAGTTTTCTTGATAGCTCACTACAAATCTAGATTATAATCTTATGAGACCACTATAATTCTGTGGTCCACTGATGACTTGTGGTTCACAAATGTCATTATGTCACATAGAACTGTGTGTCTGTGTGTATTCATTAACCTGTGTAGTTACCAATTTCAGAACTTTTTGGTATTTGGGGTAAATATATATTTCTACATAGTATCATTATTTATAGTCTAAAGAATTTCATTTAACGTCTTTAAACAATTTATTTATATTTCTCTAACAATTTTATTAATTAATCTAGATGGAGATTGATAAAAGGTTTATAAAATGTGAAATTATTGGTTGATAAGCTTTGTTTTAAGCACTTTAAGTATCTTATTTTTGTCTTCTTTCATTGATTTTGATAAGAGTCCAGGAAGATAAGAGTCGATTTTTCCTTTGTTTAGTATTTGAATCCTCTGACTGTTGTTAAGATACTCCCTTCGTTGTCGGCTTCATCAGCTTGGTTATGACATAGGTTGCAGTAAATTTTAGAAGTTTTTTGTTCTTTGAGTGCAATGGGTTCTTGTATACATAAATTTTTTTCCAAACTTAGAAAAATTTTGAGATTTGTGTAGGTTTTAGTATCTCCTTGGAAATTGGTTTAGATTTATTTCTTCACTATGTAAATGGCCAAATACCTTTTGTTTTTAAGGAAGAGATTTTCTGTGTTTATTTACTATTCTTATACAAGATTCCATAATAGACATTTTTAATTTTAAAAAGTATTTGTTTTTGGATTTTTGAACTCTAGAACAATTAATTATAATTAACTTTAATTAGCAATTTTGCTGGGTTTTGTACATTAATGTTATGGAAAGCATTTTCACTTAAAGGTTTCAGGTTTTAATAGAGGCAACGTCTTTAGGTTGTAGGGATGAAATATTAAACTCATATTGTTTCTTTTATTTTAATTTAATTTATTTATTTTTATTCTTTAGTTTATCCCCCTCCCAACTGTTCCAAAATCCCACACTTACCCCCCTGTCTGCAAGAGGATGTCCCCTCCCCCCAACCCCTAGACCTCCCCACTCCATGGGGCCCCAAGTCTCTCAAGAGTTAGGTGCATTATCTCTGACTGAGTCCAGACCTGGCAGTCCTCTACTATATATATGTCAGAGGGCCTCGAATCAGCTGATGTATGCTGCCTGGCTGGTGGATCAGTGTCTGAGAGATCCGGGGGATCCAGGTTAGTTGAGACTGCTGGCCCTTCTATAGGGTCACCCTCCTCCTCAGCTTCTTCCAGCCTTTCCCTAATTCAACCACAGGGTTCACTAGTTTCTGACCATTGGTTGGGTGTAAGTATCTGCATCTGGCTCTTTCAGGTGCTGGTTGGGCTTTGCAGAGGGCCATTATGATAGGCCTCTTTTTTGTAAGCATACCATAACATCAGCAGTAGTAGTGTCAGGGCTTGAGGCCTCCCCCTGAGCTGGATCTCAATTTGGGCCTGTCACTGGACCTCCTTTTCCTAAGGTTCTTCTCCATTTTTGCTCCTGTAGTTCCTTCAGACAGGAACAATTCTGGGTCAGAGTTCTTGACTGTGGGATGGCAACCCCATCCCTCCACTTGATGCCCTGTCTTTTTTACTAGAGGTGGACTCTACAAGTTCCCTCTCCCCATTGTTGGACATTTCATCTAAGATCCCTCCCTTTGAATCCTAAGAGTCTCTCACCTCCCAGGTCTCTGGTACATTCTAGAGGATCCCTGCACCTCCTACCTCTTGAGGTTGCCTGTTTCCACTCTTTCTGCTGGCTTTCAGGGCTTCAGTCCTTTTCTCCCCCCAATACCCTATCATGTTCCCCTCTTCCCCTCCCTGTAGCCTTTCCCATCCAGGTCCCTCCCTCCTTCACCCCTTCCTGTGATTGCTTTCTTCTCTTCCCATTTGGGATTGAGGTATCCTCACTTGGGCCCTTTTGTTTTTTACCCTTCTTGAGTTCTGCGGATGGTATCCCAGAAATTCTGTACATTTTTGGCTAGTAATCACTTATTAGTGAGTACACACCATGCATGTCCTTTTGGGTTTGAGTTAACCTTACTCATCATGATGATTTTTTAGATTTTTTCATGCAATATATTTTAACCAGATTCCTCAGTTTGATGCATCCAACTTCATATTCTTTTTCTCTCTTAAAAAGTGTATGTATGCATGTGCATGCCTCACACACACACACACACACACACACACACACAAACACAAACACAAAACACAAACACTTTGAAGTCTATTTGTAAGAGGATGTTGTTTTAAGAAAGTGCCAACTGTCTTTCAAGCCAGCTGCAGTATTTTATATTCCCACCAGCAGTCAGATAGTCACCATGCCCAGCCATGTGTGTTGATGCCAGAGTTTGGGATTTGTACTATTCCGAAGGAATAATACCTAAATGTAATTTGCATTTCTTAAATGAGATGCTAAAGTGTTCTTTTCAAGTTTTCCGCATCTGTATGCTTTATTGGAAGGAATGCTTGGAAAGATCTTTTGCTCATTTTTAAAAAATTGATCATTTTATTTTAAATTGATCATTTTATTTTCTTTTTCTCACTGTTGAATGTTAAGAGTTCCATATGTTTGTGTGAAGTGTCTTTTGTCAGCCGCTCCTCTGTAAATATTTTCTCCACGTCTCAGTTTGTCTTATTTTTATTGACATTTCCTTTCACAGAGCAGAAGTTTTTAATTTTAATGAAGTTAACTTATCAGTTATTCCTTTCCTGGATAAGAGAACAGTTTTTGAGAGAGGGGCCACACTGCTCTTCTCTGCTTTTTGCTGCTGCTTTCGGAATAGGCTCTTGGTAGGAAAGAAATGAGTTAGTGCCCTCCCCTGGCCAAATAACCTCTCCTCTAAACAGGCTCCCATGTTTTTATACTAATAACAAGAATTGAATGGATTTAATAAGCAGAAGAATGCCAACAAGTGATTGTACTTGCTAATCAAGATGACTCAGTGCTCTGACTCATGGTCCTTGCTGGTTTTCTCCACACTGGGATACTTACCCTTTATCCATCGTCCTTGCATCAGATGTGAATAACCTTTTCTGTTCAGATGGACAATCTACACTCTTCTGGCATGACTGAATTCTCCAGATTTATCTTCGGCAGTTCAGAGATGATCTGATTTGCAGAACCTAGACTAGATAAGGAAACTATAGTGGTATGGCTTTGTCTTATGCATGAGATCTGTTCTTCATCATCTCTCTATAGGATTGATTCTACTGTAAGAGCAAATGCCTGATGAGAGATCAGAAAATGATGAACAATTTTTATAAAAATAACGATGCTCAATTGCTGACTTACATTTGAATAAGTCCGAAGCTCCACTAACTAGCTTATGACTGAGTGCTACATGAATACGACATAGTGATGGTGACAATACTTTTCAATATGAAAATGAGTTCTAGAATTGGTGTTGGGAACACATTTACTTAGATGTTTTCAAAGGTTTAAAAATTGAATTGTGGGGGCTGAAGAAATGACTCAGTGGTTAGGAGCCTTGGTTATTGTTCTAGAGGGCCTGAGTTGATATTAGAGTAATGATTTCAACTTGCCCATTTCAAGAATCCATGAACAGGCAAATTAACTTGCTTATACCATAACACTTTAATTGTATTTGCTCGTTTTTTTTCCTTCATGTATTCATTATATACTGCACTTTTGGAAGAGAATATACAATATAGATGTGGATTTATTTGTATTTTTGTAGTTGATAGAGACTAAGACAATTCTATACAAATAATTGTGAAATTTGTGGAAATTTAGAAGGCCTAAATAAATAACACAGATACAAAAACTAGAGCTTATTTAATAAGCACTCATAACTGAAGTAATGAATAGTATTTTAGACACTTCTTTTTGATGTTTTACTATAAGAGAGAACATCATTACTAAGAATGACCTCACATAAGCAAAATTTACAATGAAAACAGACTTTCCTAGATTTCTTAACCAATGTTACCTTTATTGAAATCTTATTAAAATAATGTTCTTATACTAGGGTAGCCAACCTTTTTTAATATAATTTTTGTTATTGTTAATCATTAAAAACTAATAAAATATAACAAATTAGTTACTTTATCCTAAATGATCAAAGACTAGTCTCCATGTGGCGTTTGGTTTTCTGCTGTTTGAGCCCTTTCCTCCTTTTTTGTCTTGCTTCGGTTTAGCTGCCACCACAGTCTCTGCATTAATGTGCTTGTCTTAACGTGAGATTCTGGCTGCATCAAACGTATTACTTCTAATTTGTTCTTGGAAAGTACAGTAGTTACCAAGCTTGTTAGAAATGTCTAAAATACAAGTTAATGGAATCTGATTAGGACTCTACTCGTGGTAAAATGTATGAGACTTAATGGAGGTATGTTTTGGTAGTCAACACATAATGGATCATTAATAATTTATTTGCTGTTCTTATTATTTCATATTTAGCTTTATATTTGACTATAATTGTAGCTTGGCCACTCAATTTTAACAAAATGACCCATGAATATATCCTTTATGCAACATAATAGTACATTTATATGCCTGTCTCCTGATTTACATTTTTTCCATTTCAAGAAACATGAACAACGAACTCAAACCATTACGTTAGAACATGTCAAAACTGCTATTAATAACTCTAAATGCATTTCTTAACTGTAAAATTAAAATATTATGCCAGGTATGGACTCGCTTAAAATTAGCAGTGACATGGTTGAAAACTTCTTTTCATTTTAAATGTAGGGGCCTAAAAAAATGTCACGTGGAACTCTGCCAATTCCTCCTTAACAATGTGACTGTAGCTGCCATAATTAGTGTCAAGTCTGCAGTGCCTCTCAGTGCATTTTTCCTCTACGTGCAGATAAGATAACTCCTAGCTGAGTGGTCAGCATGGCTGAGGGTTCATTGCAGAGTTCTTCCAACTGTTGCCAGAGCAAAATGTCTCTCAGGTCACCAAAGCTCTCGTTGACATTGATGTTCCAAAAATGGGGAATGCGTTGACTCTAATGGATCATAATTCTCAAGAAATGCTCTCGAGGAGTTGGGTTTTCATAGTAAATCTTTCCATATATTGTAATGACTTCCTGCTCTGTATTGGAATATAGGTCTTAGCTTTTAGATCTTAGTCTAACATTTTGGTGATACAACCACTTAATATCTATGTCAGTTATCATAAGCTTGTTGAGAATCCAAAGTTCTATTTCATCATCTGAATTCCAGATGGTTTAAAAACTACATGTTTGCCTGTTATGTTTGTTTCTACCTCAAACAAATAATGAAAGTAAAATTCATACTGCTATTCTCTTTTTTTTTTTAATTATTTTTTATTTTTTCGAGAGGGGTTTCTGTATATAGCCCTGGTTGTCCTGGAACTCACTTTGTAGACCAGGCTGGCCTCAAACTCAGAAATCAGCCTGCTTCTGCCTCCTGAGTGCTGGGATTAAAGGCATGCGCCACCTGAAACAAGCAGTTATTTGCAACCAGTTTGTAAACCAGAGCAGAAACGTATAATCATTATTACCTTTTCATAACTTGAGCCTTCCAAATTAATTCCAAGCTCTAGCTAGTCAATGTCAGCAACTATATTAAATATACGTTTTTATTTCTACTCCCAAATCTTTAGTAGAGCATATAATTGTTTTTGTATTATATTTGATGTAGTTTCCTGTGCCCCAAGTTGTGAAACTGTTCATAATAAAATTTTTGTCACACAGTATTCTTTTTCCTTGCTTTATGTTTTGAAAGTTGTTATGCAAATAAACATACAACAAAATGTACATGTTTAACATATAAAATTATACAACTATTTTACTGGCAATATATTTGAACAAGTGATGTTTCGTAAAAATATTTCCATTCAAATCTATCATTCCTCTCCTTCCTCTGAGTTGCTTTGGCCAAAATGTTTTATCACAGCAACAGAAAGGAAGAAAACTGCCCAGACTGTACATTTTGTATCTCTGTCTTCCTCAGTTGCTCATTTTTTGGGGGGGACCTGTATAAGGGTTATCAGTAACAGCCATGCCATAGATTCAACATGCCGTTGCTGAAATTTCCTCCATTAAAGAACTTAATCCGTTTCTTTTACACTTTGCCCCAGGTAAATGCTTAGGGCAGAAGGCATGCAGATTCTTTGACAAATAGAACAAGAATGGCTTCTAAATCCACTTGCTCATATCATTACTACTGAAACTTCTTGAACCTGGCTTCCACCATCCACATTGTTCTGAACATGACTTCTTTTCCAGCCTCCTACTAGAATGGCCTTTTAAGCTCTGCTTACACTATTCAACTGTCTTTCTAGTACAAAGTTCCAAAGTCATTCCCTCTAAATATACTTGTTAAGTCCTTCAGAGTAGCAGCCCACCAGAGTACCAGTTTCTATATCAGTCACTATTTTGCTGCTGTAACAAAACACTATAATCAAGAGAACTTAATTGAGTTCAAGTATGAGTTCCTTCAGGCTTACAGTTCCACAAGGATGAGAGCCCATAATTTAGGGGAGGCAAGTATCAGACATGTCAGGGACAACAGCAATATGGAAGCTCTTACCTTTAAATGTAAGCATAGAATAAGGACAACAAACAGGAAGTGGCATAGTTTTCAATTCTCAAAGCACATCCAAAATGATGTTCTTCCAGCAAAGTTATACTTCTTAAACTTCTCCAAACGCACCACCATCTGGGGACCAAGTGTTCAAACACCAGAGCCTGTGGGGAACACTCCCATTCAAAGTGTCACCATGTCCTCCTGGCTTTCAGAATCTCTGTTAGAGAGCATCTTTAAAATGTAATGGTATTGTGATGGGTTTGACTTTAAATTCAATTGGTGCTTCTCCCTTGTAATTATTAATTTTTTTGTTCTGTGTATTTGGTACAGACAATATTTTAATTATATTATGATATATAGGTCTCTTTTATTCTTGAAGTTTGGCATTCTAAATTTTTAATCACTTCTTTTCCTAGATTTGGAAAATGATTTGCATAATTTTACTAAACATATTTACTATATGTTTAAATTGTTCTTTTTCTCCTTCTATGCCCATGATTTGAAGTTTTGTCTTTTTAAAATATCCCCTTGAGATCCAATGCTCTCTTCTGGTGTACATGAAGACAGAACACTCAAATATATAAAATATGTGAATAAATATGTTTTTACAGACGTTCTCTAGATATCAAAAGTTCTGTTAGCATTTCCTTTTTTATGATTGTTATTTTTGTTGTCAAATTAGTGTTCTAATTTATCCATGTAACTCCAACATTTGATGCTCTGTCTTCTACTTGTTTTTCTTTTTTTCCTCTTGGTGAAGCTCCCCACTGATTTTTTTCCCTTAGATTACTGAAATTTCAATTTTCTAAAATTTAATTTTGTTTTTACAATATTTCAATCTCTGAAACTGACACTTCTCTTTGAAATATTAACAAGTGTGTGTGTGTGTGTGTGTGTGTGTGTGTGTGTTTACCATGGCTTGTGTGTGGAGGTCAGGGAACAGCTTTCAGGAATCATTTCTTTCCTTTTACCATGTGGGTTTCAAACATAGGTTATTAGGTTTGGTGGTAAGTCTTTAGTTGCTGAGCCATCTCACTGGCTAAGAATTGATCATTCTTAGAAGATTCATGTTTTTCAGATTTTTCAGGGGACTTGGTTGGTTTGTTCATTTCTACATTAGAACTTACATGTCTGGAATTAAGTTTATGGTAGGGTTTTGCAATACCCCTTGTTATTCAATTGTGCTTTTTGTAATGCTCAAACAGGACTAAATTATAATAGGGTTGAGAATAGTTTTGTATCCATGGCACTGGATACAGTTTTGTAAATCACTCTGAGCATGGAGTACTGACTGCAGAAGCAACCAGAACTGGTGAGCAAGACCAGCATGATAATGCAGCAGTAGCCAATGGAACACAATCACTCCTTCAACTAAAAAGCTTTTTTTGGTGTGTGTGGATAAAGGAACAAGGACATTATGATACATAGTAAGATATTAATTACTAAGGGAAAAAAATAAAATCAAAGCAATGTGAGACCAACATTTGGTGTTAGAAAGAGAGATGTGAGAGGGAAAAGAAACAAGGCTGATGAGGAGGATAAAGAAGAAAGGAGGCAGAAGCAGTGTCAGCTAAAGATAGAATGGGAGGGAAAGAAAAGAATTGATACAATCAAGCAACCCAACCCATATCGTGGAGAGAGCCCCTCCACCTTGGCTTAACAAGTGCACTCTAAGGAAGAGAAACAGCAGGAGCAGAGGGATGTGCAACACAGTTCCCATAGCTAGATTCTTCTTCATGTTTATCTTATGTGTATACGTGTTTGGCCTACATACGTGTCTGTACATCATGTGTGTGTGGTGCCTGTAGTTGTCAGAAGGGGTTGTTGGATTCCTTGGGTCTTGACTTATAAACAGTTACAAGCTGAGGTGTGGGTGCTGGGAATTGAACCTAGGTCCTCTGGAAGAGCAACCAGGAGGCTCAACCACTAAGCCATCTCTCCATCCCCTACAATGTAAGGCACTAAATGAAAGGATTATTTATGTGAAAGAAAGAAAACAGGAAAAAGAAAAATAAAAGTTTATATGTCTGTTTTTAAACTACTCTGTGTCACTGAATTTTCACTTCTAACCTTAACACTAACACACACAAGCAAGCAAACAAACAAACAAACAAATAAACAAATGTGAGGTTGGAGGAACTTAGAGTGGGTCCAGAAAGAGTGGGAGAGGGAAATGGAAAGTTAATATGATCAAAATATGTTGTATGATTACATGAAATTATCAAATAATAAATATAAATATTATATTTAATTTGAAAAGCTTATGATCAGAAAAGGGAAAGAAGTAGGAAGTGATATGGAAATGTATATTAAAATTTTCATTAACATTTAAAAATATCAACAATAATAACACAAAAATAATGTAAAGATGGAGAGGGTGGGTTTTTATCCCCAGGGACTTTACATGTTCAGGCTGTGGAAGAAGACATAGCATAAGGTCATTGAAACTTTATGTCTTTTAAGAGTTACACTTAACTCTATGGTCTACTTTCATTTATTTTTATATCTTGTGCTAGGTAATTGAAGTTTGTTAGTATTTTGACACATGGGGCCAGTTTTCCCAGCAGAAATTGGTGAAAGAATGATCTTTTATTTGCTACTGAATTGCCTTTGCACAGTACTAACAAGTAGTTGCTCATGCATGCTTTCTTGACTTACTGATGAATTCTCTCTTGAATACAACATTGGCTTTACTGTTGTAGCTCTGCAATAATAAGTCTTTAAGTCAGGGAGTATGAAATACTCCAAATTTATACCTTAATTGTTTTAAGTAACTGAATTTATTATGTAAAATTTGGGTTAGTAATTCTGTCTTTTGTAGTTCCACTTGAATTTTAGAGTCAGCTTATTGATTTATACAGAAAGATGAGGCTAGGGTACTGATCAGCATTTAATTGTGTCTGTATGACACTCCCACACTTCTTTATGAGCAAGTGGACTTTAGTTCTCCCTATGTCTCTTAAATATTCTTCTATTGATGTAACACCCTTCAAACATGCTATTCTCTTCCTGTGCTTTCTTTTCCTTCTAAGTCCCAATTAAATACAAACTGTTAAGTAAATTGACTTTAGTTTATATAGCAGAGAGAACTTAACAGATATGTAGTGATGCCATTTTCAAAGGATGCTGTCTGTAGATGCAAAGCTTAAATCATTTTCAGATTTTCTTGAACTCACTTTCTAAATACAGTTGACCCAGCACTAAACATCTTCAGTTAATAATATCTTTACATCTCTCCAAAAGTTTTTTTCCTAAATGTTGAGGTTTTTATTCTTTTTTTTTTTTTTGAGTTTCTTCTTCTCCTCCCCTCTTCTCAAGTTGTTCTGTGTATTCCTGGAACATTATGAATTGCAGCCCAAATAACCTGTTCCAGTTTGAAGATTAACTTTGTAGAACATTTTTTTTGTCCACAGCATAATCTTCCAAAGAATATGGAGCTAAGGAATGCCTTAGTTGGAGAAGAGCGGATGGGTGGAAGTCATGGTGGAAATGCTCAGTAACAACTCTCGAGGGAGAATGAAGCAGTGCTATCAGATGTTTAGCTCGGATTTGATTGCTGAGATAAAACACCGTGACCAGAGAGACTTGGAGAGGAAAGGGTTTATTTCATCACATGCTTCTAAGTAACTGTCTGTCACAGAAGGAAGTCAGGATAAGAGCCCAGAAGCAGGAATGGAAGCAGATACTGTGAATGAATGCTGCTGACTGGTTTGCTCAGCGTGTTTTCTTACACCATCTAGGACCATAGGCCCAGGGTTAGTACCACCACCCACAATATGCTTGGTATTCGTACATCAGTGACTAGATAAGAAAGTACACCTCAGGCTCCCCATGGAGCCTCTGGTATGGATATTTTCTCAGGTGAGGTTCCCTCTTCCCAAGTGACTCTAATTTGTGTCAAGTTCACAGAAACCTACCCAGCATACAGAACAACAAGGACATAAGCAGCTAACCATGCTAGCTTTTAACATCTTGTAGATTTGTTCTCTGCAGTTATTAATACATAAAGCAATCTAAGTCATTATTTGAAAGTCAGTCTTCAATGCCCTTGCATTCTTTTCAGTTGCCCAGAATGGCCAGCATCTATATTGATCTCATATATCAGATTAGTAGAGAAAAGTCAGAGATGCCAGGAATTAGCTCTTTGCCATGGTGGCATAACCAGAAAATATGATTTTAGTGTATAGAGACAGAAGGCATATGAAGCCCCTGATCAGCCCTGGGGCTGCTGGGGGAATGTAGAAGGGTCATTAAATATTGTTATGGCTTGTTTCTTGGTGGTTAGAAATTAGGATACAGTTCAAGAAAAGAGAATGAAAGAATCTCACAAATGAGACAAAATACTGGAGGGAGGGATGGAAGGAGGGAGGGAGAGAGAAAGAGAGGAGAGAGAGGGGAGAGAGGGAGAGAGGGAGACAGAGAGAGACAGAGACAGAGAGACAGAGAGAGAGAGAGCACATGCCTTTAAAACAAGAACCCTGTGGATAGTGTGATAGTGTGGGAGGTCTCCCAAGGACAGACCTGTTCTGCTGCTCTTGACAACCTAAATAATTTCACAGATAATTGCTAACAATCAGAGAATAGCCTTTCACCTTTTTGTGTGTGGAACACCGGGTGTTCAAATGTCCAAGGTAATTAGCATGAACTATTGTTTTTTAGGTAGAGAAGGTGGCTGGTCCTAATTAGCATTGCTTGACTGATGAACAAGTTCAATTATAAAGGTTGCGACTCTTGCTTGAGGATATTCAGGGTTCTTGCTCACTGAACTGAACACATTTTCTGGACAGCCTGTAGTCTACCCCTCTCCTCTCCCCTGCCCTCTCTCTCCCTCCTTCCTTCCCTCCTTCTCTCATTCCCAGCCTCCTTCCATTCATTTTCTTGTTTCTTTTTCACTTAACAAAGAGAGTCAACAGTGTGAGAAAGTTTTAATGTTTAACTGAGCTAGCTTGTCCATCCCTAACACTCACCACCATCCATCAGGAAGGGAGTTGAGCCACTTCCACTCTACCCTTTTTCCAATCAATCAACACAATTAGTTTCAATCAGCATGGCGAGTTTCCTTTGATGTTGCTTTACTGTCCTGGCACATGGAATGAGGATGGGCAAGACAAAATTAATAAAAAAATTTTCTGTTTCTGTTTGCTTTCAGTTATAGGATTATTGTTAGTACAATTGCCTTCTGCTCATTTGGAAAATGCTGCTTCGGACCAAGTTATCACTAAATCCCAGATCTGAGTCTCAGCTCAGACTCACTAGCGTCCAGCCTCTGGCATGCCTTTTGGCTTCTTGTCCTAAGATTTGCCCCAGGTCAACCATCCTCTGTAAAGGTCCTATGCAGATTGCAGTTTCTATCTCTGTGTAGATACATCGCTTCATTCCTTTAAACTTCCACTGAGATTTGCCTTGGGTACAGTACTGCAGAGATTCTCTGGTGCGTTATTACATCACGGTGCTTGTATTCTGTGATTTGTACTATGTTCTGGGCCACATCAAAGACAGAAGAGCCATATGGAGTGTAACAGCGTAAATGAAAGGCAACAGGAATTTGTCAGAAGCAGTTAACCTGAAGGCAGCATTGAAAGACAGGGGTCAGGCAAGGGGCAAGAGGTGGAAGTGCAGCTAAAGGAGGCAGGGATGAGGTGGGCACCGGGTCACGGAACAGTATTCTTTGTAGGAGAGAGGTACTTTTAAGTCTTTGGGAAAAAAGTAATAAATATTTCACAAGCCTGCCAAGAAGAGCCAAAGGTGGAGAGTTATCTATTATCTAAAGACTTCCACATGGCTGCTTTTCTCCCACACCAGAAATGACGGGGGTGGGGGAGAGTCTTAGGTTATCTTGGCCATATGATTTTTTTATTTGGTGGAACTGGGCTTGAAACTAGGAAGAACTGTGCACAGTTGACAGTGCTAATGAATAATGAATGAATGTTTTTCTCACTGCACATTCAACCCTATGAACTTGGAACACAGGTAAATAGCATAAGCATTACCTGGTAGTCACTAATGCAGAAAACAGAAGTATTTATGTATGATCAGTAGAATAGAGAGATGCTTTTGTCTTTGGAAATCCCCAGTAGATCTGGGTATGGGCATTCTCCTTACTTCAGTCTCAGATTTCTTACCTGGTGCCCCTTTCCTAACCACACACAGTGCCTAAAACACTCTCGTCACAGGAATGTCATTCTGTAATGCTAGTGGCAGACAGCTGGGACAAGGTGGCTTGCTTGACAGCAGTTACTTGTATGCCTTAAGAGAGTGAATATGGAATTAGCTCAGAGAGGAACAGAAGGTGTTGATGGAAGAGAAGATGGTCGGGACAAACGTTGCTAAGGTGACAAATTACATCCTGTTGAATATAGGACCTGTATATGGTTTTTTTGTGGCCATCTGGTAATGAGTTAATGCTCTCATCACTGGGGTGACACACAACAGTAGACAGAAAATACTGAAAGTCTGGTCACTTGGCTAAAAACATGACTTTGATGTTTCTGGTTTCATAGCTCTTACAAATGTTTTTTGCCTTAGTTTCCTAATCTGTAGAATGGGGATCATAACAGTATCTCCTGCTATGGCTATGATTAAGTATTGGGTATGGGGTCTGTCTAAGTGTAAGTGATATCAATCCTTACCTCACTGTAATTAATAATTGCCAATATCTGTGCTGACAGTTTGCCTCCACAATGTATTTTGCCTTCAGTGGAGATGGTTGCTAAGTTACTTCATTACTGCAGACCACTCAGACTTAAAGTTTTCATCTGTTGACTTCAGAGATTTGTCTACAGTTCCAATAAGATTGATGTCTGTGTTACATTTGCTGCTTGTGAGCTAATAAAAGGATGTAATACACATTGAACAGGGTTTGCTGAGTGTCTTGCAAAAGGCTTCTGTTAGTGTTTGTTGAGTGGTTTAACTAAGTACCTGGAGAAAGGGCTCACTTCATGACTTGTACCTCTCGTAGATCCTGCTACTGCACTGACCATGCTGGAACAAGGCTGACCCATCCTTCTTAGAAGGAGATACTGAGGAGACCAGGTCTGCACCACAAGAAGATGAAAGGGCGACCCTTGAAAATCATGTCTGTGGAGTTTATTTTAAACAGTTCAAACTTTTCTGGCTCTAAAACATAGAGGTCATATTAAAAATTAAAAAGTAGAAGTTCTATTTACATGGCAATTCTTGCTCCTGTATGGAACTGCAGAGGAAAGCAGTCTTGTGACTTTAGTGGGTGGGCCTATTTCGACCCTGAAAAATTAATGTTATAAAAATTGCTGCTAGTCGTGAGTAGTCTGAGAGAAATATTTCACAGCATAGCACCACCATCATCAGTTCTAGTGAGGACCAGACTAGTAGGTTTTCCTCTGCAAGGTCTTCAGAGAAAATAAATGGTACAACATTTGTAACACGAGTCACATAGTACCAAGAACATGGGAAGCCTCAGTAAGTGGGCACCCGGTTCCCACCTCCGGAAGCAGGGGACAAGTGACAAGGTTTGATGATGAGAGGATGCTTCATACCCAGTGCTAATCACTGAGATCTCAGGAGCAGCAGGCAGTGGCTGGCCTTTCCTCTAATTGGGTTCCTTCAGATCAGCAGTAGACACTCGCTGTTACCCACCCCAAGGAAGGCTCTGAGGAGCCCATGTACATCTGACCCACAGCAAATACTAAACTATAAAAATAAATTATACATGTCAAAAGGCCCAGGATGAATTATATCCTTTGATTTTATATATATATCTGTCTTAATAAAGTAAGTCTTTAATAGTTTATAGATTTGTTAAGTTATTAAAGCAATTTCATTTGTTCCTATAGAATGGTCACGGATTTTATACGACTGCTTTGTGTAATTCCGATGCTAATATTAACCAGCTTTTCTCTAGACATTACTGAATGGTCTTCTGACTTGCTTTTTATATTTTATAAGTTAGGGCTCTATTTTCCCAAGGATGTAGGTCAATAAATATTCATTCCGTCCTTTCTGCGATCACTGGGGTCTCGGCAGTGTTGCGCAAAGCAACCCTGGTTATTTTCAATGTTCATCTTTGTTTAAGCAGTGGAAATGCAGACAGGCTGTAAGTAGGCAAATGGACACAGTCTTTGGAGACGAAGGAACCCTTTCCCTTTCTTGTGATTTGCATTGTTTTGTCTTATTAAGACAGCCAAGGATGTTAACCAGCACCTCAAAAAACTATTTGTTTGGGATGGTTTAGTTAAAGAGGTGCTCGCTGGAAAGTAGTGTGCAAGCTGTAGTGGGAAAGAGAATGAGACCTTCTAGAAGAATATCAAATTAAGGCACAAAGTTGCTTGGCAGTGAGTTTGTAAAAGCACTGAGCATGTATTATAGGCATAATGTCTCAAGGGAGGTGATTCCTTCAAAACAAGTATGCAGACATCAAGTAGTGAAGCTATTTAGCATAACTAAGAAGACAGGCAACGTGGGTCCCTGACATTTGGTCATGAGTGATTTGGATTTCAATTATTTATTCATCTGTGAATATTTATTGAGTGTCTGTTATGTGCCTGTAGGGCTTCGAGATACAGAGAGGAATGAGGAAGACAAGATTCCTGACCTTGTGTTGTTTATAAAGTCTAGTGAGATGAGTTAAGCTATCAATAAACAAGTTGATGGACCAGGGATGAAAGGAAAATAGCTAGGAATTTGGGGAGGCCTCTGTAAGGAGGCTGAGTGAAGCCTGACTCAGGACGCAAAGCCATCCATTCACAAGTAAGTGTAGAATTAGCAACATTTATATGGAAGAGAAAAATGTGAGGAATGAGCTAGAATGCCATTGTGGTGAGAGAGTGAAAAAATGAAACCCCTTAATAGTTAAGCCCAAATTCTGGTGAAGAATGTTGATTCTTGTTCAAGTATCAGAGAAATGAAAGAGGCTTTACACAGAACAATGTCACAGCAGGAAACACATCTTACAATGTTCCTTTTGGTTTCTGGAGGAAGAGATGCAAGATTGGCACCCAGTCTCTGTGGAGAAGTTGGTTCTCACTGAGGGACAGCAATTTCCTGAGTAAGGGGTTATAAGGAGAGGATGTTGTCTCATTCAGGGTGGGACAAAACTCAAGGGCATGGTGATGACGGGATGTGCAGAGTAAGCCTAAGAGAAGAGTCATGGAATTGGTTGCATTTTGCTTGAGCCGTGTGGAGTATATTGAGCATGCACTAGCATGCCCTGAAACAGCATGGATGCCAACAAAGGAAACAACGTTATTTGAAGAGAAAGAGTTCTGTATTAGCCATGTCGAGTTTGAAATGCCACATGTAGATATAAAAGTTGCAATTACATATTTGAATGTAAAGCTTAATGTAGAAGCTAGTCATAAAGGTATAAATTTGAAGGGCAGGTATATGTGGATATTTAACTGATATTTTACAGCCTGGACACTTCCTGAAAGTCTCCTGATCAGTGTCTGCTTTTAGACAGGCAATCTGCAGATGAAAGCAAAAACACCAAATAGAATAACAACAACAAAACCCCCAAACACTTTATATTCATGCAGACTCTCAAGCAGGTATTTCTTTTCAAGGGTACTGCTGTTAAATATGCATTTCCTGGAATGTTTTTATGTTTCCTGTCACTATCATGGATATGTTCTTTCCTTCCTGTCTTGTTCAGATTTCTCTATCTTGAGTTCTGCTCCTGCACCTTCCGACCCTTAGACAAAGGCGGCTGATATCTGCAATTCCCCTAAGCTATAAGAGCCTTAGTGAGGATCCAGAAGCAGCGTCTGAAGACGTAGACAATAATTTATTTGAGCATGAGCAGGAAGATCCATATTTAGATAATTCTCTTCCCACAGAGTCATTATCTCAGAATGCTTCTGCTGACAGCCTTAGAGATAATAGCATTCAAAATGTAAATAATGAAACAATACACATGGTAATGAGGGAGACTGAGAAAATACAGTAGTAATGAAAAAATAACAAGACAGAGATTCTAATATTGTAAATACACAACTTTGCATTAGTGACAGATTATCTCTGGAACGCCAAGCTGAAATAATTTAGAAGGGAATGTAACAACCCGTGAACAACACAGGAGATGTCAGCCCCGTGCCAGTTAATGTGTTTAGAGAATTAGGTAGGTCTGAATAATTAGGAATGACTCAGAATTAGGAATGAGCTGGTTGCCTCTGAGCACAGAGAAGGCGGAGTTGCTCCGAGCTCATCAGATACCAGAGATGGAAAAATAGCTTATCAAAAGTGGTGAGCAGGGAGTGTCCTACCGTAAACACACTTACACTCATCACACTGTGTTGAATACATGAAAGTCTGTGATATCCTTGGTCTGTAGCCTCACCCTTCCAACATGCTGTGTTGGATCTCCTTGTCCCCCAGCATGACTGACCCTCTGGCAGAATCATAGATATCTCTGATGTAAGAACACTTGGTTGGTCACAAAGACTGGTATTGGAGAGTAGGCACTTGTGCAACTCAAGATTTTCATCTCATATTAAACTCCTAGCTTCTTTTTTTGGTGCTGGCTTAGGTCATTCTACCTAAGAGGATAAAGTTTATTTTGCTTTTTCATTCCTCTACATTTAATGCTTATATCTCCTGGGGCCAGGGAGGATGAAATCTACTAAAGGTAGTAGCAAATAGCATGGGCTCTTGGACTACAACATCTTGCTTTCTCTAGGGTAGAAGTCTATGTGGGCTCCTTCATGAAATCTTACTCTTTCTCACATGCTGAATGTCCCTCTCTTGTAAGACAAGCTTCTAGGTTTCTTGCCAATGGCTCCTCATGACTAACAGGCTTCCTTTTACTTACAATACAGTCCATGTCCCAACACTGAAAACCCATGAACTTTTTTTTAATCCTGTAAATGAGACTTTTGTTTTGTGGTCAGTCACATTAAGGATCTTGATACAGGAAAGTAGTCACAGGTAATTCAAGTGGACCTAAGGTAATCAAAGGAGTTTCTATAAAAGGGAGGCAGCAGAAAAGAGTGGGCAAGATTTCAGGATGAAAGCAGAGGCCAAAGAGATAACAACATTAAAGATGGAGGAAAGCCTATAAGCCCAAGGAATATAAATAATCTCCTCTATATGGGTCAGGTAAGAATCTAGATTTCTGACTAGGACAGTGGTCCTCAGCCTCTGTTGTAACCCCTCTGGGCGTCACATATCAGAAATTTTGCATGTCAGATCTTTACAATACAGTTTGTAATAGTGGCAAATGTATAGTTATGAAGTAGCAACAAAATAATCTTATGGTTGGGGGTCACCACAACATGAGGGTCTGTATTAGAGGGTTTCAACATTAGAAAGGTTGAGAACCACTGCACCAGGACCTCCTGAAGGAAAGCAGCTTGCAGTTCTGTCATCTAGAAGCGTGACCGAGAAGCCAAATTTGCATTCTGTAGACCACAGAAGTAGGTGGCTTAGGATCGGCATGACAGCCTTTTGGGCTGACTCTACCAAATAATGAGAGCAGAGATTGCTTTCCTCCCACTTCATCAGTCTTCTTTCAACTTCTACCAATCTTTCTTTTCAGAATTTAAGAGGTAGACGCAGGAACCAATTTCCAGGGACCCATCCCAGGGACGTCCATGAGTGGCAATTGTTGTACTCAGACAAAAGGCAAATGTGACTCCTCTACTCCTCTTTGGGTAATTATGAGTTGTTTCTGGAAAATTCTTACCTTTTTTTTTTTAAAGGGAAACCATCTTTTCTACCTTACTACACGGGGATATGAAAGGTCCCAGAGTGCCTAAGACCTCGTGGTTCTAAGTCTCTGACTTTCTTGCACTTTCTAATCTGCTGTTTACATAGTAGACTCTCGTGTGTTTAGAGTAAGAACTGATTCCTTATACCTCTAATAGTGACCTAATTGCTTCTCCTTGGATGTGAGCCTATTCACTGCCTCTTTTAGGCAGTGACTCTGTTTAGGATTAACTCTCAAATTTAAAGATAACAGGGGAAGGTTCAGCTGAAACACTGCTGAACGCCCTGGACAATGTACTGAGGGCTGCTCTGAATGAATCTCCCCTTCCTCCTTCCTTTACCCTTCTCTTTCCTCCTCTCCCTTCCCCATACAATCTCCTGCCACCTGTCTCTCCATAACTATAGATTCCGTTTTCTTCCTTTGGAGATTCTCCCCTCCCACTAGTCCTTTACTCTATACCTTACATCTGTTGTTATATAAATTATAGTATACCTATCAAAGGCTTAGAATCTGGTATCCACATATAAGTGAGTAAATACCATATATTTCTTTTGGGGTCTGGGTTGCCCCAATCAAGATAATATTTTTCTAGCTCCATACATTTACTTGTGAACTTCATTTTTTATCAGCTGAATAATATTCCATTATGTAAATGTATCATGTCTCATTATCCATTCATTCATTGATAGACATCTAGGATATTTCCAATTTCTGGCTATTATGAGTATAGCATCAATGAACATGAATGAGCTCAGTGTGTATTTTGGCTTTTTTTTTTTGTCAAAAAACAGCTATCCATATGTCTATGGACTTATGTCTGGGACTTCAATTTCATTCTATTGATCAGTGAGTCTGTTTTTATGCCAACACCATCCTGTTTTATCATTATAGCTTTGTGGAATAACACCTCCAGTAGTTCTACTCTTCAAGATTATTTTTGTTAGCCTTGGTGTTTTGTTTCCATATGAAGCCAAAGACTGTCCTTTAAGTTTCTGTGAAGAATTATGTCTCAATTTTGATGGGAATTACATTCAAAATATAGTTTTCTTTGGGTAGGATGGTTATTTTCACTATATTAATCCTATAGATCCATGAGCTTGAAAATGTTTCCATTTCTGATATTTTCTTCAATTTCTTTCTTGAATTTAAAGTGTTTTATCATATGATTTAAAGTGTTTTAACATCCCATTCACTTGCTTGATTAGAATTATCCCGAGATATTTTGAGACTATTATGGAAGGCATTATTACCCTGGTTTTCTTTCTCAGTCTGTCATTTGTATATAGAAAAGATACTGATAAATATATATGTATATGTATATGTATATATATATATACATACATATATATGTGTGTGTGTGTGTGTGTTAATATTGTATCCTGCTGCATTGCTAAAATGTTTATCAGCTCTAGGAGTTCTCTGGTAAAATTTGAAGGGCTTTTATGTATAAAATTATATCATCTGCAAATAAGGATACTCGGACTTCTTTTCCTATTTGTATCTCCTTCATCTCCTGTGTTTGTCTTATTGATCTAGCTAAAACTTCAAGTACTATATTGAGTAGGTAATGGAAAGTGAGGAATTTTGTCTTGTTCCTGATTTTGTTGGAAATGCTTTGAATTTCTCACAATTTAGGTTGATGATAGGCTTATTGTAAACTTATTTTCTTATGTTGAAATTTGTCCCTTGTATCCCTAATCTCTTCAGGACTTATATCATGAAGGTTTTTATCAAAGTCCTTTTCTTCATCTAATGAGATGTTCATATGCTATTTGTCTTTAAGTCTGTTTCTATGGTAGATTACATTTGTCAAGTTATGTATGTTGAACCCTCCCTTGATGAGCATGACTGGACACTGTGTAGTAAAGACTGGAACACTCAGTCCTAAATGTGATGTTTTTTTTTTTATCAAACTCATCCCCTCAGGACTGAGAACCATGCAGATGAGGATACCCAAAGATTGTCAGAGCCAGGGGATCGATGACCTAGAGGAAACAGTCTCTTCTAGAGATGACACACATATGAATGCGTAGAGACTGTGACAGCATGCATAGGACCTGCACAGGTTCAGGTCAGACAGGGTCCCAGTGCTGAGAGAAGGAATTGGTCATAAGTTCATCCCTAAGCAAGAATCTATCTTATATTGACAACCATTTGCAAAAAAACATTTTCTTTTTTTTCCATATTTTTTATTCGGTATTTATTTCAATTACATTTCCAATGCTATCCCAAAAGTCCCACACACGCTCCCCCACCCACTCCCACTTCTTGGCCCTGGCGTTCCCCTGTACTGAGGCATATAAAGTTTGCATGACCAATGGGCCTCTCTTTCCACTGATGGCTGACTAGGCCATCTTCTGATTCATATGCAGCTAGAGACAAGAGCTCCAGGATACTGGTTAGTTCATAGTGTTGTTCCACCTATAGGGTTGCAGATCCCTTCAGCTGCTTGAGTACTTAACAACACACATAGACGTACCCAATGCCCAGCAGTCGATGGTAACATAAACTGAACTCAGCTGTGCTTTTGTTGATTTTTTTTTTGTCTCATATTGCAATTCATTTGGGCACTTTTTTTTTTAAAACCCTTTTGGTCTTTTGCTTATATATTATGGTTTCCAACTTTGTATTTGTACAAGTTTGAATTTGTTTGCATGTATGTGTGTGTGTATTTCATGTGCTTTCTACCCGTTGTTATTGTTTTTTTTTTTTAATTCTAGTTGTTTGCTTTTTTTATTTGCCTATTTCTTTCTTAAAAAGAAAGAGGAAGCAGGTATGGGGTTGGATTGGTGGAAACATGGGGAGGACTGGGGAAGGAGTGGAAAAGGGGAAGCAGTGATCGATATATGTTGTATTAATTTTCAATAAAAACATTAAAATCAAAGAAAGGTCAGCTCTCATGACATTCCTCCAAAGCTCTACCTCCTAATCATTTCTCAAAGGTTCTAGCAACTCCGAACCAATGAGTCTGTGGGGACCAGCATTGAGTTTACTTCAGGGAAACTTGTCCACTCTCCAGCCTAGTTCTTAGTGCACACACACACACACACACACACACACACACACACACACATGCTTGCAGAGTATATAATCCTGTACATGTTTCTAGCTAGTAAATGGACTGTCTGGACCACTTAGTGTTTACACTTTATTTTATAATTCAGATCATAGGAATACAGCCAGAGTCTAGGAGCCAGGAAAAGATATGTGACTATTTTGCCATAAAGAATTGTCTATTGATTTTTAGCTATGATTTGAAAACAGAAGTTTATGATGGTTAACTCTTGAAGAAAAAATATTTTCCATGATTGTTTGATTGTACCATGAGCAAATCTTTATATCTAATCAACAGTTTAGTGATACAAGGCAGAATTAAAACTATGTTTGTAACAAATACAGTTTTCATTTAGTCTCCTAAAGTTAATTAATGGTATATGCAATAATATAGTTATATCTTTTAACTGATATGGACTTACCTTAGGCCATTTATGTAGTAAATAGTCATTAAAACTGTTCAAATATTATATAGATATGCCTCAGTGTAAAATTTATTCTGTCAAATGCTTTCTTTGAAGATGAAAAGGCCCTTAATCTTTCTTAAACAGCAGAGAGTCTTTTGTGGTTGAATTGCAGATCACAAATATATTTCTTAGTAACACTTCTGTATGATAACTCTATGGAGAATAAACCACTGAGTGTGCTCAGGAGGTAATTTATTTTATTTTATTTTTATCAGTTTGGTATTTTCTTCATTTACATTTCCAATGCTACCCCATAAGTCCCCCAAACCCCCCCTTATCTCCCCCCACTCCCACTTCTTGGCCCTGGTGTTCCCCTGTACTGAGGCATATAAAGTTTGCAAGGCCAATGGGCCTCTCTTTCCACTGATAGCCGACTAGGTCATCTTCTGATACATATGCAGCTAGAGACACGAGCTCCGGGGGGTACTGGTTAGTTCATATTGTTGTTCCACCTATAGGGTTGCAGACCCCTTTAACTCCTTGGGTACTTTCTCTAGCTCAGGAGATAATTTATTGTGTACATTGTAAGGCTACTAGTTAAAGAACTTTTACGCAGTGATGTATAATCTTTAGGTAAGCAACTCTGTGCCAGGAGTGGTTTCAGCCACTGAGTAAACAAAGCAAAACAACAAAAGCTATTACATTTATGAATCTTGTTCTCAAGAAATGGGTTGTATGTTGCACATTTTAGGCATGAAAAAAGAAGGAAAGGGGATTAAAATTTAAAAAGTGTAAGAGAGGAGATGGTCACCAGTGTGGTGTCAAGGAATGAGCCTGAATCAACCATCAGTCCAGCACTGCACAAGACAGGGCTGACAGACCATGCCCAAGATGACTCCTGCCTGGTGCCACACTGAATGAGCAGGACATAGTACTCCTGAGACCACTCCTGATGCCAAACACCCAGAGGCTTTGAGCACCACTTAGAGGAACCAGTAAGTGGTTCAGAAATAGAAGAGAAAGAGAAGCAGAGGATGTGTGTACATGAAGAGAGGCAGAACTGGGGTCTTGAGATTAGTGGGGAATAAACTGATGTGAGTAGCCGGTGATGCCACCTAAGGTCATGGTGAGTTCGTGTCCTATGCTGCCACCAAGGACCAGGTCTTGGTCCGTGGTCCTGCAGCAGTAGGGGCCGTTACCACCAAATGCCAGGCAGATGTCCCTGTTTTCCTTTACCACCTGGGGCCATTTTGATGTTTGGGAAATCTCCACTCCTTGCCTGAGCATTATGGGAGAGATGGCCCTGATGGCATGGGAGCAGGAGAGCTGCCCACCTTCCAACTGCAGTACTTTGTCCAGAAAACACTATAAAGCTGGCCCTGGTTGCAGGAGTTGCAGGTGAGCCGGTTCTAGGAATGTGTGTAAGGCCCTGCGACCTGTCTGTCTGCCATGTAGTGGCATGCATGAGGGAGAAGTGATTTGCCCCATCCTCATTCCTTGCCACACATGGTAGGTGGAAGAGCTGGCCCCAGGGGTCATGAGAGTGGGAAAACTGGCTCCTTCTGTCACTGTGTTCAGCGGGGCCTATACCGCACCTGGGCAGCAAGGTGGAGCTGTCTCTTGTCACAGGAGTTGTGGGTGAGCAAGCTCTGAGGGCAGGAGATTGGGAGAACTACCCCTTGCTGGCTGATGCACTGGATGAGCTAGCCTGGGGAAGTAATGGAGAGCTCCCCCTGCTGGTGTGGGTGCAGGAGAGCAGGTGGACTGATTAGCTCAGATACTTCCTAGACCTAAGTCCAGGGCTTTGAGTTGGCCCACCCCCAACATCTACCCCATCTATGAACTGCTGGAGCACGTGAAAGAGTCAGGCCTACAGATCCAAAACTGCAGGATCTCCATGACACAGGGCAACAACAGGATATCTAAGAGGAGTCCCAGTGAGGATCAAGTATAGAATAGCAGAAGCCAGAGGCTATGAACCAGAGCAATGACTCATTACAATGAATATTTGAAAGCAAAGAAGTATAGACAAAAAGGTACACACTATGATACACTACAGCCATAACAACAGGATTTTGGGGGGATCAGGGAGAGGTGACAAGAAGGTCAAAAGGTGGTACAAGAGGGCAGAGAGACAAGTAAGATTGGAGTTCATAATGTAAAATTTACAAAGAACCAATAAGAAGTAAAAAGAAAAAAAAGAGAGAGAAAAGAAAAGAAAAAAGAGAAAAAAAAAGAAAGAAAGAAAAGGTGGGCCCAGGAATTGCTTCTTAAAGATAGCCTTTTCCTTTGGCTGGCCCTTATTAATGGTGTGTGGTATTAGTCCTAACTTTTATTAACTTATTTCTTAGTTTCATAAACCTTAAAATAATTCTGCCTCCCAGGGATTTCATGGAAACTAGATAAAATATGCATATAAGCTTACTTCGTGCCTGGCATTGTATTTTGGGCATAGTAAATTATAATTTTTCCCCTCTTTCAAGACTTTTCAAATATGAACTGTTCAAATAGAATGATGTAAACAGTTTCATTGGTGTGTGGTTGAATAATAAATTCCCTAATACAACTTTTTTTTAAAATTCAAGAGTGCAAAAGGGGGACCGACTTAAAAACTCACCTATTTATTTATCTATATGCATACACACCATGGTACACACATGGATGTCACAGGATAACTTGAAGGGATTGGCTCTCTCTTTCCATCGTGTGTGTCCTATGGATCACATTTGCCTCAGGTTTGTCAGCGGGCATCTTACCCACTGACTGAACCATTGCCTTCCCCCAACACATACTTCTTTTTATTTCCTTGAAAGAGAAAGTTACTCTTTACCTCATAAAATTAATATATATTTTTAATCTTTATCACAATTTGCAAAATTATAGAGGAGAACAATTTTAAAATTTTTGGTATTGTTTTCAGTAATCACAAAGTCCTCATGTCTAGAGAGAAAAGAGTCCTTGTGAGTTTCCTTTCTATATTTGTACATTGAAAATGTGGACATATTCTTCCACATCACATCAGGATTTATTTGAGAGATGGAGATCATGGGCAGCAGAGGTTAAAGAAGGGAGAAGTAATATAAGGAAAGATATGAAATGATGAGCTACAGTCCTTCTAAGGGTTGGCTCAGCACCAGCAGGCCACCCTGCAGGCAATGTTTCGGTGTATAGAAATTATTCTGGAACAATTACAAGGAAAAACAGTGCCTTAAGCATTTCATGAAGAAAGAAAAATGACTAATCTGCCTTCCTGGTCTTATTCTAGTTCTTATTTCCCAGTGGGTTAGGTTTATGGTATAAGGAACTCACATCCTCATTGCTAAGAGCCATCACCCAGAATCCCAAGGCTCATTCAGCAAGCTAGATTCTATACATTACAGCATGCCATTTCATCTAGTCACAAATGGCCCCAAGGGCTGCTGACCAAGATGAATTTAAAAGGACTCAGTCAACCAAATTAGCAAGGAACAGAAGCATGGGCAAATCATCTATGAGCTACCATATTGAATCCTTTTAAGACTCTTATGAGGTACTATTACAGATCACGTTATAGCATGACCACCATACCAGGTGGATAATCAATGCATGCTTGTCATCTGAATGAATGAATGCTTGAATCGATGAGTGGAACACTGTCTTCTATATCCAAGTCAAGACAAGCCTCACTAGGTTTCAGTCCCTTAAGCCAAAGGAATTCTGCACTTACGCTTTGTCAAAGTCTTGGGAAGTAGGCAATAATTTTTATCATATTTAGTTGCCTAGTACATCTCTCTTAAGAAAATATTTGTCCTCTCAAACAGATCTCCATACAGAAGTGGATATTAATATGATAATGTAAGTAAATACAACAAACATGAAGGGAATATGTTGTGAATACTTTATAAACTATTGGATGTCATTCAAATTAAAAACATTTCCTAATCAATTTGCATTACTTTTTGTTATTACAAAAGACTTAGATGTCTATGTTCAAAATAGATGTTTTTTTTCTTTTTTCAAAACAAAAAAAATCAACATTAGCTTACAAAAATCAAGGTTACATCTTACATAACAGAATTTTCATGTACAATACCCAACATACTACAAAGCATTTTAGGAAAGATATATCGACTGGTATTCCTACCAAGATCTCATTCCTATTATTACCGGACTCTGTCATCAGACTTGGAGCTCAGGTCTCACCTATTACCACTAAGAGGCATTGGTATGCATATTAGAAATACATAATGAATCTTAATGGCATTAATTTATTATCCTCCAATGCTCAGTCATACTAATACAGGCTCGCACCTGCGTGTCCATGCTCATAATGAAGGAAGGATATTCTTTGCTCTTCTATCTGAGCTTCTCTGATAAGTTGTTATGCAGCTGGCATTTGATGCAAATTGCAGTTTGCTGGCTTCTGATATGCTCACTTGCACTAATCAGTGCGTTGCTTGTGCAGTGCTTGCCCACCTCTAACCTATGCTGTCACATTTAGAATAAGTAATAGAGTTTTCTCTGAAAGTTTGAAATATGCCAGGCCTCTAGTGGAGACCTATAGAAGGTGACAAGTGTGGTTTTCATGTAAAACAGACACTGGCCAGGCACTGTAGAGCCTGAAACCTGAATACCACCAGATTGTTGTAATAGCAATCACTCAGAGTAAAACTTGGCAGTAGGAGTTTATGGCAACTATAACATAGAATACCTATTAATATAATGTGTCCTTGTGGCCTAGACTAATAAGACCCTTTGTAAAAGTGCTAAGTATCACATTGACAGCTATAGGAAGATTAAGTTGAAGACCCCTCCCTCCCTTTTTTTAGGTCCACTGCAATCTATTGCTAAGAATTCCTTAGAAGATGTTCTTAAATTATACGGGTGATTTTAGTAGCATTAACTCTTTAAAGCTGAGTAAAGAATTGTTGATAAAAAAAAGTAACTAGAGTCAGAATAATTTATGAATATGGTGTCATAATTTCAGTAAGTACATTAAAAGTTTTGGTGAATTGTGTTCTAACACAAGTCAGCCCAAAGCAGATTGTTTTACATGTATGTTGTCAGATGTTGACTTTATAATAATGAGACACCCATGGAAAATATTTGCCAACTATAGGATGTCCCATAAAACCAGTTTTAATCTCTTAGGACAGAAACTCACAGCTAACCATGCATAAACTTTTTAATAACTCATCACGTAGCAATACATTCCTTCCCTTAGCAGCTTCGGCTAACAAAAGACAATACTTACTGCTTGGGGGTGAATGTCCTTTAAATAACCAAGGCATTTCTATTTTACTGGCATGTTTATGTTTTATTGCAACTTGAAATGTATACAACAGAACTAAGGAAAGCAGAAGAGATTTATGAGAGTACATAATCTTCACACTTTTGGATTACCCTATAACTCTTCAATAATAAAAGAGAGTGATTACTCTTTCTTTCTTTCTTTTTTTTAACATGAAGTTTCTATTGCCATGTGTTTTCTGATTTCCTTTCTAGTGTGGTGATAAAACGCTATAGCCAAAATCAAGTAAGAGAGAAAAGAGTTTATTTAGCTCAAGGTTACAGTCCATCACTGAGGGAAGTCTAGGCAGTCTCAAGTACTTGAAGCAGAAATCATGGAGGAAAGCTGCTTGCTTACTTGCTCTCTGGCTTATTCAGGTTCCTGCTCTGCTAGCTCTCTTATCTGGCCCAGGTCTACCTGCCGAAGGAATGGTACCACCTAGATGAGCTGGGACCTTCTACATCAATTAGCAAGTAAGACAGTCCTTCACAGACATCCTTATAGAGCAGCTTAACAAATATAATTACTCAAATGAGCCTCTTTTTCTGTGTAATTGTAGACTGGATCCAGTTGACCCTTAGGATAATATGCATCCACACACAAAGTCAGACAACCATTTCCAGAGCACCGTTATTCTTGATTGTGATGTCCATATTTGTTTCTTGAATTTATTAGTTTGTCCTTTCTGTTTAACAAGTCACTGTTTATCTAACAAAGCAACAGGGATTTATTAGCTCACAGCTTTTTATGTTGTAAGTCAGGGCTGTCAAAGGCTAGAGCTGTGCTTGGAGGTTCCACAAAAGCAAAGGTAAGGAGTTGACGGAGAGCTGCATTGTTCTTTTAAGAATGGATGAAACAATAAGTCATGCTTCTAAACTTACTCATACTGATGAAATTCAGTTCCTTGTGGCTAACGGACTGAGGACCTTATTTTCTTGCTGGCTGTCCATGTTAAGGGGAAACACTCTTACAGTCTCTTTGCGTCCTCCTTGTGTAAGGTCCAGAAACTTTGTTTTGGCCTAGCTGATGTTGAGAATATAACAACACTGCTAATCAAAGAGCTCAAGTAGCTGGCAAACTTCATTCTCTTGGAACCCCTTCTGCTACTTGACTTTATTTGAGGGAGGGAGGGAGGTGTGGACATTCTTTTCACTCACTGGGCATGAACAGAATGTCTCTTTCTTGTCTTCTTCAGCTTTGGTGCAGTCATGCATTACAAGAGGGCCAAACACCAAGGGTAAAAACAATCCCTTACCACAGCACATACCTGTTGCTGCAGATGCTCTGCCTTACATGTGTTCTGTGCTCATCTATGGCTAACAGTCTGTCCTTAAGTTTTAGTACAGTCTCAGCCAAACTAATTTTTACATACTGTTGCAATAATTTGTTACATACGTAGGAAAGTATTTTGTAAAAAGGCAATTATCAGCAGAAATTGTTAATACTTGATTTTTCTTAATGAATATTGACAAACAATAAATTACATGTTTATTGGGTTTCTGATTAATTTCTGAATATATTATGAAACTTTGCTCTCTGTAATTTCTAGCATTCAAAGTAAATAAGTGTCAAAATTTTTATATGACAAAGTAGTTATTAACATTTTAAAATTAATTTAAAACTAATTATTAAATAATTAAAATAAGTAATATTAATATTTCAAAAGCTCTCACCTTTTGTTTCTTAAGTGACACTATGCTGATATTGGGGAAAATTGCTTCTAGTTAGTATACAAAACTATCCAAAATACTTTTGTTTTCATTATAACATGAAAAAGTATGCTAAAAGTTATGTATTCCAAAATAGCTGAAGACCAATAAAAATAACTTAAAACTGCCTGTATGAAGGTTATAGAGACATTTAAAGAGGAAATGAACACACATTCCTTAAAGATATCCAGAAATACTCAATGCAAGAAAATGAATAAAACGGTTCAAGACCTGAATATAGAAGTAGAATCTGTGAAGAAAACCCAAACTGGGGTAATTCCAGAAATAAAACTGTGTGAGATAAAACAAGAGCCATAGAGACAAAAATTCATCAACACAAAACAAGAGATGGAGGAGAAACCCTCAGGCATTGAATAACACAATAGACAAAATAGATATACTGGTCAAACAAACTGTTCAGTCTCAAATTTCCTAACATGGAACATCCAGAAAATCTGGGACTTTATAAAAATACCAAATATAAGAGTAAGAAGAATAGACGAAATATCTTGATGGGCACAGGGGAAAAATTCCTGAATAGAACAGCAATGGATTGTGCTGTAAGATAGAGAATCAACAAATGGGACCTCATAAAATTGCAAAGCTTTTGTAAGGCAAAAGACACTGTCAATAAGACAAAAAGGCCACCAACAGATTGGGAGAGTATCTTTACCTATCCTAAATCAGATAGGGGACTAATATCCAATATATATAAAGAACTCAAGAAGGTAGACTCCAGAAAATCAAATAATCTCATTAAAAAATGGGGCTCAGAGCTAAACAAAGAATTCTCAGCTGAGGAATACCGAATGGCTGAGAAGCACCTGAAAAAATGTTCAACACCCTTAATCATCAGGGAAATGCAAATCAAAACAACCCTGAGATTCCACCTCACACCAGTCAGAATGGCTAAGATCAAAAATTTAGGTGACAGCAGATGCTGGTGAGGATGAGGAGAAAGAAGAACACTCCTCCATTGTTGGTGGGATTGCAAGTTTGTACAACCACTCTGGAAATCAGTCTGGCAGTTCCTCAGAAAATTGGACATGGTACTACCAGAGGATCCCACAATACCTCTCCTGGGCATATATCCAGAAGATGTTCCAACCAGCAAGAAGGAAACATGCTCCACTATGTTCATAGCAGCCTTATTTATAATAGCCAGAAGCTGGAAAGAACCCAGATGCCCCTCAACAGAGGAATGGATACAGAAAATGTGGTACATTTACACAATGGAATACTACTCAGTTATTAAAAAGAGTGAATTTATGAAATTCCTAGGCAAATGGATGGACCTGGAGGGTATCATCCTGAGTGAGGTAACCCAATCACAAAAGAACTCACACAATATGTACTCACTGATAAGTGGGTATTAGCCCAGAAACTTCGAATACCCAAGATATAAGATACAATTTGCGAAACACATGAAACTCAAAAAGAATGAAGACCAAAGTGTGGACACTTTGCCTCTTGTTAGAATTGGGAACAAAACACCCATGGAAGGAGTTACAGAGACAAAGTTTGGAGTTGAGACGAAAGGATGGACCATCTAGTGACTGCCATATCTGGGGATCCATCCCATAATCAGCTTCCAAACACTGACACCATTGCATACGCTAGCAAGATTTTGCTGAAAGGACCCAGATATAGCTGTCTCTTGTGAGACTATGCCGGGGCCTAGCAAACACAGACGTGGATGCTCACAGTCAGCTATTGGATAGATCACAGGGCCCCCAATGGAGGAGCTAGAGAAAGTACCCAAGGAACTGGGGGAATCTGCAACCCTATAGGTGGAACAACAATATGAACTAACCAGTACCCCCCCGAGCTCATGTCTCTAGCTGCATATATATCAGAAGATGGCCTAGTTGGCCATCAGTGGAATGAGAGGCCCATTGGTCATGCAACCTTTATATGCCTCAGTACAGGAGAACACCAGGGCCAAGAAGTAGGAGTGGTTGGGGTGAGCGTGTGGGGGATTTTTGGGATAGCACTGGAAATGTAAATGAAATAAATACCTAATTTTAAAAAAAGAAAAAAAAAAGAATAGAAGAAATAGAAGAAACCCATATCAAAAGCTCCAAAAATATATTCAAAAAAATCATGGAAGAAAAATTTCCTAACGTAGAAAGGGATACCTATAAAGGTACAAGAAGCATACAGAACATCAAAGAGACTGGACCAAAAAACAAGGTGTTTTGGCACATAATAATAAAACCATTTAAATGTACAGAGAAAAGAAAAGAAAGAAAGAAAGAGAGAGAGAGAGAGAGAGAGAGAAGGAAGGAAGGAAGGAAGGAAGGAAGGAAGGAAGGAAGGAAGGAAGGAAGGAAGGAAGGAAGGAAGGAAGGAAGGAAGGAAAGGAAGGAAAGGAAGAAAGGAAGAAAGGAAGAAGGAAAGAAAGAAAGAAAGAAAGAAAGAAAGAAAGAAAGAAAGAAAGAAAGAAAGAAAGAAGGAAAGAAAGGAAGGAAGGAAGGAAGGAAGGAAGGAAGGAAGGAAGGAAGGAAGGAAGGAAGGAAGGAAAGGGGGAGGGAGGAAGAGAGAGAATAGAATATTAAAAGCGGCAAGGGAAAATAATGAATTAACATATATAAGCACACCTATTGAAATTATGCCTCACTTCTCAATGGAGACTTTAAGAGCCAGAAAGTCTGGGACAGATTGCTGCAGATTTAAAAAACAAACAAACAAACAAACAAACAAACAAACAAACAAACACAGATGCCAGCCCAGACTACTATACTCAGAAAATAAAATGTTCCATGATAAAACCACATTTAAGCAGTATTTAATCTACAAAACCATCTCTATAGAGGGTGCTAGAAAGAAAACTCCAACCTAAAAAGATGACCTACAACCATGAAAACAGAGGGACCAATACTCCTGCCACCACCAACAATAATAAAATAACAGCAATCATTGGTCATTGCTATCTCTAAACATAAATATAAATGTTCTCAATTCTCCAGTAAAACGATACACATTAACAGGATGAATGTGAAAATACAGCCCACCCATCTGCTGCAATCAATATATATACTTCAATATTAAAGGTAGACATTATCTCAGGGTAAAAGGTTGTAAAAAGGTATTCCAAGCAAATGAACCTATAAAACAAGTTGGTGTAGCTATTTTAGTATCTAACAAAATAGAGTTCAAACTAAAACTAATCAGAAGAGACAGAGAAGGATATTACATACTCATCAAGGAAAAAATAATCCACCAAGGTAGACATTTTAATTCTTAATAACCCAAATGCAAGGGTACTCGTGTTTTTAAAAGAAAAACTACTATAGCATAAACCACAAATTGACCCTTACACAGTGATAATGGGGGACTTTAATACTCTATTCTCACCAATAAACTGGTTATCCACACAAAAATGAAACAGAGAAATACGAGGGCTAAGACATGTTATAAACCAAATGGACCTATATCCGTTCTCTGCACTTCATACTTTCTCCAAAACTGACCACATACTCAAACACAAGACAAATCTCAACAGATAAAAGAAAATTGAAATAACTCCCTTTATTCTACCAGACTACCACAGAATAAAGCTAGATATCAATAATAACAGAAACAACAGAAAGCTTAGAAAGTGATGAAAACTGAACAACTCTGTACTGTATTGAGTGAACAATAAATTGAGACAGAAATAAAGAAAGAAATAATATTTAGTGTTGATTAAAAATGAATGCACGACATACACAAACCTATGGCAACACAATGAATGCAATTCTAAAAAGCAAGTTTTTCACACTAAGCGCCTACATTAAACAAAATGTGGACATCTTATACTAGTAACTTAACAACACACCAGAAAGATCTTGAATAATAAAGAAAGGCTACCCCAAGGTAATAGACAGCAAGAAATAATCAAATTTAGGGCGGAAATCAATAAAATAGGAATAAGGAGAACACTGAAACAAAGAATTGGTTCTTTGAGAAAATCAATAAGACTGCCAAATCCTTATCCAGATGAATTAAAAGGCAGAGAGAATATAAAAGTTAGCAATATCAGAAATGAAAAACAGGACATAACAACAGATACCAGGGAAATCCAGAGAATTATGACATACTTTAAAAACCTGTTCTCCACCAAATTCAAAAATCTAAATGAAGTGGATCATTTTTTGACAGCTACTACCTACCAAAGTTAAATCAAGATCAAATAAGCCATTTAAACAGACCTATAACCCTTAGTGAAATAGCAGCAGTTATTAAAATCCCCTCCCTTCAAAAAGCTCATAGCCAGATGGATTTTGTAAAGAAGTCTATCAAATTTTCAAAGAACAGTTAACACTAAGAATCCTCAAATTATTCCACAAAAAATAAACAGAAGAAACACCGCTCAATTTATTTTATGAAGCTATATTTACCTTGATATCTAAACCACATAAAAGACCCAATAAAAAAATAAAATTACAGGTCAATTTTCCCTATGAACATGCATGTAAAAATAATGAATAGAATGTTTGTAAAAGAGATCCAAGAACATATCAGAAAGATCATTCACCTTGATCAAGTAGGCTTTATCCCTGAGATTCAGGGATGTTTCAATATCGGGAAAAATCAATCAATCTAATTTACCAGAAAAATACTTTCAGCAAAGTAGCTGGGCACAAAACTCATAAAAATTAGTAGCCCTCCCATATACAAACAACAAACAGACCAAGAAAAAAAATCAGACAAGCAACACACTTCACAATGTCCCAAATCATGTAAAATATCGTGGGGTAACTCAAACCAAGAAAGTGAAAGTCTTGTATGACAAAAACTTCAGGTCTTTTGAGAAAAAATTAAAAGAAGACATCAGAAGATGGAAAAACCTCCCATGATCATGGATCAGAAGGGCTAACATAGTAAAAATGGTCATCCTACTATAAGCAATCTAAAGATTCAGTATAATCCCCAGCAAATCCTAACACGATTCTTCACAGATTTTCAAGGGAAAATTCTCAACTTTATATAGAAATACACACATGAGCACGCATGCACGTGTGAGCATAGGTGCGCGCGCGTGCGCGCACACACACACACATACACACACACACAAACAATAGCTAAAACAACACACGTGAAAACAAAGTGTGGATCAGAGACTGAAGGAAAGGCCAACCAGAGACTTCCCCACCTGGGGATCCATCCAATATACAGTCATCAAACCTGGACACTATTACGGATACTGGGAAATGCTTGCTGATAGGAGCCGGATATGACTGTCTCCTGAGAGGTTCTTCCAGAGCCTGACAAATTCAGAGGTGAATGCTCACAGCCAACCATTGTACCAAGCACAGGGTCCCAGATGGAGAAGTTGGAGAAGGGACTGAAGGAGCTGAGGGGGGTTGCAGACCTGTGGGGGGCAGCAATAGTGTCAACCAGCCAGACCCCCCAGGAGCTCCCGGGGACTAGACTTCCCCAACCAAAGAGGACACATGAAATGACCCACGACTCCAGTCAAGTATGTAGCAGAGAATGGCCTTGTTGGACATCAGTAGGAGGAGCTGCCCTTGGTCCTGTAGGGGTTCGATACTCCAATGTAGGGGAATGCCAAGGCGGGAAGGTGGGAGTGACTGGGTGGGTAGGTTAGCACCCTCATAGAGGCAGGGGGAGGGGGAATGAGATGGGGCTTCCAGAGAGGAGACCTGTAAACACTTGAAATGTAAATAAAGAATATATCCTATGAAAGAAAAAAATGACATTAGGCAAATGGGTGGAACTAGGGAAAAAAAATCATTCTCAGTGAGGTGACCCAGACCCAGAAAGATAAATATGGTATATGTTCACTTATATCTGAACATTAGTCATGAAATAAATGATGACCAGTCTATAATCTGTAGACCCAGAGAGGATAGGCATAGAAGAAGGGCTAAGGGAGACACACAGATCTCCCTGAGAGGTGGAAAAGTTACATTTTATTGTCTAGCTATTAAATATCAGAAAAACAGTAAAACTTTAATGACTTACACTCCTTACAAATTGGAAGGTAACATAGGTAGTGCTCGTCCTAGAGGGGAGGTATTTTATTGGGATCATGTGAGAAAAAATAGCAATCAGCCCTGTGTTCCAGGTATGAGTGATATGGAAGCTTATAACATGCATAAACTATAAGTAGGAAGATAAATCACTTGGTGAGAATTCTGTCAGCCTCTTTGGAAATTTTTCATGGACAAGTTGATAGTAGAGGTGAAGACAGGATGCAAAGAAAATTCATGTACCTTTACACTTCCTTTTAAAGATTTATTTACTTTCATTTATATGTGCGAGTGTTATGCCTGCATATATGTTTGTGTACCACATTCATACATGGTGTCCTCAGAGGTCAGAAGAAAGTGTAGGTTCCATAAAACTGAAGTTTCAGACAGTTGTGAGCTGTCTGCCACATCATATGGGTCCTGGAGCCAGTACCCAGGTCTTCTGGAAGAACAGCCAGTGTCACCTGCTGAATTATCTCTCCAGCTTTTGCTTTATGTGTTCTTAAAATGGATAGATATCAGGCACCTAGAAGAATTAAACCCAAATATGCCAAATATGGACAGATGCTAGTTGAAGTTTTACCCTACCTGGCCCGGTCTAGTTTATATGCTGGGCAGGTGAGTAACCTGTCCACTCTTAAGAAAAATCTCAGTCTTCAGCCACTTGCTGGAATTGCCAGTCAGAAACCGAGTGGTGTGGCGTGGCATTTTCCTGCAGAAAGAGAGAGAGAGAGAGACAGAGAGACAGAGAGACAGAGAGACAGGGAGACAGAGAGACAGAGACACAGGGAGACAGAGACAGAGAGAGGCAGAGAGGCAGAGAGACAGAGAGAGACAGAGACAGAGAGAGAGACAGAGAGACAGAGAAAGACAGAGACAGACAGACAGAGACAGACAGAGACAGACAGAGACAGACAGACAGAGACACAGAGAGAGAATAAAACAATGCAAATAATAATGTATCAGCTTTCATTCTTTCATGCACAGGGCTTAGGATTAAGTTAAAATTGTCTCTAGCTGCATATGTATCAAAAGATGGCCTAGTCAGCCATCACTGGAAAGAGAGGCCCTTTGGACTTGCAAACTTTATATGCCCCTTACAGGGGAATGCCAGGGCCAAAAAGGGGGAGTGGGTGGGTAGGGGATTGGGAGGGTGGGTATGGGGGACTTTTGGGATAGCATTGGAAATGTAAACGAGGAAAATACCTAATTAAAAAAAGAGAAAAAAAAAGTTAAAATAGTCAAAGTAAATAGTGATTCCTATTTGAGAGAAAATTGTTGCGGCAGATGTAGACATCATCAATATAACATAGTTCTAACCCCTATAATTTATAAATGTGCTAATACCCAAAGGAGAATCAAAAATGATAGGTGGATCAGTGTTGCTTACTGGATGGCTGTGAGACAGGAAGAGTATCTCCTATAACCATAAAGGCTCTTGTAAGGTAAGAAGGTCTATGGATGAGTGAGTGTTGGATTGAAAGCTCCTTGATGACAGAAAAGGATGCTGTGATGCTGTGATACTGTAGATGTCAGGAGGCAGGGATAGCCCTTAAACCAAGGATCAAAACACTGGGAAAAAAGAAGGATATGGTTTCAGTTCTAGATAAAATGCGGCCATGATGAGTCATGTTATTGGTTTTGTTTCACTGATTTTAATATAAGAAAACACATTTTGGACAGCTGGTGTCCAGAATTATAAGAAATCCATGCCAATTTGAGCCATTCAGTCACAATTTCATTGAAAACTAGCAAATAAAGACTTTATGGAAACTATTATTGCTATATTAAACATTCATAAAAGAATAGGTAAAAAGGACCAGGGGATACAAATTTCAAAACTAGTAAAAATTATTCAAAATCAGAAAAGGCATTTGAAATCCAAATTCAGTTGGGTAGATTGAGAAATAGATTAGCCTGTCCAGGAGCTACTGGTTAGTCTGAAGAAAGAACAGAAAGGATTATTCAAACTGAGTTTCAGTAAGAAAAAAAATCCATATTCATTAGGAATTCCTGTGACAATATCCAGCAATTGGAGTTCAGAAGAAAGAGTGGAAATAAATTATACAAGGAGATTTCAATAAATAGTGGGTGAAATTGAATAACAATCTTAACTCAGATCTCAGGAATTCATTGAAAGCTAAGTGGATCAACACTAGGAACATACACACTCCAACACACACACACACACACACACACACACACTTACATACAGAAATTCTCAAACACCATGCATGTATATATGTATGCATATGATGTGTATGTATATTATACACACACATGTACACACACACTTGACACACACTCCATACATACACACTCATCCTTACATACACAAATAAACATTCTTCATATACATTCTCCTCATATGTATACAGAGAGAGAGAGACAAAGAGAGAGACACAGAGAGAGAGAGCAAGCCATGATTATCAGTCTCTAATATTCAAAACATAAGAAAAACACTGGAGGCAGATAGGAAGTTACAGCATATTACACACAGGGAAACAAATTATTCTCATTGTATGTGTTCTCTTATTGGAAAGGATGAAAGCCAGAAGACAATGGGATGACATCTCTATGTGTTCAGTAAAAAGGAGTGTTATAGTTATTCTGTGCTCAGTTGAAATAAACATTCAGACACCAAGCTATGTTTTCAGATAGGAGAATGTTGAAACAATTATAGTCAACATTCTTACATGGAAGACATGCTGAAGAAGGTCTTCGGGCTAAAGGATCCTGAAACACCAAAAACAGGAACAAATAAAGAATGGAGAAAACATTTAATAAGTACTGAAAACTGATGGGCTGGACTAGGGGATGGGTCAGTGTTCACAGAGGCCCTGCGTTCCTGGTATTAGTTTCTCTTTCCTCCTCAGGTGTCATAGCTAAATTATAACTAATTAGTATGCTTCCTCAGTCACCACGCCAAGGACATTAAGAGAGGAAACTACAAACACAAGACATTGATTAAACTTAACTGTCATTAATTTTGCTTTCTTTCTCATTCTCTTTCCCCCTTTCTCCTTCCTTCCTTATTTTGTTATCTCCATCTTCCTCATTCTTTCTCCTCTTCTGTATAGGGAGTGTCTCATTTATTAAACACCCCAAACATCTTATCACAGCCATAGAATCTATGGACAGCTCCGTGTAGCAGCCTTGTCCCTATGGCTGCAAACTCAGCAGCCAGTTTGATGGAGTTAAAATCTAGACCCTACAGGTTAACTGGTGTTAACATAATGGGAGAGAGAATGCTATAATACTGCTTTATTTCACATAAGAAGAAGTATTACTTGTGCCATCTTCTTTGTATATTAGGATTAACTTTACCCAATGGAATAGCAACTGCCTTCATTGGATAAATATATGTCAGGTGTAAATTCTCTGTGGCTTGTACCCCATGACTTCATCTCTAACCACTGCCTGATGAACCCATTATGATAAAAATATTCAGTGCAGTGGACCCAGAAACTAAAACAAGTATCTGGATACAGGAAACAGTTTATTAGCGGGATACTGAAACTCTGTGTTACAACTGATTATATATATATATATATATATATAATCGGATAAATATATGTATATATATTTAATAAATTGTAATAATATGTATATTACTTTTTAAATGAAGATGCTGATACTTTTTAGGTTATTCTACTGTTATTTTTTGTGAATCATCTTTACACTGGACAGATAACTTAATATTTGAGAATCCTTAATTGTCAAGTACAGAATAAATTAACACTCGCTTTAGTCCCAGTTCTTAAGTGGGTTAAACAACCATTTCAAACTCTGAGAAGATGGCATACTTTTAAGTTGACAGGACTTTCCAAAGATCTATGAAAGGTCCATGGACACTACAAATGAAAAATACAAAATCAAAACCCAAAACCACACTATAACAACGTCCACTACAAAAGCTCCCAAGGATCTGTATGTCCCACTGCGGTCTTCATTCCAGGTTTACTTGACCCTCAGGTCAAGTGGCAGAGAAGTCTGGTTGGTGAGAGATTAAACTTTTGGCTCAGGAGAAATGCTTGCATTTATTTACAATACCCACCTTTTACTTAGACTGAAAGAGTGGAAGGCAGATTGTTGGTTTGCAGCTCTGCAAACAGATGATCTTCTGAGCTGCTCTGCCTTAACACCTCTCACGTCACAGTCAGAACCTGAGTCTGGTAGTACTGATTTATTCTTTGTCTCTTACTGTTTATGAAGGAAGATAGCTCTTACTCACGAGTTTCTTAAGATTCTGCCAGCATCTCCAAGTACACAAAAATTAGTTTAACACCTTTGGCATGTATTCCAAGTGATAGAATATACTCTAATTAGGTCCGTAAAAGCTTTTACCTTGATTACAAGATATACTAATTATCCTGTCAGTCATTGATCTTATAATTATAAAGGAGGGTGCTGTTATTTTCAAATGATCTAGCCTAATTCTGCCCTTAAGTTCAGGGGCTCTAATTGAGTCCTAGACCAATAGCTGTTTACTGTGTTCCTGTTCACATAGTGATTAGCTACATTCCCTCAGCCTCGAGGCTTTAAAACTAAAATACTTTAGAATCATACAAAGATGCAGGTTTAAGTCATTTAATCCTGCCATGAAAACATAACAGTTTTAAATTAAAATTCATACATGGAAAGAAAAGGAATTATATCCTGCCTCCAATTGATTCAAATAGCTTAATTTTAATCATTTGACACTCTCTGTAGATTTTTCTTAATGTCTATCATAATTTTTACAAAATATTTCCTGCTGTTGGTTGAGAAAACCCTTTTTGGCTTTATGGCAAAATAAATAACTGTATTGTGCTAAGGATTTGTGTAAGAACATATGTGCCATCACTCTCTCTTGCCATAGACGTTTCCTCTTAGGGATAACTTCAGCTTCTTGGTTGCATTTTATTTTGGTTTTCATGATGCTCAGAAAACTGTAGGGATATACCTCACATGATCTGGTGGCAAACATGTCTTTCAGTTCTCTGTAGAGCAGAAGTCATGCTGGGCACTTAGAAACCAGCTATTGCAACTGCACAGCAACCTCTGATCCCCTTACTCACCTTCTTGCTTTCATGTCCTCTCCTGTTCTAAAACTTGAACATTACGGCATTATCACTACGTAGCCTGTTCTTGGGAATTCTTCCTTGTGCAAGTGCACTTTCTTTTTTCTTTTTAGGGTGATGGGTGAGACAGGGTTTCTCTGTGTATCCAGACCTGGGTGTCCCATAACTCACTCTGTACACCAGGCTGGCATTGAACTCAGAGAAATCCTCCTGCCTCTGCCTCCTGAGTGCTGGGATTAAAGGTGCACACCACCAGTCCCATCTCTGTACTTTATTTCTTATGTTAAACTAAATATCTGATTCGCTTTATTAGTCTTAGCATATGTCTGACTTCTTCTGATAACACAGTAAAATGTTGGGTTGTCCCGTGTGACACTGTTGGTGAGTGACATTCTTTAAAAGTACTTATATTAATTTCTGATGTAGTGTTGTGGAAGAGTTTGGTGACCTGGAGTGATGTCCTGATTGTATCACTACAGCCTGAATGGTTTCGAAACGATCTCTTAGGTATTCTTAGCTTTAGTTTACTTACTTCCAACTTATAGATGGTGGCATCACTGCTGTCTCCACACAACTTTAATATTAACTGGTTTAAGATTGTGTGGTTGTCATATTGAGAACTGCATTTTTCCATAGGTATCTGTTGAGTTTTGAGAAATAGATAGAGCCATGTAACTACTTTCTCCACCAATATTTCATGTCAAGGAATTCTCATGTCTGCTTTTAAAATCATTTTTCTCCCAGCCCCCTAAGCTCAGGGCAGACACTTACTTCTTTTTAATTATATACATTTGTGCCTTGTGCCTTTCAGCTAGCAGAGTGCTATTGAAAGTCACTCCTGTCTTGGTCATGTGGATAAATATGAACGGATCCTTTTTATTATTACTAAGCAGCGTTGCGTTGGTAGCAAGTACAATACTGAGGAGGAATATTGTGTTATTTCCAATTTTTAATTATAAATATTTCATATGGGTGTTTGTAGTTGTGTTCATTCCTTTTACATAAGTAATTATTCTGAGGTTGAACTTCTATGAAGTGGGACTTCTGGGGAGTATTTTCTTTTTCTGTTCTGTTTTTTTGTTTGTTTGTTTGTTTTTCTTTTTGGTTTTTTTTTTTTTTTTTGAGACAGGGTTTCTCTGTATAGCCCTGGCTGTCCTGGAACTCACCTTGTAGACCAGGCTGGCCTTGACTCAGAAATCTGCCTCCCAAGTGCTGGGATTAAAGGCTTGTGCCACCACTGCCCGGCTCCTTTTTTTAAATTACTATTATTTCCTTTTTGGTTTGTGTTGTTTGTTTGAGATGGGGTTTCACTTGGTTTCCTAGGCAGGTGTTGAGTTTGTGAAACTCTGACTCATCTTTCTGGGCTGTCACTTTCGATGTTTGACCTCAACCATCTTTCAAGCTCTACTCTGTCCCCTGCCATCTTCTGTTTATGTATGACTGAGCAATAAGTAAGCTCGGGAGTTTTGAGCCTTCACGCCACTGCAGTTCAAGTCATGCTATAATGCTCACTGTGCTCTAACACCATAACAACCCACAGTGGCAGACAACACTGTGAGCCGTAGCTTGAGACATTTTAGATTAGCTAGATGGTTGCTCTCCTTCCTACAGTCTCATTATGTGAGTAACTAATTCTTCGTCGCCTCTTGGTGCCGATACATCATTCACCCTGGCATCTGTCACTTAAAGCGTCATTGATCCTACTTCAAAAGGATGCCCACAAGATAGTGACTACAAGCCTAACTACATGATAAAAGTGCCACCTGGTTTTATAATGATTGTACGATCTCCCAGTTCTCTCCTCAGGACATGACCGTTCTAGTTACTCAGCATCCTTGATAATAATGATGCTATGCTTTTCATCTTAGTCATTCGAATAGCTGTGTGCTATTATCTCCCAGGAGGTAATTTCTATTTCCCTAGTAACTAAAGTGGTGCTGCTTTCCCATGTACTTTTGCACTGGCATTTATGATGAGTTTATTTTCCTCAGTGAAATGTACATTCTGATTTCTGGACATTTTGTATTACATCCATTGGTTCTTGTTTTGTCTAACTGAGGTTTTTGGGACAGGGTCTCATCTCATTTTATAGTCCTAGATAGCCTGGAATTCTATCAATCGGCTTCTATCACGCAAGTGTTAGGAATTCAGATGTGAGCTATCACATTTCTTCCTGATGCATTGTTTGGGTTTTTGAATATGTGCATAAATGTCATTCACATAGTCACTGTTAAGGAAATTTTAAATCCTAATCTGTAGCTTGTCTTCTGTGAATATAACAATATCTAGTACACAGCAGAAGTGGCTGATTCTAGGAACTGCAATTTAATACTATTTTCTTTGGTGCTTTATGCTTAGTGTCACATCTACAAAGCCTTAGCCTAATCCAAGGACACAGAGATTTTTCTCCTTTGATTCGTTTTAGATCTTGCATTTTGAATCATACTCTTGTGAATTTGTTTTGTACGCACCACATCTGTAGAAGTCAGAGGACATAAGACAAGGTGGATCCTTTCTTCTCATTTGTGCCTCCAACATCTAGCTCAGATTATCACACTAGGTGAGCCATCTCACTGGCCCTGGTATTACAATTTTTTTTGTGTGTGTGTGTGAGATATTTGGAGCAAATTTTATATGAATTAAAGTTGTAACAATCAGGATTGTCTTGGCTTCATTTATTTTCCATAAGTGACTATACAATTACCAAGTGCACTTCAAAGCTATATCTCTTCCTTTTGAATTATGATGGTAGATTATTTATGTATAAGTCTGCATATAATTATTTACTAATTCCATACTATTATTATTTTAATATTATTAGCTTCATACTATTTACTTAATAATTCATTGTTGAACTCTATATTGATGACTAGAATTAGATAGACTAAATTCTCAAGCTATGTTCTTTATCTTCTAAATAGCTTTCATTACTCTTGAGTTTTTATATTTCTAGAAGCATTTTGGAGACAGTTAAACATTTTCTTTAAGAAAAGAAGGAAAGGAAGATTGAGATTTCATCTGGTATTATTTTGAATCTATAGATTAATGTGCTGCAATTTATGTCACAGCGATTGCAAATATTTGATCATTAAGTATGACTCCTCTTTTACTTAATAATTGGAAGCTGCTGTCCTCTTTTTACTGTTGGTGTCCTCCTCTCCTCCTTAGGCTAGCTGCAGCATTCTTTTGTGTGCCAGCATCCTAAGGGTTGCCCAGCTCTCTACCCGGAACTCAGTTTCTTCAGCTTGCATTGAAAAAGCATCCCCAGCATACAGGGAGGCATAAGTGTTCTGGAAAGTTAGAAGTCATTGACCCTTCATTACCAATAGTTCAGGCTATGCAGTGAATAGACTATTGGATATTTCGTTCAAAAGAAAATCAACAAAGAAAGTCAACAAGAGAAAGAAACAAAACCAAAGATTTTCCATGCATTCAACATTTCCTGTAGTATCAAGACAGAAATGTTTTAAAATTCAAATTAATTCCAAGTAGAAAACAAAAGTGCAAAGCCATCAGCTATCCTGAACTTGCATGCTCTTGTCACTAAATATCACAAAGTGTAAAGACCTTTTGAAAAAGACTTTCCTAAAGAACCCGGGACGAAGCTTGATCAGTGTAATGACTGTTTTGAATTCATCACCATTGAAAGAAACTAAATTCCAGATTTGAAAATTGCACAGTAGATTAGAATAGTGCCAAGAAGGTTGGAGACTAAATGTACACTCAAAAGATGAGATCCACCACCACCACTACCACCAACCCCAACCCCAAGGAGAAAGGACCTCTATGAGAGGGCAGAGGACTTAGAGGAGATAAGTGAACTTTCAGGAATTGGTGTAGAGTAGGGAACGGGAAACATATCAGTAGAGGTGGATGGATTTAGGATTCCAAGGAGCAAAAGGCAAACTGAAGAAATGAACCCACAAAGAGGCAACTTTTGCCAGCCAACTTCCCTAGCTTCCAGTGCCCTTCAAACACAGGCTCCACTCACCTGCTGAAGTGGCTCTCTGACAAGAAGCAATTCTATGTTTGATGCAAGAGAAACATGTTTCTGAAGGCCAAGAGAAAGAGGAAGGAGCCCAGAGCTAAAAAGAGGAGGGAAAGGAGGAGACAGCGACACATTAAAGTAAAGGAGGGAGAGAAGCAGAGATGTGCTCCTCAGAAATTCTAACATAAAGGACTCTTCGCAGGCTTTTCTGAAAGCTTGAATTCATATAAAGATAGACAGAAAATGAGGAAGATAAGGGGAGAGCAAGGGGAAGGAGGAAGAGAAGGAGGAAGAGGAAAACGAGGAGGAAGATGCCTATATTCTCTTCATATATATAAAGAAAGATAACAAAATACCTAGGCTTTTGAAGAGAAAATTAGAAAATGATAAAATACATTCACTATTAATGTGTAATTAGTTGAAACTAGCAAAATTTAAATGTTCTTTCTACAAAAAGATGCTTGTGTTATATCTTTGCCATTTTTATATTAAAGCAAGATTTTATTTATGTCTTAATATATTTTTTAGCCTCTAGACTCAACACACTTATTGGCCCATGTTATTTCATACCTTTCCGTGATAGATATTGACACTGGCTCAAAAATCTATGGGTTTTCTCTGAAAACTCTGGATGCTGTTTTGAAAAATATATCAATTTTAGCACTGTGGAGGCAAATGAATTGCTTAGTTGTTAAATAATCTTAATGAAATGTCAACAGCAGAAAAATATTCTTAACCCTCAGCAAGGCTCTCTGGTAATGAAACATTGATTTCTATTTCTAAATCCGTTTTGCTTACTGTACAGGAAGTAAATGAAAAATGGTTATTTGTTTCAAAAGGCACAATCCATTTTTAGATACTTAATTTAATATTTAAAATTATTTATACTATTTCTACCCTCATTAGCTTTTTGTTTCGTTTGCAATATTACCTTTTGTTTTTAAATCCTGAGCTGTAGGCCAGGGCTCTGACTTCAGTGACTCATCAGAAGAAATTATGTTTGTGAACACCTTTGCGTTCTCCATAAATGCAGTGTAAAAACATGCTGGCCTAATGTTCATTTTTATTCTTTCCTTTCTGTGAATAACAGTACAGTTAAAGATACAATTTGCTAAACACATGAAACTCAAGAAGAACAAAGACCAAAGTGTGGACACTTTGCCCCTTCTTAGAATTGGGAACAAAACACCCATGGAAGGAGTTACAGAGACAAAGTTTGGAGCTGTGACGAAAGGATGGACCATCTAGAGACTGCCATATCCGGGGATCCATCCCATAATCAGTTTCCAAACGCTGACACCATTGCATACACTAGCAAGATTTTGGTGAAAGGATCCAGATAGAGCTGTCTCTTGTGAGACAATGCCAGGGCCTAGCAAACACAGAAGTGGATGCTCACGGTCAGCTATTGGATGGATCATAGGGCCCCCAATGGAGGAGATAGAAAAAGTACCCAAGGAGCTGGGGGGATCTGCAACCCTATAGGTGGAAAAACGATATGAACTAACCAGTACCACCCAGAGTTCGTGTCTCTAGCTGCATATGAATCAGAAGATGGCCTAGTTGGCCATCAGTGGAAAGAGAGGCCCATTGGTCGTGAAAATTTTATATGCCTCAGTACAGGGGAATGCCAGGGCCAAGAAGTGGGAGTGGGTGGGTTGGGGAGTGGGTGGGGGAGCGTGTGGGGGACTTTTGGGATAGCATTGGAAATGTAAATGAAATAAATACCCAAATAAATAAATAAATAAGTTACTTGGATATATGGGTCAAAGACATGCAGGTGTAATCTAAACTATTCAGATTCTTTTAAAATCATTGTCTGGTACTTATGACAGGCATACACACATATACACACAAAACTAGCATGCATGATACTAATCTGGTGACCAAATTTTGTGGGCAACTCAACTTTTATTTCTTTTCAGATGTCTCCATCTGCGGCAAAGAAAATCAGTATCAATGTATTGGTAGAAAGATACACATATATACATAGAAGAAGCAGCAGGATGCATGGGTTCCAAGAAGTCTCTGCCTCCTTACTCTCTCTCTGTTCTAATAATGATGACTTGGCCATAGTCATAGAGGGAGAGAGGAACACCAATGCTTGAACAAGACAATGAGAAAAAAAAGGAAATCACTTCAGAGGTCACTTGATATGATGACTTGTTTTTGTGGAGAAAATTCAAGTATTTCTTTCACAATTTAGCTGTGATTTTCATACTTTGTGATATTGTGAAATAGAAGTTTGGATTATAAATGGTATCCTTCCCATTTGATAATGTGTTTTCAATGCCAGGGATGTTTTAGATTTTCTGCAAAATACCGCTACGTTGTTTTCACACTTCAGAAGTGTGAATGCGAGCAGACTGCTTATGAACTCAGAGACACCTGAAGAGTGTTTACTGCGCTAGCACACCAGGAACCTTGTGGTGGTGCACATTGCAGCGATGATGGCATCCATCTCAAGCAGCTGTGCCCATGACACTGTGGCTCCCAGGATCTGACTGAAACCGCTAACGTGCTATCTGTCAAATCCACATCGCAGCCATAATTATTCACAAGATTTCCTTCACGCTGACAGTAGCATTTATCACCTCCCTCTCAGATGAGTCTGGCTTTATCACATGCAGTTGTCCCTGGATATCCTTGGAGAATGGTTTCCAGGATCCCTCAGGGGATGCTGAAGACCCCTGATGTTCCAATTTCTTACATGAAATGGTCTGACATTTACATATAGCCTAAACATATTAACCATATAATTTATCTTCTCTGGATTACTTATAAAGTCCAATTCAAATATAAATGTCATGTAAATAGCTACTAAAATTCTTGTTTAAGAAATTATGACAAGAACGAAGATGTGTATGTATTCAGAACAGAAGTAATTAGGGTTAGATACATGGTGTCTTAGTTAGGATTTGATTGCTATGAAATACACCATGACCGTGGCAACTCTTATAAAGGAAAACATCTAATCAGGGCTGTGTTACAATTTCAGAGGTTTAGACCATTATCATTATGGTGGGAAGGATGGTAGTGTACAGGCAGGCATTTTGCTGGAGAAGGAGTTGAGAGTCCCTTATCCTCATTTGAAGGCAGCAGGAAAGAAGATTGAAACATACTTCTTCCTAAAAGGCCACACACACTCCAACAAGACCACACCTCCTAATAGTGGCATTCCCTATGGACCTATGGGGCCATTTCCATTCAAACCACCACACTTGATTTGGTGCCATCTGAGCACTTTGCCCACAGCCACGGGGATCTCACTTCAGATGCTAGAGCCCATATAATGTGCCAGATAAGTTCCCAAATGCCTGCATAACCAGAGATTGGTGACAGAGATGGGAGTATCATTGGGACTTTCTGGCTGCCAGTCTAGCAAGAAAATGGGTTTCTTAATTTAAGGAGAGACAATGCTTTAAGTAAGTATGGAAGTAATAGAGGACACACACACACACACACACACACACACAAATAAATAAATCTTCAAAATATTTTTAAAGAATTAGAAGTAATTTTTAAAAATTACATTTTAAGTCAATAGATTATTGAGGTCATTGCTATGAAGTGTGCAGATATGGAGAGCAGCTCATGTCATGTTCTGACCATTCTGCAAATGAGGATTTGCTGGGCTCAGGAAGGATGTCTCTATGTCTCCATGGAAACTGTGACAAGCACAGAATTCAGTTCCTCCTCTGTGCAAAGCCAGAAAAGGAGCTGCTCAGGGAGTCCCAGCTCTGATGCTCAGTGATTGTTGTAGATTTATGACTCATGTGCTCCACTTACACACAGGAAGGATTCAGCCCCGACCTGGAGATGGCTGTGTTTCCAGTGGGGTCACATGAATGACTCCTTCAACTATTTGAGAAAACCACAAAAATTATTCTATTTCTTAAGAAAAATATGAGAGATTTTCCCCCATGGCCCTTTAAGTGGAATTTAGTAAATGAAAGTCACCTTAATCAGGGACTGATAACAAAAGACAAAACTAGACCCACCGAACTTAAAAATCACCAGAATAACCTTCCATTTTTGGGTGGATGACCAAACTAGACAAGGATATATCATCATGTAACTAATTTGAGATAGGGAGTCTCATGACAGATAATATACTACACACAATTCCTGAGTGTTACATATATAGTGTTAACTGCCTTGGCGTCTGACTCAAATGCCCATGGGGTTATGGTGCCAGAGCCAGGTCAGTCATATGTAGGTAACATATTGGGCAAAAGGCTATTGCATTGGTGTGCACAAGTCTGCACAGAAACAGACTGGGTAAGCTGGTGTCACAGGTGTGCAATCTGCCATATGCACTTGGCTCAATCATCTATGGTCAATATCCTCAAACTCTCCACAGTTTTCAACAAGGAATTACATTTTCCTACTTTTGGATGATGTATCAAAAGGTATGTATCAGGATATTCTAGACAGAGGTGGGAGTGCTTGGCAGTACAGTGGTGAGAATGTAAGGAAGAACTAAGATGGCTTGTTAACTTCTGACATCCAAGACAGAACATTTACAGCATAGCCATTGAACTCAAACACAGGATTTGTTGAAGTGGCAATTCCACTTCCTTTTAGTACATCAAAGATTGAGCATATAGGACTTAGATTATGTAGATTCATTATATCCATATAGAACATGCATGAGAAAAATATCTACTGCCATATATGTAAGTACTTAACTACTTAACTAACGAGAGTCTTGGAGTTTCTGGTGTAAATGACACTTTCACTAAGCCAGAGAATATCTTGAATTTACCTTGCTCAACAATTTGCCTAAGCTGCTTGACTTAGACTTAAGTCTTAGTACTGAAGACCAAAGAGAAATTCTTTTCTTTAGATTTGTTCTTCAGATTAGTAGAAGTGGTTGAGGATTTATATGAGCATATAAAGAAACAAACAAAGAAAGAAACAAACAAACAAAAAACCACTTTCAGCATTGACTTGAATATTTTCCCTGATACCTGGGAGGGTGGAGGGAAGGGAGACATGCTGAAGTAATTAACATGACCTACTCAAATAGTTTTTGATCCAAAGTAAATTTTATGTGAGAATTTCTCACTGCTTCATTCAACCTGTTATATTTAATAAAGGAGCAGCATTGCTCATATTTCTAATGAGGAATTAGCTGAAAGCACTAAATCACCATCACTTCATTTGTTTATCAAGCAATGTGTCCTCTATATTTTTATCTCAGGAGATTTAATGACAAGAGAAGTGAGAGGGAGTAAAGAGGAGATAAGGTATTTCTTGAGATAGTGTTTAAATACACAGTGGATGGCCTTCAGTTGATGGTGACATGCCTGCTTGCCTCATGAATGCTGGGCTTCTAGGTGTGACCCAGCATATCCCACTCATGATAATAATGTTATAAAGGCATATATAAGTATATAGGATATATAAGTATAATCACTGCATCTGTTGGTGATGTACCAGTATTCCTGGACCAGGTCTAGCATTCTCAATCTTTGCACTCTTGACACTGACTTTGGGAGATGGATAATTCATTATGGTACATGAGAGTCCTTTGCAGAACATTTTGCAGCATTCCTGGCCTCTCAAAACTAGGTTCTCAGTTATGGTAATTCCCAGTGCCTATAGACCTTGCCAAGGGTCTTCAGTGGGGGCACAAATTGACCCAGTTGAGAACTAGTGAGATACAGGAGACAAGGCATACATTTGAGAGGGTACTTCTCCACAGCTAATATCTATGAGCATCAAAACTGGTCTACTTGATTTCTTTGATAGTCTGATATATTATTATACTTAAAATATGCATTGAATATGTTCTTCTACCTTGTCTGGCCTCAGTCAGAGAGGAAGCACCTAGCTTTTCAGAGACTTGAAGTCTCAGGGTTAGAGGATACTCTACTCAGAGGAGAAGGAGAGGGGTCTAGCAAAAGGATTGTGGGAGAGGGTGATCAGGAGGCAGGCATTGAGAGGGATGTAAAGTGAATAAGTAAAAAATTAAATTAAATTAATGTGCATGAGGAAATTCTATCTCTGAAAAAGGGAACATCTTCTAAGAGTTAGGACAGCTGAGCAACGTTGTCCATTCCAGAATTGTCCCAGAAATGTTTGTATGATGAGGAGAGGGATAGGAACTAGTCTAAGCTAGAGGATTTTTATATCGATGATGTAGCTAAGTAAATGGTAATTAACTCACTGAAGACAGATGTACAAACACACTGAGTTAACACCATATCAGGACAGTTGTCAGCTTTGATATATGATTTAACAAAAGGACTCAGTAGGTTACAGAACAAAACAAAAAGTCATGAATTCTGAAAAAGGATTGTTCTGATATTGGGTGGTTGACAGGGGTGGAAAATAAGCATGAGCAGAATGTATTTCATACATGCATGAAAATGTCAAAGAACAAATTTAATTAATAAAATACAAAAGCAAAGTGGATCCGTTGCTGAGTGCTTACACACTGCCGCACTGTTGCTGTTGCTTTTGTGCAGGGAGCTTGGTTCAGGAAGCATGGAAAGATGTGAGCGCACCCTCACCACTGCCCCAGCCACCTGAGAGCTTGAATTAGATGAGAGAGAGGTTGATGTTTTCCTCTAAGAGATATAAAGGCCACAGTCAACACTAATTGTGTAATTACCTAGAATTTTTAAGTTTTTGCCTCACTCTCACGTGTTCAAACCTTCAGCCATCCCTGTGTCTTTGTTTCTCCTGTTTAAAGCCTGATGCTGCTTAATGTTGATTTTGTATTTCCCTGATTTTTGGGACAACGTACTAGCCAAATGATTTTCTAAAGTGTTTCAATCCAAAAAAAAAAATGCAAAATGGAGGGTAAAATATGCATTCTCTTAAGCTTCCGTGTAAAGACCTTTTCTCTAAACTGTTTTTATTTAGTCTGTGAGTGAGGAATGGTTACTCATCACATTTATTCTTGGAGAAAGGACGCATCTTAAATTAAAAAGCCATTTTCTCTAAAAGGTTTGAGGGAAAGTACTTTTGAAGTAGATAATGCAGATGGTGGGAAATAAATTCCTCATGTCCCAGAAGCCAGCAAAGACATACCCGGCAGGGTTTCCAGATTTTCATTCTTCCCTATGCCTCCTTTTTATGGAACTGATTATTCTTAGCCTTTTATTCTTTATCTAGATCCTCGACTAAAATGTTTGTTTCAAAACCTAGACTAGAGTTCTTGGAATTGGAAAGACATATCTTAGGAAAATGAGAGACTATTTTGCAAGGTGAGCCTAGGAGATCTATACCAGTAGGATGGTACAAATTGATGCCTAATTTCAACAGGTTATCATGACCCTCACATTTTGTGAAAACAGTTTTTATCATTTTGTACTTGATGAAAGACTGAGGTGGCCCCTCACAGTTTATACCCCACCCTGTACCACATCATCCAATATTAGACCCAGGGAGCTGAACTAGTACATGGGTGTTATGGTTAATTGTAATTCTCAGGGACCAATTCTCAATGACAGGCTGTCTAGATTGGTTAGCTGGTGGATATATCGGAGAGAGATTTTCTTAATTGAATTAATTGAGATAGGAAGCTAGATCCTGAATGTGACTGCATCACTTCATGGGCTGGATGCCGGATTAACTGAAAATGAGAGTGGGATGCTTCACTGCCCTCTCTGGACTCTTCCTCCTCCATTGTAGACTGAACCTTGAACTTTGGGTTAAAAAAAAATTCATCTTTCCTTAAGTCACTTTTATCAAGGCATTTTCACAGCAAGAAAAATAAAGCTCACGCAAGCAATGGAACTTGACTAAAAGAGCCAATTTCCATTTTGATGAGGTAAATAAGGCTATTTTTAGTAGTGGTGGATATGGAGTTTGAATTGGCTTCATTTATAACTAGGACAGGCTTCCCATGCTAGGCCTGGTTTACATTCAGTTGAGTTGTTGCCTAGGGGTCCCATGGAGATCCCCTTTGATGATATCCAGTTTGATGATAGGACAGAAGTTTGCCCTCTGAAAACTTTCATCCAGGCCCCATAGCTGAGAACAACTTCCACCCAGCTCAATGAATGTAGAGATGTCAAACTGATGTAGGCTTGGAGCCTTCACATCCACAGTCTAGTCTCTTTGGCATGAAAAGATGCTCTGTAGGCTACATAAAGAGAAACCTGGACACCAGTCCAACCCACAAAAACCTCTACCTACAATCTGTACTGCCTGCAAGATGTGCTCAGGCAATTGTGGGCAGAACATGTGGAAAGCCAAGCAATCTTTGGTTTAACTTGAGGCCCACTCCACAAGAGGAAGCCCATGACTAACAATGTTTGCATAGACAGAAAGTAGGGACTGGATAGCTCAGAGACATAGGGTAGAACCAAACACAACTAGTCTACCCAAAAAAAATATATATATCAATGAAATGATTCTAATGATATTCTGCTATGGTCACAGACTGGTGCCTTGCCCACTCACCATCAGAGAGGCTTCCTCTAGCAGGAGATGGGAAGAAATGGGCAAAGAAGCACAGAGAGACATTATATAGAGAGACTCTATATTGGATGTCTCCATTAGGTCCCTCCCTTTGGAACCCATAAAAAGTTGGAGAGGAAAGACTAGAAGTTAGAAGAGATGGAGGACACTAGGAGATCATGGTCTACTGAATCAACTAAGCAGAGCTCATATCTGCTTACAAAGACTGAACCAGTGAGCACAGTATCTGCAATGGGTCCTCTACTATCTGTTATGGCTGTAAGCTTGGTGTTTTGTGGGACTCTTAACAATGGGAGCAGTCTATCTCTGACTCTTTTGCCTGCCCTTGAGATTCCTTTCCTTCTGCTGGGTTGCCTTGTCCAGCCTCAATATGATGCCTTGTCTTACTGTATCTTGTTTTGTTTTATTTTCTTGTTGCCTCTTGGAGGCCTGCTCTTTTTTGAAAATAACTGGAGTGGGTCTGGGGAACAGGGGAGGTAGGGAGGGAACTTGGAGGAGAGTAAGGGGGAGGAATCTGTGGATGGGATGGACTGTGTGAGTGAAGAATCTATTTTCAATAATAAAGAATATGGTTACTTGGCAAAATGTCTCCACATTATGTTCTAAAAAAGAAGGAGCAAATATGACAAATTAGAAATCTGCATTCCTTTCCATACTCTGGCATAAACACATGTGTAGTCTCACTATATCATTTATACTGCATTCTCTCCATTCCTTAATCTTGCTTCATATAAAACAGATCCTGACAACCGCTGTGGCTCATATGACCTAGAAAACAGGAACTCCCAGCCTTTTAAGAAAATTAACTGATAGAACTAATCAAAATGTAAATCTATATGACTCTCTGACCAGAAATTCTATTTCTAGATAATTTATTTACTAGATTTGATGATACTTATACAAGACATATATCATAAAAATGATAAATGATTTGGCAGCCATGAACTGAAGATAGTTTGGATTGGTGTCAATATATTGTAGTAAGACAAATTAGGTAATTCATAATATAAATTGGCTTGTACCTTTGGAGAATTGCATAGGCCTATGTGACTTAATATGGAAAATATCTATGAAGAATTTATAAAGTAAAAATATAATTTGCAAAGAACTAATTTTCCATTTGCTATTAGTTGTGTGTGTTATGTATGTGTGTATGTGTGTGTGTATGTGTGTATGTGTGTGTGTGTGTGATGCTTGTAATAGTCAAGGGACAGTATAGAACAATATATCCCAAACTGACAGTAGATAAATCAAAATAAAGAGAGAAAATCATTACTCTTTCTCAAAATGTGTCTATCCTGTTTGTATGTACATTATATGAATACTTTACTTTTAGGAAACAATATTTACCCTCACTTTTATTATGAATAATTTTTAAATGCACGTAGCAAAAAATAAATGAATTTTACCATGTCAGATGTGTATATTTCACTTAGACTCTACCGTAGTGACATTTTACTACCTCTGTATGATATGTCAGTCCCTTTGTCTATTTTTTCTCTACCTCATTCCACTTTACTATTGACATGTCTCAAATCAAGTATTGCAAACACGAGCTCATTTCCTTACATATACTTTATTCTTCTTCATTAAAAAAATGACACTTTATCAGAAATTTAAATAAAATATATCCTGAAAATACATTCCATGGGAATTCTGGCCATGCCTCCACTCCCTAGGCATTGTGCAGCATATCCTTTTCCAAATCATAAACTCACAATAACTTTCTAAGTTTCAAGAAATAAAGGTCTCACTTCATGCTCAGAGTTTATAAAGGATCTTGGACATATTAGAAGAATTGTTTGTTTGGTTTTGTTGTTGTTGTTGTTGTTGTTAATGAATAAACACATCTCGGACTTCTGTCGTTAGCATACTTCGGTGGAAAGTGTGGAACAAAAACGAGGGAAGTTTTCTTGTTGCTTTGACAAAATATCTAACCAAAGGAAGGCAAGGAGAGTTTCCTTTGGGTCACAGTTCATTACAGTAACAGAAGATAACTGTATGGGGGAGGGGATTATGGAAAGAAGAGAGGTTGTTTATAAAGATGAGGGTGACATGAACTAGAGATTGAAAAGCATGTTCCAAAAAGAGGAAAGTGGGGAGTGGTCTTGTCAGAGTGGAGAAGAAGTAGTGGGAAGAGAAATGCAGAGACACAGCCCAAGCTCTGGAGAAAGCAGCTGCGTCTCCTGAAGAGCTCGAAGACTTCTCTACAGCAGTTAACCTTCTTAAAACCATTGTCCACTGACATAGTCTCAGGCCAAACTGATCTGGACAATTCCTTCTTGAGATTCCCTCCCCCAAGTAGTTGTAGATGGTAATTAGGACTGACAACCAAGAATGCATGCATCCTGGTGCTCAGCTTACATTTTTCTCCTTTAAATGTAGCCCAGGACATTAGGCTTAGGCGACGGTGTTCCTCAGTGGACAGGTCTTCCTACTTCAATTTTTATAATCAAGACAATTCCTATAGGAATGCCCATAGGCCAGTCTGATCTAGACAATTGTCCCTAGAGATTCTGTTCCTCAGTTGCCATAGACTGTGTCATGCTGACAATCAAAGAGAACTCTCAGAGCCTCTACGGTTGGTCACAGCTTCAAAAAATGATAGTGGTGGACTAAGGCAACAATGATGGCTCAAGGATCTGGGGCTCTGGTCACTGAGAATCTAGAGAGTTCAGCTGAAAAGCTGATTTTGCAGCTTGAGTGTGGTCAGGTTCAAACTAGATTATAAATATTGGAAGAATATACAACTGTTCATGATGCATACACCTTCCTTGGTGATTAATTCCTAAACAATAAAGTACAGCAACTATTTAAATAGCATTTATATGTAGATATATAGTAAGCAACATAGTTCATCTACAGAAGATTATACAGGAGGATACATCTAGATTAAATGCAAAGGCCATTCAACTTAATGTAAGGGACATCTGCAGTTTGGATTCTATGGGAGGTAAGGGGTAGGACTAGATCCAAACCCAGCAGAAACTAAGGCATGGGGTAATTTTATGGAGATCAATAAATATTATTTATAATTTACTATAATTTCCATTTTAAATCCTTACCCTTTTAAAACATAGAAAATATAAACTTAGTTGACCATTTACCCGTTTTTCTCCTGAAATGTGTAACAACCCACTCGGTGCTTTGCTGTGTCGAGAAGAACCATTAGTGAGATAGCTTTGGGCTCATTTTCAGAGCTCTTTCTAATTTGGAAGCTTTCTTGCTTCTCCTGAGTCAGATGCAGGGATGGAAGCTCTGCGTACTAGGAATGGCTGCTGAGCGTAATTGCCCTGCCCTGCTGTTTCCTCTTGCAGTCAACTCTCTTTTCTCAGCTTGCTCTTGGGCATCACTCATGGATCCTGGAGTTCTTTGTTCTCTGGAACTGGGATATGAAAGCTTTCACGTACCAGGCACATAGCTCCTGCTTCTGCTCTGGAGATACTGCTCCTCTTCCGTGGATGGCCTTTCAGATGACTTGCACACACTACTACACAGTGCTTGCTGCCGTTGCAATGACAGATCTTCCCCCATAGTCTTGGGCAGCTGAATACTTGGCTCCTAGTTGGCGTCATTATTTGGGAAGGTTTAGGTGGTACAGCTCTTGATGGAGGAAGTATGTCTCTAGGGGTGGACTTTAAGGTTAAAAATCCTTACCTGCTTAGAGTTTGCTATCTTTGCTTCAGGTTTGCTGTTCACAGTGTGAACTCTCAGCTTTCTGCTCCAGGTGCCATGGCTGCCACCTACTACCATGCTTCCCTGTGATTAGGAATCCTAACTTTCTAGAACTGTAAGCTAAAAGAAATTATATTATTATTAATTATTATTATTATTATTATTATTATTATTAAAGTGACCTTGATCATGGCATTTTCTCAAAGCGACGAAAAGGTTATGAAGTACTCTTCAAAACTGTGCCAAAAGATAGTTATTACTATTGCTAATTTATAATGCTTGAGTCACAGCCAGAGTCTGAGCTAGGACCAACCATGATATGTTTCATTCATACTAAGAATGAGCAAACTCTGGGTTATGGGAGTTTCTTTATCTGGGGACATGCAAGTATGATATATGTTTAAAAAGTTGTTTTAAAGGAAAAGTCAAAATGCTTCAGTGTATCATATACAGAAATGTGTTGGCTGGTCCCTGAGCCAGTTTCCAGAGTGTTGCTAAGTTCTAAAATAGGGATATAGCAGAGATCCAAAGTTAATGTGTAGGGAACAAAGAAAGTCCTGTCTGAGTGTGTACATAGTGGAAGAAGTTCTGTGTGACTGTGTATTGTTATTGTGTATAGCCATGTCAAGGACCCCAATGCCTCCAGCCCATGAGTATGGTGGCAAAGCCTTCCCTGGATAAAGCTCAGAGCAGTGACAAAGCCTTCTTACTGTCTAAATGTAACTGTTGAAAGTATAAGCTGCTTCCTTCTCCAAGAAAGAAGTTAGCTCTCCCGCAGAGCCCTCTTACCAAGATCAGCAAAGCCTGCTGAGCTGTATACAGCAAACTTGTCTCCCTCCCAGTTCAGATGTATACACTCTGAGTTTAAGAGTTGCTGCTGCATCTGGTTCCCTCCATCTGAGTGAGCACAGACTACCAGATCCCAGCTTTTCTGTGCATGTGTCAGTGTAGCTGTCCTTCCTTCACTCTCTTGTCGCCCCAGTCAGATTTCCAGACCAAGCCATTTAGAACACAGTAAGAATACATATTTCTCTATAATCTTCATAGAGAACTGATGTTCAAATTGCCAAATTTGCTGTGGTAATCAGTGATCCTTGTAAGCGAAGCAGCCACAGAGCCAAGTGTTGCTCCTATAACAGTTCGGGTGGTGATGCTAACAGTGGTGTCCTTGTAAAGGGAAGCATCTGTTGCTTCTATGGACTGGGCTTTGGCAATTGTTACCCTTGGTGCAGATATGGGTTCTCTCAAGCTTTAGGCACTGGCATCCTTAAGGCCTTTAAAGCCTTTGAGAGGGAGGAGTCTCCCAACAAAGCAAATGAAGATTGCAAACTCAGTCTTTGCTGCTGTGTATGTTATACATTTATTATTTCTCTGGGAGTAGTGTACAGCATAGATTAGCCCAGTTAGAAATCTGAGGCTCAGGGGGATCTATTGGATATGCACAGAATTTTATATGTCATGTGGGAGCTGAGATAGCATTTGACCACCCATGCTACCATCATCCTTATTTAAAACAACAGAGAAGATGCCATGATTGAAAAAAAAAAAGATGGCAATTATCAAAAATAATCAAGGCCATGTTTCAGGATAAATTCAAAGTCTGAAGAATGAGGGTATAGCTGGAGGAACTAATTAAAGAAATTTGGAAAATAAGATGTAGGAAAGTCATGCAAAGTATCTCAGAAAAGATTCTAAATGCATGCAATTAGATAATGAAAAAGCTAACTGAATCCACATGCAAAGTAATTAGTTTCAGAAAACATCTTGAATGAGTACAATAAGGGAAACAGAAAAGATAAAAGTAACTTTGAGATCAACTGAGGTGCATTGGTAAACCAGGTATTTCTTTTTCTCCCCCAGTCCTTGCTTGACATATATTATATCCTTGTTACCACAATCCCAGATCTTGAGCATTTCAGCATGTATTTGCTTCTGGAATAATCTAGGAATGACACATATATTTGCCAAAGCAAAGGATTCAAAGATGATTCACATGGCCTGTTTCTCATGTCATAACCTTGTGCTTACAGATTCCCACGAAAGTCAAGCCCTCGTGCTTGTGACCACAAACAAATAAAGTAAAAATAGCTATTCAGCATGATGTCCTAGAGAAAGAGGAAGTAGTATTTAGTAAAATCCCACCATAAGAACTGTTCATCATGGTCTCTGTGTTGTATTAGGATATGATACCAAGCAGTTTCGACACCCAGGGATAAGGGTATCATCGGTCCTTCTGTTTCTCTGGAGGTAAATATGATTGAGTAGTGAGGACACCTTCTCATGTACTGCTCCAATTTATGTCTGAAGTGTACATTTGGGCAGCAGAATGGTTTTGGTCATGGCCAAAACATGGAATAGTATACACGAATGCTTATATCTTGAGATTTGACAGGAAGAAAGGCATAATAAACCTCAAATATTTTCCCTTGTATGATTAGATTTTAGAATTACCAGTTGCCACCATTTTCTACAAACACAGGAAACTCATCAAATAAATACATCTATCTTAACATAAAATATATCCAATTTTTCTTGGGTAAGGATGCCTTGTTTACTTCCCACATCCATGGATGAGAATATTGTGAAACAAGTCCCTCTGGCAAGAAGAAGTACTGTGGTAAGTAGTTGCTTAAGCTGTTCAAACAGCCTTGCAACTTGGTCTGGGGTTGTTGGGTTTGTTGCTCATGGATGCTGACAAGATGTATCACTTAAATTTGTTCTAACTTTGAGCAAGCTGCTGTCCTCAGAGTCTTACTAGAAAGAGAACCACACAAAAGCATCTGTGGTTGTGGATTGGTACTGCATTTAACCTCCCAAGGACTAAATATTTTGAGAAATATTTAATTTACATTGTTAAAAACATTTATTTGCTCAATAGACTTTTATGTGAAATTATTACGTGTCAGATTCCATGCTACATAAGACTCATACGATGGAGCTAAAGGGATCTGCAACCCTATAGGTGGAACAACAATATGAACTAACCAGTACCCCCCCCCCCCCAGAGCTTGTGTTTCTAGCTGCATATGTATCAAAAGATGGCCTAGTTGGCCATCAGTGGAAAGAGAGGCCCATTGGTCATGCAAACTTCCTCAGTACAGGGGAACGCCAGGGCCAAGAAGTGGGAGTGGGTGGGTAGGGGAGTGGGGGGGTATGTGGGACTTTTGGGGTAGCATTGGAAATGTAAATGAAGGAAATACCTAATTTAAAAAAATCAAATCCAAGACTCATACGATGAATTCCCATACTTTGAAGTCTTCAGAATGTAATGGGAAGAGGTAGGTGCAAACTCGGCAAAAATAAATAATAAGATAAAATAAAGGACTCTTCCAAGAGTCCATAGACTGCCTAAACACCATAGAAAGTAGAGAGAATGTAAGTCCGCAGAATTTGTGTTTGAGTTGGGTGAGTTGAATTGATTTAATAACAGAAAGAACAGAAAGGTAAACTCTGTGTGTGTGTGTGTGTGTGTGTGTGTGTGTGTGTGTATGTATGTGGTGTGTATGTGTGTGTGTATGTGGTGTGTGTGTTTGTCTGTGTGGTGTGTGTGTGTGTGTGTGTGAGAGAGAGAGAGAGACCTTGTTCAGCAGTTAGTAAGAATCCTCAACCCCATCAGAACTGACAAATTGATGCTGAAAAACAGAATAATAAGTTGTCAATGAGCAAGGGCTGGCTACACGTAGAGGCCACAATTACATGGACTTGAACCAGGAAGCATACATATCCAGAGAGGAGAGGATTGTGTGTTCCCAGAAGCCTAAGCACCATGCAGGCGTTGGGAAAGTCTCTTAGTATGAGTCATCCTGGTAAAGAAAGGCAAGGGAAGGAAATGAAAATAAATTCTACCTTCTTAATATGTTTTCTTCGCATCAGTCCTGATCAATTTCAGCCCACCAGGACCCATGCATCCAAATCAAGATGACATTAAAAATATGGAAAGATCAAAATCAATACACACGGGTCTAATAAATAGCTGAACTCAGCATGTACCACAGAGGGTGTCAGGATCTGGCTCCAGGCCCCTTAAATTCTGTAATGAAATGAGTTTTGAGAAGATGCTGCATTGGATCAGGAACTGCCAGCAACTGTGGTGAAGGTCAGAGCGTGTTCTTGCCACTCCGGCTTGCCCAACGTTTCCATCAACGCTGCTGTTTTACAAGGTCAAATATCTCTCTAGATTTTCCTTATGCTGGCTTTTTTTTTAATTGAATCTGCCCAGTAAAGATGAATGGTCACATCGAGGCAATGGGGGATTTGTTTTAGAAATGCAGCCACTGACTCTTTGGACTGATGTGTGAGAAAGTCCTAACAGAAATACATTGTTGGGTATTTTGTGACCTCATTAAAACAGGACCCTAAATTCTACATTTCGTGAGTGACATTGAAATGTGTAGGGAAAGGCTGAATTTCGTGGCCTGATCAGAGTTGCTAGAAGCTTCATTGTAATAACAGATGTGAAGTGGTATTAATTAATACAAGGATGTGGCCATGTGCATAGAAAGTAAATACAATTAGGAGTTTCGGTAGACTGTTGCAGCAGCCATTAAGAGGTGGCCTTCTCATTCAGAGACATAAGTAATTAGTCTTTTAGCTAGAGCAACCTAAAATTTCTAAAAGTTAAAATCTCTCTATACCTTGGTAGAAACTTTTGATCAAACAACTATGAGAATAACCCTAATTTATGACAAAGGGATGTGTGCTTCATCAAGAACTCGTGAAGAATAAATTGGAGGAGAGGTGTTCTTTGGGCCCTGGAAGTTCTACTCTGAAGATCTTGCTATTCTCTACCTGTGGGAACACTGAGGTTCTGAGAACTGAGAACAGGTATGGGATTTCTCTGTCCCACTTAAGGGCTCTGAGTTATAATCCTATTGTAACTCCTTGCCTTTATATCTGGCCTTGACAAATATCTTTGGATTTAATTTAATCTCTCTTTCAAAGGAGTGAAGAGAAGGATACCAGAGGAGGAGTCAGTCTGGATGGAGATGTGGCAGAGGGGGGGCCAAACAAGGAGGGTTAAAAATCCTTAGGTAGAAAGAGAGAAGGAGAGGAGACACTTGAGGAAAGGCCACCAACAGTGACAAATGCTGAACTGAGGGTAGGGGCTGGATCAAAAAGGACTAATGGGATGGAAAGATAGTTCAGTGGTTAGGAGGACTGGTTGCTCATCTAGAGGATGTGGGATCAGTTCCCAGAATTTATTTGGCAGCCCACAACTATCTGTAACTCCAGAACCAGAGGATTTGATATATATATGTGTGTTTGTATATATGTATGTATGTGTATATATATATATATATATATATATATATATATATATATATGTATACATATATATATGTGTGTGTGTGTTTGTATATATGCAGACAAAGTACCCATACACACCCATACACATAAAGCAAATCAATTTATATAAAGAACCAAGAAATACCAATTTGGCACTAAAGGAATCCCTGCCCTGTGGTGTTTCTCATGCTGCCTCGGAAGCTAAAGAATGGGAGCCATGCTTATCTGCTTCTTTCTGAGCCACATAGTCTGATGTTTCTTCTTCCCAACTACTACCTGCCCCTTAAGCAAATGCTTTTTTTCTTTCACCAAAAGAGCAGAAGTTACTACAGGAGACCACTGAAATGAAGAGAAGAGAAGGGTCCTGCAGTGTCTGAGTGGACCCCCAGGCTGCTGGGTCCTTACCTTTCTTTCTTTTATTGCTGCTCCCTTTTTCGGCTTCAACTAAGAAAAGGATAATGTTAGGAGTTCTGTTTAAGACCCCAAATCCTAAAGACTCCAATTTAATTTTTTAGTTATAGTTCCAATTTTTTAGACCTGATGGACTATCACTCAAAAACTGACTTATGTATTTCTCCTTTTAAGAATAACACATACTATTAGAATACTAGTAAACAGAGTGGAGGCCAAGTCTGTCCTTCTCTAAGTTCGGAATGGGAAGCTAAGAGTTGGCTTCCGACACTGTTTACATCAGTCATTCTGAACAGGCCTAAAAGGAAACAGGAACTAGAGGTTTACTTGATGTGAATTAGTGGAATGTCACAATTGTCAGCTTTATGATTTCCACTGATAATCTTTTCAGTATCACTCGCCTGAAAGTTGGGGCTGTATTTCCTGACAGTGAGGGTTGATTTCTTGGGGTTGTTGTTTTGTTTTGCTTTGCTTTTGCTTTTCTTTTTGTTTTGGGGGGTTTGTTTGGTTTGTTAGTTTGTTTGTTTGTGTGGTTTTTTTTTTATTTATTTTACTTTTATTTTTAATTTTTGGCGAGGGTGAGAGAAGTTGAAAAAAAAAGTGTTCCTGTGGGCACCAAGACAAGACAAACTGCAAATGGTGAAGAGGTGTGCCAACAGTTGGAATGTTCTGTCAAAGCTGCTTCTGAGAAAAGAGACACTGAAGATACGAGGGAGAATTAGACACTTATAGGGGCAAACATCAGTGTAGACATCGGTGAGTGCGAACACTGGAATGAGAAAATGCATGTGAAAAGTTCTCACTGAGTCAAAGAAGGTTAAGACTTCAGGGGTGCAGAGAATTTTCTGATACCTTAAGCCAGAGGATGCTATGAACGGTGATAGAAAATAAAGACAAAAAAAGAAAATTATATTCACATAAGAAGATATTGAAGTGGAGTAGGCCAGATTGAGTAGGAATCCAAGGACAAATGCCTGGCAGATGGCTGACATGTGATGCTGTGCTGAAAAAAAAACAAAAACAAAAACCAAAAACAAAAAAAAGATGCTAAGGAAAATGGAGAGCTTTAGAGGAGCCTGGAGAAGAAACTGGATGCAACTTTATGATTTATAAACAATTAGATATTTTATTCTGAGAAATAGTGGGCAGTTTATGAATGAGGCCAGTAGCCTCAAACCCTGTCAACAATGGAGGCTTAGTGTAGTGTAGACATTTCTTTCCAAACAGCATCATCCATCTTTGGGGAAAGCTCTTTAGGCCACAGGGTATTTAAAGGAAGGTAAGAAAACAGGCTGTTTTAATGTTGGGGACAGGGGGCAGGAGCATATGCCATCCTGGAGGAAAGCTCCTTAAACTCAGAAAGTAAACAACTCAAAGGGTTCAGGAAGGCCTTAAAATCGACTGAACTCACTAGGTTCCTCTGTTTCCAAGCATGTGTAAGCAGTGAGGACTTCCAAGAGATACTCCCAGAGATCAGCTGAGATACCTAGAAGAAACAGAGACCAGACCAGCCTCCTGGAAGAAGCAGAGACCAGCCAAGTCACTTTAAAGAAACAGAGATCAGCAGAGCTACCTGGAAGAGGCTCAGACCACACAAACTACCTGGAAAGGACATTCTTCATCTGCTGAGCTGCCCACAACTTGTGCAATGCACCCCAGCTTTGTTGAGCTATTCCTCATCCTGGGATGGATTTCAGTGATGCAGCTGTCTTGATTCTGCTCTCTTTATGCTTATTTATTGTTTGTTTATTTATTTATTTATTTATTTATTTATTTATTTATTTATTTATTTATTTATATTATTTATTATTATTATGCTTATTTATGCTTATTCCTGTCAACTCATTGGTTGAACAAGGTAGACTTCGTTGATACTCTTACTTTGGTCTGTCATGAGTTGTTCCTCATCTGGTGTCAGTTGACAGTTGTTTTTATCCCCAAGGAATGGTGTCACAATTTGTAAAATTTGATCACAATAAAAGTGCTGCAAGTATAGAATAGAAGCCAGAGTATATGATACCAAGGAGTAAAACAGGAGCCTTAGAACTGTGATGTAGACTAGTACTTAAACCTTTGGCAGTGAGGGAGAGAGAGTGCTACTGTGGTTGGTAGGCTAAAGATTTCCAAGAGGTTTTGGAATAGAGGAGGTCTGAGCCTTTGATAGATATGGATGTGGCTACCCAGATAATAAGTAAGGAAATCCAAGAGATATGTGAAGAGAGAATATCAATGGAAACAACATTAAACCCGGCACAAGATATAGTGAAGGCTAATAGTCACAATAAGGGTGGAGATGACTGTGAGGCATAAGATAAAAACAGCAGAAGATACAGAACATGGTCTGGACAGGAATGGTAATACAGCAAAATTCACACAGAATCCTCCCCATCACAGCAGCCCTGATGAATCCAAGCCGTTCCTCCACTGTCAGAAGAAAGGGACACAACTCTGCCAAGCCATGATGAGCAGATACCTGTATTAACCATCATATTGCCTATGTTTATGATGCTACGACATCTGGGCCTTGCTGACTCCTAAGAGATACCTCCCAGAACTGCCTGGTTTCTAGAATTAGGAAAGGATTCAGCAGGAAGCATGCTTTTCAAATGCAAACTTACCAGTTCAAGCTCACAGCCCCTTTAGAGATTTAAAGATAAATCCTTATTTATCTTTCCTAATCACCTAAGTCCTGGGTGCCACACTACCATGGCCAGCTCTGTGTCCCAGAGTCCACTGAAGCTACTTAAGGCACCCATCTGATGCCTGCCTTCCCTGCCTTGCTGATTCCTACCCAGTAAACCACAGTTCAGCACGACCTGCTGGTCCTGACCTCAAGGCTTGTGTTTGGCCCGCTCTGATGTGGTGTATCTATTTTACATAAGAAATATGATCAATGGATTATATTTTTAAGAACTGCTGTTTCTATACCCAAAGGAGGGTGGAAAACACAAAACAATATCTTACAACTAATATACTGTACAAGTATTTAATATACCTAATTTATAAAGCATTCAAGCCTTAGAACTGTTATATATGGGTTTATTGATGGTTACATATTCTTAGTAAAAGCTTTCAAAAGGATAATGGACAAGAAAACCTTGAGAATTATTTTATAGCATTGTGGGAATCTTCTAATGTTAGAAAAATTATACCAATTTGTGAGGAAATATTTTTGAGTATGTAAGTCATAAGTTTTCAGATATGAAGTACCTATAATGCATATATTGTAAGTCAAAGCATTGTAATCAAAGTAGATAAACTAACAATAAGGAAGCTATATATGATTTTCTACATAAAATGGGGTGGCACTTCCACAGAGTCAATAACTGAGCTATGAAGCCACCAATGCCAATCTCAAATGACAGCAAAATCCTTTCTCTTACTGCATCTATCTGCTCTTAATTCATGGTGTCAACCTTATTTTAGAAGACATCAATTTTTTTGATGAATTGAGATAAGAACTTGAAATACACACACACACACACAAAGTTAGACTTTCCATTGCTGTGAAGAGACACCATGACCAAGGCAACTCTTACAAGGGACAACATTTGATTGAGGCTGGCATACAGGTTCAGAAGTTCAGTCCATTATTATCAAGTACTTATTCTGCCTGGCAAGGTAATAATGAACTCTATAAAAATCTGTGTGCTGAAATTCTGGCAGTTTCCTGGAAACCTGTTGTGCTGTGGGCATCCTTTGGGATAGACATTCTTTTGACTAAGACCAGCATCCCCCAAGTATAACTAGCATGTATTTCATTTAGTGTAATATTTTGTGGGATATTGAGAGAGGAGTTACTAGTGGGAGAAAACAGATCAGGAGCAGAATAATTAAGAAAAGACTTGATATTATAACAAGCTAGGGTGCTTATCTGAAATCAAAAGAATTTTTCCTTTGTTTCATTGAGGTGTTTACCAATAGAATAAAAGCATTAACATGAGAAACAAAGAATGGAGTATATGTGGTATTGTAATTTATCAAATGAACCTTGCCAAATATGAACCTAGCATAGGTATGACAACCTAAGGTTCTGTTAAAGTCCTCTCTCCATTTATTAAAATGTAAAAGCATCAGACAGACACACCTATAGCTTTATATTTTCTGAAGCAGCCGTAAACTGAAGCTCAGGCCTTGAACAGTCCAAGATGGGCTCAGAGAGGACTGAGTTCCTGGCCTTTGGGAGCATTTCACACAGTGTAGAAAGCATAACATTCCATTTCTACAAGTAATGCCATAAGTCAAGTGGTGATCTTTATTTCTTTGCTGTAATAAATAGGTCAAATCTAATAGATCATGTGGGCTTCACACCCTTCCAGAACTCTCACTGCAGTAATGGAAGCCACACATATAATAAGTATCCAGTAATATGACCCTTTTCCAATGAAATATTTTGTGGACAATGACATTTCATACTTCTCATGTGTCAGAAAATACTATTCTTCCTTTAGTTTTGTTTTCAATCATATAAAAATATAGAGAGCATTTTTATCCTCTATATCCAGCTATACCAAGACAATTAATTAGCATGCCCTAATTAATGACCTTATACAAAACAAACTCACTGTGCCCCAATGTTATGGGTTTAGTACGAGATTCAGCATAAATTGCATCCCCATTCCTTACACATAATCAAGCGCATTGATTTCACGCACCCAAATTACCACGATCTCTCACCTTGATAAAACCATAGACAAGTATCTCACAGCACCCAAGTTGAAGTCCAGGAGTTCTTCAGGCCCTACTGCAGCTTCGTGCTTTACATGTGAGCTGAACATGTATGTAGTTCCAGCTGCACTTCTGGGTTTATGAGGACTGTGGAATAGAGGCTCCTAGCTTCCTCTCTCTAGCTTCTCCCCCACCCCCATCACAGTTTTCACTCCCGAGGTAGGTAATTCCTAGGGTAACTGGGGGCAATAGGGATTGTAAATAGATGAAGGACAGCAAGAGAAGAAAAGGCAGTGAGGAGAGAACATGATTGATGAGAGGGAAGATGAAAGAGGACCACTGAAAATGGGTGAGCACTTTCTGTCCCCCAACTATGATGCTGTGGGTCACCTTCATGGCAGTAGACAGATGACTCAGGCCATTGTTAAAGTATCTAACATCAATGCATTTTGACACACATCAGTAGGCTCATAGTTATGTCCACTTATTGTATTGGTGCCCCTTACTGGTGAAGAGAAAGACTTTCTCTTACCCAGTATGAGGTTAATGGCTGTCACCTTGTTGAGTCCATTTTACTACCAGGGATAGACTAACTTTATAAAGATAAGAAGCTTGCGCAGCTCAGAATTTGGGAGGCTTAAAGTACTGACAGCATTTCACCAGTCCTGGAAAGGGTCCCATGGTGGATGAGAGAGCATGCTGAGGAAAAATAAGATCACATACACAAAACCTGTAAAGAAGAAGCAGGGTGTGGAGGCACACACCTTTAATATCAGCACTTGGGAGGCAGAAGCAGGAGATCTCTGTGACTCTGAGGCCAGCTTGATCTACAAAGCTAGTGTCAGGACAGCCACGATGGTTACACAGAGAACGCTGCCTCAAACAATAACAACAAAGAACAAACAACAACAACAACAAAGTAAGCAAGAGATACTGGATAGAGTCATGATCAGGCATTTATAGCAACTTTCAATGATATAGGAAATATATTTTCGTTCAATATTCAGATGAATTGGGACTCTTGTCTTTCTTTTGGTTTATGCTGCTTTCTAGTCTATTTGGACAGATATCTAGTGCCTGCCGGGGCAAGATTCACAACGGTAGTTTTCCTTCTTTGTGTATCAGGGTCCTGTACTGGCAATCTTTCTCACTACTGGTTCTCTGGGAAGCAAGTTCCCAACATGGGAATCTTTTTGGCTATAAACCATCTCAATACACCCCTATAACAACAACACAGACAACAAACAACCAAACAAAACCACCAATGAATCAATAAAAGAAAAAAACCATAACAAATTTATTTAGCCAACAGAGAAAACTATAGACTTTTGTGCTAGATCCAAATAAAAAAATTAATGTGGAGAACCATGACTGAACAAACGTGCTCATAACTTGCTAATTATGAACTAGGAAAGGAGGCCCCCAGGCCTATTTGTTCAGGTTTTTCTGTTTCTCTGTGTAGCAGTTCTGCCTGTGAATAGAACCAGAGAGCTGTGAACAAAGGGGCCCTTAGAGTGGAAGGGAGGAAGTTCCACCATGACATTCTTAGGTCTTACAATGTGCTTTGGAAGAGGAGAATATTACCCAAGACCCCCTTTATGAGGAAGAGGGGGATAAGTTTAGAAACCTTCCTATATCTCTATACTACTTTCCTTCATTTTGAAATGTACACTATGTCACATCTGACATTATCAGATGGCCCAAGAAGTGCCATCCAGAGATCCACAATTCACAATGTACTGGTCTGCCTTTATGTGTTCTGTCTCATAGAGAAGCCACGATATGACATCATGACATTTTTCCAGTCACAAAAACGGTATATTTTATTCTAGGAATACGGAGATGGCAGAAAGAAGCATCCTCTGAATAAAAATGCCTCATTGATAAAACTCACATCACACTATCAATACTCAGTTAGTTTGAAGATGTTGCATTAACTATCTTGGCACTAAAAAAAAAAAAAAAGGAAACACCAAAATTACTGAATAATTTTGATAGTTATAAAATTATCTTTTTCTCCTAGCTTCTTTAAATTTATGTCACTTGGCCAATTCCCCAGTTATATCAAGCACCACAAAGATAGATTTGTTTTGTGTTTTTAAACTCTGTATTCTTTTTTATTTATAATCTCAGTTTTCATCATTGTTATATCTTATTCCAAATTCTTTCTCCTGAGTCCACCAGTGCTGCTCTGGTTATTGTTTCTTTCTGATCTTATGTTTAGTGAATGATGCTCTTCTTAGCCTTCTTTGTCCTGCTTACCCAGTGTCCTCCTGTGTTTCTTGAACCACTCTAAAGACAGCGCGGTGCAAGCTCTCCTGGTGGCCAACTATCTATACCACACATTCCTAAGAAGTCTGGAAGGCTTTCCATTCTCAACTTCAGAGAGTTCCTTGAGAAGAATACCTCATGTACTATTAATTACTTTCCAGTGAGAAGACATGCTTTTGTTTTATAAATGATAATCTTCATTCTGCATTTATAGTTATGAACCCTTGCTACTGCAAAGTACCAAAATCAGGAAAAAATGACATTAATCTTTTAGTAGGTAAATTTAACTTGAATTGTCTAAAACACCAGCTTGTTGAAGTTAGTTATTTAATTTGAATATTTCTCATAGACCATCATTATGCTATCATTTTATTTACTTATTCATGCCATTATTCTTGCTTATTTTTCTCTTGAGAGAAGAAACAGTAAACAAAGAACAGAATGTTTTAATGCAAACACACACACACTTAATGACTTTTTATGCATGTCTGTTCATTCTCTTAAAGAATAAGAAAAACTATTAATTTACATTTTTCTTAATCAGATTACTGACTCTCTTAGACCCACACACATTTCTTCTTGTTGTGGTTGGTCTTGTGCTCTGTGTATTCAGAGGCAAGTTTCTTGGGACACTGTGTATTCTATGTCCCAAGACCAAGTTGCAGTCTGGACAAGGTCATTGTTTTGATGAATGTGTGCTAAGGAATGCTCTCTAATAATCTCTGTTTGGGTCATAATGGGCTACAGCCTATGACTGAGTGGAGAGAGGGGAGGAATAGCCTTGAAGTTGAGTAGGGGGACCACAAGGAAAAAGGACAGAGGAAGATAAAGAAGAAGGTCACTATGAGTCAGGATGGACCATGAGCACATGGCCAAGAGAAGCTCACCCTGAGGACGAACATGGAGGAGAGCAAGCTGGGAGAGACTCAAAATGCAAGAGAGAATCTCTCTCTCTCTCTCTCTCTCTCTCTCTCTCTCTCTCTCTCTCTCTCTCTCTCTGTGTGTGTGTGTGTGTGTGTGTGTGTGTGTGTGTGTGTGTGTAGACCTTCTCCGGGCCTCACCACATGGCTTCTTAAGTTTCTTAGATATCATAGTTTGATGGCACAGTTGTGTTATACATACTTTTGTTTTGCAAACCTTGGTGAACCTCAACAGCCTTTTGGTCTTGTGTAGGTGAGTTCTTTGGGTACCACCATTAAGCATTCAATGCTAGGAGACACTGGTTTGAATAACTTGTTTCCTACCCTCATTATCAAAGTGATCTCTTTCCATCAGAAGTGAGAACTATCTACAACTTCACGTATTTCCAAAATGCCAGTGACAAATTCAGGAAATTGGGGAATCACTGCCATCAGGTGACTAGCCACTGGTGACCCCATCCAGTTCCAAAGGAGAGTTCCAAACCCATGTTCACACAGATGACTCTGGCCTCAAAACAGAAAGACACAAACGTGAACAGGGATGGGTTGGGAGGAAAGGGTTGATAGGGCTAGGAGAAATACACAGGACAGTGGGGCAAGAGAAACCAGAGTATATCACATACGTGTAAGAAAATGTCTAAGAAATACTTTTTATAAAAAAGGTAAATAATACAATGCCAATCACATGAAAATAAAGGGGAAAAATTACCAAGGACATGCTCTGAGCAATATCTAAAGTCACATTGTTTTCCAAAGAAATGAAGAGCAGTTTTCCTTTTAAGCAGTCTGTGATACTGAGTGAGACACAGTGTTTCCACTTGGCTGACTTGCATGACTGGAGAGCAGAGGCAGAAGTTTAGTGGGCAAAGATGCCAGTAGCCACACCTCTGTTGTAAACCCACACATTAAGCCACTGTTACACCTGTTTTTACACATCTTGTGATTGTCTTCCTCCCATTTGGCCCATGTCTCAAGGACAGGAGGCAGCCCGTCAAGGGGTGGACTGAGAACCTTCACTTTCATGAGAGTCAGATTCGCTTGTTTATTTACGTCACACAGATTGGGAGATATTGATGAATGGATTCACAGATGGGGGAGGACTAAGAAGGGGCTTGCAGGGAGCTCAAGTCTAGTTTAGCAGACAAGGATGAGAGCGGTGAAACTGGACCTAAAATACTTGGTGCCTTGCTCCCCAGGGCCCCAGCCTGCCAACTCAAACACTTGAACCTGATTGTTTTACAGATACAGCGTGGCTGCATCATTTTTCAATTAAGCAAATGGTTTTGGAGAGCTGGGAGTGTGGTCGGATGTTAGTTCACTTGCTAACGCGTGCAAGACCCTGGATTGAAGCTTCATCAGCACAACAAACAAACAAACACTAGGATAATTTTAAATGTGAATATCTATTAACATATGGATATAAATAGACGAGTCGTTTGTATGTGCAGAGTGTATGTTTTTTGTTATGCCTGTTTGTGTTTCTTCTCTCAGGGATACATTTTGCTAAGGCAAAGCTGGATAACCGGAAGCGGAAGAAGATGCCGCAGGTGAGAAACAGCGGACCCTCTGAGGATCAGGAGGAAGCAACGGCCCCAGCTTTTCCAGTTTGACTGTGATTGCCCATTTTTGTGAACGCCGTCTCACATTAATGCTGCACTTTGTCCAGCTTTCTAAAAGCCACACATTGGCAGGAAGTATAAAACATGCTTTGGACCAAAAACTGAAAATAGTTGTCCTCCTGTAACTACAGAAATGCTGAGACCATAAGGTGACTGCAAGCAGATGTCTCTGCAGAAGTATAAAACCCACCAAAAAAAAAAAAATCCTAGTTTCCGGCTCTCACTGGAACGCTCCTTTGGCTTTCAGAGCAGAGATTTTTAGCTTTTGAAGGCAGATGTACTTGGAGAGCGAGTCGATTGCTGTATTGCTGTGTTACTTGCAGACATGTGCGAGTGAATTCTGTCTTCTCTCTCATGCAAACACGGAGGGTGAAGGGAAGTCTGGATCATCTCTCAACTGACTTTCCCACAAGTCTTCAAGCAAGCAAGCAAGTCTGTGTGTCTCTGTGTGTGTGTGTGTGTGTGTGTGTGTAGTTGCGTCAATGACAGCACTTTGAATTTATGGTTATTATTTTTAGCCCCGGGATTTTAATAAGCCATGTGGGTCATTTTCAGTTGTGGCACTGGCTTACTGTCATCTTCCTCTCTTCTTTCATTCAGTCTCTATTGAACAGGAGCAACTAACTCCCATCAGTTACAGTCACACTCTTAGGTGACTGGCCTGACGAGAAAGAATTGCAGAGAGATATTTTTGGCTAATAAAGTCAGCTGGAGCTGTTGTGTTTGAAAGGCTCAAAATCTTTGTGTACCATGCCAACACATGTCAGACTATTTGGGCTGAGATGGGGGACAGCTGGGAATGGACTTTGGGTAAATTTAATTTTTTTGAAAGATTTTGTTTTTCAGCCTTGGAGGTTAAATCCAGGACCTGTTTCAAGCCAGTAAGCACTCTACCAGTGAGCTGTAACCCTCCCTCTTTACACATTTACTTTTAGTTTTAGTTTTGGAGGCACTGTCTCACATAGGCCAGGCTGGTCTTACATCCCACATGTAGCTGAAGCTGTTCTTGAAGTCTGAGATGGCCAGCAGTGTCATGACACTCTATACCTTTTAAAAACTTTATTTAAAGCTCTGGGCAGGTAGGCTAGGGTAATCTTCTATGAGATAGCTCTGTGCTGGTTTTGAGTGTACAACTAATGGCTGAACTGACCAGGAGTAAATGAGAATGTGACCAGTAGTGTCTGGTGGTGTTTCCAGTTCTGAGGGTCTTCAGTCTTTTTTTTTGGGGGGGGGTCTTCTTGCTACTCAAATGCTACAAGATTAATATTCTCAGAAGCACAATGTCCAGTGTGACTTCCTGTGGTGTACAAAATTTGCTGAGATGGTTTGACCACACGTAGCTAATGAATCAACTGCCTTTGTATATGTAATGCTCAGGTACTGTGGTCCAGCTGGCATCATTAAGATGCTCATCAAACAGACCCCACAGGTGCTTCCTACCCAGCACTTTAGCCACCAGCCTGTGCCAGATGCCTGTGTTCCCCCTCACTGGGAACAGACACAGAAAGCCAACCCTACGTCCAGCTCAGAGTAACAAGCGGTGGTGACAGAGTCTCAGGCTGTGCCTTGAACAGTGACTGAAATGGCACAGTCCTGGGGTGCTCAGTGACACAGTGACACAACAGAAGAATTCAGCCAACACAGTGAGAAATTTGACCTCACACTGAGACACTATCTTTAGACATTACCTTTTAGGGAGGAAGAAGGTGAGTGCTAATGTGTCTAACACTTCTGAGACATGAAAATTTCTGTTTTCTTCTCTTCCTGGTGCCTCTTAAAACTTCCTCCCAGAACTGTCTTCTGGTCCATAAGGGCAGAGGGGCTCTGTGACACTCAGTATGGCATGGAGAAAGCTGTGACAGTGGTGACGGCCCACTTTTCAGGGGTAACTAGACAAACCTGGGAAGGAACAGTTTGATAATGTGATTTTGAGATTCTGAAGACAAAAACAAAAACAAAAACAAAAAACAATAACAACAAAGAAAAAAGCCAGTGGTTTAAAAAAACCAGAAAAATAAAATAAGAAACCTCTGTATAGGGGAACATACTTAATTCCAACACTCAGAGAAAGAGGCTGGCAGATCTCTGTGATTTCAAGGTCTATCATGTCTGCATAGTTAAGTTCCAGGCCTGCCAGGGTTAGGTATTGAGAACCTATGGAACACACACACACACACACACACACACACACACACACACGCCAATTGTCCCAGTGAATCCATTTTCCTAATATTTAACTACATCCTCTAATTACCAACACTCAGTGAGGTTAGAAAGCATCTCATCTTCCAGTTTTGAGGGTCATAAAAAATGTAAAATATAAAACTAGCTGTTTTTGAAAGGAGCTCAAACAGGAGTTACCCTCTCCCTTCTCCCTCCTCTTCCTCTTCATCCCCCCCCAACCCCTTAACACTTTCATATCTCATTGCGTGCCCTGACTCCTGCCTGAGGCTAGCTGGTATGAGTGGCACTGCTGAAGGCTGGAGAACACGTGGAGAGGCTTTGTGCTGCTGGTGATGCCACTGAGCTGACAAATTCATCAACTCCAGTCTCGCTCTGTCTCAAGATTGATTTCTCGGTGGGATGCTGAAAATTCCAGGTAACCCATCAACTGAGACATCATTCATTTACATTTATAAATTCTATATAACAGGCCAAACTGCAAGGGTACAATATAGAAACATTCCAAGAAGCCTGGCACTCTTTACAAAATAAAACTGCTATTCCAGAATCTATGGAGGTGAGCTATCCTTTTTAAATAAATGAGAAAAAAATTAAAAAGCCATACTTCTAGATGACAAAATACAGTATAGGCAAAAGAAAGACACGGTAAGAAAGGTGGCATCTGAGATGGAGTCCTAGCCTGAGCTCACAGTACCAAGCATTGGACACCATACCCTGGAAAGCAAAGGTTAAATGTGTTTAGCTGCAAGTTGCATAAGATCCTTGAGAGTGTGGTTTTCCAGGGCCTTGCACATCTTATAAACAGAATCCTTTGCTGTCAGTATCCGGAGCACATTCCTGTTTGATTTGGTAATTTCTTATATAGCTTAGCTGTATTAACTATGTTCAGTAACATTAATACCGAACTTGCAGGTTTTAACCTTCCATCTGTCAGGGAATCAGCCTGTTGTGGTTTGTCTCTCATTAGCTGTGAATCTGTGGTGAGACAATATGACATGGTACTGAGTGGAGTCAGAAACATAGAGGATCTGTTCTTAGGGTGGTCAGGAACGGAGAGGAAGAGACTGTTCTTAGAGCCTTCAAAGGCATGTTTCCAAAGACTTAACAGCCCACTTAAACATTGTGGCTCGTTTTGTTTTGTTCTTTGAAACAAGTTCTCATGTAGCTCAGGCTGCCATTAATCTCAATGTGCAGGAAACGGTGCTGCCAAATTGTTGTGTCTCTGGAGAGCTGGGAGCTCAGTCATATGTCTGCATGCCCAGCCCAAAGGGCAAGTCTGTGAAGATCAGTGGTCTAGGAAATGCACCAGGCATGTGAATTGCTCGGACTTTTGTTTCGTTTTGCTTTTTTTGTATGTAAATAGTTTTTAATTAAAATTAATTTTTTTCATATAATATATTCTTGTTATGACTTCCCCTTCCCATATCCTTCCTGTGTCCCCAAATCAACACCCTTCCTTCCTTCCTTCCTTCCTTCCTTCCTTCCTTCCTTCCTTCCTTCCTTCCTTCCTTCCTTCTTTCCTTCTCTCTCTCTCTCTCTCTCTCTTTCTCTCTCTCTCTCATTAGATACAAAACAGGTATCTAAGACAACAATAGCACCAGGAAAGAAAGAGAGAAAAAAAGTAGTAATAAAATGAGATAAAATAAAAACAAACAAATCTGAATAGGATAACAATAAAACAAAACCAAAGAAATAAACAAACAATAACAACAAAATTGCCAATGAACAGGAAAAAATAAGAGCAAAAGAAAACACAGGAGAAACACACACATAGAAGCCCCAGAAAGACACAAAATCAGAAACGACAATACATAAACAAGTCTTGTAGGGAGCAAAATACCCAGACAAAGAGTTATGAGGGCAAACAAAACTCCAAAAATACCATTCAGTTCATTTCGTTTGGCCATCTACTGCGGCTGGGCATGGAGCCTGCCCTTAAGTGCAGCTTAAGCCTGCCCTTAAACACAGAGCTTGTTTGTATCCCCAGTGAGATTTAAACCCACTGGCACAGGAAAAGATGTCCTGAGCGGAACATGGGTAGCACAGGCAATTTCACATGCCACTACAGAGACTCTTACTCAACCTTGGAAATAGCTGCTCTGCTCATAAAAACCAGAAACTGGAAAAAGAGCCAGAGGACTTGGATGATACCAAAGAATCAAGACTTCTGAATTCATCAGGGCTGATGCATACATGAACTCATAGAGATTGTGCCAACATGCACAGGTCTAAGCTGGAAGGCATTCCAGTGCTGAGAGAAGTGAACAGGGTCTCCCATTCCTAACCAAGAAGCTATCTCCAGTTGATGACCACGCACAAAGAGAAAATTAGTTTCCTCAGGTAATTTTTTATGCTCATCTCTTTAGACTTACTAGAAAGGCAGTAAAATGGCAGAAAAGACTCATCAGTACCCACAAATGTGCCTACATGACATAAACTAACACAACATGCTTCTGTATATTTATGTCTCATAAGTCTGGGAAGAATTTATGTCTCGTAAGTCTCAACTGACTTCAATTTTCTAATGTTTAATTTATTTTGTGAATGAAATAGAAATAAGATATTCTTAAACATTAAACGTATTCACTGATGTATTTCAATTACAATTTGGTATAATGAAAATAGTACTACTTAGCATAATGCCTGCATAATGGAAAGATGGGGGGTATCTCAGGTGAAGAACTTATAGCTAAAATGGTTTGTAGTCAAGAATTATTTTGAATAATTTGATTCTGCCAGTGTATTAATATACATCAATATCCTAGATTATAGACATTCCAGAGTCCATTAGTCTTAATCAATGATTGAAAACAAGTTCAATAGCTTTTTATTTTTTTAAAAAAGAAGATTTATTTATTTTATGTATATGAGTACATGTGTTATCTTCAGGCACACCAGAAGAGGGCAACAGATCCCATTACAGATGGTTATGAACCATCATTGGTTGCTGGGAATTGAACTCAGAAACTCTGGAAGTGCAGCCATGCTCTTAACCGCTGAGCCATCTCTCCAGCCCTCAAGAAGTTTCTTAATGATAGGACTGTACTCTGTTCTCTCACTTTAAAAATATAAATATTGAGGAGAGCCGGCCTCTAGGGTGGGCTCTGACCCTGGGACTCAGGTGAGATCGTCATCTTGAATCCCGAGTCTCTCAGAGGCCAGTCCATGAAGGAGAGTGTGTGGGCCTTGGAAGCAACAGAGCTTCTTGGACAGGGTCACTTCAGGCCTTCATCGTCAGCCAGGAGGTAGAGCTAAGCTCCAGACCCGAAAAGCAAGATTTGGATTTAAAATGATATCTCATGATTCTGGTAGAGGATTTTAAGAAGGGAATTAATAACCCGCTTAGAGAAATAAAGGAGAACACTGCTAAACAGGTAGAAGTCCTTAAAGAGGAAGCACAAAAATCCCTTAAAGAATTACAGGAAAACACTGCTAAACAGATAGAAGTCCTTAAAGAAGAAACACAAAAATCCCTTAAAGAACTACAGGAAAACACAACCAAACAGGTGATGGAATTGAACAAAACTATCCAAGATCTAAAAATGGAAGTAGAAACAATAAAGAAAACCCAAAGGGAGACAACTCTGGAGATAGAAATCCTAGGAAAGAAATCAGGAACCACAGATTCGAACCTCAATAACTGAATACAAGAGATGGAAGAGAGAATCTCAGGTGCAGAAGATTCCATAAAAAACATGGACAAACAATCAAAGAAAATGCAAAATGCAAAAAGATCCTAGCTCAAAACATCCAGGAAATCCAGGACACAATGAGAAGACTAAACCTAAGAATAATAGGCATAGATGAGAATGAAGACTGTCAACTTAAAGGGCCAGTAAATATCTTCAACAAAATTATAGAAGAAAACTTTCCTAACCTAAAGAACGAGATGCCCATGAACATACTAGAAGCCTACAGAACTCCAAATAGACTGGACCAGAAAAGAAATTCCTCCCAACACATAATAATCAGAACAACAAATGCACTAAATAAAGATAGAATATTAAAAGCAGTAAGGGAAAAGGGTCAAGTAACATGTAAAGGCAGGCCTATCAGAATTACACCAGACTTTTCACCATAGGTTATGAAAGCCAGAAGATCCTGGACAGATATGATATAGACCCTTAGAGAACACAAATGCCAGCCCAAGCTACTACACCCAGCAAAACTCTCAATTACCATAGATGTAGAAACCAAAGCATTCCACGACAAAACCAAATTCACACAATATCTTTCCACGAATCCAACCCTTCAAAGGATAATAAAGGGAAAACTCCAACACAAGGATGGAAATTATGCCTTAGAAAAAGCAAGAAAGTAATCCTTTAACAAGCCTAAAAGAAGATAGCTGCAAGAACAGAATCCCAACTCCAAAACCAAAAATAACAGGAAGCAACAATTACTTTTCCTTAATACAAAGAACTCAAGAAGCTGGACTCCAGAAAATCAAATAACCCTATTAAAAATGGGGTAGAGAGCTAAACAAAGAATTCTCAACTGAGGAATACCGAATGGCTGAGAAGCACCTGAAAAAAATGTCCAACATCCTTAATCATCAGGGAAATGCCAATCAAAACAACCCTGAGATTCCACCTCACACCAGTCAGAATGGCTAAGATCAAAAATTCAGGTGACACTAGATGCTGGTGAGGATGTGGAGAAAGAGGAACACTCCTCCACTGCTGTTGGGATTGCAAGTTGGTACAACGACTCTGGAAATCAGTCTGGTGGTTCCTCAGAAAATTGGATACAGTACTACTGGAAGATCCAGCAATACCTCTCCAGGGCATATACTCAGAAGACGTTTCAACTTGTTATAAGGACTCATACTCCATTATGTTCATAGCAGCCTTGCTTATAATAGACAGAAGCTGGAAAGAATCCAGATGTCCCTCAGCAGAGGAATGGATACAGAAAATGTGGTACATTTACACAATGGAGTACTACTCAGATATTTAAAAAAAACATGAAAAGTTTTATGAAATTCTTAGGCAAATGGATGGACCTGGAGGGCATCATCCTGAGTGAGGTAACCCAATCACAAAAGAACACACATGATATGTACTCCCTGATAAGTGGATATTAGCCCAGAAACTTAGAACACCCAAGATACAATTTGCAAAACACATGAAACTCAAGATGAAGGAAGACCAAAGTGGGGATACTTTGTTCCTTCTTAGAATGGGGACAAAATACCTATGGAAGGAGTTAGACAGTTTGGAGCTGAGATGGAAGGAAAGACCATCCAGAGACTGCCTCATCTGGGGGTCTACCTGATAAACAACCACCAAACCCAGACACTATTGCATATGCCAGCAGGATTTTGCTGAAAGTACCCTGATATAGCTATCTCTCGTGAAGCTATGCCAGTGCCTGGCAAATACAGAAGTGGATGCTCACAGTCATCCAATGGATGGAACACAGGGCCCCCAATGAAGGAGCTAGAGAAAGTACTCAAGGAGCTAAAGGGTCTGTAACCCTATAGGTGGAACAATATGAACTAACCAGTACCCCCCCACCCCCCAGAGCTTGTGTCTCTAGTTGCATATGTAGAATAGGATGGCCTAGTCAGCCATCAATGGGATGAGAGGCCCTTGGTTCTGCAAAGATTATATGCCCCAGTACAGGGGAATGCCAGGGCCAGGAAGTGGGAGTGGGTGGGTTGGGGAACAGGGAGGGGGAGCGTATAGGGGACTTTCGTAAAATCATTTGAAATGTAAGTGAAAAAATATCTAATAAACAATCTAAATATTTTATAAAATATTATTGAAAAAACAAATCTGTTTGCTCTACTACCTGAAAGGGAGATTTTCGTGGCATTGCACGTGTACCCAATGAGCGAGGACGGCAAATAGAGCAACCTACTTCCTGCCCATTTTCTCCTCTGGGCTACCTATTAATAAAGACAGCTTCTCGGTAAAAGATGTTCATGGCGTACGTAGAGGGGGAATTACAATGGAATTTGGGGAAGTCCAGGCTCAGATAAAAAGGAAAGACCAGAGTCTAACTGGCTTCAACTTAATTGGAAACAGAACTTGGGAGAACGTTGTAACATTCTGGAATGCAGTATTTTCCTCATGTTCTTATTGTTTGTTTTCTTAAGCTGGAAAGGGTTGTTTGCTTGTGTTCAAAGTCAGTGTTGAAATGGAGAGTACTGAGATTCTGGGATGGAGCTCATGGCCAACTGTGGGAAATCAGGGGCCGTGTAATAGCAAGTCTCGGATCCGTGTGGAGGAAAGAACAGAGAAAGTCTAGGCAAATAGGCTGACTCAGCCTTACAGGTTTCCAGAAGCACAGCGTGGGGTTTTTGAAGAGAAGGCCCTGAAGAGTTGAGGAGGAGAGGAGGAGGATAATAGGTGTTGTTGCAGTTTAGATATAAAATTATCCTTAGGCTCTTGTGTTTGAACATACCCCAGTTGGTGGCTCTTGTCTTGGACAAGTGTGAAACCTTTAGGAGGTAAAACCTCATCGAACGAAATAAGTCCCTGGGTGAAGAAGGCATCAGTGGTTTGTTGCCCAGCCTCAGTCCTGTTCATTCCTGCTTCCTGAGTGTGCGCAAAATGTGGCCAGCCAGCCAGCCAGCCAGCCTCATGCTCCTGGCTCCACTCCTTCATTCCCTGCAGTGTTACTGTGTCGTCCTACTATGGTGACCTGCACTCCTCTGGACTGGAAAGCCAAACCTTATTTCTCCAACTCACATCCCAAAAAACTACAGCAACCTAACAGCAACCAAGGAGAGACATGGCTGATTCTGTTGTCCATCAAATGCTGCCACTAGAGGCTGGAGAGATGGCTCAGTGATTAAGGGCACTGGCCACTCTTCCAGAGGATCTCAGTACCATTCTTACTGCCCACATGGCAGCTTACAACCATCTGCAACTCCAGATCTAGGGTCGAATGCCCTTTTCTGGCCTCCATTGGCACCTGGCACAGATGTGGTGAACAGGTAAAGAGGCACCACACCTATACACATTAAAGCATTGATGTAGGAACATTGATGACGCTGTGTTAGCAAGGAAAAGAGCGATTTTGTCCTCAGTGCCCCAAAGAAGTGATGATCTGGAGCCAAGAGTCCCACCATGTGCTTTTTTGATTAGTGGTTTAGTCCCCAGGAGCTCTTGGGTTACTGGTTAGTTCATATTGTTGTTTCTCCTTTGGGGTTGCAAACCCCTTCAGCTCCTTGGGTACTTTCTCTAGCTCCTTCATTGGGGACCCTGTGCTTCGTCCAATGGATAGCTGTGAGCATCCACTTCTGTATTTGCCAGGCACTGGCAGAGCCTCTCAGAGACAGCTATATCAGGCTCCTGTCAGCAAGCTCTTCTTGGCATCTGAAATAATGTCTGGGTTTGGTAGTTGTTTATGGGATTGATCCCCAGGTGGGGCAGTCTCTGGATGGTCATTCCTTCAGTCTCTGATCCAAACTTTGTTTCTGTAACTCCTTCCATGGGCGTTGTGTTCCCCCTTCTAAGAATGATCAAAGTATCCACACTTTTGCAAATTGTATCTTGGGTATTCTGATCTTCTGGGCTAATATCTAGGTATCAGTGAGTGTATATCATGTGTGTTCTGAAAACACATGGTAGGACTCATGGCTCTAGCTGCATATGCAGCAGAGTATGGCCTAGTCAGTCATCAGTGGGAGGAGAGGCCCTTTGTCCTGTGAAGGTTCTATGCCCCAGTAGAGGGGAATTTCAGACCCAGGAAGCAGGAGTAGGTAGGTTGGGGAGCAGGGGGAGGGGATAGGGGATTTTTGGAGGGGAAACTAGGAAAGGGGATAACATTTGGAATGTAAATAAAGAAAATATCTAATAAAGAAAAAAAGAAAGAAAAAAAGAGAAGTGATGATCTGAATGAAGCAGTGGACCCAAGCCCATCTTGGCTGCATACTTCCATTCTCCTTCTGACTAGCCCATGCCAAAGTCATTCTGCAGAGCATAGTTGCCCATTGATGGCAAGTCACAGAACTTAAACTTGCTCCTGAGTGTAATGAGTATAATACTTCATTCTAAGTCCATGATAGATTGAAAATATTTTACGAGAGTTTTATGCTTAATTTTCCAAGAAAGAAAATCCACCTGAAATTAATTTTTTAAAAAATCTAATTTTTCAGCCCCAATTTTGTCTCAGTTCAGCTAATAAGGTCTGGACATCATTCTAACCACTAAATAGCAAAATCCGAGGTTTACCTATTGCAAGAAGCTCCAGATTGGAGTCAAGACTGATTTGATAGACACAGGACCTTTTGGACGACTCTGTGAGTGTTTTGGATGTCTCTGTATAAAAGCCTAGCCACACTCAAAACCATTTCATCTATTTTGCCACTGATCCTTAACTGTGCAGTTTCTGGAAGTACATCCTTAATGGCAGGAACAAATTACAGTTCTGTTGGCCAAGAGAATTAACCGAATAGCAACAGCTCAATTCACATTGTTCCAGGAACAAACAGGGTTGAAGCCAGATGCAGGCAATTTTCAACTTAATTGAAAGAAGCATATTCTAACACTAGATCTCTATGGAGATAAACAGACCCTGATGCTGTTGTCCGTTCCAAAGTTGCATGGTTAAGCTAGTTTTCTACTTATAAAAGTATAAAGATGGAATAAAACAGAGAGGGTGATGGAATTCAGCTGAGGCACATAGGAAGTGTTTATATAGCTTGTTAAACATCAGAAACTTGAATCTGATATGCAGTTTGTGTTTACTAGGTATTTCATGTATCAATGGATGCAATTTTATAGAGATTTAGTCATTATGACATCATTAACATTCTATTGATAGACAGGCTCACAGGCACACAATAATGCAGAGCTTTGTCTGACTCCTGCAGCCTTGTTCTTATAAAAAAAAATATCCTGTGTAGCAGAATCATGTGTGAGCATCCTGTATTTTTCTCCCACAGTCCCCTGTGCTGCTTAGTTTTTTTTGTCAGCTTGACACAAACTGATGACATCTGGGCAGAGGGACTGTCAGGTGAGGACCTGCCTCCATCAGACTAATCTATAGGCAAGCCTGTGGCGGCATCGTCTTGATTCGAAATTGGTGTGGGAGGGGCCAACACACCGTGGTTGGTGTTATACCTGGGCAGGTAGTCCTGGGTTGTGTAAGAAAGCAGGGTGACCAAGCCAAGGGGAGTGAGCCAGTAAGCAGCATCTCTCCACACTCTCTTCATCAGTTCTTTCTACAAGGTTCCTGCCTTGAGTTCTGTCTTTGACTTCCATCAATGAATGTTTGTAATATGAAAGTGTAAGCCAAATAAACCCTTCCTTCCTTAAGTTGATTTTGGTCAGTGTTTTACTACGTCAGTGTAAAAACACACTAGGAGATCTCTGACAGCCTGAAAAAAAGCAAGTTTAAATCTTATATTTGATTATAGATAAAGGGACTTAAGTTAACAGGTTAATCAAATTGACCAATGAAAACATTTTGCTATTAGTAAAAGGGGCATTTGAACCAAGGCACTTTAGCTTCTGCTATCAGCATGCATTGCCTGGCTTCTATACTGAATGTCTTAGCTACTTTTTTATTGCTTGCTAAAACATCATGGCCAAAGCAATTTATAAAGGAAAGTGTTTAATTTGACTTATGATTCCAGAGGTTTAGAATCCATAATTACAGAACAAAGGCACGATGGCTGGAACTTCTGAGAGCTCACATCCTCTATTGCAAATAGGAGTCCGACAGAACAAACCTGAAATGGTTCCAGTCCTGTGAAACCTCAAAGCTCTCCACAGTGATGTGCTTCCTCCAGCAAGGCCAAATGTCTTAATCTTTTACAAACCATTCCCTGGACTAGGGACTGAGTGTTTAACCATATGAGTCTCATTCAAATCAGCACACGGAGCTAACTGAGTTACCCACTGAATTCTACTAGAGCAATGATTTTTTAGTGTAATTTTTTTTTCCTAGCAAGGAATATATAATACCTTTAAATGGACATTTTTAGAAATAAATCTGAGTTTATTCACACATTTTTAAAAAGTGTAAAATCACAACCCGTAAGTTCAAAATCATGTCTAACAGCCAGAGATGTCATCCAAATATGGCAACAATGGTACCGTGATTTGCAGCATAAAGATAGCAGTGCTGAAGTGGAAGATTCTGAGTTGCAGCTTCTAATTCCTTCTTTTCCAACAAACAAAAGAAGTGGGACTCTCAGCAAGTATAAGATTGTTAACAACTTCAAAAGAAGTAACTCATTCCAACTAGGTCCCATAGACTCATAAACATGTAGGCTATTGCTATTAATCTTAATATCGATTGGACTTGAGTCTCATTCCACAAGATGAAACCCACATCTTACTGGTATAGGGCGAAGAACCTCTGGAAAAACAGATCATAGACCCTGAGCAGCAACCTATTGCTACTATTCTCTTAAAGCAAAATAGTATTAAACTGATTCTAATGATCTATCATTATATCCATAGATCAAGTCCTTTTTCAGCCCTAATCTGAAAAGCTTTATTTGCAATAAGTAGTGACACAGAGACAGAAACACAGACACAGAAACCCACAACTAGCCAGATTGCAGAGAATAAGAAGCTGTGGCACATTCAACACTAAAGCACTAAAGGGGACATATAAGCCACACACACACACACACACACACACACACACACACACACACACACGCTTGCACACATACACACACACACATAGGCATGCTCTCACATGCGCACACACACATACACACACACACTTGCACACTTGCACACACACACACACACACATAGGCATGCTCTCACATGCACACACACATACACACACACACACACACACATACACATAGGCATGCTCACACATGCACACACACACACACCCTCCAAAGACTTAGGGATCATAGCAGAAGATGGGGCATAAAAGATGGAAGAGCCAGAGAAGGTGAACAATGAAAAGGAGCCATCTTCTAGAGATGACAGGGCAGGGGTGCATATGAACCCAAAGAAATTGTAACAGCATGCATAAAACATGTGCAAGCCCAAGCCAGAACAAATCTCAGCACAGAGGCAGAGTTAGGCACACAATACCACCCCTAGGCATGGAAAAATTAACAACTGTTAGCTAATAGAAAAAGAGGGATCAGTTTACTCTTAAAAATCATAGACCACTATAAGGCCTCACATCAAGAATATTTAGACAGCTCAAATTGATCTTGAATTGTTTCACACACTCACTCGCACACACACACAAATGCACATGCACACAGAGAAGGGGGGACAGAGAAAGAGAGACAGTAAGAGACAGAGGAAGAGAGACACAGAGACAGAAACACAGACACAGAGACAGAGACAAAGTTGAGTGGATAGGAGAGGGGTGGATCTGGGAGGAACTTGAGAAGTAAGTATAATCAAAACAGATTACATGAAACTTGAAAATGTTAAAGAATGAATAAAATGTAAAAAAAAAAACTTGTATCACAGAAGCAATTTGCTTTTTAAGCAAATAACTTTGGATAGTGACTAACAAAGTTTGGCATTTTAGGAATGATAACAAAGTGTATTTCTTTCTCTCCCCACCCCCCTTCCCCTCCCTCTCTCGTGTGTGCACTCACACATGTGTGTGTCTGTGTGTGTGCATGTAGTACGACATATGCAACTAACCAAGACATGACAGGTTACTAAATATTTCAAGGACTCTTTCTTCCACAGTTCTGAGCATGGATAGTCAAGAAAGTTGAATACCTTCCAAGATCCTCCTGGCTCTCATTTTTACAACATTTGTTACATGTTGGGAACTGCGTATGGACTCCTGGAGCCCTCTTATCCAGGGATGTGAGCCAGAAGCACTGGGTACTAACACCCTCCACAGATGTCCATAATCAGTGACTACAGATGTGGCAGTGTTACAGCATCCCCAAGTCCCTGAGTTGTGGGGATTATTCTGGCAGAACTCACAGTCTGCAGTTTCTTCAGCATCAGGCTGAGGCTACCTTCTGGAAGAGTCTACCTTCTGGAAGAGTCTACCTGAGATCACTGCTTCCTTGGCTTCTTTTCCTTCTCTGTCTTCTTCTTTATTCCACACAGCCCCCACTCCCGAGATTCCTTTGGGATAAGTTATTTAATAAATCAGTTCAATTAAAATTATTCTCTGGGATCTTTACGTGGGTAACAAACCCCAGACAGTACGTGCCTCTCGATTCTACAGGCTTTGGGTCTCAACATGGAAATTTCATGGAAATATGTGAAGTGAGAACTTATGAACAGATCTATGAAAAGATAACAGTATAGGAGTAGGAAGGAAAGGAGGAAAGAAACAGTGAACAAATACTGGCAAAAAAATATTTTTAAAAAAAGTGAGGAAGCAAGGTAAACAGTATGAGTGACTGAACTTGGTTAAATAGGACATACATCCAAGGCTCCTCCAATTTTTGAAACCAGGGCTTTGAACTTGGCTTTGTCAAACCTCTAGTTCCCCTTTTAAAAGTATCACAGTTGTAAACAATCTAGTGTGAAAAAAGTCTCAATCCTGGTTTAAATTACATTTCTTTCAAAAAATGAAAACCTTAAGAACAGGCTTCAACTAGTGTAGTGCCTGCCTGGGGAGTATGCCTGGGCACCCCTGCACATTTCTCCAAACTGTAGCTGTATTTGTGGGCTAACACTATTGATGCAGGGTTCAACGAAAGAGGAAGTATTGTATCTATTAGGCCAGGCTGCCACAGCAAAATGCCATAGACTGGCTTAAATGGCAAAGTTGTTTATTGAAGCTCTAGAAGCTGGAAGGTGGACATCAGGGTTGGGAGCTCTGTTCCTGGCTGACAGATGGGCACTTTCTTCGCTGTTCTTACATGGCCTCACATCTTCAGCATGTGATTCTGATCCCTACTAGAGATAGTTCTTTTAACTGAGGGGTAACATACATTATTTTGTCTGCGTTCCTGCAGAATACATAAATTATGGTCCAAGATAAAAATATGATCTGAGTGTTCATTTCATATGTCCTGTGAAATGAGGTTAGATTTTGGATTTTTTAAAGCCTGTAAAATACAAAATGTAAATAGGTGTGGAAAATTCTAAAATATTTATTTTCTGAAACTTAGGGAAAACAATTTCTTCTGTAAAGAAATCTTCAATGCAACATAAAAGGTTATTTTAAAACATATTTTCACACATATTTCTCCCAGATTTTTCCAAAAGAGGAGAAAAGATCTTTGGGTAGGGATCCCTTTGTATAGTTAAAACCATTTAATAGCTAATTACTAAAATATTATGATGAATTTAGGGTGGTGAGAAGGAGGTACCAAAATGTGCCACAGGAGTTGACACCAGGGAGCTTCAAACTCAGGAAGTCCTATGTATACCTCCATGATGATTCATGGTACCCCAAAAGCAATCTATGGGTTAGTATACAAAGAAATGCACCCCATGATGGCTATGTTATTAAGATCACCAAATTTACACAAAGAAATAACCATGGGCTAGTTAACCTTGATGGAGATGCCAAGACATGCTGAAACATATAAAGACCCAAGGAATTAAAAGGCCAAGGTAGAAAAGCTCACAAATTTCCATTTACACTAAGGATCAATTGCAGATAGCTGCTGATGGGACACTGTGTACACTTCAGCTCTCAGTGCAAGGATCTTGTCTGCTTTGAACCTGTGCAGGCTTTGTGAATGCTGGCCCACCTTCATATATACACCAGTCCTGTTGTGTTTAGAAGACACTGCTTCCCTAATATCTATCACCTCTGGCTCTTATAATCTTCCCATCTCCTTCTCCCATAACTTCCTGAAGAGAGGAGTTTGATGAAAACATCCCACACAGGACTGAGGGCTCCAAAGCCTCTCACTCTCTGCATATTATTCCTTTGTGAGTCTATGCATTAATTTCCATCTATTGCAAGCAGACACTTTTCTATTGAGGGCTGAGCAAGACACTGGGCATAATAATAATGTTGTCAGGAGTCATTTTATTGCTAGGTTACTTTAGTAGAATAATAATAGATTGTTCCCTAGACCTATGACCTATTTGATCTATCTGGTCTCTGGTTCTTGATCACTTCAGCAGTGTCTGATATGGGTTCCACTTCACAGAGCAGGCCTAAATTCAATCAGAAAGTGATTAGTTACTCCTATAACTTTTGTGCTACTGTTGTTCCAGTGTGTTTCACAGTCAGGTCACTGTTATAGGTCACAGCATTTGTAGCTGGGTGATATTGATCCCTTTGTCTTATGGAAGAGTAAAGAGTACCTTCTAGTACCATAAATGCTAGTCAATAGGGGTAAAGCTTCTAGTTTGGCACCGGTTCAACTTCTCCATGTCCAATGACATAAGTAAATGCTGTCTTCAGGCATTGGGCCAAAGGGTGAGGAGAATAACCAACAGACTTGGCATTAGCTCCTGATGCTTGGGATTTTCCATGGAAAACTTTGGTCAATGACTCAATGAGATGTAACCCATTCCTAGCACTTGGGGTTTGGCTTGGTGACATAGGTATCTAGTTGGGGCACTGTTACCTCTATTATTTGGTAACTCCATTTACATATATACTTTGTACATATGTATATATTTATATTATTACATATACATACTATATGCAAATAGTATATTTCTACTATATACATATATGTATTATTACCCATATGTGTAATTTAAGAAGTTTCTACAATAGTGGGTTTCCATACAGGTTTTCGAATGACCCTTAGTATTAGCTGTCCTTCCTTTATCCTTTATTACCATTCCCCTGTCCTATTAGCCTCCTATTCTAGTTACCTTTTTGTGTCTCTGTAACATCATATTCTAATTAAACTTCTTTGGGAGATTGCCCTCACTGTACCATGCTACCTCCCTGCATTCTCTTATAAGGTACCTAATCTCTGGTGACTCAGATTGTGTAGCACATGTATGGAAAGCTTTAAAGCTATTGTCCATTTACAATATTTATCTTTGGGATCTAGAATGTCCTACTCAGAGTGGTGTATTGTTCTGTTTTGTTGTCTTGCTCTATTCATTTACCTGATAATTGCATTGTTTCATTTTTCTAAACTGCTAAATAATATTCCACTGAGTAACTGTGCAATGTTTTCATTATCCATTCATCAGTTGATGGACATCTAGGCTATTTCAAATTTCTGGCTATTCTGGGTAGAGTGGCAATGAACATGGATGAGCAAATATCTCTGATATGTGATATAGAGAGCTTTGGGTACAAGCCCATGAGTGGTATAGATGTAGCTTGAGGTAGATCTATTCTTGACTTTCTAAGGAATTACCACACTGGTTTCCATAGCGGCTGTACCATTTTTCATCCCCACCTGCCGTGAATCATTGCTTTCCTTTACCTGAATCCTCACCAACATGTTTTATCATTTGTCTTACTGAATGATGATCATTCTGACTGGGGTAAGATGAAAGTTGTTTCAGTGTGGAGTTCCATGGTGGCTAAATATGTTGAATAATTTTCTAAGTGTTCTCAGTTGTTTGTGCTTCATTTTTGAGAACTTTTGGCTTAATTCTGTATCCCATTTTGGGAGTTATATGTTATATGTTGGTCAACTACTGCTGAATATGAGGTCTACTCTAGAATGGTTGGTATACCCAGTGTCACTCCACTGGAGAAAACTAACTTTCCCTCTCCCAAGATCTAAGAGACAGTTCAATTGTTAATCTTTACTGTACTACTGTTTTCTTTATTTCTTTAGATCAGTATTATTTGGTTCTACCCTAGCTTACCTCGTCCCTGGGTCTTGGTTACCTATTTGGTGGAGTGTACCCCATTTTTTAATTGAGTTGTTTTCTTGACTTTGTGCTTTTGTTGTTTTGTTTGTTTCTTATCCTATATATTAACCCCTATCAGATCTATAAAGGGAAAGACCTTTCCAATCCTATATAGCTTGCTGCTTTGCCCAAGTAAATGTGGCCTTTGCTAGACAGAAGCTTTTCAGCTTTGTGAAGTTCTGTTTATTAATTGTTGATCTTAGTGCCTGTGCTCTTGGTGGTCACTGCCAATTAGTTTAAATGTATCCCCCACTTTCTCTTCTGTAAGATTCAGACTATCTGACCTTATGTTGATATTCTTGATCCAGCTGGATTTGAGTGTTGTACAGGATGATCAGCATTGATCTGCTGTCGTTCCCCTAAATGCTTCCATGCAGTTTGACTATCATTTGTTGAAGATGTTGTCTTTTCCTCTAACGTGTATTTTTGGCTCACTTGTCAAAAATTGGATATCCATAGTTATGTAGGCTTATGTCAGTGTCTATAATTCAATCTTATTGATCAGTGTGTCTGTTTTTATGCAAATACTACACTATTTGTATTACTATAGCTCTGTAGTACTACTTAAAATCCAGGGTGATAGTTCTAAGCATTCTGTTTTTATTCAGGATTCTTTAAGCTATCCTGGGTTATTTTGTGTTTCCATATGAAGCTGAAGATCATTTTTTTTTTCAGTTTCTGTGAATAATTGTGATGGAATTTAGATAGGAGTTACATTGAATCTGTAGATGATTTTTGATAGGATAATACATTACATGGTATTAATCCAATCCAGAAGCCCAGAAAAATCTTTCCACCCTCTGATTCTTTCTTCAGTCTCTTAAATTTTGTTATTATAAAAGTCTTTTACTTGCCTAGTTAGAATTACCCCAAGAAATTTCTCTTGAGGCTATTGTGAAAGATACTATTTCTATCGTTTCTTTCTTAGTCTATTTGTCATTTGTATATAGGAAGGCTACTGATTTTTGTGTATCAATTTTATATTCGGATACTTTGCTGAATGTGTTTATCTGCTGTTGGTGTTTTCTGGTCAAGTTTCTACAGCCCTTTATGTATAAAATCATATCATCTGCAAGTAAAAATACTTTGACTTCCTCCTTTCCTCTTTGTATTCCCTTGATCTCCTTCAGTTGTCATATTGCTGTAGCTAAGCTTTCAAGTACCACATTGAATAGGTATGAGGAGTAGACATTCTTGTCTTGTTCCTGGTTTTAATGGAAATGCTTTGCATTTTTTTACATTTTGATTAATGTTGGGCTTGTTGTAAATTGCCTTTATTATTCAGAAGTGTGTCCATCGTAGCCCTGGTCTCCACAGGACGTTTTATCACAAAGAGCTGTTGGATTTTTGTCAAAGCTCTTTTCTGTGTCTATTGAGATAATCATGTGGCTTTTGTGTTTCATTTCGTTTATGTGACAGATTACATTTGTTGATTTGTGTATGGTGTACTATCCTTGTATATCTGAGATGAAGCCAATTTGATTGTGGAGAAAAAAATCTTTTCAGTGTCCTTGTAGATTTGGTTTGCAAGGATTTTACCAAGAGTTTTTGCATCTATGTTTATAAGGGATGTACTCTGTAACTTCCTGGTTTGTTGTGTAGTTTTGGTAACAGGTCAATAGTGGCATTGAGAAGAGAAATAGGAAATATTTCTTCAGTTTCTATTTTGTGGAACCACTGTAGGAGCGTTGAAGTTAATTTTCCTTTGAAGATTTGACAGAATGTTGGGCTGAATCTACTTTTTATATATATATAAAACCAATTTATATATATATAAAACCAAGATATATATATATATATATATATATATATATATATATATATATATATATATATATTCTTGGTGGATTCTTCCTTTGATGTGTATGTTGTATCCTTCCTTATCTTTTCTTATTAGTTTTGTTTTGAAATCTATTTTGTTAGATGTTAAAAGGACTATATCTGCTTCTTTCTTGGGTCATTTGCTTTGAATGCCTTTTCCCATTCTTTTTCCTTGCAGTTTATCTGTTCTGGGTGGTGTGGGTACGGCACTTGTTTTCCATCTTTGCACTGGGGCAACACTGAGCAGTGCCTACTGGTTCCTGTTATTTTGTTGTTTTGCCTTGAATTTCCTCCTCCCTTTTGACTTATTGTTCTGGAACTTTTTATTTCTTCTATCTTATGTTCCCTGGCAGAATGTTCCTGAGTATCACAGGTGACATAAAGAAATGGAAATGGACTGCCCGGAAAGGCTGAGAAAGTCAGTGGGAAAGAGCTAAAAGAGCTAAAGGGATCCTGTGTCTGCACCAAGAGACAGACTCGCCAAGGAATGGAGTTAGGTTGGGAGGAGGGACTTCTGCAAGCAGGCTGTGCTAGGATGAAAAGTAAGTTTGGAGAGATTTGAATGATAGCAGGTCCTGAGTTTTCTGTTATCATCTGTGTGTACATCTCCTTTGTCTACCACATCGTCTGCTGTATCTGACTTCTTCCTCTTTCTGCACAGACACATGGAGCCATGTGCATGAAGTCCCACTCTTTCTGCATGGACACATGGAGCCATGTGCATAAAGTACCACTCTTTCTGCATGGACACATGGAGCCATGTGCATGAAGTCCCACTCTTTCTGCACGGACACATGGAGCCATGTGCATGAAGTCCCACTCTTTCTGCACGGACACATGGAGCCATGTGCATGAAGTCCCACTCTTTCTGCATGGACACATGGAGCCATGTGCATGAAGTCCCACTCTTTCTGCATGGACACATGGAGCCATGTGCATGAAGTCCCACTCTTTCTGCACGGACACATGGAGCCGTGTGCATGAAGTCCCACTCTTTCTGCACGGACACATGGAGCCATGTGCATGAAGTCCCACTCTTTCTGCATGGACACATGGAGCCATGTGCATGAAGTCCCACTCTTTCTGCATGGACACATGGAGCCATGTGCATGAAGTCCCACTCTTTCTGCATGGACACATGGAGCCATGTGCATGAAGTCCCACTCTTTCTGCATGGACACATGGAGCCATGTGCATGAAGTCCCACTCTTTCTGCATGGACACGTGGAGCCATGTGCATGAAGTCCCACTCTTGCTGCATGGACACATGGAGCCATGTGCATGAAGTCCCAGTATTCTGTCAGAAGTGTTTCAGAGTTTCTATACAAAGTTGCTGTGGTTTATTACCACTTAAGGTAACTTGGGAGAATTTTTTCTTTTGGCCAAATGTGCATTTTTCTGAGACTGTCAGAGAGTAGAACATTACAACCACAGCCAGGCTCTGAGAAATACTATCACATCTGTGTTTCATAATGATTTTGAGCTGGATTCCAGTTATAAGGATTTTTGTTTGTTCTGCCAGGGGCATTAACATACTAACTTACTGGGGAAAAAAGCTAAAGCAAAAAGATGGAAAACTATCAGGCAAAAATAAGCAGACTGGATTCCCTTAATTTTTGACTTCCACAACCTCTTCTTTGGTACATAATCGCACACAAATGGTTGTACTGTTGTGTCCTATTAACCCACCTTTAAAAAACAAAACACAAAAGCCATAGACATCAAGAAGCAGTTCGTAGGAGAGGTGCAATTTTTGTTGGCTGTTAAGCAAATCACAGCACTTGCACTTAAGGAAAAACATCTCCACATGTGTACTCTAAACATAGACATGATACCTATGACACAGGGTTTTAAAATCAATCTTACATGGAATGCTGAGAAAATAGGTTTAATCCAAGGGGTTTGTATAATGTGAGGTATATGGGTTTTGAAATGACATAGAGCTGAGGCTGAATCTTGTATGTTTTTTCCTTTTTTCTCTTTTTATTGTTCTTTCATGAGCACTCTGATTTTTATACCCCTTAGTAAAATGAGGATAAACCTACCAAATGGGATATTTCAAAGTAAAATCATATGTAACGCACGTGTGTGTGTGTGTGTCCGTATGTGTGTGTGTCTGTCTATCTGTCTGTGTCTGTATGTGCATATATGTGTGCCTCTGTGTGTATGATTCTTTTGGCATATTGATAAAAATAATTAACCACACTCCTTGTTTCAAAAAACTCAGTGCTAAGAGTATATCAGAATTTATCCAATGGATTCAAATAAAATTTGCAGACATATACATTTCAAAGTAATGTGTGATTCTACTTTTCCATACCTACATAAATTTATCTTTTTTTTTAGCCTATGTTGTAATAGAAGACTGACAGACATTATAGCTTTTGACTCAGAGAATACTTTTGTTGTTGTTGTTGTTTTAAAGTGCATCTTAATTTCAAAGCTGGTTACATCAGAAGTCAATTTAGAGCTTTGTTGAACTTTCTCTGGCTAAATGTCCACTGAGATTAAGGTATCCCAGAATGCTGCCTATTTCCTTGTCTTTCATGTGCTGTCACTGGTGCACCATAGTGTGTATATCTTTTCTACATTGCTAAATTTCCAAAGATTCTCTTCAATGAGGTATACAGGCGTTGGAGTTAAAATGAGTTAATTTTTTGGTAACCCTGACAAGCCCTCTTTCTTTAAAATTTAATCAGACTGGTAAGTATGAAGCAGTTATGTATGTTTGGGGTCAGTATTGCTCTCATAAATGCTGGGTAGCACACTCCTCCTGAGCCCACAAGGCAGTGTATTCCTGTTGATTTAATTTGATTTTTCTCTACATATTGTTCAGCTGTAGCAATTTTTGTTTTGGGCATTCTCTTTGAACTATTTCAAACTCTGTCTGTTTATATTTTCTTTTTCTTTTTTGCTCATGAATTATTAATCTACAAGAGGACTTAAATGGATCTGAAAAATCAAAATACCAATAAGCAGGTTGAATATTACTGATTTATTGTCAGTTTCTCATGTCTTTCAAAGATGGTTATAAAAACAAAGTTGAGAGACATAGCTCTGCTGCCATTTAACATATGTTAAAGATAATAGGTCTGGTTGCCAGTGTGTATCCTTTAAGTGAGTACTTAGTTCTCATTCTACGTGCTAAAAGATCTTTGATTTTTACCTTTTAAAACTTGTCTCAGGGTCATGGAATGATCTTTTACACCATCTGCTGAAAGAAATGTACCATTTAGACTGATTTATGTTGTTGTATTAAATGCATTAAAATTGACTTGAATTTATGCCTGGTGGTTTTTAAATTCTGTCCATTATATGCTTGTGCAAATTAATACCTCATCTGACTGTAGAGGAGACAGGTCTGTGCAGTCCTTGGCAGCTGCTTGCTGCATCAGTCAGTATCTTTAAAGAGCAGTCCTCTTGCCATCAATCATCTGGTTTTCCTACAAATGATTGCTTTTCTCTTTTATTTTCCTTTGGAATTATATAAGGAAACTTGTGCATGATCTACAACCATCTTTCTCAACTGTATTCTGCATTTTTACAAAGCTTCTTAGCATCAGAAATCCTGAACCACATCAAGGTGTTTTCCTGATAAAATTTTGAGTGACAAGTACACACCTTCCGTTCTTCACTGCTCTGTTCTTCACTGATCATAGAGCATCATGGTGTGCTTTAAGTATGTACGTAGTGACTAGCTTTGAGGTATTTGATTGTTTACAAGTACAGTTTGAGACAGGGTGTCTACAAAGACCTTGATGGTAGAGCTTCAGTGAGCATCTCTATGAACACTTCCATATTTTTTTTTTTTGTGAACAACAAGAACACCCCAAGGTAACCATGATCAAACGTAGAGAGGTAGTTCAAAAGATTTTGAAAATGTGAAAAGACAATAGTCCATTTTGGACAAAGGGAAAAAAACACTAAAATCATTTTCTGATAGAACATAGGAAAGGGCAACTAATACGGCAGAATCATAAGAATAATCCCCTGACCAGGAATCATAAGAGTATTGCTACCTTGAAAACAGAGAAAGATTCCTCTGATCTAAAAGTATCTGGTATGAAATCACCATGATTAAACTGTCTGTTGTGGTTTGACTATGCTTGGCTCAGGGAGTGGTATTATTAAGAGGTGTGTCCTTTGGAGAGAGGTGTGGTCTTAATGTGTCATTGTGGGGGTGGGCTTTGAGACCCTCCTCATTGCTGCATGAGAAGTCAGTCTTCTGGTTTGCTTGAGAAGAAGATGTAGAACTCCCAACTCTGTCTCCCACAGCACCATTCCTGTCTGCACGCTGCCAGGATTTCTGCCTTGACTATAATGGACTGAACCTCTGAATCTGTAAGCCAGCCCAATTAAATGCTGTCCTTTATAAGAGTTGCCTTGGTCATGATGTCTTTTCACAACAGTAAAACCCTAACTAATACACCATCTAAGTCAAAATGACAAATGAGAAATTGCAACCAGTGTGCCTTTTCAAGAACAAAGAAAGAATTCCATAATGAATTTCCTAAATGAATCTAGCTACTTGCTCAGAGATAGAGAGGAAGATAGGCAGTCCTGAGGCATGTTTTGCATAGGTGTATCAGAGGAATGCTCCTGTTGGGAATTTTGTATAACACATTGAAATGACAGAGCAAAGAAATGTTCAGAAAATATCAGAGGATCAATATGGAAACACATCTCCTAGAGGGAGTATGTAACCATCAGAATTTGAGAGGTAATTGGGGAATTATCCTTCAATCTAGATAGAAACATATATTTTTTTAAAAATCAGTCCTAAATAGGGGACACTAACTCAGGAGGCTTGAGGAAGCATGCCATTGATGCCAAATTTTATGAGACGCTGACCAGCCCTTTAATGCATATCCTATTGAATAAGAAGCCTCTGAGGTTTTGTGTTAGGTGTCTGCAAAGGTGTGTTCACATGCTTCCTGTATATCACCTTTTGCTCTTTGGAGATATTAATAAAAATGCTCCTTAGAAATCTCCCAGTGCTAATCATCCTTCAGATAGGAACAAGCATTTGTGCACTATGCAAGCAGCCTCTCTACTTTCCTTTCCCAGCACAGTTAGCATGCTCTGTGGCAGACTCAACATAGATTCTCAGGAAAACGTAGAGAGGAAGGTACTTGCAGAAGACCTTTTAATCTTGACATTTATATGAACTTTGCTGGGATTTGTTTGTTACCATAGACATATTTATTTCATTATATTTAGCATTGCAGTATGCTATAGGCTATTTATAATCGAGTAAACTCAATGCTCTTGTGAAATCCCTATCTTTATCTCATGTTTACATATAGCTCCTAGGACATGGGGCAGTCCATAGTGTGTTGCCTGCACCAGTTTGAGAAGCTTCAGAGAAAAGGACTACTCATATCCTTTTACCAATCCTTAAAGAGGGACAATGGCGTACACTGCACTGTGAGGGAAAAGAAATATAACTGTGCACAAGACTTAGAGTTTAGAAGTCAGTTTGTATTATAAGCAAAGAAACCAAGAATCATCAAGAAGAAAAGTGGCTTCCTAAAAACACTTTCTAGAAGACAAAGCATGCATAATTGTAGCTAACCCAACTAAGGCACATTTTTAGGAAGCCTCAGAACCTCCAACGATCAATAGTAAGAATAGTATTTCTACTTTCTGGAGAATACAAAAGAGTATAAATATCCTAGAGTGTAAATATCCATCCAGGAAACTTGACTCGGAGTCGGAAGAGTTTGGAGGTTGAAGAAGCTTGTTGGAAAAAATATAATGTAGTGTTGTTTTCTATGAGAAAGGCAACTAGAAACCAACCACGGAAACGCATTCTGACCTCAAATGTCTACAGGCTATACTGTGAGAAAACAAATATCTGTTACTCAAATTACCCAGCCTGCTGCATTATTTTATAGCAGCCTGAGTTAGTACGGCACCAATTGCTAAATGGTTGACTCCGTCATTCAGGCAGATGGATTGAGTATCACCATCTCTATATCTAAAACTAGAATTAAACACAGTATGCTAGACAGTTCTTTGGTTTTGTAACAAAATACTGGTGGTAAAAAAGAAGTGTTTATCTTGGGTTACTGCTTTCAGAAACCTCGGTCCATGGGTGATTGGCTCCATTGAAGGTAGAACATCATAATACAGAGTATACAGTCAGTTAGAGTTGATTATCTCATAGTGGCTAGAAAGTAGTAGTGTGATGTCTTAGTATTCCCTTCAAGTTTATGTCCCTGTCTTTCTGCCATCTGTATCCCACCTCTAAGTTTCTGTCACATCCCCTTAACAGGATCAGCTGAGGACCAAGTCTTCAGGAAACACTTAAGATCCAAATTGTAACAAATAAAATCCTGAAATGTGTCAGACAATCACACAACTAATATGCATAGCCGGGAAGTGGTGGCGCACACCTTTAATGCCAGCACTTGGGAGGCAGAAGCAGGCAGATTTCTGAGTTCAAGGCCAACCTGGTCTACAGAGTGAGTTCCAGGACATCCAGGGTTATACAGAGAAACTCTGTCTTGAAAAATCAAAAACAAAACAAAACAAAACAAAAAGACAAAAAGCAAAATCAATAAACCCTGATATGCATAATGTACAGTATATGCACCTGAATGTTAGTATATATGGTGGAAAAAGAGAGGCAGATGCTCCAGGAAGAGAATCGGGATTTTGAGAATAAAGACAGCATGAGTTCTGTCTTCAATAGGATCTTGCTATTTTTTGTGTGGTACTATTTAAAATGAGCAGTTAAAAGTCATCTGTAACACAGATATACTTGCCTAAACATGTTCAATGCTTCTTTACTCATAAAGCAGGCAGGCAGAAATATTTTCACTGATAAAATAGCCAGAAACTGGAAAGAACCTAATGTCCCCCTGGAGATGAGTAGATAAAGAAAATATGGTGCATCTACAGATTGGAATATTACTTAGCCACTAAAAGTGAAATCATGAAATTCACAGGTAAATGGATAGAACTAGAAAAAGTCATCCTGAGTGGTGTTACCCAGACTCAGAAAGACAAATATGGTATGCATTAGCTTATATGTAGACATTAGATGGGAAGACAATGAGAACCAATCCATAGAACCACAGAAGTTAGGGTTAGAGTAACAGATGAGGTTGGGATATGGTGGGCAAATAGATCTCCCTAGGAAAGGGAAATAGAATAGATAGCTATAGATGGATGAATATGTAACTGGAATTGGTGGTTCAAGTAGGGAGGGGGAAAGAAGAGAGGATGATAGAGAACATATGTGGAGACGGATAAAGTCAAGGGCAATTTGAGAAAATCTAATACAGTAGAAAGTTCCTAAAATATATACGTATGTGGAGGAAATCTAAATGAAATCTCAAAACAATGGAGGAAACAGAGCCCAACTGGACATCTCTTGTTACTAAATGAAGCTCCCAGCAACAGAAATGCATTACATCTAGATGAGATGTTAGCCAAAGGGGTACCACAGGAATCCCTAAATACCCAGATCAAGACTATTCAGTGTTCTTCACAAACTGACAGCAAGGTTTTATTGTTGAAGACAACACACACACAACTCATCCAACTTGGAAAAGACGGTCTGGTGCCTGTGTAGAGGCTTTACCCCTTTGTGTTAGCATCTTTGGTACAGGAAGTTACTCTGTAAGCTCCCAAAGGATAAAGAGCAAGGTATTTACTAACCTTTGATCTACAATAGTCCTGCCTAAAACGTATACTGATGATGGCACAAAGCTTGTAGGGGTAAGCGACCAACTTATCTGACTTAGCATATGGCCTACTCCACAAGGTGGAACCCAGACCCCATACTCCTTGCATGACCAAGAACCTGAGACTAGATAGATCAGAGACCTAGGATAAAACCAAATACTGCTGATCTACCAAAAGAATGCAGCAACAAAGTGGCTCCTGATGGCATTCTGCTATAGTCATAGATCCGTGTGTGTCAGTCCTCATCCAACACCAAAAAAGTTTCCTCCTGCAGCAGGTGGGAACAAATACAGAGACCCATGGTCATACAATAGGCAGAGAGTGAGGCACCTTGGGACACTTAGCCTTAAATGAAAATTATACTGAAATGTTCTGGTTTTGTTTTGTTTTGTTTTGTTTTGTTTTGTTTTTACCTATTGGAGTCATTGTGCATGTTAGTGTGAATTTCTGAGTGTGACACTCCAACCAAATCTGCAAGTGATTCTCCAAACATGCAACTTGAAAAGGAGACTTCAACTCACATAGGTTCACCTGCCTATGCATCTTGCATGCTGGGATTGCAGGTGTGCACCATCACAATAGCACAAGCAGGCTGACTGTGAAGGAGAATGCCCTTTTCCAAGGAGGGGACAACTCCTCTGGAAGCAAGCAACCTGCTGCTTACAGCAGTTAATAAACTCCAGGCTTCTCATGCTCCTAATTGATTCCAGGCCCTAGGGCTCCACTCTCCACCCAAACAGAAAAGGACAGGAGATATTAAACCATTATCTTCACAGACAATATGAACAGACCATAATTTGCCATATATTAATTATGCCTACCTAATCTGTTTTTGGAAAGCAGTTATGATAAGAGGACAAAATGTACAATCAGGCTATGAAAACTAATAGAAATTAAAATTAGGTATAGGAAAAAAACATATGCTAATTATGCAGGCTAAGGCACTCTCTCAATAAATAGTACATTTATTTCTGAGTCTCCTGGAAAAGAAAAATGGATGGCTTTTGAGCCTGCCCAGTGGGTGACAGGAGGAATAATAATTCTTTTATTGTCTATATGTACCTTTGTCGTATGTGATGAACATCTTGCACCCCATCAGGTTAGTCCCACATTTAGTGGCTGACAGCTTTCTTTGCCTTTGTGATCCTATCATGTCTTCTTATTCTGTGTATCTATATCTTATTTCCCTTTTCTCTCTCTTATCTGATACTTGTGGTGACATTTGGGGTCACCTGGACATATATAACCCTTCAGACGGCTCTACTCTCAAAACCCTTCACTTAAACACATCTTTAGCACACCAAAATATGCTCTACACTTTCTGGGACTGAAAGAAGGCATATTTACAACCTTCCACTCTCTCAGAGAAAGGAGCTTTTTGTAAGATAGCGCCACAAGAATAGGTTCTGTCCACACAGTCGGTTAGCTCTTAATTGGAGGATGTAGTTTATGTTAAGTATTCTGCAGGCGTTTCCATAACAGGAAAAAAGGGGAAGGTATCTTTATTATTTCATGATGAAGATCATGCTCGTTTATACGGGAGATCTATGAAGAGTTGAGTGTTGAGGGCTAATGTATGAAAGGAAAGAAGCAGAGACAGAAGGAGACAGCCTGTTGCTATGGAGATGCAATCAGTATTTCCTTTGACTTCTCTGAGAAGCCCTGCAGCAAACCCTTCTACATACAGACATCTATCACAGTTTGAAATCCTCTTCAGTTTCCCTTGATCAAACAAGCCTTGTTCCCTGCTCAGCAGAGCCCCGCACTGATTTGTTTGTTCAGCAAAGGTCTCCCTGTTGCTCACCTTCCTCCCCAGAGTGTCAGCATGAATCCATCCATCTGTCCATGTGCACATGCGCACCCTGCTTGCCTTTGTCTATCCGTTCTTGTAACCTAGCAATTGGCGATCTTGGATGCACATCATAATTCCATAATGTTTAAATGCTTAGGTCAAGTCACCAAACCAATGATTCAGAATCTTTGGGAATGAAGGCCAGGCCCACTCATGTTGATAGACTTTCCAGGAGACTGACATGACCATAAAGAAAGCTTTGCCTATTTACATGGTGTTTTTATTGTTGTTGTTACTGTTTTTCTTGTTGAAGCAACAAATTGCTGTGTAGTCTATACCTAAGCTCCTGAAAATTCTCCTGCCTCAGCTGACCAAATTTTGGTATTAGAGTTATGCGCCAACACTCCTGGGTACCTAAAGTATGCTGATGCCTGTCATCAACATGAGGTCACTATCTTAAGCCATTGCATAATAGCCCCAACTTTCCCTCCTATGTCTTTTGAACCTGGTTTTCAACCTCCCTAATTGGTACTCCAAAATATGATCCCTAGCATTGGACTCCATTGAGGCCAAATGTTTGCTTAGAATAATATTGGCTACCAAATTGCTCTGGTAATAGCAGGAGATTACCTGGAGAGACATCCACTGGTTGGCTGGTCTGCACCTTGTAGGCTGCTGAAAACTAAGTAATGAAATTCCTTCTTTTGCCTAACAGTTCCCTTCCCCCTGATCATCTTTGAAACCTTGAGAAATATGTCTGACTTCTGATAGTTGGAGACACTGGATCCTTTGCTGACTTCCTCCTTTATGTTGCTGAACTTCCATTCCAGGGCTCAAGGGTGCATCTGCTTGATTGTATCTGTTTTGAGGTCACTGATCATTTTTATGGCTGACTTATAAAGTCCTCAAACAGAATTTTGTCTATTTCTGTAGGACCATTTCGTAATGGTAATAATGATAGTAAATTCTTCTATACTCTTATATCTTTAAATGTTATTTATGTGTCTTTCTTATATATACATAGACTCCAAAAGCCAAATTATAAATAATAGAGTATATTTGCACCATTTTTAATTGTTTTATTTTTCATGAAAAGTGTACACTTCAGTACAGGCATCGTAACTCACAGCTGTAATAACATATGGAAGGATGAAGCCACTGGATTGCTGTAGGTTGGAGGCTGGCCTTAGCTATATACTGAGATCCTGTTATGAAACAAATAGTATATAGTATAGGTGTACATTCTCTCTCTCTCTCTCTCTCTCTCTCTCTCTCTCTCTCTCTCTCTCTCTCTCTCTCTCAGGGAGTTATGAACTATTTTCGTAAATGAGGACCTATATTCAGCTGCTGCTTTGATTTTTTGAAGGCTACATTTTTATTTTTTTGGATTTAATTTATTATATACTATTTACCACATTCTCACAGGATGACACTGCTTTTTCTTGAAATTTGGAGGATTAAGCAGTGCTTCATACATGACTACGTACACATGTGAAGAGCTGTGTTACCCAAACTCCCCAGATTGTCTTGAACAGGGATCTACAGTGCGGTGCATAGTCTATCAAGCACACAATAGCTATAAGACGACATACTAAATGTGGAGTTCTAATTTTATAGTGAGAATATTTAAAACATTAATGTGTATGTGTGTATGTACACATACATATATTCGTTTGTTGTGTTTTTAAAAGGCTGCTTTTCTTCAGACATCTATACTTTCCAATACATAGCCTATGTGAATGGTGCTTCAAATCACAGTGGTCCTGATTCAGTTGCTTATTTACATACAGCTTCATGTATATGTACCTTGATCTCTCTCTCTCTCTCTTTCACACACACACACACACACACACACACACACACACACACAATCTTTTACATCACTCTCCTCCCACTCCTGAATACTTTCTTCTCAACAGATCTCCTTCCTGCTTCTGTGTCCTCTGCTGTGTGGCTCACAGCTAGGCGAGACTGCTAATGGCTTTTCCTCTCCAGCAGCTTTCATAGCAACTTGTAGAACTATAAACGCTGGCTGCCAGCAGGGATCTCTCTCAGTTACAGTGCATTTCCCTCTATCCTGAAACTGAAGTGTGTGACGCCTTCAGCAATGGAGTCTTATCATCTAATCCTTTGAGTAGCCAAGTCCAGTGGCTGTAGACTGTGCTATGTGTGGGTCTATGGCTGCCTCCCTGACCAACAACAGAAGGATGTATTCTGTATTTGGTACCCTGATTTTTGTTTCATAACCTATGGCTTTTGGGAGCAGTTTCAAATATATATAGGTTCAGTCCTTTAAATTCCTTTTTTGGAAGTTTTTTGGAAGGAGTTACAGAGACAAGTTTGGAGCTGAGATGAAAGGATGGACCATCTAGAGACTGCCATATCCGGGGATCCATCCCATAATCAGCTTCCAAACGCTGACACCATTGCATACACTAGCAAGATTTTGCTGAAAGGACCCTGATATAGCTGTCTCTTGTGAGACTATGCCAGGGCCTAGCAAACACAGAAGTGGATGCTCACAGTCAGCTATTGGATGGATCACAGGGCCCCCAGTGGAGGAGTTATAGAAAAGTACCCAAGGAGATAAAGGGATCTGCAATCCTATAGATGGAACAACAATATGAACTAACCAGTACCCCCCCTACCCCCCCGGAGCTCGTGCCTCTAGCTGAATATGAATCAGTAGATGGCCTAGTCGGCCATCAGTGGAAAGAGAGGCCCATTGGTCATGCAAACTTTATTTGTCTCAGTACAAGGGAATGCCAGGGCCAAGAAGTGGGAGTGGGTGGGTGTGTTTGTGTGTGTGTGGGGCGTGTGGGGGACTTTTGGGATAGCATTGGAAATGTAAATGAAATAAATACTAAAAAAAAAAAAATAGCTTTCAAAATAGCAGTTTTCCATGTAGCCTCTTCATATGCCCTTTGTTTTGGTTCAGCCTCTACCCTACTCCTTCATCTATCTCATCTTCCAAACACCAGTTTCACTAAAAAACTGGTTTTTTTCCTTCCATTTACTTGCAAATTACATATGTTCTGCTATCGCCCCTCCTGTATGGCCACTCTTTCACCAGAATCACCCTTTCTAGCTTCCTGGATCTACAGACACTACCAATTAACCAGATAATGTAACGATGTAAAGCAAATATCTACATATGAGAAAGAACATGTGGAATTTGTCTTTCAGCAGCTGAATTGTCTCACTTGGTATAATATTTTCCAGTTCTGGAAATTTACCTAATTTTTTAATAATTTCATTTTTCTCTACAGATGAGTAAAATATCATTGTATATAGGTACCACAGTGCTACTGTCCATTTGCCAGGTGATTGACACTTAAGCTGCCTCCTCTTCCAGCCTATTGTGACTAGTGCGCCACTGAACATGGATGCACAACTATCACTGCAGTAGGAAACAGAATCCTTTGGGTCCACAGCAAGGCGTGGTGTGGCTGGATCATAGAGTAGTTGTTGAAGTTATGCCTGGTTCTATCTTCCAGCCCCATGCTCCCAGAATTAAGACTCAGACTCAAAATATTTTCATAAATACCTTGGTCATATAGCTAGGCTCCTCTCTGACTAGAATCATAATGTAAGGAAACCCATTTATTTTAACCTCTGTTCTGCCACATGACTGGTTACCTCAGGTACCATGCATCCCTCTCATTACATCTTCCCAGTAAATCTCCCACCTGGCTCTATCCCACAATCGTTTCTCTCTGCCAGATGTCCCACCTCTATTTCCTGCTTAAGCCATAGGCCATATGCTTTTTAATTTACAGTTGATGCATGCGTACAGTACAGAAGATATTCTCTCTACAAGTGCTTGTATCTTTAGCTCTTTGAGAAACTGCCACACTGATTTCCACTTTAAGTGTCCATGACTTCTAAACACTCTATAATCATAAAGGCTTTGTAGACTACCAGGTAAAATATAACTCTAATACAACTATATTATATAAAACCATAATTAATATGTATCTGTGTACTTTGAAGTACTTTTCTAATAAGTACTCATGTTTGAAGAGTGAATACTTCATTCATTCTATTTGATTATTTTGTTTCATAATAAATTGTGGTACAAATTTCTTTATACACCGAAGACTATAAATAACAACTTGCTAATGTTGCTAACAACATTACATCAAATGTGATGGGTATATTTTTTATTTGCTCATTTTTCTATTAATCATGAAAAAGTAAATGTGATTTGAAAAAGGGCATCATAGCATGTACTATCGCAGCAGTCAGAACGTTAAGGCAGCAGAAGACCAGCCAATCAACAGAACAAGGCTCCGTTTGTGAGTATATGTGCATATTCATACGCATACATATATATGCATACATATATTGTACACTCTTTCTCACAAGGACCTTTTATAGTAGTGCTGCCTTTCTAAATAAGTCACATTCACTTTTCAATATATTTCAGCCTTAACAATCACTTAAGAAATAGGGTAAAATACTCAAATTCATTTCCTTCCACCCCCTAAGTATTTTACTATTTTTAAAGACTTCATTTGTTGAATAGCCCATCCTTTCTTACTGGCTAGAAGGAATATGCTAGGATGTGCCGCCCCTGTATACTTAAAATAGCACTTGCTTGTGACCAAGCCAAGCTGAACCAGGAGAGTAGAGCTGCACAAACTACAGTGTGCAGCAGGTGACCCACCCACCCTGATACCTATTGGTTGTCGATTTGTCTTGTTTTGGTTACTTTGAGAACAAATGGGAAGGGCTCCCATGAACAGGACATTTATGGATTTGGCTTCATCTGAAACCTAGCTTTCATAGGAATTTGGCTGGTCAGCCATATTGCACCAGATATTTTGCCATTAGTCTTGCTGTGGTTTGGTTTTTATGTCAGAGATTTTTGGTCTTGGCATTATCAGAATTTGCAAAAAATTAAATGATTTTAAGTCTAACTGACTTGGCAGAGACTTTATCTAGAATTGTGTATTTTTTATTTTATGTAAAGGAAAGTATTTGGAAAACTGGCCTTTTATGAATAAATAATTCCTGTATTTTTGTTAACAATGTGCACTTACTTGATCATAAAATGACAGAGCTGGTTTTGAAATATTGATAAATTCTATTCAACCCTTATTGAGGAGGTAGCTATTTATGGAGACTACCTAACATAAACCCCATCCCTATTGCTGAAGACATCACACACTTTGGCCAGAAGATTGAAAGATTCGAGCTGATGTGATCTAAAACCTTTCTTCCTGAGATTTCATTTTCTTACTTCCAGAAGGTGCTATGTAAGCTCCCAAGAGATGGACACAATCAACAGTCATAACCCAGTTGTGACCCCCATGAACCAAAATGACCAGCGTGGCAAGATATTCCTAAAGGTCTAATATTGGCACTCATAGCTTAGTGAGAACCGAGAGATTCTAATTGGATTTAAAACCCACTCAACATTAGAGACAAACGTGGTCCTGAAAACTGATTGCCTAGGGTTAGAGAAGTCAGAGCCCATACAGCTGCCACTTTTCTAGACCAGCACAGTTCTAACTGTGTTCTAAAACTCATCAGTACAGCATAAATGTGGCTCTGACTCCTTATCAAAGAAGCCTCTTTTTGCAGTAGTACCCTGTAGAAGACCAGAATATATTAAAATTTGGAGATCTATTGCTCATGCTTTATTTACATAGTTCCAATGAATGCATCTCCTGTGGATTGCCCTGCTGCTGTTTGTATGTCGATATTAATTCTGCTTCCTCACTAGGAGCTGCCACGACCAAGGAATGGATCACATACTTAGGTGACTCATGTGAACCTTCTCCTCATTTTAACTGGTCAAATAAAGGCCAGAGCCTATGATCGGGCAGTGGAAGGGAGAGGTGGGACTGGAGGTTTTGGGAAGGGGGAAGAGAGGAGGAGGAGACGCAGAGGAGACAAGGGAGAGAAGAAGAGGAGGTAGAAGGAAGATGGAGCAGAACCATGTGGTTGGAAGAGGCTGCAAGCAACAAGGAATCTCATAGCTGGGGAATAGAGTAATGTAGTGATAAATCTGCCCAATCCAGGCGTGCAGCTTATAAATATTGTATCTGAGTGTACTGGCTAGTTTTGTGTCAACTTGGCACACCTGGAGTTATCACAGAGAAAGGAGCTTCAATTGAGGAAATGCCTCCATGAGCTACAACTGTAAGGCATTTTCTCAATTAGTGATCAAGAGGGAAAGGCCCCTTGTGGGTGGTGCCATCTCTGGGCTGGTAGTCTTGGGTTCTATAAGAGAGCAGGCTGAGTAAGCCAGGGGAAGCAAGCCAGTAAAGAACATCTCTCCATGGCCTCTGCATCAGCTCCTGCGTTCTGACCTGCTTGAGTTCCAGTCCTGACTTCCATTGGTGATGAACAGCAGTATAAGCCGAATAAACCCTTCCATCCCCAATTTGCTTCTTGGTCATGATGTTTGTGCAGGAATAGAAACCCTGACTAAGGCACTGAGTCATGTATTTTTTGCACGGGCTTATTGGGATTGGAGATTTACTACAACATACATGTACCACATAACCATACCTAAGACTCATGTAACATCTCAGAAAAGGACAGAAGAATTATATGAGCTGTGAGATTGTATGTCCTAGAAATGAAGCTATGCCCAGGGTAGCTTAATAATATGGCTGCCTAGACAAGACACTGACAATGACACCAGCAATTCACATGCTGATAAGGAAATGAGAATTCTCATGGGAATCCACCCCTAGATAAATATTATAGGCAACTGAGGGAGAATTAGTCTTCCCCAGAAATGAGCCTCCTAACTGGTTAGCCAATACCAAATGGACATTTCTGAAATCATATATACACACACACACACACACACACACACACATACACACACACACACACACACACACAAGCAATACTAAATGGACTAGACTGGTTTTATTTATATATTTATACATCTTTCATCTTTTGTGTATAACAATAATAATCAAAGAGAAAGGGGCTGTAAGTTTGAAATGACATGACTCATCATGGGAAGGGGTGAAGGGAGGGGACATAGAGAGATTGGAGATAGGAAAGGGGAAATGGTGTACTTAAATTTTAATTAAAAGTTTAAAACATTTAAAAATCATTATTTTTCTGAATCTAAATGTTTGCTTTTTACAAATGTATTTTTTATAAGGCTAAGAGTAACACCAGCTTTAACAGAAGAAAGAACTTTGTTTTAGTCAAGAACCCGATAGATGGAAGCATTCTCTGAGGAAAACAAACAGAAGCTTGTGACGGCCTGTGATCCGTTTTCATCGTTCGCTGAGCGAGAACACCACTGGGCTGTGATTCTCCGCAGCCTCTCCAAGTTTAGCTCCCTCCTTGCTAAGCTTCTTCTGTGTTCTCCCTGCCCGTTATGAGGTACAATGTAACATACAGCCAATTTATTCCCAAACTCTAGTGAGATTAGCTCCTATCCTTTCATACTTATTAAATTCTTTTGAGAGTGCACAATACAATGGTTCTAACAGCCTCAATTCGTATGGGTGTCAGGTTATAGTTCTCCCTTCTATTCAAATTGCCCAGGCATTTAGCTTTTAAAGAGAGATTGTAGCCTCACTCAAGAGGGATCCCAATGTGTGAAACTATTTGAACTTAAGTAAATAATAGGATATGATTGGATAAGCTGTTCATAGAATGCTTATCAAATGGCCAGAAGGCTGTTCTCCTGTCAGACTCTGAGAAGGTCATGAAGAAGCTCACAATATCATTAAAGTCACTTCTTCAATAAACTTACCCAGGAAATATTTTAAACAGAAAATGACTTTGGGGATTCAGATTAGAATTATTACAAAGAAGAAGAATACTAAACGTGGCACAGACATTCTTGAGCAGCATTGGGTTTATGAAATTTTAATTTATTCTGTCTCTTCTACCTTGGACATATTTTATACATGGCCCCACAATGCTAGCTTGATACCTACCATTAACAGAAGCATGTATGAAATCCTTGACAAATAACATTAAATTATGTAGCCTGGACTCCTGACACTAGAATGCCATTAAAGGCAAGAGCAGTCCGGCAGGCAGCAGCACACTTTAAGGACTGTAATTTCAAATTTAATTTCATAATCTCAGGAAACAAGATAGTTTTTTAGGCAAACTGTCTGCAGACCTGATGGATGAAACTCTCAACTTCCAAACAATGGATTCTAAAAGTTGTGCTGGCCAAGGATTCAGAACCCTCAATTCCTTGATGAGAATCTCCATGTTTGTGGATGTATGAGGCAATTCTGAGAGATAGCATTGATCAACATGTGTATTGGATGCCTTTTTTGTTATGCCCATCAGATTTTGTCCCTTGGTGGGCTCCATCAGGACCTCAAAGGTTCTGCTACTTTAGTGCTTAACCCTACTCCATCTCGGGCTCTCAGATCTACTATTCACTTGATTGGGAAAATCTCACTAAGTCAATGCAAGGACCAGACCAATAGAACATGTGTATTAATTAAGTATGTGCAGGGTGTTTAAGCAAACCCAGTACCATCTGAGGAGTCTCAGTTTTCTCTTTCTCCACAGCTCCACTCCATTCTGCTGGAGAGGGAGATGCAAGATGACACTGGGGACGCTTTCTGTCCCTTTCAAGGAGCCATTGCTGAGAGGGGAACCTGGGCTAGCACAGACCTGGGGAGGCGGTGGGCAAAGGTTTAATTACATTTCTAAGAAGATACTCTCTAAGTAAACACAATCCCACAAGCCCACTGCCAGCTCCAGCTTTGGCCAAAGATGTAAGATTTTGAGAATTTGAAACTATGCATAAACAAGACAAAGTAGTGGTATAATGAGAGAATGAGAGGAGAGAGGGACAGAGAGACAGAGAGAGAGACAGACAAACATAGAGACAGACACACACAGAAAGAGAGATACATAGAGACAGAGAGACAGAGAGAGACAGAGACAGGTGGTGAAGGAGGGAGAGAGAAAAATGAAAAGGAAGTTGTTTGGCTTTGAGCATCTACAGTTCATCTTTATTGGTTGCTTCGGTTTGTGGGGAGATCAGACTTATTTAAAAACTATATGGCAGTGCAGAACATTGCTGTATTGTGCGTGACAATAAAAAAAAAAAACAGCTGTTTTCCCAATCATGACAATTATAGCTACACTAGGTTGCAGTTTACTGTGTGAACAACACCCTCTTGCTCACTTATTGTGGGCACACTATTTAGCCTTCACAGCAAGTCTCTGATGACGCTATTATCCGTGTCTTCATCTCACATGTGTGAAGACTAAGGCAGTGCAGGCATGTGTGAAAGCTGGGATCCACCGGAAGGTAGTCTGGTCCCTGTGTCTACACTCCTGGTCATGTGTTATACACCTCTGTCATAGTGTACGTTGCAGCTTCTTGAAACCAGTGTCATGAACCAGTTGTGGACAACTGTGATAGCTTGACAACACCAGACGTTTCTGATGTGCAATGACCAATAATTAATTAAAAACCAAATGCACAATGAAGGCAAGGTGTTCCTGGAATCACTCACCTGCCTCGCAGCCTTGGTTCTGAGCACACAAGTGCACATTTTATCATACGTGTCATCACAACACTTGATGCCAGCAAACACTCCTCTGTCAGCTTTGAACTATCATATGCAATGAATTGCAGTGACTTCACTGTGTGAGCAGAGGTTTCTGCTTTCACAAAAGCATGCTAATTTAAATATAAAAATTAGATAATTTAATGCTTTCCTTCCATCACTTATTGTAAAATTCTGAATGTTTAGAAATTGCTATTTGAACTGCCTACCAGAGTTTTAATAATAATAATAAAATAATAATAATAATAATAAATAAATTTTGGCTTGAGACTAGGGTAGAAGTTTCAAGAATTTCTGAAATAGCCCCTAATCATACTTTGGCCACTTTGTACTATGTTTTAGGCTAAGTAGCATTTCCAACACTGTCAAGTACAAAGAAATATTGGGTAATTCTGAAAATGTTGAAAATGGTTTACCTACTGAAGATTTAGTTCTTTACGTGAAAATGAACAAACCCATTCATCTGATTCTGCAAATCTCTCATCTTTACTAAATGGCAAACTTATATGTACATCAAACAATGATTCTTCAAATAAATTTTATTGTAAGTTTTAATCTGTAAATACAATAAGTCTATTTTGTATAACTATTATCTTAGTATTCTATTGCAGCAAAGAGACACCATGACCAAGGCAACTTTTATAAAGGAAAGTATTTAGTTGGGAAATTGCTTAGAATTTTAGTGGGTTAGTCTTTTACTATCATGTTGGGAGCAGCAACCAGGCAGGCATGATGCTGGAGAAGTAGATGCGAGCTGGATCCTGATCCACAGGAAGTGACCAGAGACAGAGATAGAGAGACAGAGACTGACATAGACAGAAATGGGCAGAGAAAGATAGAAAGTGAGAGAGCCACTGAGCTGAAACCTCAAAGCCCACCCTGAGTGATAATCCTCCTCCAACAGGGCCATGCCTACTCATTCTTCCCAAACATCCACCAACTTGGAAACAAGTATTCAAATATATGAGCCTATGGGAGCCATTTTTATTTAAACCACCACACATCTACAGTTAGGGTCAGATAAAAATGTCTCCAGTAGAAGGAAAGTATAGGCGAAAAAGTTCAAGAAGCCTTTATCTAAGTCATGAGAAGCAACAGACAGTTGAAGAACACTTATGATTTAAGGTTTGCGGTCAGGTATAGGTGACTGGACATATTGATACCTCCTCAACATTCTCTCTCTCTCTCTCTCTCTCTCTCTCTCTCTCTCTCTCTCACACACACACACACACACACACACACATACATACACACACACACACACACACACACACACACACACACACACACACACACACACACACGGCATCTAAGTAGCTAGGACAAGTCTGTCAGTCATCCATAAAATATTCCTTCTAGTTTGTAAGGGTTCTGAGCAGAGCAAAGGGACTTGCCTAAAAACACTTTGAAAAAAATTACCTTGTGTACCCAACTCAGGACTTTAAAACCTCAGTGGTCTATACGTACTGAACTGCTCTTTTGTTCCTCAGGAGAGCCTGTTTATGCCACATTTCTGCCCTCACCTTTCATGTGTATAGTGAGTCCCGTCCTATACAAGGGACATCCAAGATGCAGAGGTTTAAAACTGTAAAGGCATGATCTTTGCTATCATATAACTCCAGACAGACTGATTCCTTTGAAGGGTTCCCATGAACTCACTAGGAAAGAGGTAGAGATGGCTGCCTGGGAAAGGCAAGGGAGCCTTCTTACTAGAGGTAGCATTGGAGCATGTGTGTCAAACATGAACGGACATGCCTGACACACAAGTACAGAGCTGGCTGCAGGAAGAGCTGTACAAGGCAGAGAGAGGGGGCTGCTCAGAGTATGCCAAGCAGCTCAGCACTGCTGGCCCCCAAGGAGCAAGGCAGGAAGTATGAGATCAGACTTAATATTTAGCCAGTGGCCATTATCTTGAAGCCCTGTGTATACCAAGTAAGAGATCATAATTTTTTTATTTTTGGCATTTTAGAGACTTGGCCAGGACTTCATGGTTAGAGTTTCATTTGAGACTAATACTTTGGCCTCCAATATAAAAGATGTGTGTGAAGGAGCTGATAGAATACCCAGGGCTATATTATTAGGATACTCTACTCTGAGGAATTTCTTGCCAGTAGAATAGCGATAGTGTTGACCTTTATCTCATAGGTCTGGGTCAAAATTATGGGCCTGGAGAGGACAGTGCTGAGTGACTAGGAATGCACAATGAGGAAAAGGGAGTTTTATGCCTCAGTCTGAACAGTCAGGGTACAGTGGACAGGATTTGAAGTTTGAGCCAAGTGTATTTGTCATACAATAACTCTCAGCCGTGTCCACAGATGAAAACAAGAGCAAGACCATCCTCAGCACATCAGCTAGTTAGGGGGCAGACCCATTCCTAATTCAGCTATGTGTTTTTTAATTTCTTCAACTGACCCCTTTTAAGAGTGTGTCCAAGTAGAATTTATAAATAGCATCCATATCCAAGGGAATATGTTCATATCGAGGATGTCATCGTGAAATGGTGTCATTTCAAAGGATTATTGATCAGATTTGCTTAGTTTTGCAGTATCTGTGGTGTAAAGTTCCCGAGCTGAGGGAAGTTTATTCCTCTCCTTCCTTTAAAAGCCTAGTCATATCTACCTACATCTGTCTAGAAGTGCCGCAGATAGAATGTTGCTTCTGGAACTGCTTACCCTTCTAGAAAGCAAAGCCTTCTTTCTCTCAGCTTAAGATTTCTTTTATTCAGTAGGTTTTAAAATATCTTTAAGACAATGAGCTTGTCCCCAGGCTGGCTTCAGTATGACTTCATTTCTTCAATTGTTTCTTTTCTTCCTTTCTTCCTTTCTTCCTTTCTTCCTTTCTTCCTTTCTTCCTCCCTCCCTCCCTCCCTCCCTCCCTCCTTCTCTCTCTCTCTCTCTCTCTCTCTCTCTCTCTCTCTCTCTCTCTTTCTTTCTTTCTTTTTTTCTTCATCTTAAAACAGTGCTTTTTCCAGGAAAATCCAAGTCAGACCTCAAGTGAACACTGTTGACATGCCTATTTGAAAGGTACTGAGGCCCTGGGTGGGTTTTGTGCATGAGTCATTCCATCAGCATTCCAACTAAATGCAGCTAAGTCTGAACTGGCGCCCAACTTGCTGGAGACGTAGTATGGTTAATTGGAGTATGGTTAATTGGCAGGTTCCTTCCACATGGATTGCACTGTCTTGATATCTTTGAAGTGCATTCCACGTGTCTGTGTGTGTGTCCACCGGCCACAGAAGTTCTGTGATCTCCTAGACAGCACCACACACACTCTCACTCGCTCTCTCTCTGCTTGTTATGGATTCCACTCATGTTTTTCCCCTGATGATACAAGTCCATCTGAAACAAGTTGGGCAAAATGGAAAACACACAGCATGGCCAGGTGCCAGGAGAAGACACATGCACTCCACTGATCTAATGCTGCACAGACGTGTTGCCTGTGAGAATCTGTGAACCTGAGCTCAAGCCACTCTGTGCTGGTTTGTCCTGAATGTTCTACCTCATTAGGGGTCTCAGCAGCTAATCAGAATGGATGATCTTACAATGTAATCTCAGAAGACCAAGACACCTACACCAATAGAAGGCAGAAGAATTATTTCTCCCCTGTGTAATAGAAGAATCACTCTTCTGAGATCTAATATTGGATAACTGTAAGAGATTTTGGAGTTAAACCGCCTCAGAGGTTCAGGCGCCAGCTATTTAACTGTGATCTTGAGTAAATTGCTTAACCTTTCTTGAACCCTGTTGGCTCATCTGTTAGACAACAGACATGGAATGAATCTTTGTTAGTGTGAGGAACAAGTTAGAAAATGCACAGAAAATGTTACGTACATCATGCTTAATAACTATTTTATTTCTCATTGCACAGCTCTCCATGTTTGATTATAAGTGTCCCCCAGTCCATCCAGGTTTATCTAGATTGAATTAATTATCTGGATTTTCACAGATTATGCAAGTAGAGATGCTGCCTTACAGACAACGTGAAGCCCACCAAGGTGTCCCTTTCTTCACACAAGTGACTTCCAAATCCTTATCTGAAGTGATGCTACTTATTTCTTGTCAAAACTAATAAGTAACAATGAAAAGAATGCAAAAGTTTAAGACTGTGGGCCAAGTCTTTGTATGACCTCAGGGAATCGATCTGACTGGGGCTGATGAAATGACAAGCAGGTGAACACACAGGCACAGGGGAAAACTGGGTTCAGGTGGATTGAGCTCTCAGAGAAACTGCAGCACCCTTAAAATTCAGCATGTTTATTTTTATTCAGTTGGACAGAGAGGTGGAGCTGTTGCATACAGGTAAACAAGGAGGTGGAGTTACTGCATATAAATAAACAAGGAGGTGGAGTTACTGCATATAGGAAAGCAAGGAGATGGAGTTTATGGTGCACAGCTGGATCAAGGAGAAAGGTTTGGCTAAGCTCAGTAGGAGCAGTCTCTATAGAGAACAGTCCTCAGGCTGCAGTCATGGGAGTTGGGGGTGGTGGCATGTGTGGGGCAAGTGGACTGTGCCACTATTGAGAACTGGTAAGGTTGAGTGAGCTCAGAACTCCCTCAGGAGTCTCAGAAACTTGAGATTGGTGCCTGCTGAGGCATTTTCTACCCATATCTATACCTGCTCTGGAACATACAACCATGACACCACACTAACAGGACCATGGGCAGTTTGTCAGGTACGGTAAACTCCTGGAGTCCCTGCCCCATGCAAATAGAGCATCACTAACATCTCAAAATGAGCCAATAGGAAACACCTACCCTTAAATCCTACCCCACTCAGTGTTTATAAAGTCCTTGGATCTTTCACCAAGGATCATCTTAGAGTGGTTGTTTTTACTTGGGAAAGAGTTTCCTCTCTTTAAGTATTCATTGCTGGACTTTGGACCTGGCTGGCTGGCCACCAGGTTGCCAGCACCTCTGCCCCTGCCTCTGGCACTGTCCCTGCCAGTAGCAGACAAGAGACCCAGGACCTCAGTTAAGTGCCCTGTGGAACCTGTTCATCCATGTTCCACTTTATCTTCAGGCAGGCAGACAGAGGACTATAGCCATGCACTATAGACACTTTTTGCATATACTCTCAATATTTGCATGTAGACCTAAGGAAGGGTTTGCATTCCCCTGAACTTAGCCTAGGGAAGACTTGGTCATATTTCCAAGGGTCTGAGGCTTTCAGGTCTTTGACACACTGCCTGTGACAACAGTACACATACACTCAGGACTGCATGCACTCAGGGATTCTGTCCCCACAACTATGAAAACAGAAGAGAAAAGAAAGATCCAGAGCACCAGCCTCCACACAACTAAACTGTGGTTATAGAGGGTTCAGGCAGGGACTCAGGACATCCCTTGAATATGCCTTGTAAAGATACAGCTAAATGTTTTTATTTTACAAAATAATCACAGCCTATCTTTTGAAAAGGTAAGACTAAGGTAGAAAAACACTTAAGTAAGTGTTCCCAGGACAGAGTGATTTTGTTATCCCAATGGTCCAAATACCAGCAGATATTGAGAAATTTATCCATTTACTGAAAAATGTTTTAATGTGTATTGCTCTTCATTTTCAATTAGAGTGCCTTGTAAAATTTGAGTAGCTGTTCTGGAAGCTCGCTGAGACTAAAATGTAAGATGACAATGTTATCTGTTTGCCTATCTATCAATCTATATGTCATGTATGGAATATAGACATAAATGTTTTAAAAAGGAATTTTGTTATCAGAATAAGAAGCCTATATTAGGCTTCCCAGAATCCAAGTGCTATGGACACCGAGTGGAGTGTGGTGGACCTTTGCCTTTCTCACCACCCACTCTCCTGCCCAGAGCAGGGATGTCTGAGGCATGTTGATAGACCAACAAATGTGACCTGAGTATAATCAGGTACTTTTGTGAAAATTATGGAAATCAACTGAAAATTATTGTACCAGTCTGATTGGTATGAAGTTGAACAGTCCTCTGGGGGGTGGGGGGCGGGGAGCGGGGGCGGTGAGGATGATTACAGGAAAGATAGAAAAAAGATGGAAGAGACAGATGTGAGAGGGCTGCAGGTCATTACCATATTAGCTGCAATTGTATTTGTCATAGCTTTTTTTATACTACAGTATTGTGGGAAGCAAAGCCACAAGCTAACAGAAACAATCTAATGAAATATACCCATAAGACATTTGTTCTTATCCAAAACCCTCCCCATTCCTTCCACCAAAGTCAATAGTCCCTTCACCTCATGACCTTGAGCCTCAAGTGCACCTCCTGATGTATTTTATAAAAAGAGCCAAGGATATGCTTTGTAGAAGCACAGTATGGTGAGGTGGAAGGGGTACCTTGGCAGGCCCATGCTGAGGCGTCCTTTACCCCTGAGGTACCATCCATACGGCAGGTATAGTGAAGAATAGTTTATTTAGGCAGTGGGAAGAGGAATTGAGACAGGAGTAGAGAAAGAGAAAGACAGATAGAGGTAGAAGAAAGGAGAGGGGTAGAAGGAGGGAGAAGGAGAGGGAGGAAGGAGGAGAGAGAGAGAGAGAGGGAGATGGAGATGGAGAGGAGGGGATTCAGAGAGAGATTGAGAGAAAGGGAGAGGTAAGGCTGACCAGGAACACATGGAGAGATATGGGGAGGGAGAAAAGGGAGAGAGGGAGAAAGGGGTCAGGGAGAAAAGAGAGTCAGACAGAGAGAATGGACAGAAAGAACAAGAGAAGGCCAAAGAGTCCCTTTTATAGCAATAGATGCCTACCTGGCTGTTGCCAGGTAACTGCACAAATGTCTCCCAATACATTATAAGGATGAGGTGTCTAAAATTAAATGAGAAAGTGTATAGAGCAGGCCATGTGCACTTAACAATCAGTGAAGTTTGTATCTCATTCTTATGAATCCCACTTACAGTTGGACATTTTTTGTTGAAACAGAATGAAGAGTAGGTGGGTCCTTTTAATATTTATTGACATTATAGCTTTCAGAAGAGGAAAGTTATCTGATTGTTTTATCAGCCCAAAGAAATTATCGTAAAGTGACTTTGACAACAGGATTTTTGCCAGAAAAAAAATTATTATTTCATTATATATGTCTTGGTCTGTTCAAGACAATGCAACAGAAGCTTATAAACAAGTGACTGTCTACAAAATTATATTTTAAAAAATAACTTTTATTAGCCAGATGTAATTGTTGTCCTTGAAGCTTACTGCTAAAATGTTCACCATTTCTAGTTGTTTTCGGACTCTGGGTGGCTGGTTCAACTCAGCTGTTATGACTCAAAACTCCTCTCCATGCTGACTGATTCAAACTGGCGTCTCTTAGCTTCTCACTGAATTGCTCTGCTTGGGAAAATTGCCTTTGAATTTCACTGAACTTCAGACTGTACTGACTGACTGCAAGAATGTCATTGTGTTTCCTGAACTCAACAGAACTGCATCTATTAAACTGCCCTTCACTTCTGACTCCCTTTGCACTGCTCTATAGCAGCCTCTCCTTCCTGGGCTGTTCTTGTGAGAGCTGAGTGTATTCTATCTCTGACTCATTCTGTCAAATCGTCCTCTGATTCAACACTTCCTCTGAGTCTGCCCCTCAATTAGATGTCACTTTCAAACATAGCTGCTTTCTTCTACAAACTAACAGACATTGTTAGAGATTAAGGAGTATAATAATGGCATGTCTATATTACAACCAGACCATACTGTACTCCAGCTGGATCATATCTTTGGATGTGATCCCTTATCTGAGCAGCCATGTTGCTGGATTAAAATTCCTCTACAGTTATTTTTTTAGTTTTGGGGGTCAAGAAAGCCGACAATCAAGATGGTGGCAGGCTTGGTGTCTGGATAAGACCTGCTTCTGGTTTGTGGACAGCATAGTTTTGCTGTGTTTTCACAGGGTCAAAAGGGGACAGGGGTATTCCTAGGGCCATTTGTGCAAGGGACCAACCTGTAGCCATAAAGGCTGTCATTCCATAATTTAGTCACCTTCCAAAATCCCCACCTATTGAGCTAGTATCTCAGTGGCTCAAATTTTCAGTTACGAATTTGCAGGGGGACCTGAGGCATTCTCATGAGCCACAGGAGGTACAAACTGACAGGAACACAATATGCAGTGGCACTCCCCACAGCAACATTAGACCTGGCAAAGAAGAAAAAGAAACCGTGGACTAAGTAGGAGAGGTTCAGGGGGCATATATACTGAAATTATGTGAAGTCATTTAAAAGCCCATGGTGCATTTCGATTTTATTTCAATTAGCACAGAGATAAGGACAATAAGTTTAGTGGGGAAATGGCTTAGTGGTGTTGAGATGTCTTCTGTTTATGGGCACTGTTGAATAGATGGGAGCTGTCTGTCTGCTTGGGGGGTTCTGAGAGTTAAAGGACCTCCTGTCCAGTAGAGGGCGGTAGAGGGAGTAAACTCGGGAAATGCTGACTTAGGAAACAGAATGAAACGTCTTGCTTCATTCTCTGTGATTTCTAATTGTTTCCCTTTCACTCCAGTTAATCTTATTACGTGTTTGAGGCTCTGACAAACGCTGTGATGATTATTCACTAAAGAGTGCACAGACACATACGGCATTGCCTCAGATTTTTGCAGAAAGGCCGTGAAATTGAGTCTCTAATCCCAGACTCGGAAACACTGTCTCGGAAAAAGATGTCTTTAAAAATAACATCTTTTTTAAGAGGTCTGAGACTAATTTTTTTCCTATGAAAGTGCCCAAGTACTGCCTGCCTTGTAAATAGATCTCTTACATACAATCTCTCCATCCATACATGAAGGAGTATTGGGATTACAAGTTCATATACATAATTAAGTTTTCTCAAAAATATTTCAGCTGGGCATCAACAAGTAAAGAGTCCTGCAAACTATTTTGATCTGATCTCATCTGTGCCTAGCATAAGTTTGCCAGATAATGGGCAGAATACCCATCTAAGTTTGATTTCTAGATAAATATTTTTTACTTTAACTAGTCCTTTGTAATGGGAAATTCTAGAAAATATAAACTGACTGGATATATGCTCTATGCTTTAGCAGAAAATATTAAATTAATATTGAAATGTTAGACATAGCTGGGCTTTCTGAATTCTTTTATGATCTGAACTCTATCCAGCAAAGTTTGGTCAGCTCAAGCTTCATTTCCTTCTGCTCCCATCATGCCTATCGAGAATCCTGGGGCACAGGACATGGTCTTCCCATTTGCCAAGTAGGAAAAGAAGTTACCCCACTTCCAGGCACTAAGGGTTTATGATTTATCTAAGTATTTAAGAGAGTTTTAAGGGAGTAAGACTCTAACATAAACTTAAACATCAAATTAGTCTTCATTTTAAACAGTCTGTTCAAATTACAGGCTAAAATTGAAACCTTCATTTTCTTATCCCCAACGTCTGTGTTTTTAATCTCCATTTTCAATTCTAAAAGGAGAAGTACTCTGCTTTAGTTAATAAGGGCTTTCGCTAATGAGGGAGACGCCAAGCAGAAGGTGAGAGCACTGCTACACTGCTGGAATTTAGTTTGTAGAAGATGATACACATTCAGAAGGGTGAGCACCGACCCTCACATCCAAGAACTGTTCTGGGTCCTATGAGATTTGTAATATTGTGATAAATCCTCACATGTGGAATAAACTTTTTAAAATTGTTTGGGGGCTGAGGAGAAGAGATGTTAAAGCGGTGTCTGTTTAAGCACGAGGAACTGAGCCTAGATCCCCAACCCATGTAAAAATCTGACATGGAGGAGGCAAGCACTGGTGAGTCCAGCAGTGAGAGGGAAGAGGGCAGTGACACGAGGATCCCTGGAGCTCCGTGGCCAGTATATACATGCACATAAATATGTATGTGTATAGTGTTTACATTTATACTACATTTTCTAATAATGAAACTTGTGTGCAAATCAAAAGAAAGTTACATAGAAATCCCATCATTTAATATGTAGGGCCAAAAAGTACCTAGCAGTGTGCAAAGTGAGAGGCGCGGTTTCTACAGATTACTGAAATGACTAGAGAAAACCCTGAAACTGGAGAAAACTATCAGCAGGGACATGATAGTCCCAGTACCTCAAATGCAAAGATGTCCAGGTCCCAGGTATGGGGTGACAGTACTTACAGGACTTTGTCTGCCCTAGATTATTGTTGCTGTGGACAACTATTATTACCTAGCATGTCTCATGGCTTCCTGAAACATCCAGAACTGCAGCAGCAATTCTGAGTCTGCTTATTAGATAGTCACTGGCTCATGGTCCCAGCAGAACGTTAGCATCATTTCTTCTCTCCCTGCCTGGCTTTGCTCTGACATCTAGCATTCAACTTACAAAAATAAGAACTTCAGTCACTTATTAGGATGGCAGAAATTATCCATATTTCCTCTCTATTATCTTACTGTTGTTTGCTTATTCTGAACATTATTAATACTATTTCACCGTGTTAGAATATTCCATGGCTCATGCAACCTCTTGTGATAATTCCACATTTTTATGTCTATAATAATAATAGCTCTTGACTCTAGCTGCATATGTATCAAAAGATGGCCTAGTCGGCCATCACTGGAAAGAGAGGCCCATTGGACACACAAACTGTATATGCCCCAGTACAGGGGAACGCCAGGGCCAAAAAAAATGGGAATGACTGGGTAGGGAAGTGGGGGGTAGGGTATGGGGGACTTTTGGGATAGCATTGGAAATGTAATTGAGGAAAATATGTAATAAAAAATAATAATAGTTATCATCATCATTATTGTTATTTGGATACATACATGCCATAATACCTGTTGTATATGGAAATCAAAGGACAAGTTGTGGGAGTTGGTTCTCCCCTTCTACCATGTGGGTCCTGGGGATTAAACTTTGATCTATAGGTTTGGCAGTAGGCACTGTTACCTAGCAATCCATTTCCTGGACCCCAAATCAACATAACTACCCCAGTCTGTATAGAGGGAAAAATACCAGTGTCAGTTGGTTTTCTATCTAAACCACATGGAAATATCAATCATATTATCACTTATTTTTTGAAACTTTATTGTGATACAGTCAGGAGATTGTTTTAAAAATCACACACACATACATGTGTGTATTGCCTACTGAAATCATTTTGGAACGTTTATTGACAGATGCTTTTGTAAGTTATCTGATAGGAATTGACCATCTGAGCAATGTCCGTCATTCACCTGAGATTCATTATCTGCAGTGACAAGTCAGAGGAGATATATTCCAAATGCCAGGAACATTTCCTGGTGAATATTTCCTAGGGAAATCTCTGAACACATACATAGAAGCCCTTTGCAATTCTACTGTTTTTACACATCTCTTAAAGCATTGTTAAGTTAGAAAGAAAATTCCTTATTGCCTCCAGGAGTACTTTTCAAGTGCATTATATCTGGATGGAGAGCCAGAAGAGAAGCAAGTATCTCAGAGGGAAATGTGTAGGGTTACGCCTGTCCAAGGCCAGACCAGTTTTTTTTAAAGGCCAGCAGACACATATGGTGCAAATTATTATGGAGAAGAGGAGATTTTCTCTGCGCTACACAGGACACTCAATTTCATTAGTTTTCAGAGGCGAAGTGGCACAGTGATGGAGAGCCTCGTCAATTCTTGGACAGTACTCAGCACAAGCCCCAGGTGTGCTACTTCATGGGCTTTAAACATCTTATTTAATCTCTCTGAGGTTCAATTTTCTCCTCTATAAATGAGGATAATTGTAGGCCCGACATCTTATCCTTATATAAAATAACAAATTTAGTGCCGCATTTCTCTTCTTCGGCTGCTGTAGCAAAATGCCACAAACCAGGTGACTTCATAAATATTTTTTTTCTTAGCTAGAGTCTGAGAAAGATCTGGGGACTCAGTTTCTGATGAAAATTTTTGTGGCTTGTAAATGACAACATTCTAGAATTGTCATATGTGAATATTTTGGTGGGGGTGTGTATTTCAAATAGCCATTTTTGATCCAAGTGATGCCTTGAATTTAGTAGATGTGTATTGTAGCTGTGTCCACATATGACTTCTTCCTTGTGCTAATGAGAAAGATGGGAGGTCAAGGAGGTGGACAACAAATAATGTCCCTTCTTATGAGGACACTAATACTAACATATCAGGGCTCTGCCATTACGGCCTCCTTTAACCTGAACCTCCTCTTTAAGGATCCTGTTCGACACTCTCACATATTAGTGCCAGTATCCAGGCATGAAGCTATCAGCATCTTGAATTAGTGTAAGCTAACAGTAACACACATGCTCATTTTATTTCACACTACATTGCTTTTCAGAATAGTGACATTTTAATTAATTATTAATAATGAACATTCTTCCAATACTTGGCAATTTGTAAAATGTTTCCCAGCCTGTAATTGTTCTCATGAAAGATGCCATAAGCCTTGTTAAGAGAGAAGGAAAGGGAAGACTGGGGAAAGGGAGGGAACAAATAGCTACAAAAGGGCCACAATGAGATCTTGCCATCTGAGTACAGGAGGGGAAGTAAAGCAGACATATCTCTTCCAGACCAGAGAAGCAGGCAAGTGATGCAAGGAAAGGTTAAAGGCAAAGTGCTACTAGGAAGAACAACAAAGCCACTGAGGAAAGCAGGGCTGGCATGAGCCTCCAGGAACTACAGGGCCTCACAGTCAGCAAGATGCTGACTAAATGATGTTAAGCTCAGCTAACACCAGCATGCCGGTCAGTGTAATCAGCGGTTCCCAACGTCTATTAGAAGTGGGAAACGAGCCGGATAGTTGTTCTGTGTGGACAAGAAGTCCATTGTCACAAAGATCATGATGGTCTGAAGTGCTATGGCTGAGTCACATGGTCTGAAGTCTTATTGTTTTCCCAGCCGTTGTGCAAGGAGGAAGTGTATTACATAGTGGTGTCATATGATGAGCACTGTACTTACTCATAGGAAAACAGTATGTTTAAAGTGCTGATAGTGGTGATGAAAATGATGGTTCGTTTACCCCTAGGACAAGTAGATTGTAGATAGCTAGGATGCACTGGGATGGAGACCGTGACTCTTGCGGTTAGCAGTGGGGCAGAAGATGCAGTATTCCTGTAAAACACCACCTTCTGCATTCCATCGTCACTAGAAGCCCATAGGGAAATAGCACAGAGCCGGAGGCTCAAAAGAGAGTTGTTTTAGAGATTTGTGAAATTAAAAAGCTTCTTGCAGCAAAGGAACCAGCTTCCTGAATGACGAGAGAAAGCCTCCAGAATGGGAGAAACCCATCACTAAGTGTACATCTGACAAAGGAATACAAATAAGTAAAATTTACTAAACAAGAAAATAACGGCCCAGAAAGCAAAGAGGGGTCTAAGGACCTGAATGAAGAAACCCTACAACAAAGAATACAAATGGTGAATAAATATTTTTAAAGTATTTAGCATCATTAGGTATCAAAGAAATGTAAATTAAAACTAATTTGAGATTCCTTCTCACTCATCAGAATGGTATCATTGAGAAAATAAATCAAAGCCACTGGAGGAAGAAGAATCCCCATTGGAGGGAGTGAAAACCACTGTGGATCCTGTGGAAATTAATGTCAAGGATGCTCAAAAAGCTAAAAATAGAAATATCATATGATTACAATTGCACTCCTGGGCATAAACTCAAAGGACTATGTCATACTAAAGAGTTACATATAGATCCATTTTTATTGCTGCTCTATTTGAAATAGAGCCAACCTAGCTGTCTGTCACCTGAAGAATGAATAAGGAAAATGCAGCACATATATCAAATGGAATTTTATTCAGCCATAAAGAAAAATAAAATTATGTGATCTGCTGGAAAATAAAGACAACTAGAAAATTGGAAGGTACCAAAGGTTTTAGAAAGACAACATCATGTGCTCTTTCTCATATGTGGACCCTAGGTTTATATGTATGGATTTACATGATATTAAGTTTGTGTAGATGTTGCAAAACTAGAAAGAGCTCCATAGGGGGCATGGAAAGAAGTTTTAAATGAGACAGGTAGTGAACATATCAGAACACATATGAGACGAGAATGGAAGTGGGAACCCTAGGGCAGAGGATGATGGGAGATCTTGGGCAGAGAAATGGGGGAGAAGAGGAGGTGGAGGAGAGACAATGAAAATCTAGCATGTGAAAAATGTTTTTTAATATCATGAATGAGGAAGGGTGTGTGAAGATGTACTATTGATATCACTCATTCTGTCTTTGAAGCAGTGTAGACCCAGAAAGCCTCACTTGGTCTGCAGAGCACTGTGTCTACATCATAAGAGTTGGATGTGAGGGTCACTATGTCCCTTTCCACTCATTTTTTTGAAGTTTTTTTTTAAGGATTCTAAGTTAGCAGAGTGGTGAAGCACATGTGGTGTTGCTTAGCTGAAAGCCAGGTGTGTGGGCTCAAGAGCTATAGCAGCAGGGCTCTCTGACCCAATATCTCTTTCTCTCTCATCATTTCTTGCCACCCAAATATCTTTCTCCTTGCTTACTTTTCCATAGACTCCTAGAAATCCCTTTTCTAGATTGCAGAATAATGTCTGTGTGTGATCTTGTTTCCCTGGGAAAATCCGGCTATACTGCTGGTAGATTTCCCATGCTCTGGTGGGTACATACATCTGTGCATACATAGGCAGGATTAACCAGACATAGTGGTTATCACAGAAGGAAGAGGTGAAGAAGAGGAGGATGAGGGCAAGAAGTTGAAAGAAGTAGGAGGGGAGAAATGGGGGGTGGGGTATATTTCACTGTACACATGTGTTGTGATTTGAATGTGTTTAGCCCACTAAGTAGAGCTATTAGGAGGTCTGTCCTTGTTGGAGTAGGTATGGCCCTGTTAGAGGAAATGTGTCACTGTGGGGGTGGGCTTTGAGACCCTTCTTCCTGCCTAGAAGACAGTCTTCTCCTGTTTGTCTTTGGAACAAGATGTAGAACTCTCAGCTTCTTCTCCAGTACCATGCCTGCCTGTAGGCTGCCATGGTTCCTGCTTGATGATAATTTACTGAGGCTAGCCCTACCTAGGACAATGTGTATGACATTCTCAAGAATAAAATAATTACTTAAAATAACAAAGGTAGATATTTTGGCCCGAATATGAATGAAACCAAGAAGAAAGTGGATGCTGATCAATATTTAGAAAAAAAAATAACTATGATTCTCACAGCTGCTAATGTTGCTTTAAGATCTCACAGCTGTGAATGGCAGAGATGGATCATCAATAGAGATTGGCTAACTCAGAACTGCCATGTTTTTTAGCTACCATATTCAGTTTCACTTTGTTTCCTACAAAGAATGGCCACATGTGAAATGTCAGCTGAATGATGAATCCATTTCAGCAACCATCTCTTTACAGAGAAGAAAGGCTATGCGGTTGATGTTTTGTGGTGCTTTCAGGTTACTGCATATCATGACTTTATATGCGGTCAAATAATAAAATGAATGAGCCATGAGAACCTTGGCAAAGGTAAAATACTTCTGGATGTGCAACAGCTAAACGCTAGCTTAAAGGATCCAAAGCAAAACAAAACAAAACAAAAAATTATGGTATAATCTTTCTGGCAGTCTTTACCCACAATGCATTGTGTAACTTCACTAAAGCCCTGTTCTGCATACCCAAGACTTAACACTCTGCCTTCCCTGAAGTAATGTCACCTGACACCACTGCATGTGCGGTGAGACCCCTCAGCTCAGGTTCAGCACGACTTTTCTGTAATGCTTTTACTACACATATGATATTATTTTGCTCTTGTAGAAACATAATGCTTTAATTATAGAAAACGAAGACTCTTAATATTTTCTTAACACCATCCCTTCAAACATCAAATCAGTATACTTTTGGATAATATTGTATGTTTGATTTTTTTTTCTTGAAATTTATTTCTTTCACATTTTGAGATTATAATATAATTTCATCATTTTTTCCATTTCTGCCCTTCAAAACCTCCCACATTCTCTATCTTGTTCTCATTCAACATAACCTCTTTTTTTTTAACTGTTGATATATTCCTAAATATGTGAGTATGGCCTGCGTGTGCATAGTGTTACTTGTATGTATATGTTTTCATGGATGGCCGTTTGGCATTGGATAACCAGTTAATGTACACTTCTCTGGGGAAGTTTGTCAAAGATTGGTCAGGAAGATTGTAAGTGCCAGAGGAACGAAGAGTTTGCTGTGATACTAGTGTCCTAAAAATGTCAGAAGCTACACTCAGAAAATCTCACCCGTGTGAGAGTCTAAACATGAGCCAAACAAGGATCCCACCAACAGATAGACTAACAGGGACTGGGAAAAGGTTAGGAGGCTTCCACCCTACACAATAAACCAAGGATTGCTGAGAGCAGACAACATAGCCTCTCCCAGGGAGGACCAACCTCCACTTAAGATCAAGACCCATTCTCATCAACCTGCCAGACGATAGTTCTGAAAAGAGAAGATTCAAAGCTAGCATCCACGTTGTAAGGAATGGAAGAAACATTTATTTTTCTCTGTCTGCTTACCTCATTCAGAATGATTACTTCCAGATCCATCCGTTTACCTGGAAATTTATTTCCTGCAGGTTTTAGCTGGTTTGAATTTAATTTTAAAAAATGGTAAATGAATTTTGGCTTGGGAATAGGACTGAATTTCCAAGAATTTCTGAATTAACATTTCTGCCATTTTCGACTCCACATTTATGTGAAGTAGTGTTTCCAGCACTGATAAATCTTAAAATAAAATTGTTGGTCACATATGGGCAATGTTGAAGGTGGTCTATACCGCGTAGTATAATATATCCAGTTGTTTAATTCTTTTAGTAAATATAAACCCATCTCATTAGGATGCAATCTGCTTCATCTTTAATCATGGGTAAGATCTATGTGTTTCAAGTGATTTCTTTAAGATACATCTTCATGTTTTGTTACAAGTAAATGTTTGATTGGTACATCTAGTTCATATTTCATATATTTTACCTTATTTCATATGCACTTACATCTGGAGCCGAATAAAACTTTCTCAGGCAGAAAGGGGTAGTAAATGGCAAGTATTTGGAACCCCTGACTTCCAGAACTAAAGGGTTTATTTGTAAAAACAAAAACAAACAAACAAAGTAGTTATAGATTGATGAAACGTCATCTCACAAGTAAAAAATTCTTTCTTGATTATGAAAACTGGGCAGATGACTAAATGCACTTGAAAACTGACTTTGAAATCAGAAAATAAACTTAGTCTTTTCTGCCTTTGTTTCATATCTGTCTATCACATTTCTAGACATATTTTTTCCAGTTATGTATCGTGGAAACTGCAGACTGTTGCCCTCTTCCTGACTGAGATCAGCTTCTGCAAAGAACAGGGACATCTCAATTGAATGATCTCAGCTGAATCCACGTCAAGATTATTTATGTCTTCATTCTCATTCTATATTGCCCATGTCTAAAATAAGAAACATCACAAGCACCGGTCCTGTGTGAACTTTGATGATTTGTAGTTTTAATTAAGGAATTTTAAAGTATCGATGCAGAGTAGCACAGATGATTCCAAACAAAACGTAATTACAGAGGAGGGGACAAGCCACAAATCTGATGTGAGACTGCCTGACTTAGAAAACGATTACATCCTGTATCCTCCAGGAAGTTTGCTTTCCATTCAAATGGTCAAGAAGCCTGAGCATCCTTTGTTTCCCGGAGGGAAGTATATATCTGAAATCTGGCATAACCCACTGGATGTCGGTGCATCACTCATGGAAGGAGAACAATGAAGAAAAAGAAAATACATGAAAATAGACATATGAATTTGGGGAGCTTACTTGCCTTGAGGGGAAAGATCCGTGGAATAACTATTAGCACCCTTGAAAATATTGCTCCCATGCCTCATTATGCCACCTAGATTTCCATCCTGTCACATTCGATGAGGTTTGTGCAAGCCAGTGATGCTAGGCCTGTCAGCCTGATAGTCTAATTTAGAATGACTCTCATGGCACCATTTGTAAAGCTTCCTGCAAAGCAATGAAGGGAGCCTTGGCAGGTGTTCTTTCTAACTCCATTTGTTGAGGATATTTTACGATTTTGGTGTGAACAGTGCTGTGCTCATGATGTGAAGGTCCATCTAGGCATCCTTGCTGCTATTCATGATTTTAAAACAACAGCCACGGAAACATCAAAAAGCCCAAGCTGAGCACAAGAAGTTGCATCTAACTCAGCTGGTAGAAAGTCGTGTTGTTTACCATGCATTCAAGTTCATTACCTTAGTTGTGATTTGCTGCAATCAGCTAAATCCACTCTGTTAATTCTCTTACTTTTCAGTAAGATTCTAATTGCATATAGCAGGCTGTCTTTTGAGCCCTGGGTGAGCTGGCCATCTTAGTTAGAGAAAGTGTGTATTGTTCAGAGATCAAACAGCAACTACCTTGTTACATCTGCATACTTGGTTGTTTTCCAAGGAGTTCCTGGAACTCCCAGTATCTTTCTGGTACCAGAGTGTGCAGACCTTAGAAATCATCCCTAGGTTTGTTTCACCCTTGGTTTGAGGGCACAATCAGTGATAGTCAAAGAAGGAAGACACAGGCATTGAAGCTTCTAAGTGAATAAAAGACTACAGCACAGTGATGCTGTTCTAGGAGACATTATCAGGCAGTAGCAATCCTCAACTATGGGAATCCTTGCAGCCCAAGGGGACACAGAGGATAATTTCCATATAAAGGAAGCAGATGAGTCACTACCCTTCCTTCTGCCTCCAGAAAATGCCTATGTTCTTCCATAGCTCCAAGCCATTCTTTCCCAGAAAGCTTTAGGGATGGCACAGCTGAACTTCTTGTGTTTAGTGGGCTAATTTCCCCCCACTCTCGGGCAGGTGTAATGTTTATTGTCCATAGACATTGTGCATCTTTGTAGAGAGCCTGATGGGATCCCAGTAGAATGACGCGAGAGGAAGAACAAAGATAACAGAGAGCCTCGGTATAGCCTCTGGTCCTACTTCCAAATTATTTCGGGAATGATCTCTTCCTCTTCCTGTAGCTCTCAATGTGCGTCCTTGTATTCCCACTGCACACCAACATTTCAGGCTCTGTGTGTCCCCTCCCCATGCATTTCTCTCCCTAGACAGACAAGAATAATTATTTCTCTTCTCATTTTCCTCTTCCTATGGCCTCTCTGTGAGCATCATTAGGTTACACTATTACATTCCAAGAGCTATGCACTTGATTTAGGTGAATTTGCTAGAAACAGCGCTAACCCTGCTTGATTGAAGAGAAACCTCACATTTGCTCTCTTGCTTTCCCTCCCTGGATTTCTCCCTCTAGTTGAGTACAAAGAATCTGCAATCTGCTTTCAGTCAACACTGCTGACACATCAAAGAAATATGACTTTAATTTTTTTTTCTAAGAAAAAATGAATCATGTAGTGTTCCCCGTACAGACAGTACCCTCCTCTGTTAGATGGCTGTGTAATCTAAAATCCTGGGTCCCATTTTTTTATGCCAGCAATGGTCAAATGATTGAGACTGCAGTGCAGAGCGCCACCACACCAGGACATGACCTCATCTGCTCTGAGAAACGGAGTGGGGTTGAGCTGGGTCAGTGTTTGCGGGAGCATGTTTCCGGTGAGAGCTGAGAAAATCTCAGGAAGGGACAACAATTTCTCATTCTGTTCAACAGCCGTCTTTGATGAGAACACTTGAGTTGAAAATTCAAACTAATGATAAGCTTATTATTATCACAGGAAAACCACTCAGTAGAAAACAGTTCCATCTTTTTATGAATAAGCAACAAGACACAACAACTATTTTTTTAAAAAAGAAGAAGAAGGTTCATTCATAGTTCATTTTAATGTCAGGAAGTGAAAATAAGTGAATCCATTTTTTTTTCTCCCCAAATGAATAATTACTAAGGATGGGTGGTTACAAGCAGAACATTTTCAGCTTTTTTTTTTGTACTGCTCTAGTCGTCTTTTCTATGATTCATCTGTCATTTTTTTAAAGACCTTCAATAGTCTTGTGAATCATCTACATACCTGTTTCCAAAGACTACCAGAGAAATGCAGAGCACTTGCTGATCAAGGTTCACAAACCAGAGAGCCAGCCGCACTTAGGATCCAGAATATCTCACCAAACAAAGCAGCACGTTCTCCAGTCACTCAGATGAGCCAGGGCCTTTTGTCACGTTGTGCTGAGGCAGAGGAGGCAGTTTGGAAGATAAATAATGAGAAATAGCACTTAGGGCTGGATTTTGTAATTATGTTCTGCCCACTAAAGGTTCCTATAAGCATCACCAGGCCTTGACTCTTTCAGCTTCTCATGACTCATGGCTGCGATACAGCCCACTGTGAGGGAGCTGTAATCCGAAAGCCAGGAGAACAATCTCCCTTGAGTGTATGTGCAGGTGGACGAGCCAGGGGTGGGTGTCTGAGTCTGTTTCTGTGACAGCAGGACTTCTGCAGGTTTGTTTCAGCTGCCAAAGAAACGACTCTGCTGAATATGAATTAGGCTGTGCTTTACCTCTTGTCCTTGGAGGTATCTCTATCAACACCACACACACACACACACACACACACACACACACACACACACAGAGAGAGAGAGAGAGAGAGAGAGAGAGAGAGAGAGAGAGAGAGAGAGAGAGAGAGAGAGAGCCCACCCAGCTATGCTCTCAAATAAGGCAGGTAGTTGCATTTTCTGGAATCAACACTGAGCAAAGAAACATTCTAGAGCATGTATGCTGTGTGTGGAGGATAGCAGAGAAAATAAGGAACAAAGAATGTGTATTATAAACCCAAGGAAATAGATGGAATAGGTGACTTAATGAGAAAAAATAAAATAAAAAGAAAAGCAACTAATACAAGCTACTAAAATGGACAGTGAATTATACCTGTAAAAATATGAATTGAGTAAGTGACCCTGGACATTCTCATGCAAAGAAAAAGGACGTGAAAGAAGAAATAAAGTTGACAACTGGGAAAACTGCAGGTAAAATATTAGGTCCCTGGCACATCTTAGGAGAGATGCACAAAAAGCTAATATATTTCTAAACTTTCCAGATATACCTGAATTTTTTGTATGCAAGGTAAATTGGTATCTTTGGGCTGTGTCTCCCAAACTGACATTCTTCAAAACTATGCAATGTCCACTTATATTCCTATACTTTTAAGGGGTGTTCTGGTTTTAGAAACGACTCATTTATGCCCTGTCTTTGAGGTTAACAAAGAGTACTAGCACTGAAAGGACCACAGAATGCCTCTATAACACAGCTACCTGTAGGACTTGGCTCCCATTTTCTCCAAGTGTACTTGAATAAGACTTTTTTTCTTTGTTTGTGTGTCATGTTGTATTTTGTCCAAGGACCATTGGTTTAGGAGTCCTCTGTGGGTCCTAGGCAGAGAAGCCCCCCCCCAAGAGAACAAGGTTGAGCCCTGCATCCTTCCTCAATTGCTAGTAGAAATGGCATCCTGCATCTTTCCTCAATTGCTAGTGGAAATGCCTTTATCAATGCTCCAAAAGAACTTTCAGGTTTCCCCCTAATTCTTCAATCAACCATCTTCTTTTGAATCTTTTCATAATTTAACTGTTAACTGTTTTATTTTTATTATTTATTTGTTATTATTACTATTTTATTTTATTATTACTTCAAAATATTAATGTCTTGCCATTGCCAAACAGGCTCCTATAATCTTGAATACATTTTCTGTGTTCACTGGCTTATTTATCAAAGACAATATGATAAGTAAATGAAGATGTCCTGATGTCCTGTAGATACAACTTATCCTGAGCAGTGGAGGCAGGGGCACAAGGGTCGATCGGTGCTTCCAAGAACTCCTGTCATACCAATACAGCAAAGGGCTGGCTACTCTTTTGGCGTTTCAGTTAGTGACAAGTAGTTTTGGTAATCACAGTTTAACTAAAAACTTAGTGGATTCTTATTTGTTTCAGATATAGCAATATGTGCTCAGTGGTTGCTAGAGTTTGGATCTGGAAGCCCCACCCCTACCCCACAAGGCTCTGACCTTGCTTCCAGATCCATGGTACCATTAGAGATGACAGGTTCCTTAAGAGGTATGAGATAATGGAAGGGTTTCCAGTCACTAAAAGCATGGCCTTGGAAGGGTTGTAATATTTAGGACTTCCTATCAGTTGCTTACCATGTTTTTTTGTTACAGTGCTAGGCATCTCACTGACACATTTGTTTCTCAGGTTGATGTGTAAAGGGTCTTTTTTGTTGTTGTTGTTGTTGTTGTTGTTTTGGTTTTTTTGAGACAAGATTTCTCTGTGTAGCTCTGGCTGTCCTGAAACTCAATTTGTAGACCAGGCTAGCCTCGAACTCAGAAATCTGCCTGCCTCTGCCTCCCAAGTGCTGGGATTAAAGGAGTGTGCCACCAACGCCCAGCTAAGGGTCTTGATATTAATGTAATGATTAATTATTAGCTTAAATGAACAATGTAAAAGTCACAGAAGACATTTATTAATAATTTTTGTTTGCTTTAAATAAAGACTAATATGTGTCCATACCTCATTCACTTCCGTGGAGAAGAATAAACTCATACTGTTAAGTATAATCAAGCTCAGCCTTGTGAATTAAAGTCCAAGTATTTGAAGAGCTTCGAACAACACAGCCTAAAATATTTTTAGGATGCAGGTAGTATTCAATGACAACTGGGTACATGGGGAAAAAAAATCACATCACTGGTGACAATTAATTCCAAGTTCATGACATAGAGTAGTGTTATCCTCCACCTTGGCCAGAAAAGGTCTTCTCTGCAGTGCTCAGTGGTTAGTGCAGAGATCAATGACTTGTCTAATGGTAAGACTGAGTGACTATTGAATGCTTAACCTTAAATGGGACATTTATATCAACACTCCCAAGCCTTTCGAAGCAGCTTATTCTGAGGAACAGGAGCAGTGATATAAAGGGCCATGCTTCAAAAACAAGCACCTGTGACACAGCTAGACCTAAACTGTGCCAGAGCATCAATACAGAGCAGGCAGAAAGAGTATCAAGAGGTGGAGGGTAGGGAGGAGCTCTAGGAAGTGCTGCTGTCTTCTAGATGGGCTGTGGCTCTTATAGTCATGGACTCTCAGATGCTATGATCAACTGCCTATGTCCTGCTCAAGAGCAAGCCAACAAGATCAATCCACACTTTAACAGGCAGCACTAAAGGACCTCAGTGGGTAAAGAATGAGGAGTAGAGACATGAAGCATGAAGGAGGGCATCATGCTGGGATGCCAGGGTAGAGTAGGGGGTTGAGGATAGAATATAATCAAGACATGTTGCTTACATGTATGAAATTGTTAAAGAATAAATAAAGGAGGGTGGATCAGGAGAGGGATAAAATCTGGACTGTAGAAAACAGATTAAATAAAACTTAAAAAAAGAATAAATAAAGGATTTTTCCATTTTTAAAAAATGAATTTGCAAGAAACCGAATAGACAGTGTGTATGCTGTGTTTGTATGCCATGATTAGTAAGCTCAATCTCACTGCTTTAGGACAACCAACAGCTCATTATGAAGCATTTAGTGCTGGGTGGTAGATCGGTGGAGAGTGAGTTTTATATGAAACCTCGATGTCAAAATATTTATGAACAGGGGAAAGTTTGATTTAAATATGAAATGAAGATATTTGCACTGCAGAAACAGCTCACGGTGCACGTGAACAGAGAACATCAAAGCGAGCGGGTAGGTGGTGGTCCACAAAGCATTCTTACCCTGCTACAATGAGTAGCTTTGGGAGAAGAAGTAAGAAATAACAGGAAAAAGAAAATAAGGTGCAACAAAACTCAATCCCCAAATATCAGGAATTCACCAAGTAATTGTAAGTGAAATAAGCAACGGGCTACCACTTTTGCTTACCAGATTCGTATAAAGTCCATGCATTCAGAGATCAAGCAAAACTGTCAAGATTATATTCACAGACAGTGTTTTCTAATAAAGCATCTTAGAAGTTAGCTTGAAAGCGTGCAGGCATTGAAAATGACCGTGTGCTGAAATAAAATAGTAAAAATTTAAAATAATTTCAATCAATACATTATCAAATGAATTGTGTTTGGTCCATACAGCAAGGAAGATGAACACACGATTAGAAAGAATGAGGATTTTCAAATCTTTTCAAGGAGTCACGACCTAGTGTCTTAGTTAGGGTTTCTATTACTGTGATATAACACCATGACAAAAAACAAGTTGGAGAGAAAAGAGTTTATTTGTTTTATACTTCCCGTATTGCTGGTCGTTACACCTGGATCTCATGGAAACATTTCCTCAGCCGAGGCTCCTTCCTCTCTGATCACTTAGCCTATGTCAAGTTGACACAAAATCAGTCAGTAGACTCTGACTTGTTACTAAGTGTAAACACATCTCACAAATATATCTTTATATAGTATGATTGCACTCTTGGGTGAGCATGCACGTATATATGTGTGTTTGTGCATGTATGAGTGTCCTTTGGTCTCCCACGTGCCTCATGGCTATCTAAAGTCCCCAAGTGAAGTAGAAGACTGGCTATAGAGGCTGCGCCCCTTCCCCATCCTGTATTACCCAGACACTGTGCTCTGCTGAGAGCCCCTTCCCTGGAACTGCCTAAACTTTCACTCTGGACTCCTTGCTTCTTCTGTAACAAGTTGTACCAGCCTAGTCTCAACTCAGTGGGCTAAGTGGCCTGCACAGCACTTCAGTGATTTTGATATCATCACCTCTCTCCAATGGCTTCCTATTGCACTCTAAGTGAAGTTTAAATTCTTAGTCTGACCCACAGGGACCTGTGCTATCTCAGCATCCCCAGTTTCCCACGTGTCTGCTGGGGTTCACCATCCTTGCCTCACTAGGCTCTAGTCTCTTTGTCCTCGGTTACACAGGAACACAATTTGTTAATGACAAAGTTCTTGTTCATGACTTCCAGTTATTCCAGAAGAGTTCAGAAAGACTCAGCTATTCTTTCAGATTTTACAGGACATTCTCAGAGAGAATTTCCCTAGACTTCTTCGATAAGTAAACTATGATTAGTTTTTCAGCTGGGACAGTCTTCTTTATTCTGTGGACTTTCCAGAGTTGGAGGTGCTGTGTGGTTCTGTGCTCAATGCTTGCCTCTCTACCAGAGCAACAATTATGGAAGGGCCATACTTTTAAAACAAAACAAACAAACAAACAAAAATAATAATATCATTTCTTAGCATAGTGCCTGGTGGGATAGGTATTTTTTAATGAAGGAACAAATGAAGAAATACTCCTAACTTCACATGCCTGGCTTGTGCTTTTGAAAAGCTTCCTTAGCACAATGCTGTAACTCAGAATGTATTGCAAAGGAAACTGGAACGCAAGCTCATGCAGCCATGATGTAAAAGCCTTTAATTTCATGATATGAACTTGTACTATGAGGACATGGGAACATCCCTTGATGCCATGCACAAAAATAGTCTTTTTCTTTCTCATTTTCTTTCCATCCATAGGAGACAGGGTGTTTCAACCCTGCTGAGCATTTGTGCTGCTAGAATCCCAGTTACCAGGGGAACCAGCATCCCCTTTTGCTAAATGATCCTGCCTTGACTCATATTTTATATCTGGTAAATTAGCATGCATACCCTTTTACCTTTATAAATAGGACCCCAGATGATCTGTTCTTACACCCTCCAAGTTTAGAGGTTCCCTTTAGATGAAGAAGGTGGTGAGACTCAGAAATGTAGGAGAACCCTCACCAAAAATAATCTGGGAGAGAAAGAAACAGAAATCTAATCCTGTGCTCATGAGTCAAGTGCTCTTTGAATCTCACAAAAGGTTTTATTAATGTGCACGCTGACCTCCCAAGCTCCAAAGCTACATTCATCCTGACCTCATTTCTCATTTCCACTAGAAACATCTGCGTGTTCATTAGACATCAGTTCCAAAAGGTTTCATATGTCTACGTATTAATTAAATTACTTTGATCATGTACAATCAAAACTGGGTGATTACAAAAGAAAGAGAAATGCATTAGATTCTAAGATACTAAAGATTTGAAATAGGAAATCGTGAGAAAGGATGGAGAAAGCACAGACCTTTTCTTAAGAGTAATGAGATGAAAGTGTTATTTTCTAAAGGTTATAATTTTCTGTAGGTTATAATTCTTGACCGTCTTTTACTCAGGTTTCCATGTCACTGTCTCTAGTGAGTATCACCAACAAGACCCAGCCAGCTTTTTGAATGTAGTAGGCTAAGATAGGAGCCTAGCACAACTCTCTCCTGAGAGGCTTCATCAGTAGCTGATGGAAACAGATGCAGAGACCCACAGCCAGACATCATGTGGAGCTCAGAGAGTCTTGTTGAAGAGTGAGGAGAAGGATTCCACAAGAAGACCTACAGAGTTATCTAACCTGGGCCAACAATCTACCAAGAATCATTCATTCAAGGGCTGAACCTAAGGCCCCTACACATATTTGTAGCAGATATGCAACTTGATCTTCATGTGGATTCCCCTAACAATTGGAGCAGGGGCTGTCTCTGACTCTGTTACCTGACATTAGATCCCCTTTCCCTGGCTAGATGGCCTTGTTGGACCTCAATGGGAGGGGAGGTGCTTAGTCCTGTTGTGACTTGGTGCCAGCAGGCTGGGTTGGTATGCAAGGGGGGAGGGGCTTCCTCTACTCTGAGAAGGGGAGAGGTAATGAGTGGGAGTGAGAGGAGAGGAGGGAGTGGGGTCTGCAATTGGGGTGTATAATGTGAATAAATAAATTAGTGAAAAAAAGTGAAGTTTTTGGAAAATACCTTAGTGGAAGCTCTCTCATCCACATAGCCTGTGGCTATTCAAAGACTTTATTTATTGAAAGAGAAACCTAAAAGTATCAGGGGATACAAACCAACATGTTAAAATATTTGTATTCATTATTTAAAGACTTTAATTTTAGAATAAAATTCTGCAGTGACATATTCTTAACATTGTGCGAATACTGAGATAGCTATAGGAAATAGAGGCACACACATGAGCCCAGACATTTGAAGGTGGATTGTTTCCCTTAGATGAATACAGCTCATTATTTCTCTGGTTACCTGCTAAACAGAAGAAAGAACATTTTCTACTGCACACACTAACTTCATGGATTTGACTACTTTAACTCCATACACACACACACACACACACACACACACACACAGAGGGGGAGAGAGAGAGGGGGGGGGGGAGAGGGAGAGGGAGAGAGAGAGAGAAAGAGAGAGAGAGATTCTCACACCATTAAAGACAATGTCTTGATCTGAAACCAAAGGTGACCTTCCTGCCTCAGGATCCCGGGTACAGGACATAGGCACATAGCATTGTAGCTGACTTTACTGTCAATTACATTTGCCCCCTTTTCTTTGTCTCATGCCCAATTACCCTGTACACTGTGGCTCTTATGTTGCCCCATTCTCAGAGATGGACACTGGCTATTCATTCTTGTCTAGAGTCAGTTTCTTCCTGTTTTACATCATGCATGCTCTGCATGGTGACTCTCTCGAAATTAGAACTTCTGCAGTAAGTACAATGTCCTAACAAACACTTCATTTATTTTTCTACTTCATCAACTCTAGTCTCCTCCCGATGACATCAAGTCTTCGGTTTTCCATCTTTATCCAGACTTTGTTTCTTCTTTTCCTTGGTGGGCACACTCAGATCCATCACTGTGGCCTCCCTACTGTGCTCCTCTGATCATATCTGCCCACTCCTGGATTATATCTGTTTGATTACTGCTCCAGAAGCCTGTATTTATCCCCCAGACCCACCAATTAAAATTCATCTTATAACTAAACTCATCTTAAGTGTTAACTTTTTATGACATCTGCCCCAGGCCTAAACATGTATTTACTTTTGTAACCTTACAAAAACTATCCTGCTCTTTAATGTGTATATAAAATATGAGAATCTGCTATAGCACTATATAAAGGATGCACTATTCACTCAGCATTTTGAATAGTTATGTATTATATATTAAACTAATATATTAATATCATGACTGATGTTATGTAACACAAAGCAGATACAAAAAGTAAGGCAGATAAGGACAACTACTCTCATGGCCGTTAGTTATGGTGGGAAAAGACAGATTGCATCCTGGGAAAGGTGAGAAGTGTAAGAAAATGAGGTCATAGAGATACCAAACTTCAGAACTTGAAACCCAAGTGGTAGGGAAAATAACCTGATGATTACATAAGTTCCTCTCAGCCTTCTCCTCCTTCCGCACTACCAGCATAGGTGAGTGGATTTGACTGCAAGTACACTGGGCCATCTTAACCTTATAGTGCAGAAGGTTTGCAGGGACAAAGGAAAGCAGAAAAGATAGGCAGAACCTTGGGATGAAGTGATGGCATGTTGGGCCAGGGGGATAGAGATGGAGATGGAGCAATTATTTCCTGTCCTTGCACACGACTTTTCCCACTGTGTTAAAAGCATCATCTACAGATGCCCTGTTTTTACCCTTGAGCAATTCCATATGGAAAAGCACACAACAGCTATTCCACACACATCTGCCAACATGATTGGACTGACTGTTACCTCTGATTAATTTTTAAACCAGGGGTGTATGTAATGTACTAAGCTGACCATTGTTTTTGTTAAATATTTCTCCATAATCACGATGGAAACTTGAGCAATTTATTTATTTATTTTTGATTATTCCTGGCAAAGGTATTCAGTGAACATAAACCAGAGATACTAAATTGAGCCTTGCTAACATTTTTCAGTGTTTAAATGTGTCCTCAGTGTGTTACTGTGTTTAAGGACTTTTAATTAAATAAAAAAATTCATGGCAATGTAAGAAAGTAGAACATTTTTCTTCACGCAAATATATTTCCTTTTAGCCCGGCATGAGTGCTTGTTTCTATATGGATAGTACAGTAATGCTTCAGATGATTATTTATTCCCGATGTATAGTTTTTGAGTGGGATGTGCCAATGATTAAAAACCTGCTAAATCTCAAGACTGTGCTTGCGTACGTAATTCACTTGTCTTTTTATAACTTTAACTCGACTGCTTGAGAACCAAGTTTTCACAAGTAACTTTTGAAAGAAAAAAAAAAAAGAATGAAATGGTTATAAGAGACTGGCCCACAGAAATGAGCTGAACAGAGAAAGCACTGGTGTGTTCTTCTCAGGTTAATTGGGCAATGGTTGGGAAACTAGGGGTGCTCGGTTACCAGTGTAGAGCTCTTAAAAATCCATCAAGACAGAGAAAATGAAAGAATAAACATGGAAAAATAATGACCATAAGAGCAATTTTGAATGGCTACATATTTGAGTTTTTCTTTAATACATCACAATAGATTTATTTTATCATTTATTCAAAGCAATGCAAAGCTCTGTAGGGTTTTTTTGTTGCTGTTTTGTATTGTTTAGGGATATTATTTAGAATACATGACTAAAGGTCAAAATTTGTTTTCTCAGCATCAGAGTCTACCACTATGAGTGTCAATTTCCAGAAGAAGCTCTGTGTGAGGAATCTTCTGCAGCAAGATCCACTCCTGTAATACTAGTTAAAAACAATGCATTTCTAATCAAATAGATGGGTGACAAAAATAAATAAATAAACAGATAGATAAATAAATAAATAAATAAATAAATAAATAAATAAATAAATAAAAGCTATGCCTTCAATTATGGATATATCAGAATCACATCATGATCTGGCAGAATTGTTGTGGTAGAAACGGTCTAAAACCCACAAAGTTCAATTTTACAGAGAGAATTTCTATGACAAGGGAGGAAAGAACAACCCAGAAAGGACCCTGTGCCCTGTGGCTGTGATTCCCTGCTTAGCTGACCTCTTCTGAGGCAACAATAGGAGTCAGACTCAGTCTTCCCAAGGCTGAGGCTAATTCCTATTGCTTGTGTCCTGCTGGCCAGTCTAATTTTTACCATTTGCGTGGGGCTACTCCATTAACTGAGCTGTAGGAAAATCAAATACCACATTTCTAGAAATTAACTAAATTTCAGTAAGTATTCTAAGCAGGTCACAATACCCATAGTTCTATCAGGTCCACCCTGTCATGGTAAGTGGGGCACAGGGCAGTTTACTAACAAATAAGTACCACAGAGCTACGAAATATAATGCTACCAGTTCATGCAGAAATGCGAAGATGCTTTCCAAATTGCTTTGCTTGTGACTACAACTACAATGTAATGAACATAACATCGTAACAAGGTTTAAAAGCCAAATTGTGTTCTTAAAGATCAGTGGTCAATAAAATTCTGATGATCATTTCTTGTCTCTTGGAATAATAATTACTTACGTTTCAGCATTAGGTACAGTTTGCTAATTTGGAGAGGTGTGTGCTTTTGTGTGTGTGTGTGTGTGTGTGTGTGTGTGTGTGTGTGTGTGTGTGTGCGCGCGCGCACGTGCCTGCATATATGTGCACACATGTGCACAGAGGGTAGATGCTGAGAGTCATTCTCAATCTCTACCTTAGGTTTTGAGGCTGGGAGTGTCACTGAACCTGGAGTCCACTGATGGTCTGGACTGCCTGGCCAACAAGCCCAGAGACCTCCCTTCCCCAGTGCTGAGATTACAGGGGTACATGCCATGCTTAGCTTTTATACACAAGCCAGGGATCGGAGCTCCGGCCAGTACACTTGCAGGGTGAGCACGCTGTCCACTGAGCCTGGCCCCTGACCTGGAACCATACCGTGTCGTATGAAAGACTTTGCAGTTATCTTGACCTTATTTCTATTCCTAGTGTCATCAATGCAGGGCTTGTGATAGCTGACAGGAGCTTGATAATATCTGCAGAATGAAGGAAGAGTTTGTTACTTGAGATGAAATAAAGTTTGTGTCCTGGAAATGCTGAAGGCTTTTTTAGTAGGGTCATCAAGTAGGTCTGAAATATTTTCTAATGTTCCCCCCAAAGATACATTACATAAGATGAAGCATCGTGGACACTCATGAGTGGTCAGCTTCTAGATGAACTTACTGTCTGTATAGGTGTTGTAGGCACTGAATTGCAGTTTTTAAACCTGAAACCCCAGAAATACTTAATATAAGATATAAACTTTTTGTCTGGCAATAAATCAGTTTCCTACTTTTGAGTTCAGACAGGTGTAACAATCGAAGATCGATGTAATCATCAAAAGTATAAATATTTGTCAAGCAAAATATAAATAAAACTTGATTTAGCTTTCTCATATCTCAGTTATTTAGTTCTCTTCTATGGTCTAAGTGCCTTTTCAACTGAGAAATACTCAAGCTAAGGAATTTATATGTGCTGCTGATCAGTAAATTAGCAGTTTGATCCCAGCGCAAATATTAACTTACCTCCATTACTGCATTTATCGGTTTCACGGAATAGTATCGGATCCTGAGCAGCTGCACTGACTGTTCAAATCACGGGTTTCCTTACAAGCCCTTAAATGTTGATGGAGCGGTACTGATAGTCATCCATTTCTAATCTCCATTATAGAAGACCCTATTCAGAGAACCAAATTTAATAAATGTTCAAAGAGAAATATTCAGTGTTACATAATTCTTTTATTGATTATTGGCATTTTCTTCTATAATGTGAACAGTGTTTAGTTCATGTATGCAGGCAACCTGAACAAAAAAAAAAAGAAAAAAAACTTGCCCCTGCCTCCAATTCATCTCAGGTTATGTTTCAGTAATACTGCTCTAAATCAAACAATAATCTATAATTCTATCATAGTTAGCTTACACCCTCAACATGGCATACCTAGGAAGAGGGACCCGTGACCAGCAAATTAGTTTTATCAGATTGGCCTGTAGACATGTTTGGGGAGACATTTCTTCATTTATAATTAATGTAGGAAGGTTCACTTTCCTACATTAATTAAGGGTGGTGCCACCCTTGGGTAGGTGATCCTGTGGTTTAGAAGAAAGCAGACCAAGTCCTTCACCGTGGGAGTAAGTCAGTAAGCAGTGTTCCTACATGGTCTCTGCTTCAGTGACAGCTAGCTCCAGTTTCTTGCACTGAGAGTTTGCCTTGACTTTTCTTGATGAAAGAATCTAAAAGTAAACCAAATACATTCTTTTGTCTCCAAGGAGCTTTGGGGGATGGTGTTTATCACAATCCCAGAGAGCAGCCTAGGGTGACCTCACCATCTGTCTCACCGGTGCATCTTTTGCATTTCCTTTCCTCTACCAACGCTGAAAATTATGGCAGCCATGACAGAGCTGGTCTCCAAGAGCTCACGGTTATAAAACCCCGAGAAGTATGTAAATCTTCCTGATGACGTAGCACAAATCAGGATTGTTAAAATACCTACCATAGAACTTAATGATTAGTTGGAAACAGTCTTGTCTTGCTTTCCCTGGCCCGGGTATCAGGGAGAGTACTGGGACAGTACTGGGACAGTACTATGTAGTAGTGTAATCTGTATGTGTGCTTTCACAGGTTACCATTTGGAATTGGTGTGCTCCACTGAGGAAGACTGCTTCTCCCACTGCCAGCATTAGTTGTTTATTGTTCTTTGTGTAAGGTTGACTTCTTTGGGTCTTTACACCTTTCCACTTTGGCATGTCAATTGCTGTTCTTGTTCAACTCGTGTTTGTAATGGCTGCCATGTTGGTGGGACTTGATGGGTATAGCTTCTGACATTCCTAGGAAACACAATCTCACAGCAAATTCCCTGATCCTCTGGCTCCTACAACATTTTCACCCTCTCTTCCACAATGTTTCTTGAGTCTTAGGTGCAGGAGGAGTTGTGTTGTGACATAACCTTTTGGACTTGACTCCATTCCTTTGTATTTTAATTAGCTATGGCTTTCTGTAATAGTCTCAGTCTGTGGCAAAGAGAAGTTCACTTGATGAGGCACAAGGGATAGACTTAATGTCTTCTATTAGGAGAAATGTTTAGAGTATAGTTAGGGATTGTGCTGGCTTAGTAAATTAGTGGTTGAAGATAAACCTTCAGTAATGATGACTTTACTAGCACTGAGTTATTAGCTTGGATTCCAGTGCCAGGCATGTTTTACCTATTGTTGAGCTGGTCTTAAGTCCAATTAGAGAGCAATTGGTTACTGCCAAGGTATGTGTGCCACTACTGCACACTTACAGTTATTTTTCCATGTTGTTTATTGTTGTGGTTCTTAGACATAGCTGGGTAGAACTGTTGTTTGCTTCCTTTCTTTGGAAGAATGCAGGGTACCCTCTGATATCATGAAAACTGGTTCTTGGGGAGGAGACACTCAGGTTAGTTCCAGCTCAGGATCCTCTGGGCTGTGTGCATGAAGTACATGGGTTTTGCAACAATAGGAACTTACTGTCCACCTCTAGCAGTCAACCAAGGGAACTAACAATAACATGTAGTGTTTGAGGGAGTTTCTTGGATAACTCTGACCAAAACTCAAACGAGCTTCTCATGCCTGGTGTTGGGGTTTTATTAGATGGTCTTTGGCTCATGGAAGAAGCTTTGTCAGGGCAGATGAATGACAAAAATCTCATTTAAAGCATATATGTATATTAATGCACAGACTTAAACATATTATAAGGTTTTAATATTTAGATAGATAACAGTATGATTTAGTATGACTTTCTCAGATGTGTGCTCTCCATCTGTATTTATTTCCCATCTCCTCTCTAATTAGAGGCCCCTGACATTTCACCAGCTAGATCATGTGTGCTTGCTATTCCTCTCTCTATTGCTGCCCCACCCAAAAACCACAATCTGTGCCTGTCTTCTTTGCTTTCCAATAGTCCACTCTCTCTCTCTCTCTCTCTCTCTCTCCCTCCCTCCCTCCCTCCTCCCTCTCTTCCTCCCTCCCTATCCTCCCTCCCTCCCTTCCTTTCTTCCTTCTTGTTTTCTTCTCTATAAGTGGAAATAACTATGTGTTTGGTTTTTTTATTGTTTATTTATCTGGCCTGGGGAAAATGTAAGCTAAGTAGATGCTGGGGGGGCGGGGCTTTAAATTCAATGTAAATGAGTGTTGTAAGCATTGGAGGGGGTATTAAATGAGATAGCCTATCACTAGATTGTCTCAGATACTCTCGGTAGGAAAGTGGGCATGTGCAGGTTTCAGGAGGACTGTAGTAGCTGCCTTTTTGTGGATTGCAGGATTGCAAGAGCTCACAGAAGATTTCTGCTGGCCAGTTCACCAGTGTCTGGGTGTGCTCCATTAGCTCTGCTGTAAGGAATGCCACTTGCTCTCTGTGTGTGCTGTGAGGCAGAACAATAGGGCACTCTCCTCGGGAATAGCTTCCGATTCCCCCAAAGTTCACTCAAAGCCCACATTTTTTCCTCTCTGAATAATGTATGAGCTTGATTCACCCATGTGCTGCTAATCTAGCATGGAGGAAACTTCCAGCAGTTTCTGCCTTGTCTGATGTCACTGAAAAACCTCACCAGTTCAAACAGGAAGACTGTTTGGGCAGATTTTGACAGAGAGTTTGATGAAAAGGCAGGTGAGGAAGAGGCCCAGAGGGGTGTGTGTGGGCAGGGAAAGGGAATAGCGTTGAGTTTGAAAGTCTTCTTATAGCAGGGGCTCCTGATAGAGGTAAACCTGGCTCATTGGGCACCGTAGTAAGCCAGGATTTTGTTAAGGAAACCCCTCCTACATTATTCCCTTTTATAGCATAAGGCCCAAATAGGTATCAGCTCTTAAGCCCTGTATTATTAGTAATAACCTGTATGCTACTCCTGAGGCCACAGTAAGAATCATATTCTCTCACATTTCTGAAAGTAAACCCTAAAATAAAAGGCACAACACCCATTGTGCCTGCTTGAGATGCTGGAGGCTGGACTCTACGTCAGTCTTCATCATCTACGTCAGTCTTTATGTCCTTCTTTTAATGTCATCACTCCTTGGATTCATGGCCCACTTGAATCCTGAATGACCTCATCTTAACTAATTAGACTTATTTCTAAATAAGGTCACCTTCTGAGACTCCGGGATGACTTGAATTTGGAGAAATGTTATTCAATCCAGTACAACCTAAAAGAGTAGAACATGACCCTTGCTTTATAGATGTCTAGGCAGGCTTCTGGACCTGAGAAGTAGGCTTCGTGCCTATTGCTCATGAGAAGGACAAAATGGAAGCCTCAGAGGAACACCTTCCACTCACTCAGGTGAGGGATGAGGTTACCATGGCTACACAATTGCAGGCATGCTACGGAGGATGGCATCCCTCCAGATCATCCTTCAAAACACTCTTCAACACTCTTCGCTTAACTTTTCCCCCAGAGATGCATTGTTCAGAGGAGAAACCCTGTCATTCAACATAGATTTTTTTTTTATGGATTTGGTCCATCTTCAAACTCTGTAAGGTCACTGTCTCAGGATCTGTAGGTCAGGAAACAGAATCAGACATTGGAGAATCATTAAAATCTCAGGTATTAGAACGAAATTCAGGGGCAAATTAGGCACTGCAGTTTGAAAATAGTATTTTCAGTTTAGTGCTTAGCTTCACTACTCCATAGGTAAGAATGTCTAAGAACAAAACCCTGAATATTTGCCTAGTGGACTTCAGCAAGCTAGAAAAGGATGCAACAGTTGGTAAAAGTGCTTTCTGCTCTCCTGTGGGATTAGGAAATCCAACACCCTCTCCTGCCTGTGTGGGTATGGTCTCTCTCTTTCCCTCCACCCCCAACCACACACACACACACACACACACACACACACGGGTTCGGGGGGGGGGGCAGGCACATGTAAATAAAAATGAGATGAATGTTTATGAAGGACATTATTGGAGAAGCTTCAAACAAGTCTCACTCACTGTAGTTTCCTTATACAGTTCTAACAGAATACAAATTCAGTGATTTGGATGCAATAGAAGTTTATTTACGGCCTGTGAAGCCCACGATTTAGGGCATATGTCTGATGAGTCTTCTTGTTGAACATGAACATGGTAAAAAGCAACTCATGAGAAAGAAAGGCAGATAGTTCATCCTTTTTATGGTAGAAGAATTCAGACTCAGTTCCTTATACATCCTAGACAACCACTGACCTATACCTCAACAGGAACCTTTCACTGGGCAATCATTTCTGAGGTAACTCACTAACACTGTCTAGTGATATTGTAACTAATCCATTCTCTAGGCTTAGACTCTCTGTTTTCAATGATTACATCTCAGGCTTGATTCACTGGGGAGAATGAATTTCCAACACATGAACTTTTGGAGTACCTTCAAACCACAGCACCCCCATGATAATTTTGTCTCAAGCTCTCCATGAAGCTCAAGGTGACCTCTTTTCACAACCTCAACATCTCATGTAGCATCTTGGCTCTGTGTTGTCCTTTGCTTGCTTTCGCCCTGCTTGGGTTTGATAAGCCATCTGAGGGTGGAAGAATGTGAGGGGGTGTGAAGTGACAGCACTATCTTCTGCTGTTCCAAAGAACACAGCGGCCCTCTCACATCCAGCAGTGTCCAGAGGAAAACAGTGACCACATCCTTTATGTGACTCACCACAGATTTGCATGTAAGAGCAAAACTCCTCCAGCTTTCTCCCTTTGTCTGGAACCTTCATGGACTTAGCATCGGTATGCTATCCCCTGTTAGTTGGAATGTTTTCTGTTGTGACTAGTAAAACACACAGGACAAAGTGCACAGGTTCAGTACAGTCCAACAATTAGATTGTAAGACTCTGTAAAAGTCTTGAGATTCTCAATAATTTTCTGATAAATGTGTGCTTTGTAAGTAAAGTTCAAAAGGATAAAGAAGTTTGAGCCAACAGCATGTAGCCTCAACTCACAGGCACTCCTGCCTAGCCTCCCCTCAAACACAGGTTCTGAACCAGCTCCTTCGCCAGAATACCATGTGACTGACATCAACTTTTTCTTCTTGCAGGGGTAAGGACATAGAGATGTGGGGAAGGGTCAGAGTTAAAGCTGAGTGTATTCTACATTCACAGTTACAGCTTCCAGAATGCTGTGAATGTGTCCAGCACCCAACTAGAAACAAGAACTACCATGGCAAGTTGAGAAGATATTGCCAGAAAGGAAAAGACTCTTGCTCTACCTTTGGGATAAGGTTCTTTCCATTTCCATTTTAGGTTTTCCCTTGGATATACAAGTTGCTTACTGACGCAGTGCAGAATTCTTGCAGAGGGAATGGACTTCGCAGTATTGCCACACTGATTTTGCACACACATATATAAGAACAAGGGCTGGGGAAAAAATCCTCAGAAAGGATCTAACCTGAAGCTTGTCATGTTTTCTTGGCTTTGCAAACTCCAGATGGAAGGAAGACACAGTAAGCCTCAATATGATAAGGCATTAGGAAACAAAGGGCCAAACAATAGTATTGTTTGAGATGTAGTAAATCAATCCACCAGTATCTCTAAATAAATGTTTATGAAACCACTTCAGTAGTATCTATGAAAGTGCCATGCCCTGAAAATCTTTCAGTCCGAATTCTATTCCTCCTGAGACCTCCAGAACATTCTCAAAATTGACTACGGTCAGAGCAGCTTACTGCATTTTCTAAAACAAAAGCAATGTTGCTCTGTTTGGAAGTATAAAATAAAACAAATTGATTGGAAAAGATGTTATAACAATTATTGTTTGTTATATATTAATTCTTGTTTTTAATCTAAGATTTAGTACCTCACTAAGCTACCCAGTGTTCAGTTCTTATACATTACTTCTGAAATATCATAATTACATTCAAAACTCAAGCTTGGGGGATTAAATGACTTCATCAGCTACCAGGATGTTCCTAGACAAGAAACCAGGTAGAAGTTGGTGTTGTTTTCTTCCTATGTCATTGTTTCAGAAGAATATCATGGCAACCACTGCACAGCCGCCCAGGTAGACTCCCACAGAAGAGCAAGCACAACCAGCTGAGAATGTGGGGGAGGAAATCCAAGCCAGACCGTGCACTTGGGCTTTGGAGAAAACAGTTGCCAAGTCGAAAAGCCTTTAACAGACTGCATACCAACTGCTTCTTATACCATCCAGCACTTAAGCCTGCTACACACTCATGCCCCACAGCTTCATTTCCAAACACACTATCATCCAGAAAATTGTGTTCACATACTCACTATACAAAGTGTAGGGGATCCGTTCTGTTCTGAAGGTCTGCAAATGAAGACCAGAGTCTGCGGTTCTACCATGAGGACTTTACCAGGATTGACAGGGCTGCCTGGTAAAGAAAGGATCTCAAACATATAAGACACACGGTGGTACTCTAACTGAGCATCGCAAGGGGGAGAGGAGGATGCACCTGACATAAAGTATCTTCTGCCTGGCCAGGAGGAGTCTTCACAGTCCAGCTGTAATTCCGAGGCTTGTGACATTTATTTTTAATGATTTTTATTTTATGTGCATGGTGTTTTGCCTGCACGTATGTCTGTGTGAGTCAGACTCCTGGAATCTTACTTAAAGACAGTTGTGAGCTGCCATGCGGGTGCTGGGAATTGAACCCCATCCTCTGAAAGAGCAACCATGCTCTTAGCCACTGAGACCCTAGTGTGTGATATTTTGATAACTTTCTGGAGCTCTTTGCTTTCCTCAGTATGAGAACAACTACTTGAGTAGCCACGATTGGCCACACAGAAAGAACATACACAGAGAGGGAGCAAGTGATAGGCATAAGTCAGTACTGGAAAGCAAGAAAACCAAACCTCAGAATACACTGGCTTGAGTAAAATCTTTATTATAAACAGAACAAAACAAAACATGGAAACACTTGCAAGTTTCAAGGTCCTTCCAATCTTTGAATGCCAGTGGAACTCATCTAAAACCATGAACTAACAGGGTAGATTAGTGCTATTTGTAAAAAAGTGCTTTACAAACTAGGGCATTGGTTTTCTTGTCATTAGATCAAACTCCTCATTAGTAGAGTCTAACTAAAGCCCCAAAAGTTAAGTGAGTTTCAACAAGTTGTGTCACTTTCAGAGACTGTCAGTCAAGTCCAACAAATACCACACACACACACACACAAACACACACAAACATACACACACACTCACCTACAACGGATCTTCTTAGGCAAATTCAATTAATTAGTTACATGGCTGTAGAGGTGTGGGTTCGTTTCTGGCCTCTCTAATTTAGTCTAGTGCCAGTACCATACTATATTTGTTACTATAGATCTGTAGTATAATCTGAAGTCAGGTATAGTGACAGCCCCAGAATTATTCTTTTAAGCAAGGAATAATGAACTACCAAGAGACTAATTTATTAAGGCCACTTATTAAAGTTTGCAAAGTTAAAAATTAACATAGATACACTCTGCCTGTGGGTTTGCTGGTCACATGGTACATGCCTGGTACTAATTGAATATGAATGCATTTTTTGACTGGCTATTTCTCAGAAATAATGTATAACTCAGTCAGTCTTCCAGGACACAAAATTGTATTATTCATAATTGGCACGTATTTTTGGCAATGGGCCATATGGTAAATATTTGGAGGTTTGGGACCATATGGTCTCTGTCAGCACTTTTAAGTGTTCCCCACTGCAGTGGGGAAGCAGCCATAGACAATGTGTAAAGTAGGCACCAGTGGATTCCAATAAACCCTTGCTTACAAAATGCTTAAGCTGGCTGGGCTTGGCCTGTGAAGACAGAGTTTGCTGCCCTCCAATATCTGGGCCTGGAGGGTGAGAGGTTTAGTATCTGTGAGTTCTGGGAAGTATTTAGTGTCAAAATGAGCTAGCCACACAAGGGTCAAAGAAGAAAGAAGTCTTCACTATCTATAAATTCAGAATATTTTAGGTACCTCAGTATTCTACCAAGGCTCCTTTGGAAAGCTTCTCAGATCGCTGTGTGTGAGAGACCTTTCCAAACTCATCCTGCTACTATCTTTATACTTTCTTCATTTAAGATAATGGTACCATTGAACATAGTGTCATTTCTTGCATCCTTGCCACCACCATCTTGAAAAACAAAACAAGCAAACAAACAAACAAACAAACAACCCTGAACCTCATTTGATCTGGTGATATAAATGGCAAAGAATGTGCATTTTCAGTTTAGCCTCATTGTGACATTAAATACAATAAATATTGTCCAGTGCAATACATCTTGAGTCATAGGGACATATGGCTTGGGCTCAGGAGTGTGTGTGTGTGTGTGTGTGTGTGTGTGTGTGTGTGTGTGTGTGTGTGTGTGTTTAAAACAGAAAACAATGCCATCTGTCTAAACAGTAGGCATGGTGCCAGATGCCAATCTGACTAAGCTATACAAGTGAATAGGAATGAACTTCAGCCTCCACTTCCTCCTCCCCCAAGAATCTATTAAAAGACTGAAAGAGCTGTTTAGCAGCAAGGACTGGGACACGATGCTAAAGTGCATTTTCTTGAACAACAGGAGCAGCAGCTGCCAGAGCCAAGCCAGTAACAGTTGTCCACTATGGCTTTGCCCCGGCTCATCCCAGGGCTCAGCAAAGGAACCTCTCCGGACTTCCAGGATGTGGATGTTGGGACAGGAAGTGAAACAAAGCATACATTATAGAAGCATGGGTGACAGCTGTGGGGATGTGGAAACCGCCTTTGTCAGTCTAACGGCAGAGAGAGACTGAGATAAGAGAACATAAGCCCACAAAAAGTAATCTCTTCTCCATGATACCTGTTATGTAAAATTTAGGGAAATGAATGACGACATGGGAGCATTAGCATTTGATGTATGTTGCAGAAGATGAAAAACTCCTGGGGACTCAGGTTTCCTGAGATACCAAAAATAATGTGATACCAGTTTTGTAAAAACTGGGAAACTACATATTAACTTTACTGTGCCTATATTACTTATTATATTAGTCCTCTTGTTCTCCCATTCAGTAACTGGAGGAATTACCAAAGTGTGGAGCATTTTTACATTACATATTAGTAGAGTATTTTTACACCATAAGCATCTATTAGAATATCAAATACTTACGTGTCTACCAAACAAATCCATTGATTAATAACATGCCTGCCGTTTTTAGAAAAATAAAAAAAAATTAAAGAAATCAAATATGACAGGTTGGAAAGATCTCCTAATTTCCTTTACTGTGCTCCCAGAGGAAATTCAAGTAGTTTCCATTTGGCATACATTTTTAAGATCATATTTTATAATAGTACTACAGGATTTCTCTATATATGTAAACACATAGAAAAATAGAATCTCTCCATACATACAAATATATATGGATATATACTTCTTACATATATTTATTATACCTCTTGTATGTATAAGTAATATAGGCACAGTAAAGTTAATATGTAGTTTTCCAGTTTTTACAAAACTGGTGTCACATTATTTTTGGTATCTTTCATTCTACAACAGTTGATTTTAATGTACTAATTTTCCCTACGTTTTGAACCGTTTTGCTCTTAAATTTTCTTCCTATACCATGAGGGCACGTAACATTTTCCAATACAAATTACGCAGTGCTAATTTACTTCTTTCCATTTTCTGGCACTGGTTTCCTTGGCTCCGTATCGGTCAGGTTTACATTAAGCTGTGACTATCTGTCCTATCCATTTCCCCGCTGTACTAAAGAGCCAAGCCAGGATCACCAGAGCAGCTCCTTCTGAAGCACCAGCTCTTCTACTAAGAAGGACCAAGTGGCCCAGGGCACTTGCTGGGGAGGCTCCTGCTGGGCTGCGAAAGGCTGCTGTGGATCCCCCAGGAGTCTAAACACTGGAGGGAACCTTGTCTCTTCTTGGGAGGCTATGATTTGTGGTGATCAGATCTCAAGAAGAACTTTGTGAGTCAAGGTCTACTTGAGATTCTGAGAGACTTAATTATTCCAAACTCATGCTGTCATCACGTGCTCCGACCTGTGGAACAGGTCAGAGCACAGTCATGATGGGGTACACGCCTGGCAGTCCTGCACACACTAGAGCTCACTGTCACGGTCACAGACTCTAGGTTTGAGAAACAGACTGAACTGACCTGCAACAGTACGTAAGTGTATTTAGATCTGTTTCCTGAAAGCCATGAGGTAATGGCATTATAAACCTCATATATTATTAAAAGAGGTTTTTTTCCTTAAAAAAAATAACTTGGCAAAGTAATATTGAAATCAAACTAATGCAGCTTTCTGGACATTTTAAAAATGGCACAGATCCAGACTGAGATTAGGAAAAAGTAAATAACTACCCTCATAACAACAACAAATCAATTATCTTAAGAAAAAGTTCAGCCGGGCGTGGTGGCGCACACCTTTAGTCCCAGAACTTGGGAGGCAGAGGCAGGCAGCTTTCTGAGTTCGAGACCAGCCTGGTCTACAGAGTGAGTTCCAGGACAGCCAGGGCTACACAGAGAAACCCTGTCTCGGAAAAGAAAGAAAAGAACAGAAAAAGTTCACAGTCAACCCAGTGCTGAAGAGTTCTGTTAATAGAAATAGCCCAGTAATGCTAACAAATGACAAGGGAAATGGTACATCAGACACTCAGACCGGGAGCTGTACCGCCTGCTGTCTTTGCTCGTCCATTTCCCAATGTGGCTTTTTCAAGCTCTTAGAACTTCGGCTCTATATAGAGGTTTTTTTTTTTTCCCGAGATTGGTGTAAGTCAGGACTAGACATACAAAACCTCTGCAAACAGCCATATTGCTGACCCTAGCACCACCTAGATTCTTACATCCATATAATCCCTACTCAGAACTTTGTCTGCCCACCACCATGAAGTATCTCAGTTGACTGGGTGAGATCCCAGTGGATTACTGGAGGATAACATGCAACAGTACTAACAACAGAGTACCCCCACGGTTACCAGTGGCAACTCATGATCTTGTAATTCTCATGACCTTGCAAATACTGATCTTTCTGCTGACCAAGGAATGAGTGCTCTTACTGAATAATGGAAAAACAAAGTGATAAGTTGGCCTGCTACTTGAGATGAGATCCTGTTGCTAAATGTATTCAGAACTATCTGATATTAGAGTTTGGGAATTTTCCAAACTGTGGCTAGCTCACTGAGCTTCTGTCAGTGGGTGCTTCTGAGATATGATAGCTACTGTATGAAGAGGAAGAAGTGTAACAGGACACCACCTCCTGGGTCACTATGCTGCTAACAGGGCTGGTTTTACACACCATTTCATGCCCAGAGCAATTATATGTGCCTTGTATTTGATTTTCTTGCTGGAGATGCTTCCCAAAGGATCCCACTGCCAAGAGACTGCAAGCCCTAAACCACCTGTAGCCTCTGGGTCCCATGGGAGACCTGATGTCAGGTCTGTTCCACTATAGCCCTGCCTACTGTGGAAACCTCAGTCCTACCAAATCTCACCAGGGTTATTTTCTTGTCTATAACACAGGGACAATGCTCGTTTCTATCCATTTAAAGGAACTGCAGTAGGAAACAAACTGTATTATGCCATGTAAACAAAAGATATTGTTATTATGTTGCACCTGCATCCGTTTGCCTCAAAAGTTGCATGGCCTTAGACAATGCAGAGGGCGATTTGGTCTTCCACTGTGAGCTCATCAGAGCTTCTAGTAAGGCGACCAAAAGGGATCTGGTCCTCTCCTATTGAACTTCCTCAGTTGTCAATTGCTCCTGTTTTGTTTTGTTTTTTAAATTGTCAGCTGATCTCTGTGCACATTACATTCTCATATTAAACAAAATTTAAGGGACATTTCCTTCCAAGCACATCGGGATAAAATAAATGTCTTTTTCCATCTTTAGACCTAAGTGTATACAATTCCGTTAGTAAAACTACATAATATCACATACCTTATCATACTTCTGTGAAATACAGAAACATATTTAGATGGTAGTTATTGTCACCTCATTATAATCTTTTAGAGACTTTACCAAGAATTAGTAATGCCAAAATAATCTTCATTGGAGAATTCTTGAGAGTTATCCTAAAACTATGCCCCAAAGGACATTATTGTGCTAGTAATTTAGTTAAAATGAATACTCTCACAGGATTCTACTAGTATAACTTATATTACCATCAGTACATAATATCAAAGGACAAACTGAACATGGCCCTGGTTCTTAACAAATCATGACAGAAAGCCGGGCATGGTGGCACACACCTTTAATCCCAGCACTTGGGAGGCAGAGGCAAGTGGATTTCTGAGTTTGAGGCCAGCCTGGTCTACAAAGTGAGTTCCAGGACAGCCAGAGCTATATAGAGAAACCTTGTCTCGAAAAAACAAAAGAAAGAAAGAAAGAAAGAAAGAAAGAAAGAAAGAAAGAAAGAAAGAAAGGAAGGAAGGAAGGAAGGAAGGAAGGAAGGAAGGAAGGAAGGAAGGAAGGAAGGAAGGAAGGAAGGTCAAAAAAATCCTAAAATCCTTAATAAAAACTTTTTTAAAAAAACCTAAAAAAATAACCCTAAAATTCTAAAAAAAAAAAAACAAAACCTCAAGAACAAATCATGACAGAGAGATTACAGGACACTTGTACTTACTTTATATCAATTCTATACATACATATCAAGCGTAAACACACACATATGTATATATGACCAGATTTCATGTCAAAGATATGGAATATGTATCACATATGTATATATATAATTATATGTACTATATGTATATATGTATATGTGTGTGCATGTGTGTGTGTGTGTGCATGTAAATATTAGAGAAAAGCAAATACAACCTAGCTTACAACTTTGGTCAGAAGGGTATCTATGACAGTAAGTTGGTCTGCGTACTAAAGAAAATGATCACAGTTTTTCTTTGAAGGCCTGAATATATTGTACAGAATAAGGTATATGACTCTTCAGTTAGAGATTACTCTCAGCATCAACAACTCCAGATGCTATTTTGTATTTATTAACAAATAGAATATGGTTTGTTGATAGAATATACTTAATTCATATTTTATTGAATATTAATGTTTAGCTTTAAACACTGAAAGAGATTGGTCTGAAGAAATAACCAAATTGCCTTTGAAGTCATAGTTTTTCTTACAAGGGTGATTTCTAGTTAGGACTCATTAAACATAAAATTAAAAAATCCACTCTGCATTGATGACACATACTTAATAAAAACCAGGAAGATATAAATGGATGGATATGTATATAATTTTAGTGTTCTGTTTGTTGGTTTGTTTGTTTGATTGTTTTTTGTTTTATTTTTTGTTTTCATTTCCTTCCTGGCACCCTCATTTTCTAAGGCAGGTGTTTGTCTTTAAGTTTTGTTGCTTCTTGGAATTCTGAGAGGAGATAAACTGAATGTTAGTCCATGTTCTTAATACTGCGGTTGGCTATTTTCCAACGGTCTTTGCTGCAGAATTATATCTGTTATGTCTTTTGGTCTTGCATAGAGTAGTGATCAGCCTGTAAGACTCTCCTGTCTAAGTGCATCATTTCATATAAAACACAACTGGCAAAAACAAAAGGTTAGCTGGTTTCATGGCTAGGTCAAGGCATGTGTGTTGCCAATAAAGGAGCAGTCTTTAACATCTGGTGTGAGGGGCTGTTGAGAGCGTTCACTGGCTAAGAGCACAGGCTGCTCCTGCAGCGGACTCTTGTTTAGCTCTGGGCCCCCACAGGATGGCTAACAATAGTCTATAATTCTAGTTCCCAGGGATGTGATCTCTCTTCTTACATCTTTGGGCATTGCACATATGTGTGGCACAGATAAATATGCAAGCAAAGAACACATATATGTAAAATGAATAAATAAATCTTTTCAAAGAAAGACTGGAGGGAGCAAAAGCCAGCAGGAACACATTAAGTTGTACCACTAAACTAAATTAGAGATTTTGAAAATCTCCATTGGTCTTCACTCTGGTTAAAGAATGACTCATTGGTAAAGAACTTGATGAATTTAAAAAAAAACTTCACCTTGGCAGACATCCTAAATTCTCCCCTGGACTGCTATGTATACATATTTAGCCCTTGTAACTAACATCCTTTATTTGGATTTCGAGATTTCAAAACATCGTTTTTCCAGTCTACGTGCTAAGTTTTGAATTATGTTCTGACATTTGGTTTCTTGTCATTTATAACGTATTTTATGACAATCCTTGAGATTAAATTTGGAGTCTGAAAATCAGTGTGATTGGAACTTACCTGTGGATATTAGAGAGAGCTGGGTAATTTGAACTTGGCTGTGAGGGCTGAGACGAAGAGTACATGGTGGATGGGGTGAGATAGAGAGGAATCCTAACAAGTATTAGTGAGTAACCTAGGCTTTTTCCCCCAATAGAGCTATGTTTAATACAGAGACACAGTTGTCACTATTAATTTCTCTTTATGAGGCATTTCAATGATGCTGTAGTTTAAAAATAATAACCAACATTGTTATTCTCAGGTATGTGAGCAGTAAAGCTGACATTTTAGCCTTCTGGCTATTGCTCAAGACATTACCTAATACATTACCTCATAATGATGACTAGAGAAGAACATTTTCAAAAGCACAGTCATAAAGTGCTTTGATAAAGCCACCCCAGGTCTTGTGGCCAAACATAGATGCCAAAACCCCCTAAAATGAGTTAGGGGTGATAGCTGTCTCTGCCCACTCTCAGAGAGACCATTTGCCCTTTCAGGGGTCTGTTTCACGTTGGAACAGAACTGCCGGCACTTACACAATATGACATAAATTGTGACAATTTATCTTTTCCAGAGCGGGAAGGAGGGGCAGCCTATGAGTAGCCATAACATACAAGACTCTGTCTTCCTCTTCATATTTATGCTAGGGGAAAATTATAAGCCAATAAAACTTTGTCCGTCGAGTTCTTATCCCTTAGGAGGCAGAGTTGGGGTACATGAGCCCAGCATGCAGTGACTTAACAAGACACCAGTATGACACTATGCATTGCTTGCAACGCTGCCAGAATCTGATAGAACTGCCCCAGGAGGGGCTAAGTAAGTAACTGTAGCCAGCAATGGATGACTGTGGGGCTCATTTTCCATTTTTACTTAGTGAGTAAAAACTGTATCTTCCTCATTCCTAAGACATCAGCACCTCAATTGGCTTGGCTTTCTCCTTCTTATTCCATATGTTACACATCTGTCCCTGCCATTTTCGATCCAGATTTCTAGAAACATCCTCAAAGATGGTGGATCTTGACTCTATTTGCATATTAACATTAAATAAAGAGGTTTAAAAAGAATGCCAACACCTACCTCTCACAGTCTGGAACTTTCAATTCAAATAGCCAAGGCTTTCGTGAGCAAAATACTCACCAGCTAATTCTAATACTTGTGCAAGGTTAACAACACTGACATAGGAAGTTCAGCCTTTTCTGAACAAATAATACGTAGCTAGTAATGTTTCTGAGTCAGAGAGTGTTTGAGAAAGATAAAGCTGGTGACATTTTGCAGAATGCAAGGTAAAAGAACAAGGCTGCATGCATAGCTCAAGGGCTCATCCGTTCCATCCATATTCAAAGGCTGATCATTCATGGTAGCTGGAGGGTCAAGCGAGGTATAATGACTCTGTTCACAATCACAGCTTAAACCCTATTGAATATTATGTTTAAATGCCATTTTAAATTGTCTTCTATGGTAAATTGCAAAGCTCACAGGCACTGGTGGCTGAGGAGTGTCTCCAATGGGCATTTATTTACAGCCACAGTGGATTCAGACTAGCTCCCCTGAAGAATCAGAAGGCAGATAGAGGCCAACAAGCTCCTTCTTCCTTGTTGATTTTACAGATTGGAGATAGGAGAATGTAAAGAGTAATTCCCATGATTTCCATGTGACCCAAGGCTGCAAGGGGCACAAGAATCCCCACCTATTGGGGGGCTCTCATCAGAAGAGGGGGAGCTCTCATCAGAGGAGGGAAAGCTGAGGAAGTCAGAGTCCAGTGATGCATTCAGACAACAGTCTGAAACAGTCTGAAACAGAACTGCATTCACACGACAGTGTGGCTCTCTCCTGCACAGTGCAAGAAGTTAAAGAGAAAGACATGATTCCAATTTGGCAGATAAACCCAAGGAATATGTAAGAATTCATTTAATCACTAACTTGTTCTCTGAGAGGATTCTTACGAAGTTAAAATTCAGTAGCAAGATGATGTAAAGGAGGAAAGAGCGTACTCATGACATTCTGCACCCACCACTTCCTAAATCCCAAATATTCTCACCACCTGATATGCTAAGTATTTTTCCATCTACTACCCTTTTTAACTGCCCTACTGCACCAAACGCAATACAGTGCATTAAAAAGAATAAGTCCTATACAGTCTTGAGAAGCAAATATTTAGTAGGTGGCCTGATCATTTTGCTACTGACAAATCTTATGTGTGTGTGTGTGTGTGTGTGTGTGTGTGTGTGTGTGTGTGTGTGTGTGTATTTCTGGATTTGAAATGCCAACCTAAGAAAGAGCAGGCTTTTGTCTTATGGCTATCAGGTACCTGGATATGAGGCAGCCATAGAGATAGGCTGGAAGTGAGTACGGACTCTTGGTAGCAGGAACATCATAAGACAAAGGGGGAAGACTAGATGTAGCGTACCCTTGAAGTGTTGTGTGCCTCTTCCAATGCAGAATGGGTAAAAAGTTAAAAAAAAAAATCAGGCTCTCACAGAATATTGCAGAGAATGAGCGCCTCACCAAAGAATTTGGATCCTATCTGCCAAGCAATGAGCAGCTACCAGACATTTTTAAGCAACAAAGAATGTGGAAAATGAAGAATCTCATGGGTTGGCTAGGAAGGAGGAAGATTAACCCCTTATAGCTATTCTAGCAATGCAGAGTAGACTGGCATATCAGAGTACATATTAGAAAGAATGCCCAAGAAAGGCTTCCTGAAGGCAAGCTAGTGTGGCCTTAAGGGCAGTAGGGCTTTAGGCTCCTTGCACTCTGCATCTTTTGTCTAACTAGTTGCTTCCTTTTCAAGCATCACTCTGAATAACAGGCCACTGTCATTAGTACTCATCAAGCCAGCTTTGTTGGTAGATCACAGCCTGGGATTCAGAAATCATCCCCCAGTGGTAGCTCCTTGAGGGACTTCAGCAAAGTCCTAGATGCCTCCGGAGTAGGTTCTGCCTGATGTCACACTATTGGAAATAATAGTGACTTTCACTTGACAAATGGGACCTAATGAAACTCCAAAGTTTCTGCAAGGCAAAAGACACCGTCAATAAGACAAAAAGACCACCAACAGATTGGGAAAGGATCTTTACCTATCCTAAATCAGATAGGGGACTAATATCCAACATATATAAAGAACTCAAGAAGGTGGACTTCAGAAAATCAAATAACCCCATTAAAAAATGGGGCTCAGAACTGAACAAAGAATTCTCACCTGAGGAATACCGAATGGCAGAGAAGCACTTGAAAAAATGTTCAACATCCTTAATCATCAGGGAAATGCAAATCAAAACAACCCTGAGATTCCACCTCACACCAGTCAGAATGTCTAAGATGAAAAATTCAGGTGACAGCAGATGCTGGCGTGGATGTGGAGAAAGAGGAACACTCCTCCATTGTTGGTGGGAGTGCAGGCTTGTACAACCACTCTGGAAATCAGTCTGGCGGTTCCTCAGAAAACTGGACATAGTACTACCGGAGGATCCAGCAATACCTCTCCTGGGCATATATCCAGAAGATGCCCCAACTGGTAAGAAGGACACATGCTCCACTATGTTCATAGCAGCCTTATTTATAATAGCCAGAAGCTGGAAAGAACCTAGATGCCCCTCAACAGAGGAATGGATACAGAAAATGTGGTACATCTACACAATGGAGTACTACTCAGCTATTAAAAAGAATGAATTTATGAAATTCCTAGCCAAATGGATGGACCTGGAGGGCATCATCCTGAGTGAGGTAACACATTCACAAAGAAACTCACACAATATGTACTCACTGATAAGTGGATATTAGCCCCAAACCTAGGATACCCAAGATATAAGATATAATTTGCTAAACACATGAAACTCAAGAAGAATGAAGACTGAAGTGTGGACACTATGCCCCTCCTTAGATTTGGGAACAAAACACCCATGGAAGGAGTTACAGAGACAAAGTTTGGAGCTGAGATGAAAGGATGGACCATGTAGAGACTGCCATATCCAGGTATCCACCCCATAATCAGCATCCAAACGCTGACACCATTGCATACACTAGCAAGATTTTATTGAAAGGACCCAAATATAGCTGTCTCTTGTGAGACTATGCCGGGGCCTAGCAAACACAGAAGTGGATGCTCACAGTCAGCTAATGGATGGATCATAGGGCTCCCAATGGAGGAGCTAGAGAAAGTAGCCAAGGAGCTAAAGGGATCTGCAACCCTATAGGTGGAACAACATTATGAACTAACCAGTACCCCGGAGCTCTTGACTCTAGCTGCATATATATCAAAAGATGGCCTAGTCGGCCATCACTGGAAAGAGAGGCCCATTGGACTTGCAAACTTTATATGCCCCAGTACAGGGGAACACCAGGGCCAAAAAGGGGGAGTGGGTGGGCAGGGGAGTGGGGGTGGGTGGATATGGGGGACTTTTGGTATAGCATTGGAAATGTAAATGAGTTAAATACCTAATAAAAAATGGAAAAAAAAAGAAAAGTAAGAGATGAGCAAATAAATTCTTTAAAATGACCTTCAAAAAAAAATAGTGACTTTCACAATTCAGTAATAAACCACAGCCCACTATCATCTTTAACAGAAGAGCTATATACAAAGAATTCTTTACAACATAAAACACATAGATTTGCTCCACGATTCATATTATCTTCATTTGATAAAACTGACTGAGTACCTACTGTGTGTTGGTTGTTATGTCAAACTCGTCCCTGGGGGTCTCATTGTGGCGTGAACATCAAGTCAGCTGCACTATTTCCCTACCCTGCTGATGACAGGAGTGTCTCACAAGGGCTCCTATTTTTGCCCATGTGTCTCTGGAATATCCTTCCCTTCAGCCCGGTCACCAACCTTCCTAGCACTGATATGCAGTTAGTCTAAACATACTTGCTCCAGACAGAGCCTGTGTTGCTGCTACATGCCTGCCTTAAGACAACTTCTCTGTAGTTCCTATTGGGTATGGTCATTCAGGTTTAATTCTCCCCCATTTAATGTACAAAATGTATTGCATCATCTTTTCTTTTGGTAACACACCACATAGCCAACATTACCTTAGACCTTCTAGGGATGATTTACATGTATGGAGGATGTGAAAGGTCTCATATGTGTGAAAGATGAACTGTCATTTCAGCCTTCTAGATGAAGTCACAACCATTGAACAATGTCACCTGGCCACTTTTACAGCTGTTTGTCTCATGAGGCCTAGCCCTGGCAGAGTCCCCTCTCAAGAGTCCTCTTTTTCATAGATTCTCTGTGCCCTTTCAAAACAAAAATATATGCTTGGGTTGGGTAGAAGAGAGCCAACAGGAGCTTAGCTCCAGCATACAGAGTCCGGATACGCTTGGTGACAAAAGCTTAGAGCCACCACGATTCTCCTGTTCAACTTCCCACAGGATGGAAGAGGAGAGAGTGTGACAAACGTTGCTTTGCTGTGAAAGGTGGAGCCTCTCTCTCTCTCTCTCTCTCTCTCTCTCTCTCTCTCTCTGTGTGTGTGTGTGTGTTGCGTGTGTGTGGTGTGTGTGTGTGTGTGTGTGTATGTGTGTGTGTGTGTGTATGTGTGTGTGTGTGTGTGTGGTGTGTGTGTGGTGTGTGTGTGGTGTGTGTGTGTGTGTTGTGTGTGTGTGTGTTGCGTGGACTTACCAGTGCTTTTGATTGACTTTCAGTTCCTCACTAAATGACCGCTGGGTGTTTCGCTTGTGTATGACACATGCTACGATAAGTTAGAGAGGGTTGGTTTTATTAGGATTATATTCCTGTAACAGCATTTAAAAGAGCCCTTTAATACCGCTGTTTAGTTTTATTAAAGAATTTTCTCTTTGTGGCTGTAAGTAATGGAGAAGAACTTGTTGATCTTCTTCTCAGATAACAAAGGGTCTGTTGGAATCTTGGCAACTCAGTCCCAACCTTGTAGACCGAAGCAAAGTAAAATGCTCAAGAGGAAAAAAAAAAAAAAAAGCAGCTTTCTAGTCAGTTGTAAATTTGGAGGCCAGCCTGCAACAATACACAAGCTATCCCAAGGAAAACACATTTAGACTTAAGGTCATAGCTCAGTATAAAGAGTTTGCCTACAGAGGGCAAGGAAAGAAAGAGAAATAAGGGGAAAGAAGAAGAGGAAGAAAAAGTTTTTCTTTTCTTTTTATTTTTCTGTGAATTTCTTTTTCAGCATCAGAGACTAATCTAGAACTTCAGCATACTAGTCAATCTCTTTTTCTCTAACCTAGCTCCAGACATTTTGTTACTGGGAAAATGGATGTTTCCTATGAATCCTAAGTCACAATAAGAAAAGATTTTTTTTAATGGACTGAGAAGGAAGCACGGGGACAATTTTATTAGAGCCTGAGAGAAGAGGTACAAAACAGCAACCTGGAGGAGAGAGACAGAAAAGAAAAAAAGCAGTGACCTTGCGATGGAGGTCAAAAACAGCTGCGTGGCACAAAGGTGAGGAGGCCAGGGGAGTGGGACATCCCAGAGTTCCAGACAACGCAGTTTCCCAAGCCAAGGACAGAAAGAAAAGGGAAGGTGGCGCTTCTCTGAGGAACTCCAGAAGGTCAGACACTAAAGGGCCGTGTGACAGGAGCTGTGGAAATGGCTTCATTAAAGGGAGCTCCAGGGATGGATCAGCACATTATCTCATTAAAGGAACCATGAGTCCTACCTTCTGCTTGGTCAGTCTTCCAGTGAATTAGAATTTCTAGGTAGGCAGGGCAGGGCAGGGCAGGGCAGGGATGAGTGGGGGGTCGGGGAGTGGGGGCAATGACTCCTGTCCAGGTGATGGGCAGGTCCAGCTAGATTTACTGTTAAAAGAAATATCCAGTGTTTGAGGGTAGCTTAGAATGTCTCTTCCACTCAGGGCCAGAAGAAGAACTTGGGACTCTATTCTTTTGACCTGGAAGAAGAAGCTTTCCCTTCACATGTAGCAACAAAGCCCAGATAGCACCACCTTTTCAAACTGTAAGTTAAATCCTAGGGAGGGGCTCCTTTCAAAAGTTATAAAGGAAACCAGAGGTCAAGTCCAAAGTCCATGAAAGAAGAGTTCATCTTCAGTGGCCTTTAAGCCCACTAATAGCTATCTAGCCATCTAACCATTGTTTTCATTATAGTCAAGCATTACTTTGTTCTTTTAGATGATTTATCTACTTTGTTCTTGTTTGACCCTAAGTGGCGCCCCAAAATATCAGTGCTGGTAAAAATGTCCTAATCAGAAGGACTCTGACCTGACTGGATAAAGGGGAGGATTGTTATGGGGTAAATACAAGTTTAAACTCAGAATGCCTCAGGAATCTCATAGGGTGGGTTTCTGTTTGTCAGGAAAACCACTAGTTCTCTTATCTGCCCCCAAAGGTCAACTACCGAACTCAAGGACAGGTAGTTCCTGACTGACACTAACAGCCTGCCCCTTAAAACTGACCCTTTCCTGCTACTCACGGTTCTCTGTCCCCTGAGACACAGCCGGGCAGACACGGCTAAATGAACTGTCTTTCTATACTGAGTAGTCCAGTTCATTGTCTTCACTCGGCTCACCTTACTTTTGTTTTGCTGTTTTTATTTTTTATTCATTTTACACCCCGATTGAGAGCCCCAGTCCTTCCTCTTCTCCCAGTCCCGCCCTTACAAGTCCCGCCCCCATTATCCCCTCCCCCTTTCCTCAAAAAAGGGGATCGATCGCCCCCTCCACCACCCACTGAGGCCCATCCAGGAAGTCCAGTTAGGGGAAAAAGGATCTGATAGCACATAACAGAGTCAGAGACATTCTGTGCTCCAGTTGTCAGAGGACCCACATGAAGACCAAGTTGCTGCAAATGTCTTAGGGATCCAGGAATAGCCCCTGCATGTTCGTGGGTTGGTGATTCACTCTGGGAGCCCTCCACAGGTCCAAGCTAGTTGACTCTGAAGGTCTGTATGTGATGTTCCTGAAAGCGACCAGCTCACTCAATTCTATCCCCTACTCTTTCACAGGACTCCCCAAGTACCCTACACTGCCCACCCCCCATGTTTGGCTGTGGTTTTCCACATCTGTCTCCATTCACCTCTGGATGAAGCCTCTCAAGAGAGAGCTACGCTAGGCTCCTGTCTGAAAGGATGAGAAAGCCTTCAGCATCTCTGTCAGCCTTCTAGAGGGGTCTTTCTTGGCCAGGTGATTGACAGACACAGCTGGATTAACTCTCAAGGAAAGATGAAAAAATGAAATGTTGCATTCTAGTCTTTGGAGTTGATCAGTGTCATGTCTCTCTATCCAGGGCCAAAGGTAGATTCTATTTTTTTGCATATATATGCTAGAAGGAAAGGGTTTTCCCTTAATGGTCCTCAAAGAGAGCCCTGATGTCCATCCTGAGTGTCCTTCGAGACTATAGTAAGAATTCTAAATAAATATGCTCCTATAGGCTAGCAGCCTATATCTACATGCGTGTTTGTGCAAACAGTGTTTCAGCTGAAAATACATCTGAGATGACGAGCAACGGACACTTACTAATGGTATTTGTCAGCTACTAGCTGGACTACGGTTTAATGATAGCATGTTGCTCATGGCTTGTCTTTTTAAAACATTAGCATCCCTTTACTTTAGAATCACCAGTTAGGGAAAACCTTTCATAAGTCTTGAACGTTGTCATGTTAGTACATCGAACTTGACTTTTAAACGCTAACCCTTGAAGGTCCTACTGGGGAATGGCGGGTGCCTGAACTGTAGTACAGTCATGTTTAGGTTTAAATCCTGGTTGCTGCCATTTATCAGCTCTTGGGACATCATGCCTTTATTTACAAAATTGGAGCAAAACTCATTGCATGGGAATGTAGCTAAAAGACATCTGTGTTTAAAAAGTTTATGGAAAGAAAAATCACGCCAAATATGGTGGTCATTTTTAGTTTATTATTGATTTTCTTGAAAACGTTTGCTCTTTGCCCTACTCAGGTGCTCTCACACGCAAGATTAATTATTACTCTCAAATTTCATAAGGCACATTTGGCTTTCTGGAAAGATAGGTATGTCCATCTGGAAAGTAAGTTTAAGAAAATAAATATATCTCTCTGGAATGACTAATAGCCCCTTGGGAGGAGCAAAGAACCTGGCTGACTAAGGGTTTTTTCATAGGTCATAGAAATTTTGTCTAGGTCTAAAAAATCAGTGCCCGCCCCCTTCATTAAAAAAAGCCAGGAGAAATCCAAACATCCATGTAGAGACTGTTTTCAAAAATCTCCTTCTGCACTCTACCATAGTCAAGCCCACTGTGTGTTTGGTCCCCAGGTGACCAACACAGTTATGGGATGGGACAGGTAAAAGGATACTTCCATTGTCCAACCCAATCTTCAAAAGTTTGTCTAAGATATATCCTAAGTCAAATCAAAGAATTTGTGTTAATGCGAACAAACAGACATTTTCTCAGGAAACATGATTCTTTTTGTCTCCTTGACTCACAATAAAGCAAAAAAGAATACAGAAATTGGATAGAAGTGTTCCAAATTTAAATCAATTCACAGTGAAAGAAGACTTTATAGAATTTGGTACTCTTAAAAGTCAGAGGAAACACATAGTTTCATATAAGGTTTGGTCTGGTCCCAATGTAGAGAAAAGAATCGAAAATAAGAATTTCTATAAAAAATAAAACAAATTATGTGTAGTCAGTTACAATGAAAATATGTATACTTATAATAGCTCATCTTTTGGGAAATTATGCACACATATGTATATATATATATATGTGTATATATATATATACACATATATATATATGTATATTGCAGCTCACAACAAAATCCAAAGTATGCTAAAAGAAAAGTAAAAGGCACATGAAAAGGCAAGTCTAGCCTGTTTTGCCTGTAAAATAATTTTAAGTCAATCTTTTGTTTTCTTTTTTTCTTTTTCTTTTTTTTTTCTTCCTTTTTTGTTTTTTTTTTTTTAGAGACATGGTTTCTCTGTGGAGCCCTGGCTGTCCTGGACCTCACTCTGTAGACCAGGCTGGCTTTGAACTCAGAAATCCCCCTGCCTCTGCCTCCCAAGTGCTGGGATTAAAGACGTGCGCCACCACTGCCCAGATCTTTTGTTGTATTTTACCCAATAGTGTACTGTAGAGGATTATTTTATCCATCGTGATTATATTCAACATCAATCATTTGCAATGATCTCTGTCTCCTTCTCTTTCTCTTTTTCTCTTTCTCTCTCCCTTCTCTGCGCTGTAGCTCAGGCTGGCCTAGAACTTATGCTTCTCACGCCACAGCCTCCTCAGCACAGTGATGTCAGGCATGGGCCGCATGCTCAGCTTTTTTTTTTTTTCTTAATATCTTCCCTACTACTTCTAAGTACTTTCAATCGTTTCCCCAACATTTTTTAATGTCGAGACATATTTAAATTACTTGACTAATTTTAGTGTGAGCTATACCCCAGTTATCTTCAAATGACTTGTTACAAAAACGTTTCCAATGAAAGGAAGCATTCTTCCAATGAACAGAATTAGTTTTGTGTGTTCCTTGAGATGATAAGTAGATATGCACTGTTAGAACGAAGGCAAAGGAGTTGCTTAAGGGGCAGGAGGCAGCCTAAACCTGAAGCAAGGGAAAGCGCCACTCTGCACACCTCAGCAAAGCTAGCATGAGCCAGGGGTCATCAACTTTACACTCACTTCACATCTCCTCCAGAAGGTGGTGCCTCTCAGCCACTCCCAGATGTTTCTGAGAAAGCCTGGTTCCTCATTCCCCTAGATCCTGATTCTTTAAGAGTGAGTCCTCCCCCACTAAATGAAGTGCAGGAAGAAACATGTTTTTGCATATCCATAACTCCCACATGACAGTCACACAAGAGGTTTGACCTTGAAGGAATGGTTGGGGAGATACAGAGCCATGAGAACTGTAAGTGAAAGACTCACAGAACCATGAAGTATAATGAACAAGACTTTCAAGGCCATCTGTCCTAAGAGTTCTTAGGATCCCAAAAGTTAAGTAAATTGTTGTTAGGAAGACAGGAAACACTTGGAAGTTGTTGGAAATTTCATATGTGTATTTATCTATATGGAATCTAATTTATATTATTCTCTCAAACATACCATATCTCCACATAAGTATTAAACTACAGTCACCTTCTAGAGGGTGAGACACAGTCATAGCATGGTTAAGGAATATGTCACATCACTTCCCGATGCTCAACAGCAGAATTAGTGATGGAACCTTACGCTCCTGAGACATGCCGTTAACCATCCAATTCAAACAGGGTTTTTCCTATTTTTAAGAAATAGAAGAGTTTACCACGTATTGTGCTAAGTTTCTGAATCACATCAAAGTGATTGTTTGGGTAAGTACTCTAAGCTATGCGCATTATACTAATCATCTAGAAAATGCTTATTTGGCCAAATATTCCCATGTTCACTGATTATGTTGGTGTTCTCCAGACATAGCCTAAATAGCAGCACACTCCCACCCTCCAGATCCCGTAAATATTCTGGCATCTCCCCCACTGCCAATAAAACGATTCAGCACAAGTATGCAGCATAAAAGGGAGAGAAATGAGAAACATATGTGGAGTTCTCCACGTGAAATCTATAGCCATTAAGAGACTGATTTGCATCTGTGCCCTAAGCGTGCACTCAGCAGCCAGCCATAGGACTCAGCAAAGGGAGGAGAAGGAGGACAGGGAGAGAGTGATTCGATGAAGAGAAAAATCACAGTATTTCTTTCTAAACCCAAGCAACCAAAGTTAAATCACTGACAAAGCATTCAAACAGGAGGGAGGGAGGGAGGGAGGGAGGGAGGGAGGGAGGGAGGGAGGGAGGGAGGGAGGAGGAGGAGGAAGAGGAGGAGGAGGAGACGGAGGAGGAGGAGGAGACGGAGACCTGTGTTTATTGTGACATGGTATGGTTCCTAAGGAATCTGAGAAAACCAACACTTGTTACAGAGCAACTTGAATAAAGAACCATATAGCATCAAGAGCCCAGATCCAACATGAGCATGGGCATCACAGGCTAAGGAGCAGGCTATGGGAAGGGTCTCACATCCTGCCCCTACCTTTGTGTGAGTCCTTCGCTTTCCCACCAGCCATGAGAGTCGGAAGTTAGTTTCTCATATGAAAACAGTAGAACAAAACCCAAACTTCCTTATGGTGACTGACTGGGGCACGGGCTTCTAAACCGCCCAGGTTTCCTGCTGTGAGGAAGCTCCAGATGTCAGGAAAAAGACAGCTCTGTGGTAGATGATGGGTGGTTTGAGGGAGATAGATGATGTTGGAGTCAGAAGACCACAGAAACTGCCAGGAGCAAGACAGTAAGGCTTGGCAATAGCCATTTGTCAGATGTTTTCCCAACTACAACACCATTGAGGAAGAGAACAGGGCTGAAGTGATCATGGTACCATGAAAAGCTTATGCTAGCAAAATGGAGAAAGCAAAAACAACAACAACAACAACAACAACAACAATACACACACACACACACACAAACACAGACACCACCCAGTGTCTTCAAAGCACATCTGGTAGCATGTTTCCAAATTTGCATTCCATGTGATAGGTACATCATTTAGCATAAAAGGAGGTGTTCTATGTGGTAAGAAACATCATATGGAAGGTGATAAGGGCTGAAACTGGAAGAAGAGGACAACCAAGAAGATGGAGCCTGATAGATAAGCCCCCAAAGGTCCCTTTTTTTTAGTGGTTGGTAATATGAAGAAGGTACTTTAGTGATTCTTTCCATCTTTGCAGTGACTTGTGTGTATATTAGCTAGCCTGATAAACAATTTACCTTATTCTTTATTTATGAAGGTATGAGATCCTCAGTTGGTGAGTGTCACAACCATAAAGCACCAGTCTCTATCCTATCTCATAAGGACAATGTGCACAAACTGTTCACTGTCTCTCGGGACCCTAATGGCCTTGCTTTGGTGGCCTACTTGCTAGAGAAGACTTTGCATCAGAAGCTACCACATCAAACTGTCACGTTAGCTCTATGGAAACAGCTCAACTGGGATGCCTTTATAATGGAGTTAATGTCTTGGCTTGTTCAATAAAAGGGGTCTTCAGCTTTCTGTGGCCTGTGTTCAAAAAATTATACTTCCTGTGACACATTTATACTAATTGTTGGGTGGGATTTTATTGGTTGCCACTTTAACATTGTTCTACCTGGTGCTACTGAACGCTGGACAGTAGATATCATTGGTTCTGCAGTAGCAGAATAGATTAGCTTACCTTCCACCCAGGTTTGCTTATTTGGGAAGATGCTATCTTGATCAGTATTCTAGTGTTTTTGCCAAATCATAAAACCATTTCACTGCCTGAGAATTGAATTAACAAGTACATTTCAGGCTCATCAGATATCATAAAGTTTCTAGGATGGTATCCTAATGTAGGACATTTTTTAAAAAGAAAATGGTTGTTTGTTCTTACTTTATGTATATGGGTATTTTGCCTACATGTATGCCTTTGTATACACACACACACACACACACACACACACACACACACACGCGCGCGCACACACACAAATACATAAATACCAGAATAGGCAAGAAAAGAGAGTTGTTGTTCTTCTGTAACTGGAGTTACAGACATTTGTGAACCACACTGTGGGCACTAATGGGCACTACAAATTGAACCTGGGTCCTTTGGAAAAGCAACCAGTCCTCTAATGTGCTGACGGCATTTCTCCTGCCCCGGCCTTGAACTTTTTTCCTTTTAAATATCCTGATATAAAGAATTTGTCTGGAGTAATAGCATTTCAGACTGTAACCAACTAGCCCAGTGCTATATCCCTCAGTAACCCCAAGTTTCAATTATTAGAAAATGGTCTCCTTCCTTTAAAACTATGTCACCGGTCTTAGTTTCTTTTCTAATGCTGTAATAAAACATCACCACTAAGGCAACTTACAAAAGAAAGCATTTAATTGTGCTAATGATTTCAGCGCATTAGAGTCCATGATGGCCGGCCAAAGGCCTGGTGGAAGAACAGCTCACAACTCAGATTTGGTTGGCAAGTAGAAGACAGACAGGGAATGCCTGGCATCTTTTGAGACCTTAAAGTTTGCTCTCAGTGACACCCGTCCTTCCCAAACAGTTATACTTAATGAGGACCAAGCATTTAAGCACGAGTCTTGTGGGGACGTTCTTATTCAAACCACCATAACCTTCCAGTATTTCCTTGAAATGCTTTTGAGTCTGAAGGGCAAACCTTAGTCATTTCCACCTGTACAGTCTTTGCTCAGCCTCATAGATTCCAAAAAGACTCTAACAGCTTCTTTCCCTAAAGTTTCTATATTTAGGGAACTGCTTTGACATGCATAAATAAGACTGGGCCAGGTTCTTGTGTTTAGTTACTCAGCTTAGGGACCATACTTTTGGCCCATATCATTTTGTCAGGAAGGAAATTTGATCTCTGCATCTTCTGTTGCTTTTGCCAGACATTAGGCATTCTTGAAGATGCTCCTGACAGGCTACAGTAGCTTTGAAAATTGAGTAGAAATTTGTACACATCAGCAGTTGTTTTCTATCTTCAAAAAAAAAAAAAAAAAAACAACAAAAACTAAAACCCTTCCACTAGATACTGCCCTAACATCAGTCCTGAAGAGGGGCAAGTTCTGACCATTAGAGACAGAAAGTGCTGACTGTGACACCATGCTATACCGAGGTCCTCATGGTAGGGACTTGGTAGGAGTGATGAATTTCTTTAGACACTGAAAGCAATAAAAGGAATAATAATCTTATGAAGTTGGTGATTAGCCTCAATTGGGTAATGATGGAAGGACTTTAGGGCAGTATTTGTCACACCATGCATACAGAGTAAAGGATACCTCTCAGGGGTATCAGTTTTCACCCCTGATAAATGCCTGCTATTCGTGTAAGGTGTGGTCCATTCAGTCTCATGCAGGGAGTAGATTCATCTGCCCTGGGCCTCTTGAGCAAGAGACTCTTGACCACAATTGGCAGGTGAGGTCCTCTCATCCTAGATATCTATCTATAATAATGACTCGCATGCTCCTTAAATGAGGACCTTGTGAAGATAACAGGCTATTAGGTGAAAATGGCAGAGCCCACCCAATGGAATGAAAATTACTTAGAGGTCACTACACAGTTAACTCAAACACTTTATATACAAGCATATGCAGATTGCTCTTGTCTCTTCTCAGTAGAGAACCTGCAGCTCGTTCTCCTTTTCCTATGCCTTTACATCTTATCTTCCTTTTCTTTACGTTTTTAATTATTTCACAGTTTTTCACATTATATGACAAAATCTCATTAAGAAAATTAACAAGGCATTGAGAGGGCTCAGTGGGGAAAAGCACTTGTTGCCAAGGAACAAGAGGAAGACCCCTGGGTCCCCTTTAGCAGGTGTAAGAGAGAACTGATTTCAGAAGGATGTCTTCTGACCTGTACATATAAATCAGGACATAATTTACAAAAGAAAATCAGCAAATCCATAATTATTCCCAAACAACTAAAAGCTAAATTTTAAGCCAAAAGTATAAATTTTTTTAAAAAGAAAAAATTGGTTTCCAACTAGGCTGTTTTCATTACTCATTACTGTCTCTCTTCTGAGACACATTGTAATTAGCTTGGTGTACGAGTTTACATATTTTCTATCCATGTTCATGTATGTATGTATGTATGTATATATGTATGTATTTATATATATACATATTATTTTTATTTGAAAGCTTACATATAAAATAATAAAATAAAATAAAAATAATCTCATGCTGTAATGCCGTCTGTGGTTTCTTTTTATTTTCATTTATTTACTGTTTTTGGTTAAGGAGAAGGTTTTTATTGCAGATATGAGAGACCATCCAGAGGCATCAGGAAGAGTATAAAACAGAGAACAAAAGAAGCAGACTGGCCAGGGCCAGGGCTATCCCTCAGCAGTGGAGAAGCAGTCGGAACAAGAAAAGTGGTGGAGATGGGTACTGGGAGCCTCGCCATTTATTTATTTAATTATCTGTATGTCTAATTTTCTCTACCTTATTTTTTTTTTCTCAGAGCACTGCTTACATGTCTACGTAATTAGTGTTTATTTTATTTGCTACATTAAGAAACTTTTAGAAAGTAATACCATATATCTAAAACACTTTATCATTATTTGATATTTATATTAATTTCTATTATCATATGTAAACACATGCTACACCAGATCCCCACACTGGGGAATATACCAAAGCCAATATTTAATGACTTGACATTTCATGCTATTTTAGATAATGACAAAATCTGTGAATGTCTAGAGATAATTGAAGTAAACCATTAACATTACTAGTTTAAGGTTATTATACACAATCTCCAACTTGTCAAATAAATAATTATTAGAAAAAACTTTAAGACTATTAACATTAACATCTGTTGGGACAATTTGATAAAAACCTCAACTCCAGATGATTCTTTATCCATATGCCGTTAATTTTATTACTTTTTTTTCATTATTGCTCAAATAGGAGAATGTTAACTCTGCTATGGTTTTAATATGAGAGTAATTACAGGAGTGCTTCAATTCATGAACCTATGCTAGGTACCTTGTGCTAGCTGTATCCATCAAAACAGGCTCTTTGCTTATGGATAGTTTCACACAGATCTACATGATGTGATCTGTGTGAAATCTGCTTAAGGAATCATATACTGACATGCACACATGCTGCCATGTGGATCATCATTAGAGATGGCTTCAGGGCTGAAAAAGAAACTCACTTGACAGAGTGCCTACCCAGCATGAGACCTTGGCTGTGATTCCCAGAACTGTTAAACTGGGCATGGTAGCACTCCACTAAGTCCCGTATTCAAAATATAGAGACAGGAAAAGAAAGAGTTTAAGAGTGCCCTTACTAAGTGAGTTCAAAGCCAAACTGGACTCCATAGGATTCTGTCTCAAAAACAAAATGCTCTATATTACAAGATTATTTTAATAGCATAACCTCTTTGTCTCTGTTGGTGTGCTTCTAAGACATTATTTATCTCATAATGGGAATATTTCTCCCATTAAATACAAGGCACATAAGAAAGAAAAATAATTTGTTCCTTTCTCTTCTGTTCCTCTACAGGCCAATGAGGCCACTGCCTTGTACAGAGGATTTTCAGAAGGTGATTGTGATATGGATAATCCTTTGGGGGGTTCTTAGTGCTCTCCCCACCTTAGCCTTTGTCAAGAAGATGATAGAGCAGAATTCTGGTAAGTTCAGCCTGCCAACTTGTGCATCTGAAGATTTAAGAATACTGCAAATAACATCTTGGGCTCAGATAGGTTGGTTCACCGCAACTCTGCTCATATGGTACTGGCCTCATACAATAGACTAGTACAATGTGGGTCTTCAGTCTTTATTAGCTGTGTAAAGGAGGGACATAGATCCCATAGATCCAAGAGAAGTTCTTCTGGAGTACCAATAAACAAAATCAAGAACATGGTTCAATCTAGCCCTGTTGTTGTGTGCTCACTTGTAAAATGATCTGGACCCTCTTCTTGTGCTATTGGGAGGTGACTATAAGATGCCATATTGCTTGGAAGGGACACCAAGAATCTGCCTTAATGAAGCTATGAGAAGAACTAGGTCCATGTCATTTACAGACTCCTGTGCCTGCTTCCTACTGTATACTTGGTGCATTCTATGCTTATATTTTTACTTATCCTATTTGTCTGTTTTGGTGCCCTCTCTTCCTGCCTTGGGGGTAGGGGAGAATTAGCTGAGCTGCCTAGAGAAGGCTTAGACCAGAGTTACTTGCAGGCTGTCCAGAGTGCAACAGGTTTCCCAGCTTTGTGAGGTCTCACCCCTTCTCAGGTAGTCCTTGCTGATGTAGCTGTCTTTGAGTCATCTCTGCTTCTGTTAAGTAAACCTGCACCCATATTTCTGTAAGTGACTCCTATAAGTCTCATGGGCTCACCATGTTGGGCTTTGGTAGTACCTGAACTTTGATATAGTCTTGGGTTCCCAGTCTGGGTTGAGTAGACCTGTTTGTTGCATCTTCCCAGGAATAGTTTTATCACATAGCAGCTGGCCAGGGAGGTCTAGGCACAGCACATGAGGTCAGTGTATAGGAGATGTTCAGTGTCTGCTGGTGATAACCAGCATTTCGCTGATTTTCTCAGCTTTGGTAGTGAAGGGTACATGTATCTTCAGACAACAGTGTTCTATACCTTAGAAGTCTTGATCTTGGCCAGCCAGTATTAGCCAGTATTAACATTTGCTCTTTATCCAGACATTTTAGAGTATTTCTTTTGTCAAGTAACAGTTTATTCAAGTTGCTATAGTTTCAGCGAGGATATCAGGAAAGTTCCATACATGGAAGGGTTAACAGTTCCACGTGTAACCTGACATTTGCCTAAAGAAGCATGAGCAAAGGTTTTGTGAGTGAGTCTCAATCTCTCTCTCTCTCTCTCTCTCTCTCTCTCTCTCTCTCTCTCTCTCTCTCTCTCTCTCTGAGTGTGTGTATGTGTGTGTGCATGTATACTTAATGCCTCTCATTAAACTATTCTTTTCTATGTTCCCTTTTCAACCTACAATGAGTTGATTTCAAAATAGGGTTGATCTGTTGATCTTTCTTACACTTTTGTTGTTGTTGTTTGTTTGTTTGTTTGTTTGTTTTCCAAGAGTGTTTCTCTGTATAGCCCTGGCTGTCCTGGAACTCACTTTGTAGGCCAGGCTGGCCTCGAACTCAGAAATCTGCCTGCCTCTGCCTCCCCAGTGCTGGGATTAAAGGCGTGCCCCACCACACCCGGCTTCTTTCTTACACTTTTGTTCATTTTATTAAATTAAATAAAAAGTTAAATATTTTGAGTCAAATACTTTGCCATCATAGGCTATTTGGGAGATATACTGAAGGATGTGGATCTATTATGAAGAATTAATAACACAGTTGTGGATCTCCTTGTCTGCCTTAGTGAAATGACATTGTTTTGTTTTGCTCTGCTTTTGTTTCCCAGTGGTTCTGTGCCTAGCTTCCAGGGAAGAATTTTAATTAGTCTTTGCCACATAGGGTGATCTTTTTCCAGGGAAGGATATATGCTTTAGTTTAAGCCAGTGAAAAGGGATAGAGGTTTGTGTCATGCATTAGGGGAGAATTTTCATTCCTGATAACCAGAGAGAGCTTTATGAAGGCAGGCCTATATGTTCTCTTCCTTTCAGTCTGTAACACTAGCCCAAGAGAATGTGGTATGTCAAGCCTGGTAATAGGAGTGACAGGCTGACTATAATTAGAAATGTTGAAATGAGTCTTAGTTATGAAGGTACTCAGTGATACCAAATAGTGCTAGGAGGGAGTGAGCCTTCCAGGACTGAGGACAAGACTGTGAGTAGGACCACCACTGCTGCTCAGAAGAACATGCCCAGAACCCTAAAGACACAGGAAATGTGGGGCTGCCTAGGACAGGAGTCTTCTGGTCTCCTTCTGCATCCAGAGCTAATCCTGTGCCACATAAATACCACCAGGAGAGAGCTGATCTCCCAGGAGTGCCTACACACCTGACAGCACAGGTAAGACTAGCATTTCTCTTTAAATTCCTAGCCCAAAGGGACCCTGACAAAGCCATCAGGACACAAGAACCAAGGATCAGCTGGGGACAGGATCCTTCTGGTTTCTGTCTGCATCCCAGAGATGACCCTGTACCACAGCTCTCTACCCCCAAATTCCTCCCAGAAAGAACTGGTCTCCCAGGAGTACTGACACAGAGGCTTGCAGGAAGGACAAGCTCAAGTCAGAGACAGCAAGACTAGCTAAGACCAGAGATAAACAGATGGCTAAAGACAAGCACAAGAACATAAGCAACAGAAACCAAGACTAGTTGGAATCTTCAGAACCCATCTCTCCCACCATATTGAACCCTGGTAGCCTAATACACCAGAAAAGCAAGACTCTCATTTAAAAATCACATCTCACCAGGTGTTGTGGCACACATCTTTAATCCCAGCACAAAGGAGGCAGAGGCAGGCAGATTTCTGAGTTCGAGGCCATCCTGGTCTACAAAGTGAGTTCCAGGACAGCCAGGGCTATAAGAGAAACCCTATCTCAAAATAAATAAATAAATAAATAAATAAATAAATAAATAAATAAATAAATAAATAAACAAATCTCCCTTAAAGAAATACAAGAGAACACAGGTAAACAGGTAAAAGACCTTAAAGAAGAAACACAAAAATCCATTGAAGAGTTACAGGAAAATAAAACCAGATGGGTGAAGGAACTGAAAAAAAAACATCAAAGATCTAAAAATGGAAATAGAAGCACTGGAGATGGGAAACCTAGGAAAGAGAGCAGGAGTCATAGATGCAAAGTCATCACAAAGAGAATACAAGAGATAGAAGAGAGAAACTCAGGTGAGGTGCAGAAGATAACATAGAAAACATTGATACAACAGTCAAAGAAAATGCAAAAGTCTTGATTTGCATTTCCCTGATGATTAAGGATGTTGAACATTTTTCAAGTGCTTCTCAGGCCTTTGGTATTCCTCAGTTGAGAATTCTTTTTTTAGCTCTGTAGCACATTTTTTAATGGTGTAATTTGAATTTCTGGAGTTCAGCTTCTTGAGCTTTTTTTTTATATATTGAATATTAGTCCCCTATCTGATTTAGGATTGGTAAAAATTCTTTCCCAATCTGTTGTTGGCCTTTTTGTCTTATTGACAGTGTCTTTTGCTCTACAGAGGGTTGCAATTTTATGAGGTCCCATTTGTCAATTCATGATCTTACAGCACAGGCCATTGCTGTTCTGTTTAGGGATTTTCCCCCTGTGCCCATATCTTCAAGGGTTTTCCCCACTTTCTCCTCTATAAATTTCAGTGTCTCTGGTTTTATGTGGAGTTCTTTGATCCACTTAAGACTTGAGCTTTGTACAAGGAGATAAGAATGGATCAATTCGCATTCTTCTGCATGATAACCGCCAGTTGTGCCAGCACCATTTGTTGAAAATGCTGGGGTTTTTTCCCCACTGGATGGTTTTAGCTTCCTTGTCAAAGATCAAGTGATTCCACCTCACACCAGTCAGAATGGCTAGGATCAAAAATTCAGGTGACAGCAGATGCTGGTGAGGATATGGAGAAAGAGAAACACTCCTCCATTGCTGGTGGGATTGCAAGCTGGTACAACCACTCTGGAAATCAGTCTGGCAGTTACTCAGAAAACTGGACATAGTACTACCAGTAGATCCAGCAATACCTCTCCTGGGCATATACCCAGAAGATGTTCCAACTGGTAATAAGGACACATACTCCACTATGTTCATAGCAGCCTTATTTATAATAGCCAGAAGCTGGAAAGAACCCAGATGTCCCTCAACAGAGGAATGGATACAGAAAATGTGGTACATTTACACAATGGAGTACTACTCAGATATTAAAAACAATGAATTTATGAAATTCTTGGGCAAATGGATGTATCTGGAAGATATCAACCTGAGTGAGGTAACCCAATCACAAAAGAAGTAACTTGATATGCACTCACTGATAAGTGGATTTTAGCCCAGAAACCTAAAATAGCCAAGATACAACTTCCAAAACAGAAGAAAATCAAGAAGGAAGACCAATACTTGGATACTTCATTCCTCCCTAGAATATGGAATAAAATATCCATGGAAGGAGTTGCAGAGACAAAGTTTGGAGCTAAGATGAAAGGATGGACCATCCAGAGACTGTCCCACCTGGGGGTCCATCCCATAATCAGCCATCAAACACAGACACTATTGCATACACCAGCAAGATTTTGCTGAAGGGACCTTGATATAGATGTATCCTGTGAGGCTTTGCCAGTGCCTGGCAAATACAGATGTGGATGCTCACAGCCACCTATAGGATGGAACACAGGGCCCCTAATATAGGAGCTAGAAAAAGTGCCCAAGAGCTGACGGGGTTTGCAACCCTATAGGTTGAACAACAATATGAACTAATCAATACCCCCCAGAGCTTGTGTCTCTAGCTGCATATGTATCAGAAGATGGCCTAGTTGGCCATCATTGGGAAGAGAGGCCCCTTGGTATTGCAAACTTTATATACCCCAGTACAGGGGAATGCCAGGGCCAAGAAGTGGGAGTGAGTGGGTAGGGGAGCAGGGCGGGAGGAGGGTATAGGGAACTTTTGGGATAGCATTTGAAATGTAAGCGAAGAAAATACCTAATTAAAAAAAAAGAAAGAAAGAAAGAAAGAGAGAGAGAGGGGGGGGGTAGGTGAGAGAGAGAGAGAGAGAGAGAGGAAGGAAGGAAGGAAGGAAGGAAGGAAGGAAGGAAGGAAGGAAGGAAGGAAGGAAGGAAGGAAGGAAGGCAGGCAGGCAGGCAGGCAGGCAGGCAGGCAGGCAGGAAGGAAGGAAGGAAGGAAGGAAGGAAGGAAGGAAGGAAGGAAGAAAGAAAATGCAAAAGTCAAAAGCGCTTAACCCAAAACATCCAGGAAATCCAGGACACAATGAGAAGACCAAACCTAAGGGTAATAGGTATAGAAGAGAATGAAGATTTTTCAACTTAAAGGGCCAGCAAATATCTTCAACAAATTATAGGGGAAAACTTCCCTAACCTAAAGAAAGAGATGATCATGAGCACTCAAGAAGACTACAGAACTCCAAATAGATTGGACAATAAAAGAAATTCCTCCGATCACACAAAAATCAAAACATGAAACACACTAAACAAAGAAAGAATATTAAAAGCAGTAAGGGGAAAAGGTCAAGCAACATATAAAGGCAGACCTATCAGAATTACACCAGACTTCTCAACAGAGACTATGAAAGATAGAAGATCCTGGGTGGATCTCATACAGACCCTAAGAGAACACAACTGTCAACCCAGACTACTATACCTAACAAAACTCTCAATTATCATAGATGGAGAAACCAAGATATTCCATGACAAAACCAAATTTAAACAATATCTTTTGACAAATACAGCCCTACAAAGGGTAATAGGGAAAATGCCAAAACAAGGAGGGAAACTAGACCCTAGAAAAAGCAAGAATGTAACCGTCTTTCAACAAACCCAAAAGAAGATAACCACAAAAATATAAAAATAACATCATTAATAACAGGGAGCAACAATCACTATTCCTTAATATCTCTTAACTTCAATGGACTCAATTCCCCAATAAAAAGATATAGACTGGATACATAAACAGGACCCAGCATTTTGCTGCATACAGGAAACACACCTTAGTATAAAAGACAGACGCTACCACAGAGCAAATGGTCCCAAGAAACAAGCAGGAGTAGCCATTCTAATATCGGGTAAAATTGGCTTTCAACCAAAAGTCATCAACAAAGATAAGGAAGGACACTTCATACACATCAATCTTCAGGGAAATGCAAATCAAAACAACCCTGAGATTCCACCTCACACCAGTCAGAATGACACAGATGAAAAACTCAGGTGACAGCAGATGTTTGTGAGGATGTGGATAAAGAGAAACATTCCTCTATTGTTAGTGAGATTTCAACCTGTTACAACCACTCTGGAAACCGCTCCTTAGCATATACCCAGAAGATGTTCCAACTTATAACAAGGACACATGCTCCACTACATTCATAGCAGCCTTATTTATAATATCCAGAAGCTGAAAAGAATCCAGATGTCCCTCAACAGAGGAATGGATACAGACAATGTGGTACATTTACACAATGGAATACTACTCAGCTATTAAAAGCAATGGATTTATAAAATTCTTAGGAAAATGGATGGAACTAGAAAATATCATTCTGACTGTGGTAACCCAATCATAAAAAAACACACGTGTTATACACTCACTGACAAGTGGATTTTAGTCCAGAAGCTCAGAATACCAAAGATACAATCCACAGACCACATGAAGCTCAAGCAGGAAGACCAAAGTATGGATATTTCGGTTCTCCTTAGAAGGTGAAATAAAATACCCATGGGAGGAATTACAGAGGCAAAGTGTGGAGCAGAGACGGAAGGAAAGGCCATGCAGACTGCCTCACCTGGAGACCCATCCCATAAACAGTCACCAAACCCAGACACTATTGTAGATGCCAAGAAGTGCTTGCTGACCAGAGCCTGAAATACAGAGGTGGATCCTCATAGCCAACCATTGGACTGAGCACAGGGTCCCCAAAGAAGAAATTAGAGAAAGAACTGAAGGAGCTGAAGGGGTTTGCAGCCCCATAGGAGGAACAACAATATGAATAAACCAGTACACCCAGAGCTCCCAGGGACTAAACCACCAACCAACGAGTACACATGGAGGGACCTATGGCTCTATCTGCATATGTAGCAGAGGATGGCCTTGTCTGTCATCAATGGGAGGAGAGATTCTTGGTCCTGTGAAGGCTGTATGCCCCAGTGTAGGGGAATGCTAGGGCCAGGAAGTGGGAATGGGTGGGTTGGTGAGCAATGGGAAGGGGGAGAGGATAGGGGGTTTCAGAGGGGAAACCAGGAAAGGAGATAACATTGGAAATGTAAATAAAAAGAATATCTAATAAAAAATAAACATTTAAAAACTAAAACAATAAAATTATTATTTCATTTCCTTTCAGACATTTCACTATGTGTACTAGCAATTGTATCTAATGTGTTTCATTAGACTTAGCGCACACTGAAAAAAACTTTTATATTCTGCTTTATGTGGACCTTCAGAGTGTAACTTAGAATGTCACTGAATAATCTCGAAAAGCATGAGTTATGAAAGTATAAATATGCTGGGATTCATTTGCTTAAGAGTAGACAGAAATTCTTTTTGCTGATTCAATTTTTTTTTGCTGAGACAATTTTTTTTCATGCCTTGAAGCTGGTCTACCACTTTCAGAGCAAAGAATAAATAAAAATTGTTAAGAGGGAGACTGTCTAAGGGGGCTGAGAATCTATGTTTTCTTCATAAGACTAATGAAGCCATGGGATGTGAGAGAGCACACACTTGGGAGTGGGGTATGAATAACTTTATGGAAAAGGAAGTAAGCACTAAATTTTGAGTCTAGACAATGTTTCAAAACGTATTTCCTCAGAAGGGTGATCAGTGCAGACACCACACTCTCCTTACCCACCTCACCCCCATTTCAAGTCATCTTTGATGTGTTTACAAAGGACAAAATGCTGCTTGGTACCAGGGGTCCTGTGGATACACTGAGTTTGTTAGCTTTTCTGTGATTTTTACCTAGTCAGCAGCATTTGAAACTTCTTTAAAACAAAGGATAGTCCTCTGCTGTGTTTCCCTTTCTACACAGCAGTGGGGGAAAAGTCGGAAAGGAAAGCCCTCGTTTTCCTGGGAGGTGCATGGTCAGGCTTCCTAAGTTTGGCCAATCTGGTTTGTTTGTATGTATGTTTGTTTGTTTGTTTGTTTTTGACTATGGTGTCAGTGGTTACCCATTAAAGTGGGTATCTGGTAAAAATGTGTCTTGTATGCATATTCATTCATGCATGCAGAGAGATGTAATTGTGCGGCTGGTTTCTTCTACTTGGATCAACTTTGCTGACCTATTAATGCACCCAATACTTCTATGGAAGCACATCATCTATAATCCACATTTTATACATGAAGAAATGGAGGCACAGCTGGCAAGAAATGAACACAGTTTTCTAATTCTTTAAATCACTCTCCTGACCATCAGAGATTCTGAAACTTTCTTAGTTTTGTACAGTCTTGGTGTTTCAGAAATATTTTTTCACATTTTTTAAGACCAAAGGCTTTTATGTATTAAGCCTTTAAAACAAGACAGTATAGATACATGATAGAACAATTATCCATTTAGAAAATAATATACTATATTAAGCAGAGTTTTCCAGAGGAACAGAACCAACATGTTTTTTCATCACCTATATGTGTATGAACACAGACACATGCACACACACAGACACACAGACACACAGACACACAGACACACACACACACACACACACACACACACACACTCATAGACTTTCTTACACAGTGCAGCCTGGGAGTCCAACAATAGTTGACTACATGCAGGGGGAGCTGAGGACCTGGCTTGACAACTTCCCAGAAATCCCAATACTGTGCTGGAAGCCTAGAGCTCCCTAGGAAGTCCCTGGTACAATTGAAAGGCAAAGAATCTGGCGTGCTCTCTCTAAAGAGTATGGCCCCAGCAGTGAATGCTTGCTTACAGGTCGGAAACAAAGGCAGACACTCACGTGCTGCTTTTATCAGTGATTTAATGACAACTTAACATCTGGGAAGCATCACCCACATTGAGTCCCTCCAGAGTTCATTATGTGTGGAAATACCTTCAGATATAAGTCCAGAGTCCTTAAGGTCACTTAAATTATCCCAAATCTAGTGAGTTGATAGCTAAGACTCACTATCTCAGTACACTGAAGAAAGGTGCTATAATTTGCAATGAGAAGATTGGATCTCATCTGAAATGTCCACACAATGCCTATATATTAATGTCTTGGTCACTGGCTGGACTTATCTCTGTTAGAGTTAAAACATAAATCTACATTACATCATGTTAGAGTTAACATAAATCTGCATTAGGACCACCAATGGGCTGGGATGTGATAATAGCTGTAGAAATTTTTAAGGAAAAATGTTTTTAAGGATTCTTGATTTACAATATATACTCACTCCCACTCCACAATTCTGCTTCTTCGCACTCATTTTAATACTGGATAGATTACAAAGCACTGATTGTTCTGCATGCCTTCAATCCAGCTTTGTCAGCTTATTTTCTATTTGAGATAATGAAGGCCAACCCATTTTAAAATCTTTTAAATGTGTGTATGTAGACAATGTATTGTTTGGCAATCTCATATATGACTACTGTAGTAGGATTGGCAGGGTGCGACTATGTAAGCACTGGGGGCCACACAACCACAAAAGTATCTCCTGCAGGAGGACCTAATTGAGAACTGCCTGAGAGACCCAGGTTTGCTAGTGCAAACAATGCCAGCCAATCAAAAACTTCTGTTCAGAAGAGATGCTCTCTTGGGATCAATGGGGTTGTAGGTGTCGGGTATTAAAGGAGCTTGCAGCAGTGTTCAGAGCTTGCAGTAGCGTTTCTCACCTGCTCCCAGATTCTGTGTTGTTGACTGCACCACCTCACCTCCAACAGGCAGGTAGTCCAGGGCACAGGCAACAGACTACACTTTATTTTAACCTGATTCACTCCCTACTCCCTCCATTCTAACTGTTCCAGTACCTGTCCATTACTTTTCCTTCCCACCTTCAAGTATCCTTTTTTAAACCACTAAGTCCATTGATTTTTGTCAGTATGTGCATGGGTATAGGACCACTCACTGGAACGTGGACAACTTTCCAGATGCCACCTCAGATGAAAACTAATTCTCCCTCTGCTAGCAGCCATCAATTGACAGTGGTTTCAGTTAGGTCTGAGACTTCATGAGCCTCTCCCATACACACTAGGATGTGGGATGGCTTGATCTTGTCCTGTTCTTGTGCATGCTGTTACAGGTGTTGTGAGTTCTTTTCTGTGACTGTCTATGTTATGTCTGGAAAACATTTTCCAGCAGTACCCTGCTGCCTCTGGCTCTTTCAGTCTTTCCTTCCCTTTGTTGCAGTGCTCTCAGAGCCTTCTAGGGAGCAGGGTGCAATACAGACATCCCCTTCAGGGATGAACACACCATCGTCTCTTATTCTCAGCACACCGACCAGTTGTGAGTCCCTGTTACTCACTATCTGCTACACAAGGAAGTGTCTCTGATGAGGGCTGAGCGATAAACTAATCTCTAGGAATTTAAGTACTTAAGGGGTGATTTAACACTATCTGCATTTAGAGCATATTTTTAAAGATAAGCAGAAACATATCAGAGTATTACAAACTCACCATCATAGCTCATAAAAGTCCACGCACACTAAAAGCTATCCACTTAAATCCTAAAAATGAAAAAGATGATTTTGTTTGTAGTGTAAAAATTTCCTTCAGTCAAATTTGTACAAGTCACAGAGTAACTGCTTATGCTTTCGGGAAAGCCTTTTCATCAGGTTCAATGAGTTATTGAAAAGAGAGTTGAAGATGTCATTCACGGTGTCACGGTCTTCCTCTTTAACAACATTTTCCTTTTGGGTACTAAAAAATACTTTCCCCAGGTAAAGTGCTTCTTTTTTAAACTGTTTCTCCCTTTGTCTTTGGTATTTTGTGTAAAGACCAACTGGTTTCCATTTTATATGCTAATTAGCCCTTCCTTGTTATTTTTCCCCTTTCCCTTTCTCCAAGATTTACTTAATTTTGAAAATTTTGTTCATTATTTTTAAAGTCACCAAATCATGAGGAAATAAAGATTATTGGTCATGAAGAAACCATTCAAAAGAATGGCAGACACAGCTTGAATGACACATCTTAAGAAACATATTTAAGGAGATTTATAATAAAAAAAATTATGACGTCCTGAATAGGGTTTAAGGAGTGCCAGTGTGAGATACAATGCCAAGGGGCGGCGATGGCAGCAGGCTCTCCCCCCACCTCCCAGCTTATAGGCCCTACAGGACAGGAGCCTTGACTGTGATCCAGAAAGAGCAGTTATGTATAAAGGACCATCTGGCAGCAGCTGGGGCTTTCAGCTGCGGCTCTTCCAATGCACAGAGACCTCCCAGGGAGGAAAACAGATGTAACCAACACCCCAATTCTGTTTTTTTTTCCCTGCCTTCTGATCTCTTGCCCGATGGCAAACCCAACAAGAAGACAAAGAGCAAGCAATACAATGCGTCAGAGTGGCCACTACCTAGGGCACAGACTCAGGTGGTGAAGGGTGCCTCCGGATATGCAAAGAAGACTCTCCAACGTATTCAACAATGGTTAGAACTACAGGTTTGCTGACAAGGGTCCTCCAAAGACCCAAATGTCAAAGGTTCGATCCTCAGGGTGGTTGTTGTTATGAGATCATAGAACTAAGAGGTGAGACACCAGAAGAAGGTGGTAGACCATTGGGAAAATGCCCTTGGAGTTTTGTGGGGAGGGATTGGGATGGGGCACGGGGTTCCTGCTTCCTGTTCCTCTCTTTTACTCACTCAGCCTGTTGAGAGTGGATTTGCCTTGCTCCATACTGCTCCATATGTGTGTGTATATATATATATATATATATATATATATATACATATATATATATACATATATATATATACATATATGTGTGTGTGTGTGTGTGTGTGTGTGTGTGTGTGTGTGTTTGATATTTGTGAGGGAAAGTAGACTAACATGATCAGTTCAGTATAGGGAATAGATGATCCACAAAACAAAATAGTCCAGGGGAATACAACGTGGCACTTAACTTACTGTCCCTATAAATCTACTTAAAAAAGAATATTCAAGAATATTACAATCATCTAACAAAAGAAACTCTGATATATAAAAATATAACTCTGAGTAGATATAAAATCACACTATAAAATTAAATTTGCACTATATTTTTATCATTATACACAGTCTAAATGGAATATTGACATATTTTGTCCCTTTCCTACTGTGCACAAATTAAGTTAAAATTATGAGGTTAAATACAACTTGGATATCTGCACCAAATTTTCTACTTAAGTTATGTGCACTTTCAGGGGATATTTTTTTTTCACTTGTAGGGCAAACAAACCAGAGGGGAATTTTAATAAGGAAGTGTTGATCAAGGGGTTGAAGAAAGATAGGAATAGAAAGCATTCTATATGGTCATAAATGATTTTGTCTTTCTTTGAAGGCCATTCCTGTGTAACGTGACTTTAAAAAACACTTAACTTTATGGTCTAAATGGTTTTCCAATTTTTTTAAATGAGTCTCCTATGTTGTACCTGATGAGTCTCTCTAATCCCAATGTGTTTTATCTGGGTCTCTGAGTTTCTGTAATCAATGTGCTGGCATTTTGCATGACGGCGACAGAGATACACAGAGTTTTTGTGGCATCATTCCCAATCTATAGACAGGAATTATTTACAGGATTGGTCTACCCTAAGTGCACACTCAAGGAGAAAGAAAGTAAAGGGAAGGGAAGTTCAAAGGGAAAGGATGCTTCTTAATTGGCTGGATCTAAGTGATCAATTAACATGGACAGGCTGGATTAAGCATGGTAGCCTCTCATGACACTGGAATATTTACTAGCCTCAATAGTTGCAGAGGGTCTCTGTGCATTATAAATGGATCTTTGCCACTTTGACCTGTGTTCTCTGGCTTATTTAGATTTAAAGATTTATCAGTAAGTTAAATAATATACTTTGCTCTGTTTGGAAAAATAAGTACTGTTGTTCTTTCATTCAATCAGTTTGCAAATTAAATCAGATTTTGAATGCTATTTAATGGCAACTAAGTCTACTGGGCATTGACTTTAATTAATTTTCTTTCTCTGACTCTGCAAAGCAATCAACAACTAAACGAAATTCGGCTGCCTTTGGGATGTAGGCTGATGGAAATACAGTTTCTTTCATGGCAGATCTCAAAATTTGGTTAATATAATGGTGTAAGCTTATTACTTCTTCTTAAAGTGATGAATCTGTGTAGACGTCCTTTGTGACCATCAAGATTTTCATCATCAGTGCATCAAGTGGCTGAAACTCTTGACCTTCAGCCCAGGCACTTGAGAAACTCGTCATTCCTATCTTCTAACTAAACAATGCTTTTAATTTTCTAATAGGCTCCAACTCATTCCTAAGAAGCTTCAGTCTCTGAGACAAGCTTTCACATCTTCCTGATAAAATGACAGCTTTGTTGGACATGCCACTGGATACTTGCACATTAACCTTCAACCAGATTGTTTTACATCCCCGAAGAAGTGTGTATGGAAATAAAGAAAGGGAGGTGACTCTAGGGGTCATGGGAATTATTTGGGCAAAAAAAAAGCAATGTGAGATATGCCTAAGGAAAATATTTAGTTCCGTAATTTGGGACCAGGATGTCATTTAGCACTTTGGGAACACTTGTTTCAAGCATTAAGTGGAGTTGGCAAACAGTCCTGCCTGATGGGTCTGGGCTTTCTGTCTCTTCTTTATTGGCTTTGTTGGCCATTAGGCACAGAGGAAATAAGTGAACCCAGCACAACTGAACACAATGTCTATTTCCACACTGTGGCATTAGCAAGTATTCTACATCTACAGCTTTTGTTTCTTCAATAATGTGATAATGATAAACAAAAGTAAATTGCTATGGACAGTCCATGAATTTGTGTGGTACAAAAAGAGCATCAACTGTGACTACTGTTTGTTTTTGAATAATCTGTGACAAAAGGACCTTCCTTGACCAGTGCCTGATATATCATGACACACACACACACACACACATGTCTGATATCATGACAGATCTCTGGTTCCTGGACTCTATAAATGCTGGTGGGTGCGGATGGATGGACAAATGGCAAGAGAGAAAAGCCACCAGTTCGTATTATATCCTGACCCTGGGTTTGTTTCAACCATCAGGCTGAGCCTTGGCTTTGAGGTCTTTGCCTATGGCTCTCTCAGGTTCCCTTCACTTCTACCCTGCTGAAAATTCGCATGAACACATATACATTCCTTCCCAGAGCTAATGCTAGTGAGTTACCTGGCAGGCCATATAGCCACACATAATTTTGTTCCAATTTTTCCTCTTCATTCTTCCTTTCACCTTTTGCAGTGTTAGAAAGAATACTATTATTAAAGAACATTTTCTGTGATAGCAGTTCACTGTATCTATCAGATTGCTCACATATTGTGACTGAGTTATGAGCTTTTTAACCAACAGACACTGTACACGGTTTATTAATGGACCAGAATAGAAAAAGAAAATTGGGAAGAATGCAAATTGTTCTGTGCCCTGGCTCTCTCATTGGGTGGAGAATATCACTCTCTGGGAAAGATGGAGTTAACCATGTTTTAAAATCTAGCTCATAACTGCACTATGGCTGTTGCTCAAAGTGGCTGTCCTTGTGCTTCTAGGAGAAATTAAGTACACAAACAAATAAAGCAAATTGAACCTGGTGCCATTTCATACTGTCTAGGGCTTCATGCCACTTCACACTTAGTGTACTGGTCTTTTAACCAGCAAAGTAAGTCTCCTTTCTCAAGGTTATGCCTTTTTTAATTACATGTGGTGTGTGTATGTGCATGAGTGTGTGAATGTGTGTGTGTGTGCATGCACACACAAACATGTATATTGAAGATTAATTAGAAATGGAATTTCCTTTTAGTGAGCTCAATCATTTTCAGTAATTTGAGATATCAAAATATGTTGCTAGTCAAGTTCTACTGACTGATCTAAACGGTATTAATCAACATTTGCACCACAAAGATGACTATCCCCAGAAGCTGAAACATAACGCTTGCTAAATAACAAGGAAGATTTACTTGAAAGAAGAATTGGAAGGAGAACATTTAGAATTCCCTAAAATGACTCGCAAAATACTGAGTCCTGTACCTAATTCCCAAAGCCCCTCAAAAAAGTCTGCTGTATAGCCTGGGCATGTGGAATCATGAAAGCATTCTGGCTGATTCTATAAAGGAAGTTTGAAGTGTAGATTCCCAAGTTGTCAAGATAGCAGGAATGTCTTTCGTTAGATGACAGCATTATAGAAAACCAGAAAAGATTGAGGGTAAAGATTAGAAGTGTCCTTAGAGTATCCCAAATAACAGTGAAGGAGCTAGAATTCTTCCATACACTGTTCTTATGTAGAACATCTAGAGGTGTGTAGACCCATGGCTATGTGGAGGCTTTTCTGACCACAGGGACCCTCTCTTTCCTTTGGTTTTGTTTTCTGACCATCATTAATAATGTACTTTCTCCTGATAGTACAAGGCAACTAACTGTTGAAGTTTTAGTCATCACAGTAGAAACGCAGAGCATACTAGTTTGAAGCAGAACAGTTTGCTTCCGTGACATCTCTTTAACTAAGTGAATCGCAATGGGGGGGGGGCATTCTTGCCTCATCAATATTTGTCAGTATCTCCAAATATTTCCCTTGGGAACAATTCCTTGCGATGAAGTGTGGGATAGTGGAGCTCTAGAGCAGAGGCCAGGGCTGTTGCTCAATATGTCAACGTGCACATGGTAGCCCCTTGACTGAAGACCAATGCCAAGAGGCGTGAAGCTGAGGAGCCCTGCAAAGCTTAGGGACAAGATGCTCATGTGGTCAAAATGTTCAAAACAAAGGTGGGAAAAGCCTGTAATCTGAGAGGCCAGGCACCCAATTGAAAATTAAGATCTTATTATGAAAAAAAAATGTAGAATGGACCTATGGGAATTCAATTCATTGTACCATAGTGTTCTATACATTCTAATCTTAAGCTCTGTCCTAAGAGGTTTGAAACAACTTTGTTTTCTCATCCTTGGTCTATTGTTTTATAACCATGATGTAAATCATATACCCAGTACCAACTGCCCAGTTCTGTTTTGCTTCTTAAAGCAAAATCACCTATTTTCATAAACACAAACATAATTAGTTTTGTCAGGGCTGGGCCATAGGATGCTAAACAAGCACTCTGACTACCACTGAGATATTTCCCAGATCTTGGTATTTTGTTATTCTACTGCAGATTCCTCTAAGTGCCTGGATTATCATGCACCACCACAGCAGATTCGAAACAGAATTTTCATGGATTTCTTCTATGTATGTTCCTAGGGAATGGTGATTCCATTTTAATGACTTGATCACTAACACATTGTCTTAGTTAGGGTTTCCATTGCTGAGAAGAGACACTATGACCAAGGCAGCTCTTATAAGGGCCATTTAATTGGGGCTGGCTTATAAGTTCAGAGGTTCAGTCCATTATCATCATGTCAGGAAACATGACGGTGTCTAGGCAGACATAGTGCTGTAGAAGGAGCCAAGAGTTAATTCTACATCTTGATTTGAAGGCAGTCAGGAAAAGACTTCATCCTGGGCAGAGATCAACTATAGGACCTCGAAGCCTATCCCCACAGTAACACACTTCCTCTGACAAGGCCACACCTATTCTAACAAGGACATATCTCCTAATAGTGTCACTCCCTCTGGGCCAAGCATTGAAACACGTGAGTCTATGGGTGGGGGGTGTCAAACTTAGTCAAACCACAACATATATGTTTAGGAAGAAACTGTTAGACACTGTCTACTCCATAATGGAGTACAAATGGAGTCTTCAATTTGCACCCCACATTCCTACATATCAATGACATCATAGGTATCCACCCAGGGTTTTTCAGTGCTTAATGTCTATGTTGAAGACAACATAGCAGAATACTATAGTCTAGGAGCTGTCAATACAACTTTATTTAATGAGTAAGAAAAGAATGTTCCAGAAACTGAGCTTCAGGTCCAAGAACTTTTTCAAAAGTGAATATGCACCTGAACAAGCTTTTTGCCATCTCTCAGCTGCTATTCATGTCTAAAAGAAGGAATCGGAAAAGGTGATGCCATAAGTCATCAAATGATTCATGTCATGAGGCTAACCTAAGAGTTGTACATAGAAATACAAAAGAAGCAGAATGTAGCTAAACCTAGAAGCTTCTGATTTCTAGCCCACATGTGAACATTATTCTTTTTTCGTTTGTCCTTAAATTTTCTCTAGTTACCAATGAGCACGGTGGGCATACAAATGTCCTAATAGGGCAAGTGTTCTTAGAGACAGAGATCTGCTAAGGAATGTTAAAAATGGAATATTCACAGTCCTTTTCAGCTCTGTTTCAACTAAATCTAATTTTAATTCTAAGAGAGTGACAGTTCATGGATAATGAATGACATTGTCTGAACTCTGGAGGAAAAATCGATCCAGTTCTATCTGTGGAGCAATTCCTCTTAATGTTCATGTCTTTTATAATGACATTATGTATAATTCACATAAAGTTTTTCTATTTTTTAATATCAAGACAAAATGTAATATCTATCTTGGGTTTATTATCAGGTTGAAAGAATAAAAGATGGCTGAAGATAGCATGTAGGAGCTTACTGTGGAAATTTTCATGCTGGGGACTTCATCTTTTCTTTACTCTTCCATCTGACCAGAATCTGCTCATCTACTTCCCACAGGGCATTCTCACAAAGCGCTCCTCACCAGAATCCATATTGGGACAACAACAACATTCTACATCTACATGTCTCTCTATAGTATCCTTTCAAACTGAAATAGACAACCCTACAATGGAGGCTGCTACTCAGATGTGACAGACTGAAGTGTTCCCCTTGATCTGTACCTGTCCTCATTTTCTGTGTTTTCTGAAAGTAACAAGGAAAAAGGAAAAGACTCTACTGGGTCAACACTTAATCTCCTTTATAATTAGAACTGCCTAGAACCACTTAATATATAATTTGTCAGTAGATAGATATCAGGCATCATTCAGATGTAGAGTTGAACAGAAAGCTGGACTCTCTGGATCACTATCACAGCACATGTGGAATACTTTTAAATTTTTCATGTTTTACTTCCCAAAGTCATAACCTACTTGTTTTTTTTTAAATACACATATATTTTCATTAATTCTTTGAGAATTTCATGCAGTGCATTTGGATCATATTCACTGCCTCCCACACCTTCTTACTCCTATCCTCCAACTTCATGTTCTCTCTTTTACATAACTCACCAATCCCAAATTGCATTACCCATGTACTCATAGCTGTGGGAGCCATCCAGTGGAGTATGGTCAGCCTACCAGGGGCCACACACCTTAAGAAAATAGACCTTCCCCTCCCCCAGAAGCCATCAACTGCTCTTAGCTATAAGTGTGGGAGCTCATGAACCTTTCCCTATCTATGCTGGAATGCTGACCAGCTTGATCTTGTTCAGGTCATGTACAGGCAAGCACAGTTGATGAGTGCAATTGACTATCATGTAGTGATGTTTCATTCCAATCTTTCCCAAACTCTGGCGCTTACAATCTTTTAACAACTCCTCTAATCCAAGGTCCTTGAGCTTGGGTGGGGAGAGAATAAATGCATATAAATTTTTATATAAGCAGCAATTATCACCATTATCAAGAAGAGAATTTCATTGAGGCAATCAAAAATCACCACCTATGCAGATATCTGCAGAATATCTATCTATCTATCTATCTATCTATCTATCTATCTATCTATCTATCTATCTATCATATACTGTACTGGATGGTTTTGTGTCAACTTGACATAAGCTGGAGTTATCACAGAGAGTTAAGGAAATGCCTCCATGAGATCCAGCTGTAAGGAATTTTCTCAAATAGTGATCAAGGGAGGAGGGCCCATTGTGGGTGGTGCCATCCCTGGGCTGGTAGTCTTGAATTCTATAAGAAAACAAGCTGAAAAGGCAAGGGGAGCAACATCCCAAGTAAGTAACATCCCTCAATGGCCTCTGCATCAGCTTCTACTTCCTGACCTGCTTGAGTTCCAGTCCCGATTTCCTTTGATTATGAACAGCAATGTAGAAGTGTAAGCTGAATAAATCCTTTCCTCCCTAACTTGCTTCTTGATCATGATGTCTGTGCAGGAATAGAAACATATATACATATAGGTATGTATATGTTTTATTTATCAAACATACATAGATATTTATGTTAATATATGTATATATGTATGTCTATAATATATATTTGCATACATATATAGAATATATAAAATACCAGATATAAATATATTATATATTTATATTAGCAATATATTATATCAACAATATAAATATTAATATAATGATATATTAATATATAACACATTAATATTATATATAAATGTATATGTTATATGTAAATATAGTATGTGTATATACATTTCTTGCAGATACTCTGCATAGATATATATAATATATATGTATTACATATGTGTGTACATATACATATGTATATATATATACTCCATCTCATTTATGGCTTATACATATTTGCTCCCTTTGTGGCTGAACACTCAGTTGACACTTAATCTCTGTGCTCCGACTAGTGAGTTTCCATGTTAACTACTATCCACTGTACAAAGAAACTTCTTTGGTGATGACCTACTTGTTTCATTATCTCCTAAGATTTCCCTTCTAAAGCTAGATGGCAAGGATTACAATAAACAGAAATAATTTTATAAGTATGCAAAAATTGACCCACTTAAATTAGAGAATTTGTGAAAGTTGGTCAATTCCCACAACCCTAGCACCATATCCAAATATTTGAAAGAGGAATTTCTTCTAAGTTGCCATAGCAGCAAGTACTTGTGACTAGAAATATCGTTGGATTATATTTATATTGGTTTCAAAATCACTTATTGGAGGAAATGTCACAGATTTTCATTCCAACATTACTTGGTAGCAGTCATGACAGGTGAGAAACATTTAAAGAACACAGTGAGGCACTGAGACAAGGCAGCTGGTGCCAAAACGTCCTCCTTTAGCTTCCCTTTCCTGTCCAGTTTATAAAGAATGAAGTGCATTACCTGGGGCAGACTTCTTTCAATCAGAGGAACTGTTCTTCCACGAGGATGCTACTCAGCACACATTAATAACCAGGTGTAGACATCTGCCAGAGATGCAGATTCTCCTTATGTAATAGGTCCAATTTTGTAGGCTAGTTTTGTAAACAGAAGATGATTTCTCCTTCAACAGAGATCAAATGAAATCAAATAGCAGAGACGTTAGCTGTTACCTCTACAGCGACAGGCAGGGAGTCCCCCTTCAGGGTTGATTAACTTTACATAGGAATCTAAAATAATTATGACTACACATGCTGGAGAGTGAAATGTTCTCATCAGGCAGTGATTATCGCCAGGATCAAGACGAGACTTTCAGTGAGGCAATCAGAAATCACCAATTATGCAGAGTATCTTCAAGAAATGATGTTGGTGCAAAAAATGAATAGCTGGGAAAGATTTTAAGGGAAGCAGATGGGCCCGTGTGGGCTCCTGACAGTCAACTCACGTCAACTATATGCATACATTCAAACAGATTTTGACCCAAGGTAACAGCCAACTTGTAAAGTCACATCCTTCTCTACTGCTCCTGCATATTGATGAGAATGTAGCTATATCCTTCAGTCACAGCTACTGAAAAGAAAGCAGCAGCGCAATCCCCATTGAAGCTGTCTATTCCTCCAGTAACTTGGCTGCCCCAAGCTTTAGTTTATAATTTGCATATCAATTAGGTGTAAGACAAATACTTTGCTTACCTGCTTTGGAGCTGTATTTATAAGTCTATGACAGTTTTGTTAGGCAATACATTGGCTATAGATTCAACCCACATATTTCCTGTAAGGATTAAACAAATGAGATAGACCCTTCATCAGAGACCCTCTCTCAAAGTAGGGGCTCCTTGTAGCAGCATCTCCAAGAGAAAGAGGTCTGTGGAGAAATTTGTTGCTTTCGGTTTTCTGCCTTCATACTTTGCTAGCTAGTGCATCTATTCAGATGCAGCCATTATTCTTTCAACTCTTTAGCTGGACCCAGCTTCCCAAACCTTCCAATGTGGATTAATAGTTATGAAGGAATCCTCCAGTTCCTCGTTCTAGATTGCAGTTTGTGAGGCATTTATCCTCCTGGGCTGAGCAGCTATCAGATTCTCAGTGTCTCTGGCATGCAGATAGCCATTGTTAGCCTCCTCAGCCCACATCATGGAAGCAAATCTAATAGGTCTCCTTTGTAATCTATATGCATTCTATCTGTTCTATTCCTGTAAACCACCCTAAATTGGGGTTTCTCTTCAGGACTGACCTTACCGGTCAGCCATTCGGAAACTGCATAGCCAGTTCACAAGTAGATTCAAGCCAAGAGAAGTTCCTCCACAAAGGTACTTTTGTTTGTGGATAATTCATGTCTCCTCATCTCAAAGGAGAGATACAGTAGACAGAATTAAACATCTCCTCTACATACCACAACTATTAAGTTTCAGCACAGGGGTTTCCATAATCTACTGCTGACAGATAAAGCCCGGCCAAACTTCTGGACTCCAGGTGACACTGATTTGTCTAATGATTGCACAAGTAGCCCTGGAAGATTTGTTGTGGACCTTACGATGCTTTTCATGCATGTCAATATCAACTGGTCCAGAAGGCACAAGATAGCTTCAGTAGAGCATTGTATTGGGCAGGTAGGTTCTCTTCTAAGTGGTCTCTCTTTGTTAAGAAGGCTGGACCCACATCCTTTTATGAACATCTTCTCCAGTGTTCCAAAATGACACCATCGAAAGTTTCAAGTGTCTTTAACCTGAACCCAGAATTGGTGCTATTGCTCCAGGCTCAGTCTGTTGGACCAACTGATTGCACAGACTGACTGTGCACTGTGGCTCTGTCTTGTCTGTGGTTTTATCTTCTATGGTTTTGGTTGTCTGCAGGCATCCAAGTCCTAAGAACAGTAAGCATAAAATGACAGAACAAGCCATCTGAGTTTTAACTTGTAGTCTGCTTGGAGGAGTGTGAAGAAAGCTGACTTTACCCTGCTCTGTCCTGCCAAGGAATGTGATTCCTCTTTCAGGGTCTCCATGTAGCATGCTGTCTACTCGCTACTCTTCAATTAGCTGTCTTGGCTTTCAGACCACATGTTGCAATGTTGAGTTCAAGTGAATCTCATTTCATACTGACCTCCAAAACTCCAAGCAGAGCAATAAGGGCCATGTGAATGCTACCTATAAGTGGAACAGTGAAAACTCTCAACCTACTAAGAAAGAAAGAATCACATGTTGAGATTGTATGGTTTATAGTAGGAACTGTGACATCATCGAGAACAAAAACGGAAATCCAGGCTAGTTTTCCTACCTTTAGCTCATACTACAATGTTAGAGGGGAAGGTAGTACAAACTCTGCGAATACAGAAAAGGCATTATATCTGTGGAGAAGACTTTCCCACAGAAGGCAATACATGAGAAATTTAGCAAGAGATCACCCAAAACAACTAGCTCCAACACATTTACATTATATAAGGAAAAATTACATTATATAAGGAAAATTACATTATATAAGGGAAAAGTGGAAGGTGGGGCCAGCACGGGGGCTCCAGCTGCTTTCCTGATGGGCTCTCCGTCAAAGTCTCTTATAAGGAACATGACTCTGTGCAAGTGGCTATAAGGTCTTTGAATAAATATTTCATTATAATTATATATCACATTGCTAAGCTAACTCTGTTTTTCAACTGTAATCCATCACTTGAGCAAGTTGCTTACTTTCGTTGAGCCTCAGTTTCCCCAATCTGTAATGGAGGGATTAAAAGTAGCATCAGTCAACAATTTTTTTAAAGTTTTAATTAGATGAAATGTACCATGGGTATATGTACACTTTTAAAAGCATTGTTTACATAAGGTTCAGTCTATAGGTGCACCCTTGCTGAAATGGACTTTGCTTCTGAAGGAACAGCCATGCAACACAGCACGTTTGTTATGGGCAACGTTCTACCTCATCATCCCTACATTTTATCAGGCCAGGGCAGCTTTAGACATAAGCCCAGCCCCTCACCATTTGCAGCAAATGGCTTCATCCACACCTTCTGCGAACACTTGGCCAATGCACAGCCTACAAGCAAGCACCCTGATCCTGCCTGTTCAGCTTTATCATCAGTAAAAACTTAGAGCTCATCCAGGAAAATTACTAGGTACTCTAAAAATTAACTTGATTTGTAACCTAATAAATTTCACGAAGCAATAAAACCTCAAGGAAGCCTCTTTCTTTTTTTTTTTTTTCCTTTTTTTTTTTTCCTCCTATGAAGAATCTGCAGAGTTTGATGTGTTTCCAATTGAAAGCTGTTAAGTTGAGCAAAAGCCGGTGCTCAGAGTTTACGAGGGTGCCATTTGGTAACCTGAAGGTGGCAGATGTGAAGGCCAAAAGTAGACGGTGGGGGTGGGGCCAGCGCCGGGTCTCCAGCTGCTTTCCTGATGGGCTCTCCGTCAAAGTCTCTTATAAGGAACGTGACTCAGTGCAAGTGGCTATAAGGTCTTTGAATAAATATTTCATTAGTCATGATGGTTCTGAAAACTTAAAGCTGCGAAGGACACATTGGAATCTCTGTGATTTATGATAATGCTCTGAAGGAAACTTGATCATTTCAGCCCTGCCATATGTAGCCGGGTGGAATGTGCAAATGAATTGAACTGGCAAACCCCACAGATTTTGTTTCTTGATTAAAAAAAAAAAGTCTTAAGTCAGATCAGCTAACAGGCGATTTGAAACGGGGATTTAGCAGGGCAGCTGTTTCAGATGAAGTCCCTTCCAGACACCTCCCTCCCCCTCCCCTTCCCCCTCCCCCTCCCCCTTCCGTATTTTCTTTAATAAGGATTCAGAGTAGTTTCTCTTCCAAATGTTTCACGATGCTGCACATCAGTGATTAAAAACGCAGCATCGTCTGGTGTGTGTCTGTGTTACTTCTCCATCCTCTTGCTCCTGTAAAATAGGTCGTGTGTCTTAGCCATCCTGGGATGCCCATACCACATTATGCTGTATATGGTAATTTTTGTATGTATAAAAAATTAGCCCAGAAGCTCTTTATAATGCACAAGTATAAATTTTAGTATACCATTAGATTGTTAATATATATATGTGTGTGTGTGTATATATATATACATATATATACATATATATATACATATATATATAAAGAGAGAGATTCAGAGATGCCTAATGCTTTTCTAAAGTGCATGCAATCAGCTCGAATCCACATCTCTAGACTTACAGCTTAATGTTAGCATAGCAAGTACACAATGAATATTTATTGAAGGAGTGGATGGCTGGTTGTGGTTGTTGTCTGCATCAGTGGACATTTCGGATGAATGAACAGAGCAGCTAGAGATTTCAGAATCTGAAATTCACATGGGCCCGTCTCTTCCTGAAACCACGATTTCCTCAGCCCTGAGTGAAACAAACTGTCCCAAAGAGAAGTGAGTTATTTGTAAGCCAGTTCATCCCCACTTTCCCACAGTGAAGGGATCTGGGATGGGTGGGATCCACCTCCATTTGATCAACGTTCTCTTTCTGTGGCCTAGATCCACAGTCCCTTATCCAAAACACGGGCAAAAGTCCAAACTATTTTCAAAGTTGCGAGGGAAATATAGCATCTGATCTGAGTACTGTACGTGTGTCGGACCACGGCAGCGATCACATAGCAGTGATTACTGCAGCCAAGCGAACATTCTTTCTTAGCAGACTCAGCCTGTGGGCCGCCCTACTTCTGATTATAGCAGGCCCTATTACCCAGTGAGCTTTAGAGACAAACTTAACAAAAGGATTTGCAGTTTCAGAATGTTCAGTTTTAGACCTGGGGTAACAGATTATGAACTTGGATCCCAGTGAGAGGCCAAACGTATAGTTCTGAATGACTTTTTTTTTCTTTATTTTTTATTGGTTATTTGATTTATTTACATTCCAAATGCTATCCCCTTTCCAGGTTTCCCCTCTGCAAACCTCCTATCCCATCCTCCTTCTCCCTGCTTCTATGACCCACCCACCCACCCACTCCCACCTCTCCACCCTAGCATTCCCTTATGCTGGGGCATCAAGTCTTCACAGGACTAAGGGCCTCCCCTGTCATTGATGCCCGACAAGGCCATCCTTTGCTACATATACAGCTGGAACTATGGGTCCCTCCATGTGTACTCTTTGGTTGGTGGACTTTCAACCTTTTGAAAAGCAAACAAACACATGCCACTTTGCCTCAAGGAAACGGAGCTGAGAGCTGATCCCTCTTCTCTAGATAGAGGAAGCTTCTCTCCAGGAGTGCATCTCTCCACTAATGTCACAATGACAAATCTTACCGTTGTTCAGGAAAGCTGCCTTATCCTAAGCCCATTTGACTGGACTCTGTAGGTAACAAGTATTCCAGGGAAATCTACTTCTTCTTTTGATTGCACAACACTTATCAACGTCACATAACCTTTGCTTTACCAAGTGGTTACGTAAACAAAGATTCAACTAACGTATACATTTTTGTTGTTCCTGCCCTTTTGTCCCAGTGATAGTCCCCCTGCCCCCCCCCAAAAAAAAAGAGTTGCAATGCACAAGAGGATTTGTGTGAAACGTTGTCTGTCTTGGGACATCTTACAGCTCAGGGTTGCAGAGGCAGCAGAGCGGGGTGGGAGAGATACGTGACTGGAATGATTCAAGGAAACCACATCGCCCATTCTTACTCTCTTGAAATCACAATCCACAGTTGCTCCATGTCATCATCAAATGCTTTTTCTGAAATTCTATTTTATTTCTCCAGGGCACCTGCTGGTTTGATCTTACCTGTAAATAGCAACCATTTTGGATGGAACATTACCCGAGCTCTTCTAGAGAAAATGCAGAGAGAACTGGACATCCCACCGATAGAGCGCTACACCTCTCTCGCTGAGCCAAAAATGCCAGAAAATTATATTCCCTTGATATGATGATCTCCAGCAACCAAAATGTCGCTAACTAAAGCACACACTCAAAGAACTCCCTTCAGATGTTCAGCTTCAGGTAAAAGAAAGTGTCAGGTTTGTTTGTTTGTTTGTTTTGTTTTGTTTGGGTCTTTTTTGTTTGTTTGCGAGGATTGAGGCTGTGCTGGCAAAGTGTGTACAATAGCGATGTCCTAAGAAAGCATCTACAGAAGACCAAAGCACTATGGAGTGATCCAGGCAAACGGGAGAAGTTCGGTGTGGAAGGAAGAAAAAGTACACGGGCAACCCCACATCTTCAGCTTAGATGCCTGACTTTTCAGCTTCCACCCTCTCAGTCACCAGCAGCCACAGGTTGTCTCATGGCTCGTCCTCCTGTTTTAGGCTCCTGAGTACTGGCATAGCAGACAAGTATCGCGTGCCTGTTATATGCAGTGTACTGTACCTGCCATCTAGACTTCTATCAAATGTTTCCCCTGGTCACACGGACTATGTGAAATCTCTGTTTTTCTTTGAAAAGCCTACTTTTGCTTTTCATCATATTTTTTATATGATTGTTAAAGCCCTAACACCTTTGAGCTCATGTTAGGCTGGAATTCACAGCCTGCTTATCCCTAACTCCTTCGCTTTTCCAATACCCACTTGATAGACCTCCTGGAACACATAAGTAGTCAATGACTATTTTTATAAATGGGGCCAATGTGGCCTTTGTCATTTCTCTCTTTGCTTATTGCAGAGTTGTGCACTCATGGAGTGAGTCTCTCACCTTCTACCTCCTGATTCTACCCTGTTTCCCTCAGGAGTGGAAAGATCACGGAGCCAATCTCTCTGAGCTATTGAAGTGAGATGGAAACAAGGGGAGTCATGATGTCATGCATGTGTTCAACCAGTTCTATGTCTGCCAATTTATTTCAGCATTTGTCACAGTTCTTTATAAGATATATTTTAAAGGATTGGCTCCCTCACCCCTGATATCATCAAAGGTAACATAATGAAAATGCTGGCTGCTTAACATTTCCTGGTAACTTAGCTGTTTAGTAACTTAGTTAATGCCATGCTCCCCCACCCACCTCTAATCTACACTAAGCTATACAGAGGGGAAAGGCATGTAGGTTTCCAAATATACCTCCAAATTACTAAGAGTCTTTAATAGCTAATAGAAAGACCTAGAATTTAACCCAGCTTCTAAAAACAGAAGATAATGTTAACCTGAAGTTCCTGAATCTAAAATTAGAGTTTCTCATGTGAAGTGGGAAACACTTCCATGAGAATAATTCTATAGGTGAAGCCATCTACGTCATGGCACTGTGTCCCTCATTAGCTGACCACTCAGAGCAAGGCAGCCCCAACTGACAAGGGCAGACAAAGATACCAAAGCACGGTGGAGGGCAGTCAAATTGGAAATCAAGATTCAACAAAACTCTTCCAGTAAGAGAATCCATTACTGTAAAAGGAGTGGAAGAAGGGAGCTGGAAACAATAAATTTTTTGTTGGTGAAATACTCTGTAATTATCTTGGAGTCAGGGGAGGCTGGGAGACAAGGAATTTCTGATAGAACATTTTCTTCACTGCCTACTCAATCAACCATGACATCTCCCTCTCCCTCTCCTTCTCCCTCCCTTACCTCCCCCCCACCTCGTGTGTATGTGTGTATGTGTGTGTGCACAAGTATGCTTTCAGAGAAGTGGAATGGTACTTCAAACAAATAATCTTGCAGCCACCAACAGCTGTTCCTGGTTTCTTTTAATAATCCGTGACCAAAATATTGAGTGTACTGTAATGCAAACAGCCAAACAATGAAATGAAAACGGGCAGAGGCAATCACTTTCTCTAACTCACTCCACTGTTTGCACATACAGCGTGGGTTAAGATGTGGTGCCGAGGCTTTGTGTCATGAAAATTTTTTAATCCATTCTTGAGCTCAAGAACTGGAGGTTAACTGAGTTGTGAAGATCTTTCTGCCTTATGAATTCATTCATATTTCTTTTTTCTTTGTGTCATTCTCTGACTCTTTCAAAATTATTCTGGCTACACTTTGAGACCCCATTAGATGAAGGCTCCGTAGAAAAAGTGAACTATAATTTATCATAGGAGGCAGCAAACTTTGTCCTGGGTTGGGCACAGTCCTAGATGGGAAGAAAGGGTCTGGTACCTTCTCAATGCTGCCCACCATTGCTTGCATAGATTCTTTCTTGCCTCAGGCTTTTACACATGCACTTAGATTTCAATAGGGCAAGACCATGAGGGTAGGAGACAGGGAGGGAAGTGCAAGCCATAGCACGTGTGCTTGAAATTGAGAGACCTGTCTCCTTAAGAGACACACACTTCATTCTCTGCGTGTTAAATTCCTGGGTCTCTTCAACAAATAGACAGAGTTATAGGAGGGTACACTACAAATATACTTTCTTGCAGTTCTGGATGTCAGGGGTCTGAATTGGTGCTGCCAGACTGATCATGACTTTTTCTGAAAGCTCTAGGGAGAAGGTAGTTTTCGCCCTTTCCAGCAGCTGGTTGTTGTGGCTACATCTCTCCAGTCTGTGCCTCTGGGTAGCAATGGCTGCTTCTGCTGGTCCTCTTCTTTTCTAAGGGTACTGGCCAGAAGACAGAGGTTCACCATTACAGCAGGGGTAACACATGCTTGTCTAGAATAATGTTAGTGCCCCAAATCTCAGTTTTTCTCAAATTTGTTTGCAAATGGTTTATTTTGGTATTCTTTCTAGTTATTCTTCCATTGTATTTTGGATATATATATATATATATATATATATATATATATATATATATTTGGTATATATATTTGGTATATATATTTGGTATATATATTGGATATATATGGATATATACCCATATATATAATATTTTATGTGTATGTTTACTTATTGTGTATCCAGAAGGTGTTAGATCCCCTATAGCTAGAGTTATAGGTGGTTTTGAGCCTCCTGTCACAGGTGCTGGGAACTAAACCCAGAATCTCTACAAGAGCAGAAGGCCTCTTAGCTGTAGAACTTTTTCTTTAGCCCCTGCTCATGTAATTTTTGCTTTTTTCATAATTAGCCAAATTAAAGAAATGAATGTTATAGACTTTTCAAAGAAATAACCACTGAATGAATTTACCCTACACTAAGTGAATTTAACAAGTTTACTTGTTTCTAGTTTATTAGATTTGCTGAAGAATTTTTTATTTTTGTATAAGTTTCAGTAAAATAGTTTTATTTCCTAATACAGTAAACGTATACATCCAATAGGTGTCCACTTTGCACATCTACGTCCGAATGACTTCCATATCCCCACGACTTTGAGAGCTAACATTTAGTAAAAGCTGTCTTGGTTGAGATGTGAGGTGTCTGGAGGGCTAACCTTCTGAATATATTGGATCAGTTACAGCAGAATCTGTTTCATTACATGAGCTACAGAAACTTAGAGCTTTGAAAAGCTATTAGGCTTTTGTGTCCAATGCTTCCAGGTGAACAGGATGTAGCCGAATCAGCTCCTGTTCCAGAGGAATCTCATCATTTTATCTGCATCTGTCTGTCGGTAGTGAGCAGATTCACATGGTGGTGGCAAAGAATCCATAATGGCTTTGGCAGCATCAGGACCACACTTAAAGGGCTCTCCGACATTGTGGTGCAACCGATTCCTTTCCCATCTGTTTTCTTAGCCACTCATTCTTTCCAAGAATCATGAGTGTTTCTAATAGTGTCAACTGCAAACTCCTCGTCTTTAAACTCTACATTGAATGCAAACTCATTTTCTGGTTTTCCATCAGGAACCTTATACCTTCTAAACCAATCAACAGTAGCTTCTAAGTAGCTGGGTTTCAGTCGTTCAACATCAGAAATATCATTTATTTGGAAGCGTCTGGTTCATTCACATTAATGGCAATGACCTTCCAGTCGGTCTCACCCTCGTCGATCACAGCCAGTATGCCCTGATAATCTCAACTCTGGCACACACCTTGCTTCCAATTTTACAAACATCAGTTGGGTTGTTGTCACCACACAGCCAGTGTGTTTGTCACTGTGTCCGAGGTCTTCCTGTGTCTAGGGGATGGCACTGTAGTTCCAGATACACCCGTTATAAGGGAACAGATTTGCAACATAGCTGAGCTTTCCCTCTTTCAATTATCTTGCTTAATTGGCTTTAAAGGGTCCTTTATAGCAATCTCCATTTTTGTATTTGACCGGCGCGGAACCTCAAACACCATGTGGAGCACATCCTTGTCTGCATAAATTGGAACATCATGAAATGGAGAAATATATTGTCCTTTCTCATTTTTGAGGAAGACTTTGGTACTCAAAGGTGAAGGGAACGGTGCACTCCTCACTGCTGTAGCAGCTCCAGGTGTCCTAGATGCTTTGCCGCAGCTGCCACCACACAGATACACAACGACACAAAATTTAGTCCATCATTTATTTTTTGTACCTTAAGAATTTAGTGTTGTATTAATTTCTTCAAGCATCTCTTTATCTAGTTTCATACTTCGAAAATTTGTTTTTTGTTTTTTGTTTTTCTAAGACAGACTTTTCTGACTCTGAGGTAGCATGAATTGTTTGTTTCCCACTTTATATATTAACTTTAGGACTAATAAATATATAGCTATCAAAGAGTGTTTCCTCTATCATTAGTATGTTATTAATTCATCATATTTTTTCTCTGGCCACTTTTAATGACTATCCCATGGGTCTGTGAAAAATAATCTCTTTTCAGATTTCAAATCAAATAAAACTAGATTTTGTGTTGATAATTATGTTATTTAAGTCTTGTTTGTCCTTAATTATTTTTAAACTAGGCCAAGTTTAAAATAATCGCATATATATACATACATATATACATATACCTTTCATTTTCCATACTGGTTTTAATGCTGAAGTAATTGCTGTGACAATCATAGCTGGTAACTGTAATGTTTGTCCTCTCCCCATCAAAGTTGCTTTTAATTCTGTCACTGTCCTGTTCTCTCAACCCATGAAAGCCAAAGCTTAATTATGACCCCTGTTACTTCTGTTGTTTGAGAATAATGTGTTTTGATCTAATCCAACCCATAATCCCACCCTTCTCCTGCCCTCCCCAACTTCATGGACTTTCTACCTGCAGCTTGTATGGACAAGGGTGTAGGATCATCCACTGCTATTTCAGAAGCCTCTCAGAGACCACATCCATGAAGAAACCTGACCCTCCCTCCCGCCAGCGACCAGCCATTGCTGAAGCTCTTCAGGCAGGGGTAGGCTCCCTGGGCTTCTCCATCAGGTGTGCAGGGCTTCAGACTGGCTTGATCTTGTAAAGATAAGATTCGGGTTTCTATGTGTTTGTATTTTTCTCATGTGTATTTTTGTATTTTGATTTTCAACTTCTCTGAGTGGTTTCATGTCAGGTATTCATTGTCTAGTAAACCCATAAAATTATGTTTACATTTATAATTCTAAAACATATCTTTTTCTTTTTAACAGACAAATGTCATCCATTTATTAACATGTAGACATCTGCCCTTAGATGAATGCAACATTTGATACCATCATCTCTGACTTTTTTTTTTTCTGGATTGACTTTCTATAAAACTTTCTTTCTTTTTGCATGTCTTGGTTCTTATAAATGGAAATATTTTGACGTCTGTTCTGTAGAATTGTCAGTCATGCTGCCCTTATTTCTCTTTATTTTGAAAAACTGTTTTAATTTCCTCTCAACCATGGCACACTGAGTCTTGGTCGGATTCCTCCCCTTTTTCCTGGCACCACTGATGTTTTGTAGGATCATTTATGTTTGTCTTTATATATTGTTTTACCTTGATCTTTTGTGGCTTACTTGGCTACTTAAATGGCCATCTGCACTGAAGCCTCACTGGGAGGGAGGGGAAGCTGCTTCCAGAGCCTGGCTCTCACTGTGAACCTCCTTTGCCTTCTTCTGAGCTGAGGAGGCTTCCTTGATTTGAAGGAATCCATGAGGCAGAAGAGCCCACAACCACCAGCACAGCCTGCACAAGTAGGTCCATGAATGTAACACAAGAGGCAAAGGCATGAGTGCCTTCATGGGTCTTCATTGATTCTTCTACTGACCTTTCTCTCCTGCCAAAGCCTTGGGATGGGGCACCTCTATGATAACAGTAAGTGTGGAAAAATCTGTGACAATCGTCCATTGGTTCACGTAGCCTCTCTTTCAATCTTATCTACCTTGTCTACTTGGCAGTAGCCATCTTGCTGCAGACTTGTTTCTCATGAGAACAAGCAAGACCATGTGACTTGTGCAGGTGCACGCTTGTATAGCTGGCCAGATTTCCCAAGGGCATAGCCCCCAAACTAGATCTAATCAACAAAAGTGCAGATCAAAATAGGGAATTTTGCTTATCAGTTTAGCTGGTCAACAATAATGCCATGATCTGAAAACTATCACAAACCATCGCATAGATATATAAAATTGTTTTTGAAAATTTAAAAACATCCACCCCACCTTCCCAATCTTGCCTTCATCCAAAGTGATGGTGCAATTGATCATGGGAAGGTGAATGACACAATGTGACAGCTTCAGTTGCTTTGTGGCAGTGAGATTCATCTTCCTTCTTCAAGTGCTTTTGAACCTTCCTGTCCATGTAATTGTGTAAATGTTCTTTTTCACATTGTCATTACTACTCTTACTGAATTGTTTTACTTGTGTTTATCTGGATTCACAATGGGTGATGGGGCTCTTCTTGTTGATAACAGTTTTGTAAACCTTGAGTTACTTACAATAATATACAATCACACCTAACAGACTATATATCCTATAAAAACAAGTATACCATCCCCCACCACCTATTGATCCAAGCTATAGTTTTTCTAGGTAAACAGTATAAACATAGCATAAATCTTTGTTCTGTGGACAGGTCAAGGAGTGAATTAGCTACCCAATCAACACAGCTAAGTTAGCTCCCTTCATAAGCTAGGTCTGGAAGTTTAGTGTGAATTTTGAATTCACCCACACATTTCAGAGGTGTGCTCTTTTGCTCTTTTTTTTTTCTTTTTTCTTTCTTTTTTTTTTTTTTGGTAATCATTGGTGAAACTTTTAAAGCTGTACTGACTTTTTTTCCAGTGGAAAATATAATTTATACTGACAGCTCAGCCTAACTCATCACTTTCCCAGTCTTGACACATCCATTGTTTTAAGGTATTTGGGCAAATAATGTTTTTTGTAATTAAGTTATCCACATTGTGTGATTAGTTAAGGAAAAAAAAAAGGATATCACCCATGTCTCTAATCCCTACAGTCTCATATCAACTCAGAAAAGAGTTATCAGTATCTCTCATGCGTGGATAAAAATGGGCTAATTTTGAATTCTCCGATATAGATAATCACTGTCTCTTGGCAGTCTGTCATGCTTTTTTAAACAGTGCACTCCTAAAGTTGGAATTAGGCCTCAAACCTAACAGAGAAACACTGATACAAACATTGTTGATTTTCAAGCTATTTGAGGTGAATCAGAAACACAGGCTTTGGGTTGAGGTGAGTCTAGATGAGATGAAATTGTCATTTCAAGTACATGGAGACAGGCTTCCCACTGATACACGAAGGGTATAACACTCGTGGCGTGTCTGATGGGAAACTGTGAAGAGGGCACCAGTGAAAGGGAACTAGCATTTAGTGTGCCCCAGTCTGCGAAGCACAACATCTCATTTAATCCTCATAACTATCCCTTGAATCCTGTAATTACACCTCTTTCAGGTGGGAGGCAAAGGAGCTTCAGGGTCTCTTTCAGAAGAAAAGGCTGATGCTTGAGCATGCCTCACCGCTGACAGCATCGACTCACCCGGGCTTCAATTACACAGCTTTGGCTTCTTCCCTCTACTTGCTATCCGGAATGTCTGACCTCACCTCACAGGGAGTCCTTTCTCTCTTGTGTCCCTGCATTTTTTGCCCTTCCTGCCTCCAGATGCAAGTCTCCTATCAACCTTCTGTTCTCCTGAGGCTACCACATCTTTGTCCCAACCTAGAGAAAGCAATTTTGAGACATTATTAGTGACTTGTTTGGGCATTAGGCTTTCATGGGTATGTGGGCTTCATTTTATGAAATGTAGTCTCTCTTCTTGGTCATCTTGTTCCTGAGTTTTCCTCCCAGTTGTGTTTTTTTTTTAATTTTATGTATATGAGTATTTTACCGGTGTATGTCTATGTAACAGGCACAGGATGTCACATCCCATGGATATGGAGTGTCAGAAAACTGTAAATCACCATGTGGGTGCTGGGAATTGAACCCCAGTCCTCTGCCAAAGCAGCCAGTGCTTCTAGCCACTTTGAGGAGTTCCCCATCATTTCTGTTTAGGTGAATCATGTCTGTTTCTGAGCTGTATGTTGAGCTCAGGAATTTATTTCCAACATTCCATTGGGAAGCCAATAAACGTTTGCTTGATTCTAACTATGCCAATTTGGAGATGTGTGTTAATACCCATCTAGGAACTGTCAAGTCATCTCAGTGTTGCTCATTCATTTCTCTGCTGAACTAAGGCTTTAAAACAACAAGCCCAGGCGGGTCTTTGTTTTCTAGTCTGGTGACTGTTACCACTTAGTCACCCAGGCTTAAAGTCTGATGTTCTATTTGCCCTTCCCTTGTCCATGAGCACTGTTCTAGTTAGGGTTGCTATTTTCAAGATGAAAGATCATGACCAAAAGAGACTTGAGGAGGAGAGGGTTTATTTGGTTTAGTTTTCTTACACTACTGTTCATCACTGAAGAAAGTCAAGGCAGGAACCTGAAGGCAGGGGTTGATGCAGAGGCCATGGAGGAGTGCTGCTTACTGGTGTGCTTCATTTGGTTTGCTCAGTCTGTTTTCTTACAAATCTGAGGACCACCAGCCCACCCACAATGGGCTAGGCTCCCCCTGATCAATCTATAATTAAGAAAATGCCCAGTGGGCTTGCCTATAGCCTGATATTATAGAGACATTTTCTCAATTGAGAAAATGATGATGACTCTGGCTTGTCAAACTGACCTATAATCCAGCTGACACAACACCCATGCCTGTCAGCTCAGCCAAGCTCATAGTTTCTTTTTATCCAACTCTCTCTTTTTTTTTTACTTGTTCTGATCCTAGTTCATGTCAACTCCTTTTGTTTGACCCTTTTCCTAGACCCCCAAATCTTTCTTCATCCGGCTATGTGTTTGTCTTCAAGTTCATGGCTACTATGATATCATGTTTGTTTTACTAAATCACTGGTCTTGTTTTGTGTTTACACCAAACCTCTAACTTCACACCACTGCTTCCAGAGTACAATCCCTCCATGAGCATGTTAAGATCATCTGAGAATAAGTTCCGTCTATATTTTTCTCCAGACTCGGTCAACAGTCCCCTATCCCTGAGCCACCTCACTCTAATATAAACTTCCCAGGGCTTCTTCTTGTTGTTGCCTCTGCACTGCGCCCATAGTGTGCTTCCTTGCTTGACCCATTACTCTCCTTGCTCCACCACACCCATTCCCAGACAACTTTATGTTTCAATGCCTCCAAACATCCTCTCTCTTTCCTGCACGTATTTTCTTATTACTCAATTAAAATCATCATGTTATTTACATTTTGGCTGCTGTAATAACATGCTACAGTAAAGAAGGAAGTGTTTATTTGGACTTATGGTTTCAGAAGAAGCATTCAGACTTCTGGGAGATATGCAAACAAGAAGCAAGCATAGCAACCAAAGGGGAAAGCTGCAAGATCACATTTTTTAACTCTAAACATGATGCAGAGAGGATAGACTGTAAGTATTGTAAAGATATAATCTCTCAATGCCCACCTGCAGTGATGAGCTCACTCCAGAAAGGCTGTGCCTTCTCATACTCTCCCCAGGCAGCACAATCAACTGTGGACCAAGTATTCAAGTTCATGGGCCTATGGGAGCCATTCTCATTCAAACTATTACATTTCTTTACTCCCTAGCCCTACCTATACTTATAGGTATATCATGAGGCAAAATGTAGTGCGTCCAACTTCAGAAGTCCCCATTAGTTTTAAACATTTTAAATACTTGTTTACAAGTTCAAATCTAAAGCCTCTTTTGAGACTCAAAGTCATGTCTTAACTGTGGCCCTCAACAAATCAAAACACAAATTAGGAACTTCTAAACACAGAGTGCCACAGAAGGTACACAACTATTCCCAAAGGGAAGAACTGGGACACAGTGAAGAAATACTGGGCCAAAGCAAGACTGACACCCAGCAGTGCAAACACCAAATTCTATAGCTCCATGTTTATTGTCTGAGACCTTAGCTTCAAAAGGCTTAAATGGCTCAGTCCTACAGCTTTGTTGTCTGTAATGTACATCTCTCTCTCTTGGACTGGTTCCACTCCTTGTATGCAGTTCTCCATGCCTCTCTAATATCATGGGGTCTCCACTGAAACCCAGAATTACTTAATTCATTTCCAGAAGGAGACATAAGCCATGTCTACTCCTTCTAAGGTCCTAATGAGAAACTAACGAATGATTCTGCAAAATTTCACTCTGGGAAACCAATGGGCTTATTGAGCTGCTTATAGAGCATGGGGACGGGGCTACTTACAGAGGTGTGTGCTCCTTTCACAACAACCTGCACTTGAAAAGCCTTACCTAGCAGGAATGAGGGCTTCCTTGTATCTTTGTAGATGGTGCTTCTTCCCTACTCTTTCAGAGCCTACTTACTCTAGCCCCTCCCTGAAGCTATGTGCATTTAGGCAGAATTGGGTACACCAGGTGGTAGAAAACAGCTTGATTCTCAGGTGAGGGTCTTGGGACCCTCTCCACCCCTCTGTTTGCTTTATGCAAGGCTGTCTTTCAGGCTCACACTAGTATGACCCTTTAAGCTTCCCTCACAGCATTCAATCATTTTTCTAGTCCAAAGTTTCAAAGTTTTCCACATTCCTCAAACCAAGGATAATAAATAAATAAATGAATCAACAAATAAATAAATATATGCTCAAATTCTTCATAGCCACTGCTCACTCTCTGACTTTAACTTATGAATTAGTTATTCTTTGGGTTTCTGTGGCTCTGACTAAGACAACTCATAGGAAGAACTGTTTATTTGGTCTTATAGTTTCAGAGGGATGGTCCATAATGGCTTGGAGGCATGGCAACAAGGCAGTCATGGTGGCTAGAGCAGAAAGCTAAAAGATCCCATCTTCAATTACAAGCATCAAGCAGAGAGGGCAAACTGGCAGACTAGAAGTAAGGCAAGGCTGTGAAATCTCCATGCCCCCCTGCAGTGATGTGCTTCCCTAGGCAGCATCTTCCTATAGCCTCTCCAAACAGAATGACTAGCTGGGTACCAAATGCTCAAATCCACAGAACTCTGGAGAGACATGTCCTATTCAAACAACAACAACCATACAAAAGTTCACCTTTCTATTGTCTTTCAAGATTTTGCTCAGAAATTTTATCATAATTATTTTTATAATTGTGCTACTCAAAACAACTCTACACAAATTTCAAGTAGCTTATTTCTTGGCTTCAAAAGTCTATCACTTATACTTAAGGATATAATAGTGAAGTCACATGTCATTTACATTTTTAGGGGTTAAGAAACATTAGTGCCATTTTATAGGAAAACAAACAAACAAGGTAGCAGAGGTAGCCTTGAGAGATGACTGAGCAGTAAGGAGCACACATTGCTCTTGAAGAGAACCTGAGTTTTGTGCCCAGCACCGGTGTCAGTCACTCACAATGTCCTATAACTCGTGCTCCAGGGTAATCTGATCTCTGAGGGTACCTGCACTCAAAAACACATGCGCACACACATACACATAAAAATAAAATAAGTCTTCTAAAAGTAGAATACAGAGTTCTTTGTATATATTGGATATCAGCCCTCTATCGGATGTAGAATTGGTAAAGATCTTTCCCTAATCTGTTGGTTACTATTTTGCCCTATTGACAATGTCCTTTGCCTAACAGAAGCTTTGCAATTTTGTGAGGTTCCATTTGTCAATTGTTGATACAATTCAAAGACCACTCAAAACTTAAGAAGAAGGATGACCAAAGTGCTGGTACTTCGGTCCTTCTTAGAAGGCAGAACAAAATACTCATGGGAGGAAATATGAACGTAAAGTGTGGAGCAGAGACCAAATGAAAGGCCACCCAAAAACTGCCCCTCCTGGGGATCAATCCCATATACAGTCACCTTACGTGGACACTATTGTGGATGTCAAGAAGTGCATGCTGATAGGAGCCTGAGAGGCTATGCCAGAGCCTGACAAATATAAAGGCAGATGCTCACAGCCAACCATTGGACTGAGCATAGGGTCCCCAATAGAGGAGTTATAGAAAGGACTGAAGGAGCTGAAGGGGGTTGCAACCCACAGGAAGAACAACAATCTCAACCAACCAGACGCCCCTCCCTGAGCTCCTAGGGACTAAACCACTAACGAAAGAGTACACATAGAGCAACCCATGGCTCCAGCTGGATATGTAGCAGAGGATGGCCATGTCGGGCATCAATGGGAGGAGAGACCCTTGGCCCTGTGGAGGCTCGATGCCCCAGTGTAGGGGAATGCCAGAACAGGGAAGTGAGGGTGGGACGGTGGGTGGGGGAACACCCTCATAGAAGAAGGGGGAGAGGAATAGGTTAGGATGTTTCTGGGGGAGAACCAGGAAAGGGGAATACTATTAGAAATGTAAATAAAGAAAATATCCAATAAAAAAGAAAATAAGATAGCATACAAAGAAACTATTTTATTGCAATCAACTAATAACATTATGGAAAAGTTTGAGGTAAAAGTCAGTACTCATCTTTACAGCTACTTCTGAGAAAACTATAACTATTTAAATAAGATCTAGTTAAAACCCGTAGGACAGTATTAGTTACTTTGATCTCATTAGAAAGATCTCAGGTATTCAATCCCACAAGTGTCCAATGGTTGCTGAAGTGATATCACTGATGAGGTACTTCCATCAGGGGGAAGTACTTCAGCAACATTTCAGTACCTTCTTTCCTGTTTCTCAGTGGCATGGTGCAGCTGATGCTGTAATCCCTGCTAAGGGTGGGCCTCTCCTCTTCTGGGCCTTTTGTTCGTTACCTCATTTGCTTGTACTCTGTCTGTTAAAGGGCCTGAGTTGTGTCAGAATAAACAAGAGGCATATGGTTTTCCAAATAACTCTTACAAACTGGCTTCCTTCCTTTCTTGCTTGCCTTTGGGATTTCTTGCAATCCTGCTTCCTAAATGAGATCATTTAAAAATTGACTCATCTATGTGTGACACTTTCCTTAAGAAACTAAACAATGCATTACATACTTTTGTGCAAATTCATGACACATCTTAATTATGAGACTATCTGCCTCTTGCTTCATTTATCCTGGCTTTGTTATCAACACAAGCCTATAAACGTCAAATTTTGACCATGAATGGGAGTAATAACAAAGAAACCCAAGGGCAATTGGTTCAGTTTGAAAGAACAGGAAGTAGAGGAAGGAAAAAGCCTTTTGGTCTACCACACTCTTTCTCTTACATAAACACCACCACCACCCCATTCTATGTCACTATTCAGATACGAGGGCATGCAGAATCTAATAAAAGCCACAGGGTACACTGACAGGAAGATGGGAAGATTTGTTATCTCCTTTACATTCTGCCAGGTAAACATTATCCTGTTTACATGTACGTCATACACACACACACACACACACACACACACACACACACACACGTGCAGATCTGAACCACTTTCAGAACAATAAGCATTCAGTACTAGCTCTACTCTCTTATATATGGTTCTCAGATTATCACATCTGCTGTGTTTGTTTGCAGTCATCCATTTATACAGAGATCTCCATGGCTACACAATGATTTCTTAATAGAGATGTGTCCACTCGTCTCTTCAGCCCCAACATCTTGCACCATGTTTGCCTCATAAAGAAGGACTGATTCCTCAAGTCTTACACTGTCCTGCTTTTCATATCTCCAGCCTTGTTCCCAGTCCATTAACACCAGCTCTCCTTACATTCCAGTGTTACAGCATAAGAAAAGTTCCTCAAGGCCTGATTAATTGTGACCTTTTTTTTTTCAGCAACAGACAGCTTTCTGTCATGCAAAACACACTTAAATATGCAAGCCATCTCCACACTGAGACCTCCATTTCAAGCCAGGTATACACAGTAAACAAATTGGTACTGAAGAGACCTCCCAGGGCTCTCTTCTTTCTGGGCCAGACAGACTCCATGGAATTATACTTTCCCAATTGCTTTGGTTTCAAGAAGAGAAGAAGGTGTTGTGGATGGATGACCAACTTTCTGTATCTAAGATGCAAACGTCACTTTTCTTGAACTGCAAAAGCCTAAGTAAGCAGGCTATGACAAAATTCTGACTTTATACAGTATTGCTCTTTTTAGTATCCTGTTCCTTATATGCACGTCTTTGGTCAAGCTGAGACTTTAAATCCACTACAGTTTTTGAAGACCCGCAGGACTTAAAAGACCCACAACACTGTTGATGATGGTGCTTAGGTGAGTTGAGTTTTTCTCCAATCACAGAAACCTCCATAGTGTTTGCAATCAGCCCCTTCACAGACAAAAGTCCTCCCTTCACATGCTGGTTTCAAACTAAGAAAAATGCTAGAGATAAAAGGAATTCATTGAACCCTGAGATCACAGTCTAAACCTGGGAAAGAATTATTTACTCAGACCCAGTCTACCCCTTTTATGATGTATAAAACAAGAAAGTCTTTTTTCCATAGAGACCATCGTTCATTAACCAAGTTTTTAATCCTGTACTAGAAAGGCTGACACATAACTAAAGTAGTAGGTTGTATATATATATATTCACACACACATACATATATGTGTGTGTGTGAGAGAGAGAGACATAGCTTTTACTCTGTTATTCAATAATTTAATAGATTAAAATAGATTTTTAGGACTGTGTTTATATTTGGTCTTTGATCAACCAAATTTCAGGTTATTACATGGGCAAACTTACCACACAAAATCGTTCATCACAAAACTGTGGAGAACTGTCAACGAAGCTCAAAGTGCTTGTGAAGCAAGAGTAGAGCCCTCTGTCAGACCCCAGCACCATTTATACCTGGTATGGTGGTGGTACATAGTGAATTTAAGACCAGACCCGTTTGGTCTTGAACAGTCTTTGAGAAGGGGGCGAGGTCCTAGGATAACCAGAACCAAGGAAAGAAGGATGGGAAAGCAGTACAAGATCGTGCTCAAAAGCTTTAGAACAGAGACCTGGTTTCCAAACGCTTCCTTTTTAAAGACTACTTGAAGGCTGGGGAAATGACTTGACTCAGTGACTTCACTGATAGCTGCAAAAGTCTAAGGACCTGCATTTAGAATACCTGTCCCGAGTAAAAAGCTTAAAACCATGCATCCCAGTGAGAGGACAACCCTGAGGACTTGCTGGTCAGCTAGTCTTCTAGCCTAGTGACTCTAGGTTTATGGAGGGGCCCTGTCTCAAAACATAAAGATAAAGAAGTGACTAAAGACACTTCAGCATCCACCACTGGCCTTCAAACTTGCCCACACTAGCAAATGTGTTTTAGCCTGCTTACATGCAAACGCACACACATATGTATGCACACACAGACAGAAAATGAAAAGAATATTGCCTCACCAGCAAATCGTATGGCCCCAACTGAACACACGCAAAGGTGGAGCCTTAGTGGCTTTCTAAAGTCTTTGTTGATTTCTCCTTAGGAGTGTCCACCAGTCCCTAATAAAAGCTGTCTGTTTCTCTCCTGATTGGGCTTTTAAATGGTTGATGAGAAATGACTGGTATTCTCCATTCTTGGACTGGTTTAAATTTTAAACCATATTACAGTGCCTACAGAGACCAGGCCAACTCTCCTTTGGCTTGGCTTTGTTCTCTGTGCTCTTCAGGTTTATGACTATGGTCCTCACCCTTTCATGCTTAGATTTTAATGTAAAAAAGAAAAAAAAATAGTAGAACTACAGCCAAAGATTGTGAATGGGAAAGAAGATAGAAATCTCTGTAAAAGGTGTCTGGGTCATGTATTTTTTATTAATCTTGGATCTAGCACACTTTAATCACAGAAGACACCCCTCTGTCTGCAGAGTTTGGATACAGGACAGCTGGTCATGCCACACTGCTGTAAAACGTAAGCAACAGATGACTTTAATTCTGATTTATCTATTTAATATCCAAATTGACATCCTCAAAGCTCTGGCTACATTCAGTGCAGAACGTGATGGAAGCTGGAAGCAGGAAGCTCAAGGCCTGCTGGGAACGACCTTGACACAGGAGTGGCACTTTGGAGCATTAAGCAATTGTGAACAGCAGATAAGCATTCGGATTTTTCTCAAGAGTCCATTCTCCTTTTAAACAGCACAGACACCAATAGTGGTGGGTTGAGGTTAGTGGGTTTTTTTTTTTCTTTTCACATTTGGCATCCATTTTAAACCACAGGATGTAAATTCCTCAGACAATGAATTCCTAAAGTTGACAGCTACGTGGAGTTTGGAGAGGGAGGGTGGCGATTATTGGACCAGATTACAGAGGCCAGCTGCGTTCCAAAGGCTTTACATCTGCACAGCATCTGGAATAGTTTTAAGGCTTAAAGGAGAAAGGAACGGATGTTGACAAAGGCAGAGTAATATACATTAAGTTCAAAGATAATACAAACAAACTCGCACAACCAGTGACATTGCACATGAAGACATCTTTAGTAAGAGTGGTTGGGGACGAGTTCTGCCCCACCCCTCATCATTTGACTGTCTAGACATTGGGTAGATGGAAAGGAAACTAACCAAATGTTCGAAACTAAACCTCTTTGCTTTGCACGATCGAATCTAGTTGAGATAACTCAATCTCTGCCTTACACAGAAGAATTTTCTTTCCCTTCCCTTGTGTCCGTGGATTATCAATTCCAGAGTTAATAGTTCAGGTGAGAGAAATAATCCAACACATAAATGAAAATCAAAATCGTGGTGCCCATGGGCTTTACCTATGAATTTCCTTTTCATGTGTAAGCTTTGTTTTTCTGGGATTATCTACCTTCTGGGACCCCAGCCAGCCAGCTCTGGTAAAAGGGGGATCTCCATCAGCAAACCTCTCAGTCCAGGCTCAACATCAGCACGTATTAAAGTGAGGGCTCATCTTGACTTTCTAAAATCTTTGTTGATTTCCCCAAGGGAAGTTCCACAAGCCCTTGATAAAAGTTGCCTGCTTCTCTTCTGACTGGACCTTTAATGGTTGATTAAAAGGACTGACTGTCACAACGTTCCATTCTTGGGCTAGCTTAAAGCTCCATTCCTAACATCACATGTCTAAAGTACAAGGGTTGAAGCTGAATTCTAAAAAGGAAACTGACATATAGGACATATTACAAAAGAACAAACAAAACTGTTATTGAAACAAACTGAAATAAGGTAGAAATATTGAAGTGATGAGTATTTTACAAATCTGTCTAGGCACAATGGTTGTTGTTTAACCCTTTCAGATGTTGTCTAAGAGTGGAGAGCAAGGTAAAGATTTCAGATGAAAATAATCCTAGAGGAAGACTTGGGACTGATTTTCCTCCCTCTGTAAATGTGGGCCTTCTTATAAGAATTTGATTACATTCTCCTAAAGTCAACATCAAAAAGATAGAACGGTTCCCAATAGATATTTTCTACAATAATCATGTATGATCTTCTATTCTTCAGTATCTTCTCTTGGAACTTCATACATTCATCATGCCCATTAGAACCATGTGAATAGTTTAAATGATCAGAAAAAAACCATTGTGTGCCAATTCTGTCTATATAGCACCCAACATTCTGAAATCCTTAAGGAATGCACCTGGGTGATCTGCATAGGACACTGCTTACCCTCTTTGTATCTTCCTTTTTTTCCTGCTGAGATCTAGGTGTAGCCCTGCTGTTATATTAGACTTTGCTTGTTCCTATCTGTATTTACCAGAGAAATGAAACTAAAGAGACATATACCAGGTGTGGTGACACATGCCTTTAATCCCAGCACTTTGAAGGCAGAGGTAAGGGAATCTCTGTGAGTTCAAGGCTAGCCTGGTCTACAGAGCAAGTTCCAGAACAGACGGAGAAACACTGTCTCAGAAAAAATACAATAGAAAGAGACTTATATTACAGTTTTGGCTCAGAGGGAGGCTTTTGGAGTTGAAAGCTGATTGAGGAGACATGCAGGCTTGAGACTCAAGAAAGAGTTACAGTTTGGCTTCAAGGGCAGTTTGCTTGCAAGCCCATCTTGCAAATGAAGCCTGAAAGCTTTCTAATGTTAGAGTTTCCTCTATCTCCTGGGGATCAGGACTTTCTGTTCCCCAGGCTGCCAACAGTTTGACTCGTCTCATCCACCTCATTAGGGGTAATTTGTCTTATTCAGAGACCATCAGTTTAAATGCTGATCTCATGAAAAAATAAATAAATAAGTAAATATTCTCACAGAAACACAAAGAGTGTCTGGCCAGCTATCTGAGCACTATATTTAAAGCAAATAGCACATCAAAGATACTATTTTCTTAATAGTTTCAGGCAAGTTATTTAACCTCTTTGTGTCTTATCATATTAGTCTATAAAATGGGATTAATTCAAGGATGATTACATACTCTGTGGTTAACTGTGCAGGTGAAGCAGGCCCATTTATAAATGATATGTTAACATTGTACCTGACACATAGAAAGTACTTGACACATGTCCAAGAAGACAAAAAAAGAAATTTGAGATACTACATTCATTCTGCAGTCCAGAGAAATGAATGCACCTGACCCAGTGACAGTAACTTGGTATGGAAGGAGAGTCAAAGTCTAATTTTCTAAACTACAAACTCCTGACTCCTGGAAGAGGCACCATTTTTGCTGCCTTTGACTGGGGAGACAAGGCACAAACTTACCAAGAGAAATGTATTAGTACTGAAATTTAGAATCATTTGATTTTGGAGTTGTTCTTCAAATATGAACTTAGTAATTACTAGTGTAGACATCTTTATCTGTGGTTATGTCTATGTGGGGATGATTGGAAAACTACTTTGGGATAGAAAGAGCTCACACGGACACCTGGAGTGTCCACAGCACCCTCGGGTTCGGTGTGGGTCAAGGTACAGATGAAAACTCTCTTTTTACTTTTTATTTCGCTGGTTTTTTTTTTTCAGAAAGTGTCTGCATTTCTTCCCGAGCCCACTAAGGGATTCTTTCCACAGTGCAATTCTCTCCATTCGGTGCAAAAAAAAAACCAGGGTTCTAGATTAGCTCCTCTCAGGGTGAGTTCCCACGAAACCGCCTGGATCACATCTTCCTGCAGAGCTGGACAAAAGGACGGGTGAGTGGACATCTCTGTAATTGCTGGATTTTAATTTCTCAGGGTAAGACTCAGAAAGTGACTTCTGGTTGTTTTTTTTTTTTTGTTGTTGTTTTTTTTTGTTTTTTTGTTTTTTTTTTTTTTTTTTTTTGTACATTTATTCACAGATTTTATGCCACGGAGGCTTGAGGCTCTGTGAACTAAGTTATCTGGATCTCGCTAATAAACACGGCATGGCAGAGTTGTAAAGCTGCCTGCTATGTGTCCATTAAAGTTTCTAGGTAGCTCCATCTCCACTTGTTTAATTAGGTTCCTTCTCTGTTCATGGTAGCTGGAAACAGTTTGCAGCTTCTGCCTTAATGAAGCAGAGCTGTGCGCACAGTGTTTCCTGATTGGAGTTTCTGGGCTGCAGATTATCATTAGCTCTGCCTTCTAGAAACTGCAGGAAAAACAATGCTTGCTCTTCATGCTGACTGTTCACACCTGCAGTTGCTTATGTTTAGTAGCACATTTGAATCACCCAGTGTAAAAGCTTCCACTTTTAAAGCCCATTAAATCCCAACTGCTTTCTGGACTGAAGTCATCTTCATCTTTAAGAAGTGGTTATTAGCCCTCTATCGGATGTGGGGTTAGTGAAGATTTTTTTTCCCCAATCTGTAGGTTGCCGATTTGTCTCATTGACTGTCTCCTTTGCCTTACAGAAGCTTTCCAGTGTCATGAGGCCCCATTTATCAATTCTTGATCTTAGAGCATGAGCCATTAGAGTTCTGTTTAGGAAATTTCCCCCTGTGCCAATGAGTTCAAGGCTCTTTCCCACTTTCTCTTCTATTAGATTCAGTGTATCTTGTTTTATGTTGAGGTTCCTTAATCCACTTGGACTTGAGCTTTGTGCAAGGTGACAAATATGGGTCTATTTTCATTTTCTACATACGGACAGTCGGTTAAACCAGCACCAATTATTGAAGTTGCTTGCTTTTTTCCAGTGTATATTTTTGGTGTCTTTGTCAAAGATCAAGTGTCCATAAATGTGTGGTTTTATTTCTGAGTTTTCAGTTCTATTCCATTGATCAACATGTCTATCTCTGTACCAATATCATGCAGGTTTCATCACTATTGCTTTGTAGTAAAGCTTGAGGTCAGGGATGGTGACTTCCCCAGCTGTCCTTTTATTGTTAAGAATTGTTTTCGCTATTCTGGGCTTTTTGCCTGTCTAGATGGATTTGAGAATTGCTCTTTCCATGTCTTGAAGAAATGTGTTGAGATTTTGATGGGGATTACATTGAATCTATAGATTTCCTTTGGTAGGATGTCCATTTTTACTATGTTAATTCTGCCAATCCATAAGCATGGAAGATCTCTCCATTTCCTGAGATCTTCAATATCTTTCTTGAGAAACATGAAGTTATTGTCATACAGGTCTTTCACTTGTTTGGTTAGAGTTACCTCAAGATATTTTGTTATTTGTGGCTATTTTGAAGGGAGTTGTTTCCCTAATTTCTTTCTCAGCCTGTTTAGCATTTGTATAAGGGAAGTACTGATTTATTTGAATTAATTTTATATCCAGGTACTTTGCTGAAGTTGTTTAACAGCTGGAGAACTTCTCTGGTAGAATTTTTGGGGTTGCTTCTGTATACTATCATATCATCTGCAAATAGTGATAACTTTATTTCTTCTTTACCAATTTGTGTCCCCTTGATCTCTTTCTGTTGTCTTATTGTTCTAACTAGCACTTTGAGTACTATATTGAATAGATATGGGAAATGTGGGCATCCTTGTCTTGTCCCCAATTTCAGTGGGATTGCTTCAAGTAGTATATCTCCATTTAATTTGATAATGGCTATGTTTGCAGTCACAAAAAAAAAAAAACAATCAAAAAATTGGGGTATAGAACTAAACCAAGATTTTATAACTGAGGAATCTCGAATGGCTGAGAAACACCTAAAGAAATGTTCAAAGTCCTTAGTGATCAGAGAAATGCAAATCAAAATGACCCTGAGATTCCACCTTACACCAGTCAGAATGGCTAAGATCAAAACCTCAGGTTAAAACACATGTTGGAGAAGATGTGGAGAAAGAGGAATCTCCATTGCTGGTGGGATTGCAAACTGGTACAACCACTCTGAAAATCAATCTGGAGGTTCCTCAGAAAATTGGAAATACATCTACCCGAAGACCTATACCACTCTTGGGAATATACCCAAAAGATGCCCCATCATGCTACAGGGGCACATGTTCCACTATGTTCATAGCAGCCCTGTTTGTAAGAGCCAGAAGCTGGAAACAACCCAGATGCTCAAGACAGAAGAGTGGATACAGAAAATGTGGTTCATTTACACAATGGAATACTACTCAGCTATTAAGAACGAGGACATCCTGAGTTTTGCAGGCAAATGGATAGAACTAGAAAATATCATCCTGAGTGAGGTAACTCAGATCCAAAATGACATGCATATTAGCCAAAACAAAACAAAACAACAAACAAACAAACAACATATAGAATACCCAAGATACAGTCCTCAGAACTCAAAAAGGTCAACAAGCTGAAGTGCCCAAGTGAGGATGCCTCAGTCCCACATGGCAGAGAGAAGAAAGCAATCATAGGTGGGGAGGGAGGGAGGGAGGGAGGGACCTGGGAGAGAAAGTGGGCAGGGGAGGAGTGCAGAGGGGGACCTGATCTAGTATTGGGTGAGGGAAAAGGACTGAAGTCCTGAGGGTCAGCAGAAAGAATGGAAACAGGCACCTCGGGAGGTAGGAGGTTGGGGGAACCTGGGAGGTGAGAGACTCTCAGGACTCAAAGGGAGGGATCTTAGATGAAATGCCCAACAGTAGGGAGAAGGAACTACAGAGCCCACCTCCAGAAGAAATACAGAGCATCAAATGGGGGGCGTGCATCTCACAGTTGCAACTCTGACCCATAATTGTTCCTGTCTGAAAGAATTACAGGGATGGAAATGGAGAGAAGCCTGAGGAAAAGAAGGTCCTGTAACAGGCCCAAAGTGGGATCCAGCTCAAGGGGAGGTCACAAGGCCTGACACTATTACTGAGACTATGGCGTACTCACAAAAAGGGACCTAGCATGACTGCCCTCAGAAAGACCCAACAAGCAGCTGAAAGAGTCAGATGCAGATATTTGCACTCAACCAATGGACAGAAGCAGCTGACCCCTGTTGTTGCATTAGGGAAGGCTGAAAGAAGCTGAAGAGTAGGGTGATCCTGTAGGAGAACCAGCAGTCTCAATTAATCTGGACCCCTGAGATCTCTCAAACACTAGACCACCAAACAGACAGCATACACCAGCTGATATGAGGTCTCCAACACACATACAGCAGAGGACTGCTGGGTCTGTGTTCATTCAGAAGTGATGCACTTAACCCTCAAGAGACTGGAGGCCCCAGGGAGTTTAAAGGTCAGGTGGGGTAGGGAGTGGGGACATCCACATGGAGACAGAGGGTTGGGGAGGAGGTATGGGATATGGAACAGTAGGAGGGTGGATGGTAGGGGAGGAATAAAATATGAAGTGTAAAAAAGTAAATAAAATAAAATAAGTGGTTTAAGGACTGGGAACTGGAGAGATGGCACAGTGGTTAAGACCCTTTGTCGTTCTTAGAGAGGACCCAGGTTTTATTCCCAGTGCCTACATGGCAACTCACACCTGTGCTTAATTCTAGTTACAGGAGTTCTGGTGTCCTCATCTGACTTCTGCCAGCACAAGACATACATATGATATACATGCGTGTATATGTACATACATACATGTACACATACAGGCAAAACACTCATAAAGAAAAATGCAAATAAATCTTTCAAAAGAAGAAAGAAAATCATTTAGGGCATGCGTAGACCACTCAGTGGGGAAGAGTACTCGCTTTGCAAGCATGAGGGCCCACGTCCCAGCACTAATGGAAAAAGTCAAGCTACACCTGTAAAGCCAGCTGCTAGGGACTTGTCTCCTCCCTTCTTCTTCTACATGTGGGTGAGTGATACATTTCCGGTGTTGTATTTCATGCCCCTCCATCTCTGAGAATCAATTCCTTTATTCTTTTTACTAGGGGCAAGCCAGAGTGGACCAATAAAGCCAGAGCCAGCACCCACTTCCCAGCCTCTGGGTTTGAGTTCCGAGTTAGAAAGAGAGAAGTTTGGCTTATGGCTGAAGAGTCATATTAATCCAATTACCAAGATAGACAAAGAGATGGGTTCGGGTTACTGACTATTTCATGTTGCTTCCTTAAAGAAAGTGTTTCACCTATTCATGTGAAAATTACATAATCCTGTGAGAACTGAGATACTATTTCAATGGGGCACAATACACCTGGTTTAGCTTAGGAAAATGAATGATTTCTTCACGCTTCTTTCTCTCACACTCAAATTCGATAGTTGGATCCTGTTAGGTTTCTATCCCCGGGTCCTACATGCTGCCTCCCACTGTGGTCCCTTCTGAATGATGTCTTTTATTCTCTTTTCATGAGACTTCTCCATTTCCAAGATACTTTAGATAGAATTTCAAAATAGCAGCAAAAGATCTCCAAGGAAAAAAATCTCTAAATCTCTAAAGCCACAATAAATATGTGTTGTCGCTCACACATAGCAACCACTATACACTAAGTCTATTGTTACACTGTCACATATACTAGTTTAGGTATTTCTCAGTGTGGGCTCACAAAATTAACTAACTTGTGTTTGTTTTTTATTTTTGTTTTGTTTTTGCTTTCCAATGTGAGAAACTGGAGGTTCTGTTTGGATAAGTAGCTTGTGTGAGCTCACACAACTAGTAAACAGGGTGGCTAGGATTTAACTTCGGCCTCTAGAGCCTCAGCCAGTTTGGGTGATTGCTGGTGTTCATCAGAGGTGTTATCCAAGGACACAGAGTAAACTGAAATCTGTTGGTGCCTGTGTGGCACAGACAGACATTTGCATTGGGGATCACACCATCTCCATCTCTGTGTAGAGCTGGCATTTGCTGCTCCTCAGCTGAAGCACAGAGAAGAAGAGGGAAGCCAGCAATGAGGCGTTTACGCATACTGCTTTTCATCCCATCTAGACTTTATTTATTCACTGGTGCTTTTCTAGGTCAGTAGAAAAGTGAAGGGTACCCCCTCCTCCTGCAGCTGGAGGAGATAACTGTGCGATGGACCTGTGGGTGGTCATTTAATGTTGCTTTCTGGGCTAAAATGATGTGGTTTCTTATGTTGTCTGCGGAACTAGCAATTATCTCTCCCTCTTTGACTGAAGTAGTTATTTTTGGTAAAAAGCTATTAAGTCTTTTGACTGAGAACATTTTGGGTACCCTGTGGTTGGCTAGCTATGTTTAGATCCTTTACTCACTGACCGTGGATTAATTTCCTGGACTCTCTATTTCTCTCTTGTTAAGCTAAGAAGGGTAGAGTGGTGTGTCCATATCTAGAAATTGAGTGAAAACACCTTAACAGCATTTGAATATCTAGACTCCCATTTCAGTTCTTTAATTCACATTTTATCCCAGAAAAGAAAATCTTATTTATTTACAAATAGTTATTCCAATTACCACTCATTTATTTTGTGCTTTGGACATTACATCATATACATAATGTATCTCAAATGGAGTTTCCTGACTGTCTATGTTCTAATTAGCTGTCTCCATCCCAATTATGGTGTCTTGTCTGAAGCATTGAGCCCGGGGAGAGCTTCTGCTCTTCTCCTGTGGCCCTATAGTGTCTTCACTCCACCTTAACATAGGAATTTAATCAGAATATACAATTTGTTAAGCATTTCCCTACTCTTGGTACAATTTTAACTGTACTTTGCTATGAAAAAGACACTAAAAATAAAAATAAAAGAGTCTTAAACAACACTTTTATCCTGTAGAGCCAGTGAAGACAGTTTACATCAAAAGATAATTATCCTCCCCAGTGTATAATCAGAGTCCAGAAAAGAGCTAGATGATAAACATAAATGAGAAGTCTCTGTTTACCATCCACTTAAGCAGCACTCTGGGGTAATGTCAGCTCTCTAGTCACTCTGTAAAATATACTGGCTTATATCATGTCCTAACAGCTAGCCAGTCACCCTCTGTGGTGGTTTGAAGGAAATATCTCCCATAGAATACTTGGTGCCAACTTGGTGGTGCTGTTTTGGGATGCTTAGGAGGTGTGGCCTTGTTGAGAAAGTATGTTACCTAGGGTAAGGTAAGAAGGGTTCAAAGCCACATGCTATCCGGAGGCTTTTTCTCTGCTTCGTGCTTGGACTTCAAGATGGGAGTTCTTAACTTCCAGCTCCTACTGCCTGCTGCCCTGGGGTTCCTCTCATTATGCATTCTAATCTGCTACCTAAGGACAAATAACAATGTCCTTCTTCTCTAAGCTGTCTTGCCCATGATGTTTTATCACATCAATAGAAAACTAAAACACTCTTTTATTAACCTGCACTTTACACTTAAGGCCCACTGATTAGTCTGGGGTGTGTATTCCAGAGTGTCAGTACAACTTGTTATTGAAATAATATGATACATGTTAATAAAATATTGGGGCCATAAAGAGAAATATATGTTATAAGAAAACTAAATTGATCTCTTTTTAAAAAAAAAAACTATAATCATAAATTAATGAAAAGCTACCAATGAATTAATATTGCCTGAAAAAGGTTGATGAGAAAATACACCAAAATTGTAGAAAGACTTTACCCTTACAACACTGCAAGGTTCTTACTCTAAATAATCCAGCACTGAGAAACATGGAAGATCTAGCACATATATTAATTATACTTGAGAAAGACTCAATAGACCTCCTATTGGTGGGCTCATAATCACAGAAAAAGTATCTATATCAAAAGCTTGGGGATTTAACATATAGCTTTATAAGTTTTAAATAGAAATACCTATGAAACTATGGGCTACTATTATATCTTCTCTTATAGTTTTGTAATTGGTTGAGGACTGAACTACTGGTTTTGCTAGCAATAGATTATGAAAAATATCCCTTATTAGTAATGTGGTAAAAGAAGACACTAGTTAGAGGATTGGCTTAAAGCAGTGGGTATGATTTAGTCACAGTACAGGATGAAAGCAACATTCTTCTGCAAGAGAAAACAAACACACAACTGGTAGGGAAATTCAAAACTCGGGTTATACGAGGCAAAATTCCAGGCAGAAGGCTAAAGAGAGGGAATCAAAAGGAAGAGACAGAGCTTGGGGAAGATAAGGTGTGACAATAGGGGCTAGGAGACCATAAGCCAAGGTTTAATCACAATTATGAAATTAAGAAAGCAACACTTCAGGTTGATTTTCTGACAGTGCACAGGGCATGATAGATCACTGGAAGTAAACGAAATGTCTCTTGAGTACAAGTTCAAAGAATGGGACCTCTTTACCCAGAACACTCTGATAGGGAGAAATAATGCTAAGCACGCCTTCCAAGGGGAAGTACAACCTTGGAAAGAAATGCCATAGGCAGCAGGAAGGTTAGCACACTGTGCCATTAGGCCTGGCTCAGTCACAGGTAAAGATGGCAGCAGCAGTGCCACTGGGATAGGGATGGGTAATGGAAGAAGGCATGAAAGATACTTTTGTAAATAAATGCTAGTTTCATTCCATAGATACCAAGTCTGGAATCCAGCCAAAACCATCTTCTATATGGAGTTTTCACTTCTTTTCAGAGAACCAAGCAAGATGCTCTTACTTTTTATTGACATGTGGATATTATTATTAGAAAATAGTCATAAAGAACACAATATTTAGAGTAAAACAGAATTCTGTTCAAAGTCCAGATGTAGCATTTGCCAGCTAAATAACTTGAAACAAATTTCCTGAGCACTGGAAACATTTATAAAGATGCTGTAAATATAGGAAGTGTATCACCTAACTCATAAAATCCCAATCCCAGCTCCACAGTGCACACTGAAAGCATTTATCACATTGCCTATCACAATTGCCTACAAGGCTGAAATGTTTGACTCATTAAATACTGTCTTTAAAATAATAAATCACAAAACTATAATGGTGGGGATTTTCCACTTCTTTGATTAAAAAAAAAAAAACCAAAACACTGAATTAGCTGTAGATTTAAAATAATACATTAACCCTCATGTTTCCAGGCCTTTGAGATATCAACATTTTTTCCCATGAGAAAACTGCAAATTATGATAATTCTCTAAGTGTCTGGCTCACTGTGGGTTCAACATTTATGGGAATAAAGTCTCTGTAAATGAGGAATTATCATGGCTTTGAAGCCAAGGTCTGAACATCAGGATGGCGGTATACTTTGCAATGAGTTTGCTCACCTATCTCTGCCCAGTGAGTAGGGATGTCTTAGAAACACACAGAAACAATGGGCATCCAATCATAGCCTTCCTCAATTGTTATTGAATTGTAATACACATTTACAATAGAATTTTGGCAAATCCTCTGCATAAAACTTCTTTTATATATATATTTTTTAAAAAAAGTACAGAGTCTTCATTTGGCGCGACTCTTTAATATGTAGGTTTGTGTTTCCTGCCTTCTAGTTTCCTTAAAAAAATATATCATGTTGTATAGACACTCACATACCCATTCATTAAGCACTTTGAAGCAGCCGTCTGTGATATTTTCAAACACAACATTATTTTACCAACATGGTTGGCAGTCTTGAGTCCCATTCCGACTGAATTCTGCCAATTGATACTGGAGAAAGAAACTCAGAGCCAACCCTACCCCCTAAAAAAATTTTGGCTAGTGATACTTCTGGTAAAGACTAATTAATGAAGGGAAAGTTTGTGGTTTACCATTTTGTCATATGCAGATCTCTATCCATGGCTTGGAGAGAGACCCATTCACCGGGTTAAGCTCCTAGAACTGGGTCCTTACAAAGCTTCTTGTACCTTTCCTGCAAACTATTTCTTAGTCACTTGACCAACAGTCGATAATGTTATAATGTAAAAGTAGTAATATTATCATTTACGTTAGTGAATGAATCCTTATGATTATTATTTCCATTGATTCTATTGATTACTTGAGCACAATTAATCCTAAGTCTTGCATGTGACAAATTTTTAAAAATGCACGAAGTTTCATATGTGGAATGCTCTGGATCAAAGCACCATGTGACATCGTATTTAAGTATTCCTTTATCACAAGTGCGCGTTGGCTACACCTTCCCTCTTTACAATGGGAGTTGAAGGAAACACTAATAGTGAATGTTCCATCCTGAACACTCTGCCCCTTGCTCTCAGAGGGCAAAGATGCCCTGTCAAAATGATTTAAAAGGAGGAAAGAAAGTTGCTGGAGGGGAATTCTGGAGGGGAATGGTACTCCAGATCAAAAACAATTTTAAGAGGTCTTCTCGGGTGGCCTGTGTGGAGACATGCAACAGCCCAAGCTGCAGCTTTTCCGAGAGGTTAAATTTCACAAAGAGAAACAACAGCAAACAGGCTGCCAATTTACTCCACAATGTCACAACTGGCTGACGACCTGTTCAAAGCAAAACCGCTCATTTCCAAATTCCTGGATCTGCCTTTTGCTGAAACATTAAACACTTAGGAAATTCTAGAGCTTGCATGTCACATTTATGACTCCTGGGTAAATGGCTGTGTGCAAACTCACTGGTCTTGGTCCAATAATTGAGCCTGGGGGTCGGGGTGCAGTGAGAGCCACTTTTAATTTAGCCGACAATGCTAAGAAGCACCATGGATAACTCAGGCCACAGCTGAATCCCAGTTCAGTTCTCAACAATATGGAAGAGTGCTTCTAAGCACAGTTCCTAAATACTTTTCCTGGGGCAAGAGGGTTCCTTTGTCAGCCACCAAGGGCTGGTCTGGGACCAAGAGCTGACCCAAGTGGCTTTCACTTCCCTGTCTGCCAGGGTGCAGCCCTGAAGGCTGGCAGTAATGATGTGGGGGACCTGGATCGGACTGTTATAGGAGAAGAGGGGAGGGCTGCAGATAGGACTCATTCACATAAGATTGCTGGCAAGAAAGGGGAATACAAACCCAGAGAACTAAGCACCAAAGGCCACTTGGTTCTGAGATTTTGAGAGGTGTAGCAGGAATTACTATCTATACACTCACGCAGAGCTTCCTTCTAGAAAGTGGACATTTTTCCTGATTATTCAGGGCCTAGGAACCAGTCAAAAATAAATTTTTATGTTTGATGAATTTTGTAGGACTAGACACATGAAAATGGTAATTGTATTAAAAGGAAGAGAGAGAGAGAGAGAGAGCGCACTCAATGGAATGTAAATCCCCTGAACTTGTACAATAGCTGTCAGTGAAAAATGTATGTCTATAGACTTCAGACATTCCTCTCCAAGTTTATTGTGTGTACATGTGTGTGTGTGTGTGTGTGTGTGTGTGTGTGTGTGTGAGAGAGAGAGAGAGAGAGAGAGAGAGAGAGAGAGAGAAAGAGAGAGAGAGAGAGAGAGAGAATCCACATCTAGCTGTAAGTCTGCCTGGTTGTCTTCAGTAAAGGAAAAGCTGTTAAATAACACTTTAAAGAAAGGAGTAGTCCTCATCAGAGCTATAATCTGACATTTCTATGACATCACTGGGTGGGTGGTCCCTCATAAATCTGTTACTCATCCCGAAGAACAAGCATGTGTGTTGATAGAGCACAAATTGAATTCCTAATCGGTAACAGTGCTGGTCTCTCTTCTGTGAATTACAAAGCAATAACTAAGATTTACTGAGTGCTCCTTTCCTGCCTGCTTCTACACGAAGCACTTTACATACATCCCGACACTCAATTCCTCCAAGAATTCTAATGATCCTATTATCATCTCCTTTTCCAGAGGCTGAGGCTTAGAGCTAGCTTGCCTTCCAATAATAATCATGTATATCATTTTGTGAGATAAATGACAGCTCTAGGTTTACCCAAGTTAGTTTAATAATTGCTAATGTTATAATTACATTTACAAATGGGAGATTGTGAGGGAGTTAAAGGACAAAAAAATATTCCTGAGAAAATAACCCAGAATCTATCTATGTGCTTTGGAAACAAGTAGCCTGGGGTATTCCCTGTCCCTGTCCCTGTCCCTTTCTGTCCCCCTTCTGCTTCCCTTTCCCCTCCCCTCTCCCCCTCCACTTACCCCTCACCTTCCCTCTCTGAAAAGGTGTTCAGCATCCTGCTTTGGTCCATCCAGTGCCACGATTAAAGGCATGCATCACCACATCCAATTTCTTTACTTATTTTTGAAGGGAAAGAATACAACTGACTCTAGGGACGGGTCCAGCAATACACAAAATCCATAGTCTGATTTTGATACTTTAGCATCAACTTAGTTGTCTTAGTGCTCTGAAGAAACACCATAACCAAAAAGCAAGTTGGAGAGAAAAGGGTGCATTTGAATTCAAAAGGGTTTATTATACTTCCCTATCACTGTTCATCATTGCAAGAACTCATGGGCAGGAACTCACACAGGGCAGGAACCTAGCGGCAGGAGCTGATACAGAGGCCGTGGAGGTGTGCTGTTTACTGGCTTGCTTCCCCTGGCTTGCTCAGTCTACTTTCTTATATAACACTGGACCACCAGCCTAGGGATGGCACCACCTACAAAAGGCTGGGCCCTCCTCCACCAATCACCATTATGAAAATGACTTATAGGTCTGGCTCTTTTTTTTTTTTTTGGTGAGTTTTACGTTCTGCATCCCAGTCCTCCTCATCTCTCCTCTCATCTGCCCTTCACCCTTGCAACCTCCCTTCAAAGTAAAGAACACACAACCAAACAACAACAAACAAAGATAGAAAACACCTCATCCTGGAAGCTATAGTATGTCACAGTATATCCCTCTGTCCACACATCTTCACCTGCAAATATCTCTCCACACTTCTACACTTGCAAATGTTCATTACAATGAGTCATTGGTCTGGTTTGAGATCTCTGGCTTCTGTGATACTACCAGTATTGGATTTTTATCATGACTCCTCCCGGTTATCCTGTTATTGGCCTGTGTCATGGAGATCCTAAAGTTTTAGAATAGCAAGACTGGCTCTTTCACTGTCCCAACTGTTCTCAAATGATACAGATTTTGGGGTGGGGCAACTGAGAGCCATGCATGTGGGCCTGGGAGGTAGCTGAGATGGGCAGCCCATCTGCTCTCCCTTATGCCCACCACCAAGGCTTGGTCTCCTGCAGTGCTCCAGCTAGGCCACCCAGTGCTGCCACCGGCAGGAGGTAGGGTCAGCTTTCCTGAGCTCTTGTCTTTGGGATTGACTTACCCATGATGAATGTGCTGGCTAGGCAAGATACAGGCCCTGCTCTCCCAAGTGCTGCAGCTGGCAAAGGGCAGAGAGCAGCTCACCTGCTTTCCTGACCTGGCAGTTAGTTCTCCCAACGACCACAGGTGGTGAGGGGAGGGGACATCATCCCCAAACACATGCCACCTCAAGGCAGACAAGTGGCAGGGCCAGCTCTCTCATTCTTACAGGCCTCCCTCTTATGGAAGCATTGTCTCATTGTACAGTTCCCTCCTCACAGATTTCTTCAGCTTGTGTCAAATTGACAGAAAACTAGCCAGCACAAGCAATAAGAAGACACTATTTTTCAAGTATTGTGTTCTTCCTTCATGAGACCAAGTATCTACCAGACATGCTAATTTCGGTCATTGTTTGTAGCCAGATAGAATTAATTTGTGTTCTCTTCTTACAGTAAAGGAAACCTGATGTTTAAGGACAATATTTTGTCAAGATGGCTTACATTTTAGCTAACATTCACCAAGAATAATGAAGTAGGGAGACCCTGTAGCTAAGCTGCAGGCTGTATCTCCTCATTTACTCCGTCTAATTAAATGTCATCTCGTGTGTCATTTCTTAGGTAAAGAATTTCTACTCCTTTTTTTTTCTTTTTCAGAAAGATCTCCTAAAATATTACTTGAAAATTCCTTTCTGTATGCACTGAAAGAACTAACTAGACATGCTCAGGAATGTGAAAACAGAGTTGGGGGTGGGTTGGGGGTGGTATTGTCTTTTTGCTTTGCAAGAACATCCTTATCTGAAGACAGATGGTGTGTTCACAAGGCCCAGGACTCTCATGGTGGGGAAGCAGTGGGATGCACCTGAGGAATACACCTGAGGGATGCACCTGAGGGATGCACCTGGACAGTTCTTTGTTATATCGCCCTTTTCTCACTTTTTCCAAAGACAAGGAAACCAACAAACACAATTCTTTTTATTCTTTGGTATTTTCATACACAGATATAATGTATTTAGGTGGTTCCCGACACACCCCCCCACCCTCAAATCCTTCCAAACCCACTTCCTACATTCTCCCTCCAAGTTCTCTCCCCCTTTTCCTCCTCCTCCTCCTCTTCCTCATCCTACTCTTTCTTCTTCCTTTTTGTTTTTGCTGAATGAAACTGATTCTCCTACCTCCAGTGTCCTGGCCAGTTTTATGTCAACTGGACCCAAGCCAGAGGTGTCTGATAGGACGGAACCTCAATATGTGTGTGGGGGGGAGCGGGGGGAGGCACACTATCCAGCCCATTGTGGTGGTTCTGTCCCTGGGCTGGTGGACTAGCTCTTGCCTCTAGGTTCCTGCTGTGTATGAGTGTCTGTCCTGACTTCCTTCAATGATGAATAGTGATATGGAAGTGTAAGTCAAATAAACCCTTTCCTCCCCAACTTGATGTTGGTCATGCCATTTCATGATAGCAATAGAAATCAGACACCCAGCAAGCATCAACTACCCATAACTTCTCAGCTGGCAGTAGAATCACATGAGCCCCTCCCCTCCACATGCTAGGGGATTGGCTAGCTCCATCTTGTGCTACACTTATGCCACCATCATCTGCTGGGAGTTTTATAACCACAATGGCATGACTGTTTAGAAGACACGAGCATTCTTCCCCATCTTCTGGCAATCTTTTTACCCACTGATCCTAGATGTTCCTTGAGCCCCAGGGAATAGATAGATGCCTGATATAGATGTTCTATTTAGGACTAAATGGTTCACAGTCTCTTATTTTCTACAGTTTGACGGGATTTCTCTCTTTGTTTATGGAAGAACCTGCCTTACCTTTTGCCTGAAGAGTTCAACAAGTAGCCTTTACTACTTGTTCATGGTATTAAAATCAGGGTTAAATCTTGAACCAAAATGCTTGGAATCACTGGGAAGCTGTAAGGCAGACTGCACTTGGCATTGAGAAGCGAGAGAAAACAAGTGCATTCATTAATAAGGATGAAATTTCTAGGACCTGGAGAGATGGCTCAGTGGTTAAGAGCATTCACTGCTCTTCCAGAGGTCCTGAGTTCATATCCCAGCAACCACAATCATGTGTAATGAGATCCAATGCCTTCTTCTGGTGTGTCTGAAGACAGCTACAGTGTATTCATATAATCTCAGCACTCGGGAGGCAGAGGCAGGTGGATTTCTGAGTTCGAGGCCAGCCTGGTCTACAGTGTGAGTTCCAGGACAACCAGGGCTACACAGAGAAACCCTGTCTCGAAAAAAACAAAACAAAAAAAAAAAAAAACAAAAAAAAAAATTTGAAAAATGAATTTTCTGTCTCTAAAGTTAAAACTAAAATATGTAGGTTTCACAGAGAAAGATGCAGGTGTGCATAAAGAGGAAGATGTTAGTCTCTTTAGCAATCACACTCACACATTATAAGTCAAACAAAAAGGAATTCAGTGTCACTTCCTATGTGTTCAAAGTATGCAAAATGAATAGAGTTTATGGCCGAAGACCTTTCAGCTCCTTTCTTCCCAGACACAGTACAGCACGTGCTAAGCAGTGGTAAGAGTTGATGTTTCCCAAGGTCAGCAGTAGGGCCCACTCCATTAGCAGGTATTTGGTAACACAAGGCAGAGATGCTTAGCGATAAGGCAGCAGATGGAAGGGGCGGGGAATGAGTTCTCAAACACAACTCCCAGAGTCAGTGACACACTAGAGGAACCAGGAGCCAAGACCATCTGAGAACAACACACGAAGGGAGTGGAACCTGATGCTTCCTAGCACATCCCATCCTGTTAACTTTTAGCTCATAGAGTAAAGACGTTCTCTTTTCTTTTCAACAATTACTGCTCAAGAAGTCCAGAGGAGGCAAGAAAGTGGGTACCAGAGCACAAAGTCAGGGCATGCCAGTACTGTTTGGATCACCGATGCGGGAAGAAGTATATTACTATTTTCACACCACTTTAAACTTCATGTCAGTCACTCACGGTCTCTCATTCAGATAGAAACAGTTCTGAGAAGGAAAGTGACTCCTGAGCGTGAGTCACGTGTGCTCTCAGAATCAATGAGATCAGAGCCTTGCCCTCAGAGACTTGGAGAAGGAAAAGATCCCCATCATGGAGCACAGAGCCGCAGCATGTCTGCGCAGCTGTGCCAGCCTCCTCCCCGGTTGCTCCTGCTGTCCCTGACCTCAGAAACAGAATGATGGCGGGGCTTCCTCAGGGTGCCCAGCCTAGCCTGAGCTGGTCAGGCACTTCACTGTGTTAAAAGAGTAACATGTCCTCACAACCTTGCAGCGTGGCCTTGTTATCTTACGTGGTCTTACAGACAGTGCCCTGCAAGATCAGAGAAGTAAAGAACTTATTCGGAAAAGGTGAGAAGGATAAATGTAGAGTCAGACGGTCCGACATAGCCAGCTTCTAAGAGCAAAGCCACAAGCTCGTGACCATGAGCAGCCAATAGAAGCCAGAAGAGCTAAGGAAGTGGACTTCCCCCTACAGTTTCCAGAAAGTAGGGCACTGTTTCAACTCCTTGATTTTAGGCTCAAGCTACCTGTGTTCGATATCTGAACTATGGAATGGAATGATGAGACACCTGTGATTTTATGTCATGGCAGAAGAGAAAGAGGACAGGGGAGCAAGAGCGAGAGACTCAGAAGGCTGGAATTGGAACCCAGATCTGTCTTTTTGACTCAGTTATCTGTAGTTCTAATGATGGTTATAACAAAAGCAGTGTGACTTAGGGGACATGGTGAAACAGAAGTGTTTTGAAAGTAGATGCCAACATTTATACATTAAACATTTACCCCAAGATCTCTTTGGTAGGAAATTATTTTTACCACTTATAATTTGAAATGACTATGAAAAAGCCCATAATACTACACCACACTTGTTATATTCTCTTTGTTCTATCTCAAGTTCCTAATCCCCTCCCTCCTTCCTTCCCCCTTCTCCTCTCTCCCCCTCCCCCATGTGTATTTGTATGTGTATGTGTTTGTATATATGAATGTATGTAGGAATGTTTGTATATATGTGCATATATATTGTATATATGACCTCCACAAGTGCATATGGAGGTCATAGGTCAGTGTCAGGTGCCTTCCTCTATAACTCTCCACCTTAATTTTTGAGACAGGGTCTCTCATTGACTTGGAGCTCACGAATTGGCTAGACCAGCTGCCCAGAAAGGCCCAAGGATCCACCACTCTCCACTTTGCTTCCCAATGCTGGGATTAGAGTTTTGAGCCTTCACACCCAGCTCCAGGATCCAACTTAGGAATGCATACTTTCGCTGCAAGCACCTTAGAGAAGGTGCCTTCTTTCCAGTCCTTCTAATTCCTCTTAAAGTCATCATAAGAGAAGATGTAGTTTTGAAGAAATAAATTTGCTCATAAAGATATTAACACTAGTGTTATGTAGGTAGATACTCAAATCAATAGGATGGATTTAGCCAAAAAAAAAAAAAAAAATGCTTACGAAGGACAAAAGTTTTTATAGTACTAAGACTGAGTAATTTGTTATGTTTTTAAATCAGTAAACTGTCTACCCCATATATTTAAGTGGGGGTGTTGCTGTCTTTTTAACCAGGTTGCATAAGGATGCCTATCCAGGATAAAACCTATAACTGGAGACACTTAACCCTGTGTCTAAGGCTACATTTTGAAACTTCCTTTCTCTTGCATGTAAGATTATATGCCCTTTTGACTTGCTATTTTCAGAACCTTGATTAAAATAATCTTGTCCATGTTTGAAAAATGCTCTGTGAAGTGCCAATCTCACGCATGAAGTAACCCTTTAGACTGAAAAGAAAATGAATTTTCTCACAAAAAATACCTGGTAGAGCAAAAACAAAGCTTTTAAGTCTGGTTCTATAGTTTTGGGGGGAAAAAAAGCAGTTGTCAACACAGGGTTCACTGGCATAGCTTAATCTGGTGTTTCATAAAATGGGAACACTTGGTGAAGTATTTTCTAAACTCCAACTAGGAAATCAGTGAACTTCCTGAGAAATCAAAAATGCTTTCAAAACATCGACGTTATCTTATGACACAGTAATGGTAATAATTATCTATAAATACACACACACACACACACACACACACACACATACACACATATATATCAATAACCTGTGACAGTCAGGTGGTCCAGGCTAAAGTAATGTCATCATCATATCATTTGACATCTCTCAGAGTCCAGGTTTTAAACAGGAGAGTGGCTTCCCTAGCTATCTAAGCCTATACCTGCATAATAGAATGAAATGGAATATTGTCAGTTGCTCAGTTTATGTACAAAATATAGATTTTTTGAATGGCTAATTTACAGTAAAAGTTGATGGCTGACATCAATAAAACTGGTTAAACTTTTGTGTTAACACAATCGACCGTGCAATTGCTCACAACATTAGCAAGGGCTGGCTGACACAGTTTGGGCAATTTGCCAACAAAAAAATGGAGACATAACTATTGATGTAGTTTAAAGTAATTTTACAATAACTACATACAAACACCCATTTTGAAGACAAGATGGATTAGAATACAGTAATTCACCTTATAAGTGATAGATAATTCTCGTGTTCTTAAGTAGTGCTCTTCTGCAGTATACAACAATTTTGCTACACTGACAGATTTTTTTTCATGTATAAATTAGAAAGAATGGCAAAAGTATTAAGAATATATTGGTAACAACACTTATAAAAAGAGTTTAGCTTTAGTAGTTTCCAAATAAGGTGAAGACATAATTGTCTTCCCATAACCCTGGGATTCAGTGACTCTGATCCTACCCTTAGGGCATGGAAGAGTAAGCAATGTATTGCTATTGGTCTGAGGTAATAATATGAGTTAAGGGCAAACTATAGCATAAAATCAGGTAATGCACTTTATGTGCTTGTAGAAATAATTCCTGCCGGAGTGAAAGCAATCCCTTTCTTACCTCAAGCAGAAGGGTGGGGCTCTGGGGATGTGACAAAATGATTACTGCCTTCAGATGGTGACATCTCAGTGCTCATACAGGAGAGACTCTATGGGCTCAACCTATTTCCTATGACCCACTGGAGTGTGATAAAACTAAAGCTACTCACTCTTCTACTCCCTGTTGACTCTATGTGTTTACAAAGGTAGTATCAGAATATACACAAATGCAGTGCTATAGAGAACATCTACAAAGAAAGTCCTATCTATAGAGTTGAATTTTCCTATTGTGTCCATTGCTACTTCCATGCCCAGAATCACACTATTGAGATTCTGTTATCATTGTTATACACTAATTCGTCCTCAGTCATCCTTCCACACTAGCAAACCTTTCAGATACTGACATGGTTATTTTATTTGACCATTGCTTCTTTAGAGACAAGGTCTCACCATGTAGCTCAGCTTTGTAGGATAGGTTGGGCTTCATCTTGAAACTGACCTGCCTCAGTCTCCAGAGGGCTAGGAATACAGGCATGCACCACTCTGCCTAGCTTCTTATTTGTGTTGAGCTAAGTAAATAAGAGGAATGAAGTCTTGATAAGCACAAAACATATCATTTCTAGCACCTTTCCTAATAATGGGGAAAAAAAACAAAGTGATGTTTGGGGAGATGTTATTATTTTGTGCTAAAAACACTTCTAACATAGCACCTATTCCCTTGATCAAATTCGAACCTTTAGCAACTGACAAATGCCAAAGAGCATTAAGAAAGGAGAACAACAACACTGAATTGACCTGCCCTATGTAAAGAAGGGAAAATATAGGAATGAAAAGTTCAAATATGCCTGGAAGACAATAGCTATTTTTAAATGAAAAACAATATGTGTAGTGAAAGTAATGACATGAGCTTACAGCCAAAATGATATTACCTGTGGGCCAATTATGATGAGTATTGGCATTGCTAGGCAGTACCATAGGCTGCCAATGTTCTTTCCCATCCCCCCTCTTTCAGGTTTTTTTGCTTTTACAAAAAAAGAGGAAATAAAATGGCCATGAGTGCTTGATAGTATTTCTGAGACTCAGAATGTTATTTTTATTTTATTTCTAGTCAATGTTCATTTATCTTTTCTATGAAGCATGTAAAAATAGGTTAAACATAACTGAACTTATTTACACCCCACGCCAAGAAAGGGAACTTTTTTTTCAATTTCCAGAATTTCTGAACTAAACCTTCCCTTTCAATGAAGTATTCTGTATACAGGTCAAGATTTCAGTGACCATCCTTTATTAAAATATTTCATCATATAAAGTTTCAGAATTTCAAGACACATATGGAAATAAACAAGTATTTGCCCTCTAAAAAATGAATTCATTTGAGGTGAGACAGCTTTCTTACACATTGAATATGTGCATGTGGTTTTGTTCTAGTTTTATAAAGATGTAAATCTAAAACAACTTTGACAACTTCTATTTCTCCTTCTCTCTGCTCCTACTCTTCTTGTGGATGCAATGTCCTGGCCTCTTGCTTTTCAAGTCCCATTTGTAAAGGGGTTATTGTCTTTCAAAATTATTGCTCTAAGAATCTAAGAAAATTGACTTTTTTAGTGCTGAAGTAGCAAGTAATTCTAGCTATATTGTGCCTCCCAGAGAGGAAAAACATAGAGACTCTGGGCTGTCTATAAAAGCAATGCATTCCAGGATGCAGGGCCATCCTTCATGGAGGTCATGGTTATTCATGTATGCTAGCTGTTTCTATTTAACTCCAATGATCTGCTGGCCCTGACAGAGTCAGGAGTCTCTAGCATATATGCTTCTTTCTGTAATGATCTCTTTTGGAGAATTTCCGGTGAAAGTTGAATGGTGTTCTGTGTTTCTAGGAAATAATTGTATCTTCCTGGGGGAAAGTGCCAAGGGTCTGTAATACGTAAGTAATAACTAACCTTGATTTAGCAGAATTTGAAAGTCTAGCTGAAGAAGTTTGGCCTTAGGAACTTGAATTCTCAGAAATTCTCCTTCCACATTTCTAAGATCTTTAGGAGCACATATTCAAACAAAGGACAAGATTGTCATTAGGCAACCTCACACAGACAACATGGAGCGCAGTGACAGGAAGAAGAGTGAACATACAATGTCTTCTTGGAGATTCCTGGTCTAAAGATGACTTGGAACACACACAGCTACATATAAGCAGCTGACAAGCACAGTGGGAAGAGTCCTGAGGACCCAGATCCCTGCTTGCTACTGGACGTGGCCGTTGTCATTCCTTCTGCATCCATGAAGAGATGTCTCTCCTATAATTATAATTACTTTCTATGACAAGAGGGGGGAAGCATATGATCTGATTAAGAACCAAAGTAGCACAACCTTTAATCCCAGTGATTGAGAGGCAAAGGCAGGAGGATCACTGTGAGTTCAAGGCCAGTCTGATCTACATAGTGACTTCCAGGACAGCCAGAGCTACCTAGAAAAAAGAAAGAAGGAAAAGAGAAGAGAAAAGAAGAAAAGTAAGAAAGGAAGGAAGGAAGGAAGAAAAAGAAAGAAAAAAAGAAAGAAAGAAAGAGAGAGAGAGAGAGAGAGAGAGAGAGAGAGAGAGAGAGAGAGAGAGGGAGGAAGGAGAAAGAAAGAGAGGGAGGAAGGAAGAAAGGAAAGGAAAGAAAGAAAAAACCCCAAAGCAATTGACTTGGATTTCAGGAAGAAGATAATTCTTAGAAGAATGGACTTAAATGATGAGTCTGAGAGAAGGTCAGAGAATAAGGGCGTGGACAGACTGCTTAGTATGCATGAGCTCCTGGGTTCAATTCCCAGTACCTAAATAACTATCTAAATGAATAATAAAGAGAGGGAAGAAGAAAGCTGCTATGAGTTCTATGGCCTCATGAAAATGGACTTGGATAGTTACCATATGAACTCGACAATGGACCTTGTGCTTTTGAAGAGATGGCAGCACTGGGGGATTCATGTAGCCTCAGCCAAGGTGACAGAGCTGTGAAGACTGTGAAAGAATCAGTTATTATTTCAAGTCTTGAAGATTGTGTTGGTGTCTTATTCAGCAATTTATGGCTAACATGATGGAGAAGAACAGACATGTTCATGTATAACAAATTAGTGTGAGAGGAATTTTGGCATATCACTGGTCTTGCTATTGAAAGGGTTTTTGTAAATTTAGAACTGGTGACCTATTTTTAGAAGAAAATAAAACAATGTTATAATTATCAGGATTTTTTAAAAAAAATAATATGGAACATGTTCAAGTAATGATGTTAAAATGTTATAGCCAAAAGCAAATAAAGTTTACCTTAATTTTCACCACAGGGAGTTGCTATTCTTTTTTCTGATTTCTCTATAAATAATTTTTACTCTTTAAATTTTTCATGCATATGAAACTGAAAATCTTTTGTAAGACAAAGGACACTGTCAAAGGCACAAATTGGCAGCCTGCAGATTGGGAAAGGATCTTCACCAACCCTACATCCAATGAAAGGCTAATACCAAAATTTACAAAGAATGCAAGAAGTTAGATACTAACAACCCAAATAACCCAATTAGAAGTGGAGTACAGAACTGAGCAGAGAATTCTCAACAGAGGAATCTTGAATGGCCGAGAAGCACTTAAAGAAATGTTCAAAGTCCTTGGTCATCAAGGAAATGCAAATCAAAACATCTCTGAAGTTCCATCTTAGAACCATCAGAATGGCTAAGACCAAAAACTCAATTGATGGAGAGGATGTGCAGCAAAGGGAACACTTCTTCACTGCTGGCAGGAATGCAATCCTGTACAACCACTTTGGAAATCAATTTGGTGGTTTCTCAAAAAACTAGAAATAGTTCTACCTCAAGACCCAGCTATACCACTCCCTGACATATACCCAAATGATGTTCCAACATCCCACATAGACACTTACTCATAGACGCTTTGTTCATAATAACCAGAAACTGAAAGCAACCTAGATGTCCCTCAACTGAAGAATGAATAAAGAAAATGTGACACATCTGAACAATGGAATACTTTTCAGCTATTAAAAACAAAGACAAAATTAAAATTTGCAGGCAAATGGATGGAACTTGAGAATATCATCCTGAGTGAGGTAACTCAGTCCCGAAAGGATATTAGCCATAAAACACCATGTTATACTCATAGACCCAAAGAAGCTAATCAAGAAGGAAAGCCTTAGCAAGGAAGCTCAAATCTCACTTAGAAGGGGGGATAAAATAGTCATAAGAGGCAGATGGAGGGAGGGAACTGGGAGGAAGAGGGATGGAAAGGGGAATGGGGGTGTGAAGAAGGACAGGTGAGACGGCCATGAAAATGTATGGAAATCTGCAACTGACAAAGTGAGGAGGTGGGAGGCATTTCCAGGATGAGACAGGGACCTGGGATAAAGGAGGCACGCAAGAATGAATGGGGGTGACCTTAGCTGTAACTCACTACATTGGGGATATGGAACCGAAAAAGGCCACCTGCTGTCGCCAGGCAGGGACTCCAGTGAGCAATCGAGACACCAACCCACTCACAAATATTTCAACCCAAAATTGTGTCTATAAGAAATGCAAGCATGGGGGATGAAGCAGAGACTTGGGAGGGTGGGGTGGGGAATTAATAACCATCCTAACTTGAGAACCATCCCATAGGCAAGCACCAATTATAAAACTATTAATGATACTCTGTTATGCTTGCAGACAGGAGCAAGTTGTCCTCTGACAGGCTCCAGCCAGTGGCTAGACCTAGGCCTCCCTGAACATATGTATCAGACATGAAGTTTGATCTTCACAACTAGAACAGGGGGTTATCCCAAAAGCGGTTGTCTGTATGTAGGGTATGTTTTTCTAGCTGGGCTACCTTGTCTGGCCTCAGTGAGAGAGGAAGTGCCTAGCCTCTCAGAGTCTTGATGTGCCAGGATGGGGGACATCAAGAAGGCCCCCAGTTGCTCAGAGGAGAAGGGGGTGTGGGATGGGGGAAGGCTGGTGGGAGTGGGTGACTGGGAGTGCGCAGTGAACAAGATGTAAAGTGAATAAATAAAATTAAAAAAAAAATCCGACATGGAGTAGGGAGGTCCAGATGTGGATTGTAGTAGTGGGTGAGAAGACAGGAATGGGGCCAGGACTGCAGAGGGGGAAGGGGGAGAGAGAGGCTAAATGTTTACTGCTCTAAAGGCAGTGGGACCTGGGAGAATGGAGTTGATAAAGGAAGTGGACTAAAGTCTCACGCAATAGCTAACTTTATTCAGAGTATCAAGCAACTCATACTCTGAGGGATAAGAGGAGTCACACTGAGTAAAATGTACAGTCACAAGGGCAAGCTGCACGCGGCAAACAAGCCACACGTGGCTGATAAGCTGCACACTGCACGTGACAAAAACATGGTTTTCTGTAAAGGCTTATACATACCTCACAATAGTCAGTTGAAAGGAAAATCTGAAGGAACATCATTCCTATCTGGTACACTTGGGAGGAGCCCAAAATACATAGCAAGAACAATTCTGTGTTTATGAAGAGACTGAGATCACAAGACCCTTGTCTTCTTTCCTTGGAGTTTCTTGCAAGCACTGAGAAATATCCTCACACAACCCTATTCTGGGACTATGTTCCAACAGCTAACCAACACTAAGGATGTACAAAGACCCTTGTGAAACTCCACAAGTTTGAAAGCCAATTCAGAATAATTTTTCGTAAAGGAATTTGGACAGAGACACTCCAAATTATTACTTAACAATGTATAGACGCATGAAATTTTTTAATTTATTTTTTTTACTTGTTCATTTTACATCCTGCCCTCCTCCCGGTCATCTTTTCCCTTCTCTTCTGAGCGGGTGCTCCTTCCCCCCACCCCACCAAAACTCCCCGTATCCCTGCACTATGGCATTTCAAGTATCTTTCTTTCCTACTGAAGCCAGACAAGGCAGCCCATACATATCCCACATCCAGGCAATGGCTTTTGGGATAGCCCCCATTCCAGTTGTTCAGAACCCACGTGAAGACCAAGCTGCACATCTGCTACTTATGTGCAGGGAGGCCTAGGTCCAACACGTGTATGTTTTTTGATTAATGGTTCAGATTCTGAGAACCCCAAGGGTCCAGGCTAGTTGACTCTGTAGGTCTTCCTGTGGCATTCCTATTCCCTTCAGGGACCACAATCCTCCCTTTTATTCTTCTATAAGAGTCCTCAAGCTCCATCCACTGTTTGACTATGGGTGTTTGTATCTGTCTCAGTAAACTTCCATGCTGCAATTTTTAACTGGCTTGATCTAATGCAGATCTTATGCAGGTAAACCCAGCTGGTGGGTTCATGTGTATAACATCCATATCATGTCCAGAGGGCAGCCTTTCACACCATTACTTCTCATCTCCAGCACATATATTCTTTCCTGTGCCCTCTTCCCTGATATTCCTTGAGTCTCAGGGTTATGTGTTAAAATAGATGTCCCATCATCAGCAGAGTCCTCAAGGCACTTGAAACAGTGATGTGTATGCATTAAGAAGCTTTTGTGACCAGAGAAGCTTTTGTGACCAGAGCTGGGGACATAAACACAAATATTTAGAAGACAGTTGAAACACATGACCATTGAGAAAAACGAGATCGGCAGGTTCTCCCCCTAGTGGTGGGCTTTGGCTATGTTTACAGTACTAGGCATAGATTCTTTCCTGTGGAGGAAGCCTCAAATCCAATCACTAGAATGATGGGTTGTTCCAGAAACTTATTTACCACTATTGTGCAGAGGTATGCATGTTGCCTGGTAGGTTGGTATCATGGCATACAGAGTCCAGCACTGGATAAGACCATTGGTGCCTTTTCTCTTTCATCAGCTTACATAGCACCTTCCGGCACTGTGAAAGCTACCCAGCAGGGAGACAGGTTTCCCTGTGAATTTTAGGTTGATTTTTCTGCGTCCTGCAGCCGAAGCATATAGTGTCTTCAGCAATTGGTCTTACTATGTAGTTATGGTGGGGTAATCAATAGCAAAACAAACCCCATGTGTTTTAGGTGGCTCTTGGATCCTCCAGACCAACCACTTTCAGGGGGTTCATCTAGATCTGATACTGAGATTTTCTTTTAATGGCCCATGTTTTCTAGGAGCAACATTGTTCACCAATGTGAGGTTCAAACTCTTATAAAATGTACTTCTAAAATTGGCTTTAAAACTACTGGGGTCTCGTAAGGCTTCTTCATGCACCCTTGGTTGGATGATCCACCTCTGCCCCTCCTTTACCGCCTGAACCATATCAGTATTAAATCTTTCACTTCCAGTATTTCCCATCCCTCCGTTTTAAATACTATGTGTGTCTTACCATGTCTTCTTACTATATTTTGTACTTGGATTACAAAATTATATGTTCTTATGCAGCTTCTTCATGCATATTTCATTTTGGTTAAGGCTTCCCCTGCCCCCTCTCCTCCATCACTCAAGTGCCTGTTTGAAACCCTTTGGGCCCAGTATTACTCCCCATTCCTACTTTCATTCAGCCCATATTCTATACCTCTTCCTAAATACCTCCTCCACCCCCAGTTTCCTAGATTCTACATGAACTCCAGGCTAAACACACAAAAGATCTGAAGCAAGGACCCACATGTGAGAGAGAATGTGTAACATTTGTCCTTGGAGCCTGGGTGACCTCACTCAGTATATTATTTCCACTTCTACTCACTTATGAGAAAAGTCCATGTTTTCCTGTTTCTATGTAGCTGAGTCATCTTCCATTGACTCTCTGTGCCACCGTTTTATTATCCATTCATCCACTGACAGACATCCAGCCTGATTCCATTTCTTATCTGTTTCTAATAGGGAAGCATTGAACATGGTGTGCAGGTGTCTCTGTAGTAGAGTCCACACTCCTTTGGACCAATTAATGTTTTTTAATCAAAGTATTTTTGTTCTTGGTTCAAAGATACTGGTTTGACTTGTGAGTGTTCTATCCCTCACTCCAACATAAAAGCAGGGCAGGCACACTTTTCTTATCCTTAGTGTTTCTTCTAGTTGAAGCAAAATGATCGCAATTGTTCATGCCCATTCTGGAAAGCATTCAAAAACTCTTTATTGACAATTTTCCTTTTCTATTTTCGTTCATTCTCCCCTTGGGAAAAACCTGACATTATTCTGAAAATTACAGTTATCTTTCTTAACTTTTATTCCTAATTTTTGTTCTTTATTTTGCTCTGATTTGTAAGATTTGTCCTCAGCTTTATCAAGCTTCCTGTTATTTTTTTTAAAGTTATGTTAACATATTTTTCATCATGAAGACCATGTTGTTTTTCTTAGCATGGTCTTTCTTGAACAGTAATGTTCTTGTGTGTCTCTGAGAATGTTCCTTGTGTTTGTTTGCGATAGGGTCTCATCATGTAGCTTTAGCTGACCTGGAACTAACTATATAGACCAGGCTGGCCTTGAACTTTCCAAGTGCTGGGATTAAAGGCAGTGTACACCATTATACCTGGCTCCTAATATTAATTCTTAAATATTTACATATTTCTACATTGGCTCTTTTTGTTAGGTTCTTTGTTTTTACTGATAATTTCTTTTATGTTTTCTCAATGATATTTAATGATTACTGATTGAAAATTGAATGTTAAGCGTTAGGTTCTTAAGAGGAAGTGGTTAGTTAGCGTAATCGGGCTTTTGGCTACTTTATGGGTTCTTCATTTTTTCACCCTTCTCCCCTAACATTAGGTAGAAAAGGATAGAACGGGGAGAGAGAGGGAGAGAGAGAGATCTCTGAATAAAGTCAGGAGTGAAGAAAGGGGTGACAATATCAGTAGACTATTTCCTGTTTATTACAGGCATTGAATTTCTTGGGGTAAGTTTAATCTTCACCTTTATGCCTTCTAATTTTTTTCCTTGTTTACTTTTTGTGTATGACTACTTAACAAACTGCAACCTATAGAAACCAACAGTCCACTAACAACCAACAACCTGCCTAGACTTTATATAACCTCTGAAAAGTTTTCAGAATTCCAAACTTCACATAATTACAGAAACTATCAGCAGCTAGCAAAACTCTACCCTTCCAGAGCATGAGGCGAATCATAGTCACTTCGTGAGAAGCAACCCCATATCCTCACACATGTTATTAAAACAAAAACATATTCCCATAATTTCTGTGTTATCTACCAAACCCCAAACTCTCATCACTGTTAGACTTTTTGGTTTTACAATGATTGAATGCTAATAGGCTAATGGATTTTACCACTGTAATCTGTTGGGTTGGGTATCCATGGTAAAGAGATCTCCAGCAGTTAGTGTCTATCGCTATATTCAAACCTGTAGGTGTCTATCTGCAGACTTTAGTCCTCTAGTCTCATAGCTGTAGTTTGTGAGCCTAGTTGCCATCATCCTAAGAGTTTTGTGAGAGGCAAGATCTGTGTATCTTCATTTAGTATAAATTTCACCTACTTCCCTGTTCTCAGTACAGGCTATCTTTGCATCTTAGTATCTCTCGCATACACACTTGGTAAGTTGTTTAAACTCTTCTGTCTCCTTTAGGCTTGAGCTTGAGGAGTGGTCACCAGCTGGGTATGTTAATTAACAAGCTTCTGTAAGGACCCAGTTTCTCTTTTAATAGATTTTTCTTCTTTCTTGTTTCTATTCCTTCTGCTTTCCCAGACAACTGAGATGAAATTCTTAAACCTTTTCTGGCCTTCTATACCGAACAACCTTTTTCCCTATGGTACTTTGTCATGGGAAGACTTCTTTGAATGCTTCTCTTGTTTGCTTTAATCAGCTACATCAGTTATAGCTTGAATATCTGCTTCTTGGCTTCTAATGCATTCTGATGGGTCCCATTTGCCTCCTCATGGGTTTATTCATTGTTGTGCTGTTAAATGGCTCTGAGGGAAAAACAAAAACAGAAAGAAAAACTCCAATGTGTAGAATTTGCCAAAATTTATGGTTAAATTCTCTGTCTATGATCATCTCTAGGCTAACAATAGTTTGACGATGGCTTGAAATGGTCCTGATATTTAACTATGGTATTTTCACAGCAGGCAAAATCTGACTGCAGCTCAACCCTGATAGTTCAATTTTACTCTCTCTTGGATAAAATTAAGACAGAGTTAGAAATTCCCTCCCTGTACTTAACTGAGAGGCTTAATTTTGTATTTATCTAGTTTGTACAAATGAAGAACACAGTAAGAAAAATTACTCACTTGTGTGGAGTAAGTTGGAAAACAGAATTATCTGCCTCAAGTCATAATGAATTTTTCTTCCTCTTCAGTTTCCCCATTGGACTTTCTTTAAATTATCAGAATATGGCAGTTACTTTTCTCATTGCTATGACAGATGCCTGTAACTATAAGTTTTTTCACCCTTACCCCACTTCCAGAATAACAACTTGGGAGGCTTATTATTGAAGTGCCTAGGCCATAAAGTAGGTCTGTTCCCACTAGTTCATAACTTATGTCCAACTTCTTCCAAATCTGGGCTGGGAATCTCCAGAGCCTATTTCCCAGAGTTCCTCTCTCTGTGTCAAATGTCTCACCTTCTAATCCTGCCTCTACTTATTGGCCATTAGATATTTATTGACAGATGATGCCTTTACACAGTACAGAAGAGATTATCCCTACAGATGTCTGTATTCATTGCTGATCAAAATAGACCATTACTGCCAGCTTATGCTGTAGTCCCCTCCCTACCCTACCCCCACCAGGTTGTAGACTCTATGAGAACTTGTTTGGATGAATCAGAGAAAGAACAGATACTACTCTTCCTGCTGGATGCCTCTTCATCAGCACTCTCTTTGCAAATGGGGGTCTTCCATGTGTTAGTCTATGATGAGTGAGGTCTTGCCTTCAAGATTTTTTCATTTTGTCTTAGCACAAAGTGCATGATTTCTCTTGAATGTTGCTGAGCTCTTCTGAAAATGTAGTCACTTTGTCTGTGATTTCCTTGTCTGCAACTTTATCTCCATCTACCCATATCTTTCAAATCTTTCTGATCCACTTTTTACTTTCCATTCTCAGTAGAGATCTGTGTAAACTCAGCAAGTAATGATCATGTCATAGCCGGGGAACTATGTTGCCTTTAAATTTCCTACACACAAATGGGCGCGTACACACACACACACACACACATACACACACACACACACACACACACACACATACTTCCTTACTTTTAAAGTTGGTCTCACTCAAATTTGTGGGATATAGAAGGTATCCAGATACTTTCTGGAATATGTGAGTAACCTCCTGCCTAGTAAAGTCCTTGTTCCCCTCTGGAATTCATGAGCCTAGCCTTCACTGTCCACATGTCTGTCCGTATTATTATTTTCTTGACTCCTACCATGATGACCCACTAAGAGTTTACAGAATTCTAAGACTTCTTCAGCCTATGGTTCCAAACTCTTTTCCTCCAGAAAATCAGTTCCAAAGGCCTGCAAATGGCAAACTCAGGTGCAGCAGCCATCAGGCTCACCTTACTAATTACCCAGCTAGTTACCTTTGTCATTGGTGTGACAACTTACTGGACAGAAACAAGAATGGTTTGGCTCATGGGTTCAGTTCACCAACATAGGGAAGGCATGAGTTCATGGCACCAGGAGTTCAAAGCAGACTCTTAGCATAATTACAAATCTGCAAGTACAGAACTCAGTCTAGAACCAGAAGCTGATAGAGTCTTTTTTTTTTTTTTTTTTTAAGATTTATTTATTTATTATATGTAAGTACACTGTAGCTGTCTTCAGACACTCCAGAAGAGGGCGTCAGATCTTGTTACAGATGGCTGTGAGCCACCATGTGGTTGCTGGGATTTGAACTCTGGACCTTCGGAAGAACAGTCGGGTGCTCTTACCCACTGAGCCATCTCACCAGCCCATGATAGAGTCTTCAAGTCTGCCTTTTGTGACTCGCCTCTGCCAGCCAGATGACATGTTCTAGCAGTTCCAGACACTATCCAGGGACCAAGCGTTCAAATACATGAACCTGTTGTGGGCATTTCACACTCAAATCATAAGAGGGTTTCTTCCCTTTCAGTCCTCCTCTCTTTACATACATAAGCACTTCTCTTGAAATGATGATGCAGTTTAAAAGAAACATGAAAGTGATTCATTCCCTTTAAAGATAAGCCTTGAACTGGAACTATTTACTGAGGAGGATGTGGTTTGAAACAGTGAACAGCTATTCTGGGCTGCAACATCCCAGATATAATGCACGTCTTGGGGGCATGGGAAAAAAAATAAGTTCAAGCATTGAAATAAGCTTTCCTTTCACATTAGCCCCTGTTCACTTGGAGAAGTAGATGTCAGAGGACGTGAGAACAGTAAAAATTATCTTTCTCTCTCTGAGTGGACTGAGAAATATCTACCACCAGTTCTGTTTCTAAGGAATCTTAAGAGAGAAACCTGAGAGACAGAGCGAGCTGCCAGGTGAGGCTGCACCTTAAGCAGGGTGGGGATTTTCCTGGATTAACACAGAACCAACTGTCCCCAAAAAGGGAATTAGGGCTTGGTAGTTACCATGCTTAACCAACAATAGAATGAACAATTTAAGCTTGTCCTTTTTCTCTAGGAAATAGTTTGTCACATGTACACAAAATGTAGAAGGGAGTTCTGAAAGAAACGTTCACTCCCTAAAGCCGGAGCAGAAGGGACTTTTAGTACTATCTTTGTACAGCTGGTATGCAAATTGCCAAGGTCAGTGTTCGATAAACCCATTCCCATCTCACACTCAGAAATTTCAGGTCTCAAGATTTCCCCAGGGTGAATGGAACAGGAATGTTTATATTTCTCTTATGGCTCTGATGGAAAGAATATCGATCCTTTTCAAGCAGTGTTCACTGTGATACTAGCACACTTTTTTTTTTCTTTTGCAAGGTTTAATCACATGAAATTAATAAAATTCAATGGTTTTAGGGGTTGTAGACTTGTTTTTGTTTATAGTGGGATTTCTATCTCTGCTCATCACAAGACCTTGTTTGAGTAATGATATCAAAGAATACAGCATTTGGCTATCTTCTATAGTGTATTTAAAATACAGGCAGTATGAACAACAACAATAATACTAGTTTTTAAAAGGGTACTGAAAACCTAGCAAGAAAAAAGTCAAAACAAAACATTGCCGCTTCAGTAATTTGTATTTCATGTGAACATTTTTTTCATTGTATTACAGTGCCTTTTCTTCTCCAGCTAAATGTTTGAAACAGAATGCAGGTTGGACATCAGCCATATCTTATGGTTTGTTGTCATGTGTAGTATGCTAGGAAAATCTGTTTTGCTTTATTTTGTATGATGTCATACTACATCAAAATGTAGCTTTTTCCTGAGGGGTTCCATGAGGGAGGTGACAAAATGCACGCATGTCTTTAGTTAACTTTGGAAGAATGACAGCAGCAAGAAATCATGAGAAAGACAAAGGTCTTCCATGAAGTTCAAAACTACCCAGAGGTATGGAGAGTCGATGTGAGCTTTCATGGCTCTTAGTTCTCTGATCTCTTAGTGGGGTCTGACCATCACCAGGCAAGGAAAGGTCCCAATTCTACATCTGGGAGGAGTCTCTAACAGTGAATGAATGCAGTGTAGCTAGACACTCAAATCAAAGAGGTCCATCTTCAATGTGCATTTCCCCCTAATAGTCACTATCTTCTGCATGCTTTGGATAATGCTTCTGAGCTAGTCTGGATGGCCTCCTTACCAAAGTTTGGGAGAGTACTGGCTATTCATTTTACTTAAGCACAGGTTGATAGACATGGGCAGCCTTCTGGAGACTCCCTTTCTGTACTTAATGATTCATGATATTCTTGGTGACTTAGAACCATCACCATCAGGTGGAAGATGTTTCATCATGATCAGACTCTAATGGAGAAGATGGAGATTTCCATAGCTAAGAAAAGGACACAAGATGTTGCACATGTGGCCTTGTGACCAATCAGGGAACTTTGATTTCCCAGGTAAAAAATGTACAGATACTTTTTTGAAATCAAATCAATCTGCATAAAACACAATTGGGTTTCATGGTCCGTTGCATTTGAAATAGCACCACTGACAGGGGTGAAGGGAGGCTAAGGCCAGGGTGGTCAGCTTGTACTATGTGACAGTTTGATATGAGTCAGAAGCTATGGTATGCTCTTGTGCAGAAGGGTCACTACAGATAACAGCAATGAACTGAATATTTCAAAAATCTAGGAATGATAACTTTTTGGTTGTCATCATAAAGGAATGATAACCTTCTGAGGATTTAAAGTTTATACAACCTATACATATATCAAAATATTACACAATTTGTCATTAATAGGTACAGTTATTTTTATGAACCTGTTAAAACTTTAATTGGTATTTAAAATTCAGTGCCAGAGAAATTTAAATGAAGTAAAAAGAAAGATATGTTTAGATATTTTTTGACTATTTTATAGATCTCTCTTTTATTTTTTGAGAGACTCCTAAATAGCCCAGGTTGGCCTCAACTTGCTTATGTAGCCAATAATTACCTTGAGTTTCTAATTTTCTGCCTCCACCTCCATCATGATTTATGGAGTACTGCAAATTAAAGCTAGCATTTTGTGCATGCTAGTCTAGCATTGGGCTGAGCTACATCCCCAGTCAGCCTTTGAGTGTGTTGCTGTTGTTGTTTTATTTTGTTTGTGTTTTCACTGTGTCACTCTGAGTAGGCCTTCAAGAATAAGAAGGAAGAACAAAACCTGAATGTGCACATGAGACACTGTCACTCATGAGGAATCCCACAGCCAGACTCTTAGGAAGATGTTGTTAATGAAGTACTTCAGGCTTACCTGCTGGCTCCTGAAGTTGGTCATGAGTAAACTTGGCAATTCTTTCTGGGCACTGTCTTACTTTTTTTTTTTTCCGTTGTATAAAGTATTGTGACAAAGTTTACTTCAGGGAGAAGGGGTTTATTCCAGCTCATAGTTTAAGGTACAGCTATCATGGTGGAGAAGTCACAGTGGCAGGAGCTTGACCAAGCTGCCCCTATAGCATCCATTGTAAGGAAGCAGAAGGACACAAATCTGTGCTTGGTTCTTTTTCTCCATTTACTGTAGCCCAGCATCTTCTACCCATGAAATGGTTCCACCCACTGTGGGCAGGTCTTTTTGCCTCAACTGAAACAAGATCTACAAACGGAATAAATGTCCATCTTCTAGATGCTGGTGACTTAAAAATTAAGACTAACAATTTCTGACATGGGCTTGGGTTGAGATCATTAAACTCCATATTAATTCGACCTCATTATTTCTTCTTTTTTTTTCTGAAGATTCCCTCTATTGTTCAGTTCTGGACAATATTCTACTGTAGTCCCGCAGGGGTGTCTGTCCTGCTGTCCACTTGACTATCATGTTAACCATTTGATGTGCTACAGATCACATCCTAAAGGCATTTGTAGATGCACTCGCCTTTATAATTAGATCCTTTCCTCCCCAAGAAAAAAAGTCACACAATGAGAAGTTCTCTAGAAGGATGTATATGTAAATGTCTTTCCTATTTAATAATAACTACTTTTATTCTCCTCTTCCTTCCTTTCTTCTCTCTCTCTCTCTCTCTCTCTCTCTCTCTCTCTCTCTCTCTCTCTCTCACACACACACACACACACACAAATATATAGAGAAGCAGAAAAAATCATCTTGATTATACTAAAGTTGACAATGCTCTGTTTTATTGATGTTTCATGACTACATCCAGATGTGCTTGAGTTTGGCTGCCATTGATTGGGAGGAAGAAGCTCCATCAAGCAAAAATCAGGTCATAAGTTAGCATTTAGCTGCAGGCTCAAAGTAGATTTTGTCCTATTAATACTGAGCACTTGAGATGCTGTTCCAGGGCACTGAAAGCAGGGACAGTGTAGACAGATGGTTTACGATGGTTTACTGTGGTGTGTGTGTGTGTGTGTGTGTGTGTGTGTGTGTGTTACAAAGTAGAATAAGCCTCATGATGTGAATAGGTGCCAAGCATCTGGGATGGGGAAGGCAATGCATCTGCTAGCAACCAGCCTAGTACAGAAATACAGAATGCTGGCGGCCCATGGGACATCTAGGAACATCAGCGAGGAAGCAGGTTTTCTCTATGATCTCATAACTGGCTTTTGCTCCCAGGAGTACTATACGGGCCACAGTGATGAAATAGCTTTCAAAATCACCATAATTTACTCTTAAGCACTAATGGTGCCATGTAGATTAATTACAACAGAACAAAACAAAAGCAGTAAATATCACCAATCTTTGAGTCATTTCTTTTTAGGGGCAGCCTCACCAGATGCTCTGAGACCACCCGATTATACAGTATGAAATCTCACGCGCATCTTTTTCACATTTAACTAGAGTATTGTCAGCGTATTAAACTAGGATGCAGTGCAGAGCTTGTGGTGGAACTCAATGGCCAGGAATTTTCTTATAGAAGCCTACATGCCCTGAGCAGGTCCAGGTGCCTTGATGGAGAGTAGATGCGGCTACAGTCATCACAAGGGTTTTCCCATTGGCTTCCTTGATGGAATTTGTACATACATGCTTTAATGATTTGTCTTCTGTGCTGGAGTTATATCTGGAATTTAAAAGAGCAACACATTCAGTTGGGAAATTAACTCACACCTTCCTGTTTCCTATTCCAATACAGTTGTAGTTACTGGACCTTTCTAAAACCAAATTTGTAGCAAACAAACAAATAAACAGGCCTAATTATATTTTCTCATCAGAAAAGAGTCAGCTGTCTTATAAATTATAAAACATTGTTAGAAAAAATTTACAGAAAGAAAACTATTCAATCAGTGAAGACTCTTCATAGATAGGCCTGGCCTGGAGGATGACAGGGTGAGCCTCTGTGGAAATTCTGAGTCCTGTGCCATCACTCGGCCCTGAGGAACCTTTGTGTGGAAAAAGTGGACTCACTGCTCTGTTAGGAAGCTTGGAATCACCCAACACATCCTCTGAAGTAGGGCAGATATGTGAGAACCCTATACTCCACAGATGCGACAGGCAGTTTGTGGCAAAGGTATATTCACCCCTCCCTTGATTCCTGCTGAGGGCTCAGGTGGCCACATTTGCTTTTCAGGAAGCCTACTATCTAGACTGACTAGGTAAAAATATTATATTGGATACCATTTAACATGTAAGTTAAATTAATGCAGCCCTATCATAGAAAGTGGTAGGGGAATGCATTATTGCAATATAGATTTATTTCCAAAAGCACATTGGTAGATGCTCTCTGTGTACACACATCTATGCTTGCATGGACATGCAACACTCTATGTAACCTCCATCACTTTTCCAAGGCACATATTAGAAACTGTTCCTTATTCAGGGATACTTGTAAAGTGTGGTTGGTTGGCTCTTTGTGCAGTTGGTTCTTTATGCGTTCTATAAACTTGATACCCAAGTGAATTTTTTTTCATAGGTGGGTAATCCCTCAGAGGTCTATATGTTTCTAGAAAAGTCCTAGACATTTTTGAATGGGGAAATGTATTCAAGGTCTAGTCAAGTCTACATATCACAATTTTCTAGTACCCACCTTTTATACTTTTTTCATACTCTAACTCAAGGAAGTACTTTGCCAGGAATTTCTCCTATGGCTTTTCTAAAGGTCTGTCTATTCAGAGGTAATGCAATCCATGTGTTTCTGATTCATTCTTTTTCTTCACCAGAATGTGGCTTCCCACAGGCACATGGTCACCAGTGAGCCATGAAAGGAAGCTTTTTAAAAGGCCTTTATTTTTTCTCAGAAGAAGGAAACCATATTTGATCAATAACATAGTTAGTTATAAAGTCAAAATACACAAGGACTTATGAAGATATATTGTTTTACTATTTAATTTTAATAACTTTAGGCTGCATATATTTGGAAACTCACCCATCACTGTCAGAAAAATGCACTTCACTATCAGGTTTTTCTTCCCAAGCCAAAAACTCTATTTTTCATTTATTAGATGTACTTTATCTTCTTATTATGTTACCTTTTTGAAACACAATTTACTGTCTATGTATTCATCTAGGATATTGCATACAATTGTGTAATATAATTACCTTATATTTTAATATTTCTGCATATAAATACTATAGCCTTTATTGTGAATTTCTAAACTAGTAAACCCAAACACGTAATTATAATATGCTTGCATTCTACCTGACAATAACCCCTTCTCCAACAGGATCACTGTAAAGATAAGAGAAATGCCCCCTTCACTATAGTACCTGCACAGAGTAGAGAGTATTCACACAAAAGTTTATTATGGATAAAACTGTTCCACAATGGCAGGGATGAACGTAGTTACAGCAAAGAACCTTCGGTTTGGAACCATGGAGGGCTGCCAAATGAGCAGTAAAGAACATGTCAACAAGTCACAATTTAAAAAAAAAAGACCATGCTTTAATTCAGCTCCACATGGATTAAGGGCACATGGCTAAGGACTGAGGGGTGCTGGGAACGTGCTTGCTCAGCTGTTCCAGCTGAAAGATTGGAAAACAGACCTCTTGTCAGGCCTTTAGATTAACTTCCATTCAAACATGATGTTAATATAGTCATGATGTTTCAGAAGCAACCATATTTTAACTTATACACAAACATTTTGTTGGTCCATATGTACATGCATGTATTTTGTACGACATGTAGCAATAAAGCACGAGTATTTATTCAGGCATGTATACATCTGCATATAAATTTTAATATATAGCATATTACATATGTTATCTGATTTTGCATATATTTATTTGTATTAGCTATAAAGAAGAAACATGAAGGCAATATCATTGTAGTTCAGGTATTCCTTTTCTCATGTCCTTGACCCCAAGAATATTCTTTCTTAAGGACTAAAGAAGCCGCCACCAATGTCCTCTGGTGTCTGAGGCTTGTTCTCGCTCATGACTGCATGGTAATTCCCAAAGAATACAGCGTGAAACTCCCTAGGGAAAACAAGGAAACATAAACCTTACCGAATTGACATAATCGAGTTTCTAGGATTGTGTACGGAGAAAGAAAACTAGTTTGAGGGTGACATTCTCCACCCAAGATTTTCATGGGATTATTTATTTAAGCTGCAAAGACTGAAATAGAGACAAAAATGGTATGGAAGCCGCAACCTTTCCCCACATTCTCTACATTCCTAACTTCAAACCAGACTCATCCATCAGGATGTCAGGCACAGGTTTTCCTCCCTCCTCAACCAATGTTCACCTTCACACAAAATCGTTGCTTTATCACATACACATGAAGAATTTTTTCTTCCTATTCTGAACATGAGGTCTAGGGTGTAAAGAGAAAACCTCCAAAGGCTATAACTAGTGTAATTTGCTGTGTGGGAAGACTTCACATTCCAAATAACAGAGGAATTTAAAATGCTATTAGTCATTCCGTTCCAAGCAGGTAAGAGTACAATCAGGGCTGCTGTCAGCTTCTGCATGTGGCCATTGTCACCACCCACCCCTGCAGTATTGTCATTAACTGCAGAAGGTAAAAGACAGCCAAAGTGACCCAGAGGGTAGAGAGTAGGAGTGAGAAGTATACAGAATGATTTGGGGACAATTGGAAATAAAAATGAAACATAGACAATATCCTAAATGAACCTCAATTTTAGAATTTTGATAAAACCACAGCAGATGCCAGAGAGATTCTTATTCCCTCCCTCCTCCAGCATTCTCTGCCCCTTCCTCCTATTCGGCAATTCAACACAGTATCTCTATCACACTCACAGGATCACAAAACCGTGTCTCTGTGGCTCCATCTCCACAGATGCTTGATGAGTTTCTGTTTCATCCAAACCCAGAAGTTATTTCTGGCGTAGAACCAATTTATAAGCTACAGACTTTCTATGATGAACCTTTAGTGGCTTCAAAGTCATAGGAAAGGCAGAATTTGCCAGGCAATAAACTCTGGCTTTGCTTCTTGTTAGCCTGTGTCCCAAGCTGTGTAGGAAGGGAAGCCTGGGGCAGCTCACAGTGATGAGTCAGTCCTTCACCTCAAGGAAGCAGAGAGTTAGGGAAAAGGCATATGTAAAGAAATGAAGACGGTTGACTGGTAAAAGTATGAAGGTTGAGATTACAGTGTGGTATACTGGGTGTTGACAAATAAGGTGTCATTTAACATAAGGTGTATTTAAACCCATTTGTGAGCACAGAAGATTGAAGCCGGCATCAAAAGCATATAGTATGTCACAAGATGGTTCAGCTGGAAAAGACACTTGCAGAGCAAGCCATTATCACCATATAAGTGTCATGAGTCCCATCCCCAGAACCCCAGAAAAGGTGGAAGGAGATACTAACTCCTCAAATTGCCCTCTGACCTCCACATGTGCACCCACACCCACATACCATAGGCATAATATTAATGCTAATAAATAATAATAATTTTAATATAGTAATTATTAGACAGGCAACAGAATGTGAAGATGACCAACTGGGTATCCTGTGAGGCTGCTGAATAGCGTGAGATCAACACGCATGGAACCTGTTGGTAGGGAGGGAGAAGGGAGGTAAAGGCATTCTGCCAGTCTAGACAGTGAATATGGCTCTTGATAGCCTGTCTCTGAATTGTAGTAGAGAAAGCTAGTGAAGGCATGATGGGAACAGAGTAACTGGTATAGGCGTTTAATATCTGTTGTTCATAAAAATACTTAAAATCTAAAGCTTCTGGTTTTTTTTCTAACGGAGTTATCAGGAGCATGATATACAGTTTAGTGAAGCAAATGCAAAGGGAAGTGTGATACGGATGCAGCTATGCACATCAGTGATATGCAAAGAAAAAAATCAAGGTGCTCTCAGATAAAGTGGTCACACAACAGAGCGTCTGCACCCATGCTCTTCTCAGACCCCTCTCTTACAACTTCAAGAATAAAACCCATGGAGTTTTCAGACCTTCTGGGATGATCCTTCACATTTGCTCTTGTTCTTTTTTAAAGTGATTTAAAGTAACCATTTCTACAGAATAATTTTAGAAAGGACCACAGGAATCTCTTGAACTACTACTATAAACACGCCCGCATATCTGCATATCTGCTTTAGGAGATGCAGGCGGAACATTAAAACTCACAGCTAGAATGGCTTTGCTTTGATCATCATCTATGCCTTGATATTGGCAGGTAAAAAAAAATTCTTTGACCATTTACTCATCCTCCAAATTAGCCATAAAATCTGAGTTGTTCACAGTGTTGTTTATACAGTCCAGGAATATCAATATTATGCACCCAGTATCTAGAAGAAAATATCATTTGCCTCTTCCTATGTTACATGTACTCTTTCATGGTGATTTTAGGAGAATTCCCCCATCAATGTGCTATTTCCCAGAAGTGATGTCAGCTCTAGTAAATGCATGGAGACTGGAGACTGGAAACTGGAATTTCTGGTTTGGTCGACAGAAAGCTACGCCCTACTGATTCTATGTCACAATAATGTTTTACTCATTCCTCAGTAGGAGAATTTCCAAGGTTATTCCTTCCCACCAGCTTGGTGTATGTTGCTCTCCCGTCCCCATGGTTACCAAAAGGGAAGGGGAAATGTACTTTAAATTCTCTCCACCTTGCTGCTCAATTCTAAACACAAAATAACTTCACCAGAGCACAGTCATGTGGATGCTTTCATTGTTTGGATAATGTGATAGGACTGGCCAGCAGGGACACACACAGAAAAAGGATGTCAGAGAAATAAGAAAACAAAAAAACACAAGATGTGAAGATGGAGTGAGTGGATTGTTGAGCTGGTTGTCCAGTTCTGTCAATGGCCTGAAAAGAGTCTACCAGATCCCAGCAGAGGGGCTGATTTTAGCTTTGCAAATTAATGATATTAAAATCCAGGCAGATATACCCTCTAGATTCTAAAATTCATTGGCCCTAGCAACTTCTTCCACCTTAAAGGGAGTAAAGACAAACAGAACAAAGGAAGATGGGTTGGGGATGGGTGTTCCCAGCCAAGCCCTTTACTGTAGTTGCTGCCTCTAAGCAAGAACACAAGCAGAAACAACAAAACACTAAGCTCTCTGACAGTATCCTCACTAAAGGGTTAAAGGTCAGTGTACCTAGAGCCTGGTTAGCTGTGTCATGGAGAAGATAAACACTGGACTCTTCCTTTCCTTCTAACCTAGTTTCCTCTCCTGTGATAGCCCAAGGGAATGATATAAAGGTTACAAAAGAACGAGGAACTAAAAGCTGCTGGGAAATGCCAAAAGTTATCTTATAGAAGCTGACCTAGACAGTGTCAAAAAAGGCAGGATTTGAGCAGATAGCAATATACAGGAAGCGTGTGTAGGTAGAGAGCCAGGGTTAGCACAGGGAGAATGTAGATAGCAAGTCAGAAACCAGTAAAAGAGCAATGAGCAGCTCCTAACAGGCTGGTTTAGTTTGAGTACATTTCAATCTTTAGAAATTTGAAGGCATCAAATGGACTTATTTATGTAATTATTGGTCTTGCCAAAACACACCCCTGTCCCTGCTGAAACCTCAAATGTTATAGAGATCAAGAACAAGAGAGAGCATGGCTCTGTCTTCAAAATATAGCATGTGATATTCTCACGCTGAGAATATCAATTCTGGACTCTGCCAAATCTGCCCCATTTCAAAGATGCCTCTCCCTTTCCAACATCTCCAGACCTGCCCTTGTATTAGGCATCAATATAAGGTCCCTTGAGTATCAATCCTTGTTTACATTGGGAACATTTCCTAAACCATGCATGTATTGTGTAATTGTTCTCTCCCTCTTGGTGTTTAGATAAAGAACTGGGCCAAAAACCAGTCTGATATCGAGGAAATGTTCTCGACAGTACTGTTAACTCTGCAGGAACATTCTACTCGCTTTCCTGTTCCCCTTCACCTTTGCAGCCCTCCACACTCTCCAAGGCAACCCTATGTCTGCAGATGCACAAAGAAATGAAGTATAGCTGAAAAGATGGAAGAAGTGACATACATACTTATTTAAGATAGACCACCTTGAGGGTTACATAAGGACCTTGGATATGCCAAATTTGGAATCAGCCTTACTTAGGCGATAAAGAATATACTTAGTGCCTGAATATTAATGGATGTGCCTTTACCTCCAGGATTGATTCTTAGGGAGTAAAAACATCTAACTAGTGTTATATGGAGGATAACACACACACACACACACACACACACACACACACACACACACAAATATTACACAACCAAGTGGTAAAGTGAGATGGAGATATGCAGCCAGTGTAATCATAGCATTAAATCATCCTGTGGTAAATTTTATTAACTTGCAGATGTATTGTGGGATAGCGTCTATACATGCTCTTTGGAAAAGCAAAGATGAGAAAGGCTAAGAAATGCTGTCACAGGAGTACAGAAGTGGGGTTGGGGGAGCACTAAGAAAAGTCCGTGAGACTATCACACAAAGACTCCTCTGAGCCCTGGTGGACATGACTGACTGCTGCATCTCTATTCAGAGAGTGGAAGGCAGACTATAAGCTGCCCAGACTTTCCTAGGAGTGGTGTGCTGAACTGGAAGATGGGGACTCCCAGGGCTCTCCATAGAGCAGGCAGAGCTTAGCCTAAGCTTGTGTCTCTCCAAATCCAGCAAGTCTTTCCTTTTCATGCTGACACGGGACTTTCTATAAGCTAGCGGGCTGGCATAGAAAGATGTGTTGGCAATCCAATTCTGCTTAGAGCAATGACTTCTTCTCTGAGGGACAAACAGATGGAGAGGACCAGCAGTGGTCTAGGGCCATCCATGACATCAGACAGAAAATCATCTTTGTTTCTGTTAGCATCTCTGTGTAATTGTTTTGTCCACCCACAAACAGCTGGAGTCTTGCCCAGTATCTGAGACTTGGAAGCAGTTGAGGAAATGATTGGGACTAGGGAGCAGGAGGAAGCAGGTTGCCCTGCAGGAAAAGTGTGATGTTTGAAGTATCAGGGGAGAAACCAGAGGAGGCATGTGGGTGAACCCAACCGCAGAAAGCGAAAGCGGGCTTATCAGGGGCACTGAGGGCAAGGAGGGAGAAAGATGCTCTGAAGACTAATTGACTAGATATGTAATTTTCTCTAATTATGTTGTATGAGAAACTTATGCATATTTATATATCCCAGAGACTGCACAGCCCCATATAAACATGCAGACGCATGTATATCTCATCTTTTTATGTGTACACGTGATGTGTGAGTATGTAATTTTCTAATTTGAAAATCATTTAATGAAGATCTTCTTTCAAGGTACCTTTATTTGAGTTTCATTTTCTATCCCTATATATCAAGTTGAAAGTCAGACTAGGCTTCCAAATATAGTCATGTGCATCAAGGTAGGCTATGAAAGCTGGATGAGGTTGTCACTCTTTAGATCTTTAAGGAATTTCTTCTAAAGGGTGAATAATAGTCAATATATTTAACTGCTAAAAGACTGGGATATGTATTTTAATTACGTTTATTCATATAAATGTTTATGAACATGTCCCAACAAGCCTCAAGACAGGTAAGGAAGTGGTAAGGCCTGTGGGAAGAGGTTCACAAAGGAAATAATGTTATTATCCACGTCATCTCATGTGAAATGCACTTTGGAATTCATGCTCATACCTTTTATGGTTAAAACAATGGAGACTTGATTTGCATTTGAAATATGTGTTCAGGTTCAGATCTCATTAAATCTAACCAGGCTCACACACCCATGTCATTTTGACACGACTAAGATGCAAAGGAAAGCAGAGATTCTCCAAATCAGGCAAGCCAGCATTATAACTGTGCCTGCCAAGTTTAGATGGACAGGGTTTTACCTTGAATCCATAAAATGAAACAGTTCAGGTTTCCGTATTTCTGGAGACTTTAGCCTTAAGCTACCCACCTCATTATCTCAATTCTGTACTTATTTCAAAACTCATGTAAATACCCCCCCACACACACATATACACACACACAGTTGGTAATGACATATTCAGTATTATAATAAACCATTCTGATCTTAGTTCAAGAGGAAACCTATTAAGGGAAGATGCTAACACAGCATAAAGAGGAAAAAAATCAATTCTTATGCCATAAATCAAGTATGGACCATTGAAACTATGTGCTTTAAAATAATGATTTCCACCTAAATAAAAACTATGGCATTTGAAAATTATAAGCTTTTGACCATACTACCTCTGTCCATACTCCTAAAGAGAAGAGTCACCTGTTGGCAATATCCCAGGAATGCTTTTATCTATAGACCTCTGTGTCTTTTCAAAAGCAATTGCCAGAAGCCAGCATAGCTGAAACAGCAAAGGGTCCCAGCTTTTACATGTTGGTTCCTCTCGTAAAACTGGCACATACTTTGGGAGAATATTTCAAATTGTTGTCTGTACATGAGCTCTGCCTCACAACTTGAGTTTCTAAGTTTGCTTTTGTTTGTTGGGTTCGTTGTCATGAGCTCACTAATCTCCATATAATGCTTGCAACAGTTCAGGTGTCGTTGCTAAATTAAGAGTCTGCTTGAGGAATTAGGCAGAGCAAAACTCCAATATATAAGATGGATGCTTTGTCCAGGCTCAGTCAATCCACACTGTCATTTCTTGTTCTGAAAAGAATCCTAAGGGACTCTTTGAAACTAAGGCCTTTCATTCGCAATTTTTCTAGCATGGTTTACAAAGGAGTAAGGGCTAAAGGGGATAAGAAAATGTCAATGCCAGGAGCTGGAGGTGAAGGGCTCTGTGTGTTCCTCTTTTTGCTTGGAGAGTTTGGAGTGATTCTATTTCATTTTTGGCAAAATCAAATTAATAAACTTGTTTCTAATTGCAGACTCTGGCCTCATAATATAGATGTCAGTATAAGCCTTTTCCAAGGAAGGGTCAAGTAAGGGCAACTTGCATGGTTATACTGCAGTTTCTGAATCACCCTTCCACCATGATAGAGTACCAAACATGTGAATTAAAACATATGTGAGAGATGCAAGATCTGAAGAGAGCCAGGTGAGCCACTCTCACATGCTAAGAGTTCTGTGGTCGTCATGAAATAACTAAAATAAGTGGCCATTCATCTCTCGGAACTATTTGATGAAATGCGAAAGGCCAGTACAGAAACACATACATTAGGTTTGAACATGGAATGTGGGTATGGATGGGTTTTCTTCTGGCTAGTCCCACACTTGCCCTTTCCTGAGGAGAAACAAGATATAGAAGCTTTGGTTTCTACAATCTTTCTCTTCAGTGGAATGGAAGCTAAAGAAACAAAGATAAAAGCCCAGTTCAAACTGAAATGGTTCATGGGCCTCTAAGACTTTGATCACTAGGTCGCTGGAGCCACCACAAATGCAGACCTAGAGGATCCTCAGTCACACAGTAAACACCAAAGGCTTTGGATGGATCTGAGAGGATGCATGATGGTGAAGTCACAGCTTATAAAGTACAGCACATGTTCGAGTGATTCTAGTAATATGTTAAAGTATTAAATTATGGGACAATATCACTAAAATCTACAAAAAAATAATCTTTCCATACCAAAAACTAAACTAAATGAAAAAAAAAGAAAACAGAAATAAATAAAAGAAAACGGGTGTCTTATTTGCTCTAAATAAACTGGGTGAATCTATGAAGGTATAAGATGAAAGAATTTTAGCTACTGGAAGTTGCTTAAAACTATGACAATCATGCAAAAGAAAATGATTTGGGGAAAACACAGATAACGATTGAAACCTCTTGTGGCTCTCCATGACCCTCTTCAGAGATATTCAAAATTAATCCAAGAGTTCCTGTTGAGCCATAGCTAATTGGGTATGAGTGTGTCTTTGTGCCACCTGTGTGACAGTGTCCAAGAAGGCCAGAAGAGGACATCAGATCTCTGGAACTAGAGTTACAGGAAGTTGTGAACTTCCCACTGTGAGGACCAGGCACCAAACTCCAGTCCTCTGCCAGAGCAGCAAGTGCTCTTAAAGGCTGAGCTATCTCTCCAACTCTTTAGCATATAATTTTATGATGCTATTGCTTTCTACAGACTACAAATTTAGGTAACCATGGTAAGCTCAGGCTTGAGAGATTATCCTACAATATTAACACTATCTGTAATAATAATAGGTCCCTGTAGTTGATTGAACCTTAACATTGCCTCTATAATATAATCTTTTAAATAAGAACCTTCCAAATATTAATACAACCATTAATTAGACTACTTACAAGGCAAAAGCAACTTCTTCAACCTTGTATCCTTCTCCATATTTCATTCTTTACTCTATAACTTAGTGTAAATTATGCCTTAAAACGTGATTCCTAAATTCCAAGACTGCCTGTGCAAACTGTGCAAGCATATGGCCACTTACAATGAGCAACGGCCCATAGAAGCCCAATTTTTCATTTGTAAAATTGAACGACTGAACTGATTGATCTTAGAAATCCTTTCCAGGTTCACAGTTCTGGTAGTAACAGCAAAAGAAATACAGAAAAAGAAAAAAAAAATCCTTCAACTGAAGTTGGACAGGAAGCTGATGTTTGTAATGTCACACAGAGAGATTAACCCAGCAATTTCATTAATGGGAGTCATATGGTGAAATCCCCAGAGCTATTCAGAAACAAATCTCTGATTGCTTAGGACTGCAGGTACAGCCAATTGACCTGGGCTTTTTTTTCTTTTTCTTTTTCTTTTTTTTTTCTCACCCCCCCCCACTAGAAAATTCAAAATATTCTGAGACTATGCATGATCTTTGTTGGAATGGAGGAAAGACAAAATCTTTGGAGGAGAAATGTACGTCTTCTGGTGAATGAGGAATGCCTGAGCTGGGTAGGTGATGAGATGAAGGTGTGCCAACAGAACCTAGCTGTGTCTTGGCACTGGCAAGCATTTCAAGCCCTGAGGTTTCTCAGGAGCTGTAGAGTTGCTTGTCAATTGTATTTAGCACCCTAAAACTGAAAGGGGTGTCAGGAGACTCTAAGCCTTTGTGCTCACTTTTTTCTTTCAAGCTGGTTGACTGTTGACTAATGCAGAACTCAAATGCCAGGCAGTGTCAGGGATGAGTCAAGGGAGGTTTAAAGGAGGTGCTCAGCTGCATGCTCTCTTCCTTTTTTGGTTAAAAGTGGGTGGGTGTCTTTGGATGGAGTCTCTGGGCAAAATGGAAGGAGAAATTGTTATTTTTCATAATCACATGAATGAGAAGTCATATAGAATATGTTCTAAAATGTTGCTGGATGGCTCACATTTCTGTGAATTGAGGAGCTTCAGACTATTAAAAGGGAAAGGAAAAATATTAGGAGGTATGATTAAAGTCAAGGAACTTGACTTCCCGAGTCTCCAAGTCAGCTCTTCAACTGTTCTTTAAATCAAATGATCGCTAAGATGTATAGACTTAGAAAAATTTAATGACCATATATGATATCTGCTAAGTACCTACAAAATATATTTCATTGACACTATATTAATGTCTACTAAGAACTCAACAGTCAGGTAGAATCAATGTGTTTGAATAAGTTAGGTGTCTGAAGAAATAGCAAATTTTGCTTCAGTTTTGTAAGACCTTTTCTCATAACCCATTATGCATTTTGTTATAACCTCGTTCTTTAGATGAAAATGAAAGTCAAAGAAAGATCAGATGAAAGCTCTACATCCACATATTGTAATATTTACAAATTAAAAACCTAAAAGAAATAATTAAATGTGGAAAAATTCTTATATTAGATGTAATAAAAGATATATTCCTAAGAAGCAATGAACAGTGCAATTAGGGAAAAGACTAATAGTCAAGTGGTGAAAGAACTCGAAAGACTCGAGTAAAAGTGCGGATGACTGATGAGCACGTGGGAAGAAGAGATTCATCAGAAAAGGCTAACTTTCAAACCAAGATAATCCTGGTTCCTCAGCTGCCTTTCTAGGACCACTTTCAACTCTTTCTCTTACTTGGATATATTCTTTACTAGAGCGTTCATGTCTCTTTTTTTTTCTTGGTGTGTTTCCCCCTTTTGCCAAGAAACATCCTCACAAACTTTTTCCAAAGTTTGCTTGCAATGTTGAATTGTTTAAAACCATTTTCTTCTAAGACCATGTGTAGTAGTTATTCAACACACTTAGAAAGGCAGGTAGTGCCCTTTCGTGGTGCTCAACTGTGGTGGAACGTAATTGAACAGAGTTAAGTCCTAAATGGGCATGTCTCAAGGCGGTAACGGGCTCCTATCCCCTTCCTGTTAGGCATAGGGGCATGAGGGTATCTTATTCCTTACCACGAGCCATAGAGCAACAGAGCCAGCTGACCATGGACAAAACAGTCAAAATGGTTGTGCATAATCAATATGCTGTTTATCTCTGGCATCTCTGGTACTGTGGTGGAATGCTGGCTATAACATAATGCCTCCAAGGATCGGGCTGGATCAGATACCACATTTCTGGTTTAAAGGTGCTGGGATTTGTTTTGTTTTGTTTTGTTTTGTTTTGTTTTGTTTTGTTTTGTTTTGTTTTGCTTTGCTTTGCTTTGCTTTGCTTTGCTTTGCTTTGCTTTGTTTTGCTTATTTGTTAGTTTTGAGTGTCTGGGCACTTGTGTCTGTTGGGTCCTCATTTCTTCTAGCATCCAAATGAACGTGTCTCGTCTTCTTTGTGCTTTCCACACGTCACTTTCATTGAACATTGTGACATTTCCAACAAGCATCTCTCAGGGCTATGTTATTGAGGCCACCATTCAAAGGCTCATGCCCTTCCCTGCAAAGACATTTCTACTTCGTTTTTGTTTGTTTGTTTGTTTGTTTTCATTTTTAAGATGTCTTCCCATCTAAGCTTGATTATATCTTGCTGAATTCCATTAACTGGACTAAGCACTTGCTTGTTTGATTATTTTATTATTTTTCACATATTTTCTTCCCTTTACACATAATGTTTTGACTTGATTTTCTAAAAATGTTAAATTTCCTCCTCTTACAACCCTTTTATTATTTTTTAACTATGTCTTCAAATTTTCAGGAGCTCTTTCTTCATTTTTGTCCGTCCCAGAATGTGTCTTTTGTGGATTTAAGATCATTTCTACTCTATGAATGCCTCTGCAGATTTTTTGCTTTATTCTCACTTGCTGCTTAAATTGACTTATATTTCTCTGGGCTTTTATGTTCTATTTACTTCTTTCTTTTTGCACTGTAAGTTTGCCACAACTGCCTTTTGATTTTATTTGTTTTATTATACTTATGGGAAAGGTAATATAAAATTCATGCTAGCTTTAGTACAGGAAAGGAATTTTCTACCAATAACCTTTCTGCCGAAAACTGGCAGGGAATGGGCAATCCTGCTTTGGTACCTCTAAGAGGCAGAATCCAGTGGCTTTCTATGTAGAATGACAACTCCCATACCCTCTGCCCTAACTTCCCCTGAGCAGTGGCTTCAGTTTCTCAAGGAGGACTCCTCTAACTTCTGTGGTCATGGTGGTCATGGTTGAGTGATAAGCAGAAACTTGGTCCTGGCCATCTTGTGGAGATCAATCGAAATGTGGTCCATATATTTTTTACTGCCATCATTGCACCCATTGTCTTTCTCTCCATCACTGCCTGGTACCTCTTCATCTTAATCTTCTTTGGGATTCTTCAGGAACAATAAGTTCCAACCAGGAATATTAATGAACTTACACCAGTGTTTTATACTGATCAACTTTATGTTCTATGAAACAGTCTACTGTATGTCCATGCATGTCTTCCAAGAGCATGTTTAGATCACTTGTGTTTTGAAGCCTAACCCTCTTTATTTTTGGCATTTCATGTGAAATGGAATAGTCAAGTAGGAAAAGAAAGATGCATGCCATCCACCATCTAGAATTAAAAGTCACAAGTAAGCTTATAAAAACAACTTCTCATCACTGGTTTAGCAACATATCCTCAGACATATTTACTACACACAAAGTAACACGTCACTCAGTTCTTTATTACATCTTTACCTTTATCTCTCTAATTTACAAATGCCCAAAAAAATCAGATGTAATAAGATTGAATTTCTCTCTCTCTGTGTCTCTCTCTGTCTCTGTCTCTGTCTCTCTCTGTCTCTCTGTCTCTCTGTCTCTGTCTCTCTGTCTCTCTGTCTCTCTAGATAGATAGATAGATAGATAGATAGATAGATAGATAGATAGATAGATAGATAGATTTGGGAGTGGGCACTCACGTGCCATGAAACATATGTGGAGGCCATGTTGGTACTGGGGATTGAACTTCACTCATCAGCCTTGGTGGAAAGCACGTCCAACTGAGAAACCATCTCATTGGCCCAGGACTGACTTCCTCAAGGGTGAAACACTAGTCAAAACTCATATCACTCTGATTTCATCATTAGTGCATACAATCAACAATACAACTACACCCAGCACTCATTACCTTAAAGGTATACTCCAATTCCTGCAATGTCTAGGAGGCTTGATGGTATCAGGTAGAGTGTTCTTGGCTGGAAGATGAGTGAGGTTTAAAACTTAGTCTTATTTCTCTTAATTAGCCATACTTCCTTCATCTGTAAAATAAAAGTGTTAGATGCCATGAATATGCTGCCAAATGCTATTGTTGGAAACCTTTAATGGATTTTCTTGTAGAAGTGTGTTTTGAGCATCCTGTTTTGGCTTAAGTACACAAAGCCCTACCCTTAGTGGTATGGGCTTCATCAACAATTTTCTCGGGGCATGAAATTAAATCTAATGACATTTAATGGTGAGGACTCTTGCCTAATTCGGATAGTCATGCCCACTTAGTTGAGATGCCTCTAGGTGTCTGTGTGGTATGTCTCTAGAACATGAGGTAACCAGAGTCTACAGGTGTTTTGCCCATCTCCAGATAATTTTTCTAGTGCTAGTTCAGCAGAGAAAGCAAAACAAGGAAGCTAGTCTTCAGAAAAATGATCTCTTTTGTGGAAGAGGAATCAGTTGCTCTTTGCTTCTTTAGTAAAGATCAATTAGGAAGTGGTGACCTTCCAGAGGTCATTCATTGATAAGCTCTTCCAGTATTTGGCACCCTCAACATATCACAGTAGACATGCAAGCAGGGCACACACACATATAAACACACATTATGTACATTAATTAGCCAGAATAAAGAAAAATACAGGGTCATTTTTTAAGTCCATAGCCACAGTAGAAGATGATAAATTTAACATCTCTCTTAGGTTGAATGAAACCTTTGTTTCTCTGATTTCTCAAATTTATTGTATTATGAAAAAAATCTAGACCTTTTCCAATATAGTTTATTCAATCTCTTTTACTTGGTCCATATGAAAATATCCCCTTATTAGTTGCGTTTAGTAAAATTTTACAATGCATCACTTTATTGCTTTAAGAACTAAATTGAAATATATGCCTTTTCTCCATTTTTAAACATGTCACTATGAAGTGTGACTTGACTCCTTTCCGAAGGCGATTTTGCTTTTATCTGATATATGTTCACAGCATGGAAGAGGAAGCATGCCCTGGAAGCAGACTACTTCCTGAGTGGCCACTCTGTACACACAGAGTTTGTTCTTAAACCAGCTAATCTTGACCTCCGTTTCCCACGCAGTCACTGGAGTTTCTAGCAGCAGACTCCATACTGCTTGATTCAGTTTTCTAGAGGAGGTGGAGCTCGGTAGATAATTCGTTTAGCGAACTTAAAGGTATGAGTTTAATTATTGCTCTTCAGCAGTTAACGTGACATTGGTGCTCAGTAACATGACCGGTAGCTCTTCCACCCAAAGCAGGAATGTCCCATGCCCTTAATTTAACCCCTTCGGAGCTGAGCACTCAGCTACACTATGATTAACCAAAACATTTTACTACTCACTCTCAAGGTGGAGTTCCTTTTCTCTGATTTTCAAGGAGGAACTTACGCTGGTCTGAGAGACCAGGAAGGCTAAGCAAACTAACACGGCACAGTCAGGTGTCTTTCAGCTGAGCAAGAGAGACTCCATGAGCCTGGCTGGACACATTAGTTGGACAAACTATTATTTAGGAGTGCAGTCCTTTTCCCTTTGGCCTCCTCTCAACCTCTGTGTCTGACCTTCACTGACTACTGAATTAGGAGCTGTTCCGGCAAAGAAACGCCACCATTTCACATAGACTAAGAGTCACTAGTGTGTATTCTTCACAGTGTCTATGATCTTGATTTTCAACTTTTAATGGCTGAGTAAGTCTGACAGTAGCATAAACTACTTTTAGAACTGCTAGAGTGCTGTCTGTGACTTGGAATGCAGAATCAGAACGCCATTTTCTTATTTCACACTGTGTTCCCAGAAATCATGTAATAAACAGCTTTTGCTGATTACTTCACTGCTATAAATAGGTTTGGTAAAGTACCTACACAGGGTCTTATCAATATTCTAGTCTATGTGATAGCTGTGAAACATGCCAACAGTATTTATCACACTATCTGATTTTCTAAGTAAGGTCATCTTATGACCTACCTAATTCCTAAGGCTCGATTTACTTTGAAATTTAGATTTATTGTATCAATAGACAAGGTCAGAGTTGTATTAGCATTCTACAGCCACCAGACTTTTCTTAGTTACAGACTCTGGTAACAATTCAAATGAAATCTGAGGAGAGTTTTGAGCTTGATTCTAGACTCTAAAGAATCTGCATAAGAGAATGATGAACCAGAGCATTGAAGTGGGGGTCAACAGTTGGGGTTGATGGCTGCTAATTAGTCTGGGGCTTTTCTAGACCTCTGGTCTGTTATCTTCACAGCAGAGGTCCAGACCTATGTCTCACTGACACTATAATGAAATGCTAATGCTCTCACCCCACAAAGTTCTACAGTGACCTTATGAACCCTCAAACTGTGGTGTAATAAAAAGAGTTTACTACTTCAAAACATGTTTAGCAAAACTGAATAAACATATGCAAGGTTTAAATATTTAAATGATATAAATATAAATAACTGCTTTAAAAAAAATCTCTGTAAAGGGCAACTGGTTCCCACCATAGGAAGATCAGAGTTTTGAGTCCAGGCTAGGCTAGATCAAGTGTTTTAAGCTAGCATGGGCTACAGTGAGATGCAGTTTCCAAAAAAATAAAATTTAGAAAGAAATCTTACAAAACTCAGGTCACCTTTTTCAGGGAAAAAAATGTATTTATGGGATTGAATTGCTGCCCTTAAATCTTCACATTTATTTGTGCTATGGATGGATTTTGTTCCCCTCAAATTTTAAGACTAAAACTCTAACTACATTGTAATTACTTTGGAATTGGAAGAAGGGTCTTTAGTAAGCAATGAAGGCTAAATGAGGTTTGTAATACAGGGTATCTTCCAAATGATACAGGTACCTTTTCATAACAGCAAGATTCCTCTCTACTTAGGCACAGAGAAAACATTAGAACACCATCGCTGGATCGCAATCTAGAAGCCAGGAGGAGAGACTCTACCAGCAATGGAAAGGCCCCAAAGTTAATCTTCAACTTATAAGAACCCCAGAACAACAAAAAAAGAATTTATCTTACTTAAACCACAGACTCTGTGGTTGGTTATAGCCCTCTAAGCTGATAAATGTATTTGATATATACATTTAAAGTACTAGCAGACAATAATGTATTGTGCTGTTGAAATCCATGGCAGTTTTCAGTACAGCTCTATCGCAATACTATCTGAAACACATGGCTGTTGAGAAAATGAAGCATATAACAACAACAAAAATTACCCTGTGTGTATAGTAAGGAAGGTCTGGCCCAGCACATTTACGATTATCATGAGGCTATGTGAAATGACTTTCAAGGTAATAGATACCAGGTGCATAGTTTTGGATCAAAATGACAGCAAGTTCTATACATTTGTATGCAAAAAAATATTTATTAGATATTTTCTTTATTTGCATTTCAAATGTTTTCCCCTTTCCTGGTTTTCCCTCTGAAAACCCCCTATCCCATCCCCCTCTTCCTGCTCAGCAACCCACACACTTATGCTTCCCTGACCTGGCATTTCCCTACACTGAGGCACTGAGCATTCACAGGACCACGGGCCTCTCCTCCCTTTGATGAACAACAAGGCCATCCTCTGCTACATATGCAGCTGGTTCCATGGGTCCCTCCATATGTACTCTGGTTGGTGGTTTAGTCCCTGGGAGCTCTGGGTGTACTGGTTTATTCATATTGTTGTTCCTCCTATGGGGCTGCAAACCCCTTCAGCTTCTTGGGTCCTTTCTCTAGCTTTTGTCCAGAATAGAGAAAGGCACAAATGCTCCCTCCAGGTAGGAGAGCGTGGACCGGGAGGGACATCTTAAAGGTCAGCAAGTATCACTAGGAACTTTTCTCACCATGCAGAGTTTGTTGTGCTTATTCATAGTGCGTTAGCACCAGGACAAGCAAAAAGTCAGAGAATGAGAGGGGAGTGTGAACTTCCTACCTATAGCACCAACAGCTGTAATTGTGCCATCATGTACAAACACAAAGATGTGAAAGACTCCAGGTCTATCCCACCTTGCTCTTTACAGGAAGTACAGAGAAAGCAACTATCTGAAACCAGGTTTGCCAGCATCCACTGGTCAAGGCCTTACCCACTCCAGGATACAGACACTTTTATGTAGAAAGAACAACTAGGCCTAAAATGTAGGCTACAGATTCCAAAGTATCCAAAATGGGACACATGTTAATCAATGGGAGCCCACCAAACATACTAGCTAATGTTAAAAGCACCAAAGCTGTTCTAAGCAGCCAGCTATTACAGAGTAATTGTTTTTCTTCCTTGTAAATTAGGTCAGATATGGAGAAGTCAAATAGATGGTCTCCACAGCCCTTCAAAAGAAGTAAACAACCTTATTTATTTTCCTCTGTTGGTTCTTATTTTGTTATCTCTTACAGAGGTGCATTCTTGAAAGCAGAATAAAGATTTGCTGGTGTAGCCTTTGTCAGAAACATTTGTAAACACTCTTCCATAATGGAAAAGAATCAACCTTGAAATGAACTGAAATACATTGATTTTTTTCGACTGAAAGCACCGGCCTAAAAAGGAATTCCATTTTACTTTCAGCTATCAAAAAGTCTGTATTGTTTTATTTATAGAGTAGAATGTTCTGGAGAGGAGAAACATAACAGCATAAAGTAATCTCTGAACATGTAGGACCATTAAAATGGTTCTTTAAAATAACATGATGCCCTTTAATGTTACTTGGATCTGCAGTTTATTTATAAGCAAATAAAAACCCCCCAGGTAAGCATAGTTAATTTATAGTTTTTGCATGTGTTACAGATGCATGCTACAGATTTCAAAGATTCTAGACAAACTGAAAATAAGTTATTATACTGAAAAAATAACAAATCAACCGTCTAAATTTTTGCTAGTTTTTTTGTTAAGGATTCCATTTGTTGTTTACAAGGGTTGACATGCTCACCAATGCATCTGTGAACATATTTTGGCCAATTAAGATGATTGCGTAACTAAATTGTCTCAGCTTATGATATCATAAGCTCGTAGTTAATGTAACATAGAGATAGTAACATCACACTTGAGGCTTAGCTGCAAGTCAGCTTACTGTTGAATGGATAATATTACCCTGATGAATATTCAGTTAGCCACACATAGCTTCAATTCCTGGAGTAATCTTACAAGAGGAATAAGAAACAAGCAAAATTACAGGTAAGTAAGAATGTGTAGCATGGAATTTTAAGACACTGTCACAAGTACTTCACTCAACTCTAAATACTATCTTAGAGAAACATATAAAGCACTTAATACGTGCAGACTGTCATTAATACTCCTGCTTATATTCAGGATTTTTCTGAATGGGTAGATAGTAACTGTTTTTGCCACAAAGTTATAAGTAATGTGTCTTTGTTACCCTATTGCTGTGAAGAGACACAGGCACAGCAAACTTAAAGAGAGCATTTAGTTGAGGCTTGCTTCAGAGGGTTAGCCCTCTATCAGCATGGCAAGGAATTAGGTGGCAGACAGGCAAGGTGCTAGAGAAGTGGCTGAGAGATGCACCTTGATCTGCAGACAACAGGGAGGGAGAGACACTGGGCCTAACATGGGCTTTTGAAACCCCAAAGCCCACCCGCAGTGACACACCTCCAACAACAGCCCATCGACTGGGAACTAGCATGTAAATATATAAGCCTATGGGAATAGGGTATTTTCACTCAAAGCACCACATAATGTATGCAAGATAATTTATACATACATACACACATATGCATGTGTGTATGTATACATGTATACAGAGTTTTAGTGTACTACAGTAACCAACTTACTCTATGTGTGTGTATCCTATACAATCCTGTTCTCTACTTTAAATATATACAATAATGTGTTTTTAAACTCAAATATCTGAAGATCTATTATCATTATATTATAGTTACTATGTGTTCATTTCTTTCTTTATTTTACAAACTTAATGATAGATGTTTTATCTATCAGCATTTTCTCCCTCAAGTGAGTTGTATCACATTTCTGTATCCTTCCTCATTCACACTAATTTCACAGTGCCTGGTTCACAGTAAGACCTGGAAGACGCGCTAGGGAGAGATCAATAGGAAAGGCTTTAGACACGGCTTGGCCACAGATTCACTTGCACTTTTGTCTAAGTTACTTCAACTTCTCTCTGTGTTAGAATCAGTAACATGCAGAGTTAGGACAAAACTATCGCTAATTATATCACATTCTGATCCTCTTCTGGAATCCACTTGTTCTCTAGACCATGGAATCTAGAACTGGGTGTAGGATCCTGTTGTTAAATACAAAGGCCACACCTTCATTCTGAGATGCTTTCCCACTGTATTGGAATCCTCGCCTTACCACCGCGGCCAGCGCTATTTGTCTTGCAATGTTGTTTTGTATCCTCTCAGCTTTGAAGTGTTCAGTTTTGTTTTCTAGCCTACCAGTTAAAGATGTAGTCTATTGCATTCTTTTTTTTTTCTGATTATGTTTTCAGCATATCATTTTATATTAAGATCTGGGCTATCCAAACTATCCGACAGTTTCAGCTAGCAACATATTGTTTGCTGCTTTAATTATTATTTTTACAAATGAGAAAAGAAACTGTTGCCCACTGCCAGATCCAGTGCTGGCATCAGGGTTGGCACTGGGCCATGACTTCTCTTACTTGATTCTATTCAGCGTACTTGTATTGATCTATTTTTCTTGAGAGACAGAAAGTAGTCCCAGCTCCAAAAACATTTCAATGACAATATGGAAAGGAAAAGAAAGGGGATAATAAAAAGCCATTGTTAATCCAATGGAATCAATTACTATATTCAACCTAAACATTAAATAACAGATAAAGATCCATTATCAGAGCAGGTATACTAACAATACAGGATCTAACTGTATGCTGTCAAAAAAGAAGCATATTTAAATATAAAGCACAAATCATGTAAAAGTAAAGGTAAAAAAATAAGCCATTCCAATACTAATCGCTGACAGCTAATTTCTGACTCTATTGACAGAAAGGGAAGTAGGGTCAACAAGTAGCAAACAATCAAGAAGTCAGACAGTGTAGGGATGCAGCTTAGTGAGTGGGAGAGTTCCTACTTAACATGTGTGAGCGCCTGGATTCTCTCCCGAGGACCACAGACACGTAAACACTGTGCAATGAGAACAGAAACCTTTTCTATAGAACAAAATGAATTCATTTAAAATGACAACTTCATAAGTGATATATCTGAAGTACCAGAAACAAAAATGAAGCAAATTAAATAGACAAATTCATAATCATCGAGGCACACATTTGATAACCAAGTATATTTTTAAAAATCTGCAGGAATGTATTAGATTTGAAGAGCATTGTTACATATGACTTCACAGGCTAATAGAATTCTATATGCAGCTGACTCAGATGTTCAAGAATGCATGAACTATTAACAAAAAGAACAAACTACATTTGAAATTTCCCATAAATTTCAGTGGAATGAAAATTTTTTTAAATCAATAGATTCCCCCACATGTTTGGAAATTAAGCACACATTTTTAAGTGATCCATCGTTCACCGAAGGACTCCCATTTGTTCTGAACAATAACAAATGCGACACGATGACACTTGTTGGCTATGTTCTACCACACTGCTTGTGGTCAATAATCTTCACTGTCAATTTGACTGGCTTTCGAATACCAATACAAGCACACCTCTGAGTGTGGCTGTGAAGATGTTTCCAGAAGTTTAACTGAGGAAGAGAATACCTACCCTGAAGTGGGCAACACCATTCTAAGAACTGGGGGCCTACACCAAATAAAAAGGACATGCCGTCAGAGTACCAGCACTCCTCTGTACAGCCTTGCTGACATGTCTCCCTGGCAGGATGGACTATCTCCTTATCTCTTCAAACTGTGAGCCCAATACACCCTTCTCTGAGATGATTGATATATATTCTCCCTGCAGTAAGAAAAATAACTGGTTGGTTAAAGGGAACTGTATAGCTTTGAATGTTCATATTAGAAAATATCAAGTCCTAAAGTGATCTTCCTTTCCTAGTTATAAAAATCTAGACACAGAGTAAAATACAATTGTTTTAAGTAAATAAGAGTAAGAAATAACAACCAAAACAAGAACAGAAATCAGTCGAACAAATCTTTAAAATTATACTTTTACTTTTATTTTTTTAGGTACATGATCCAATTTCAAAAGTTGTTTCTTTTAATTGGGAATAAAATTGGCAAACATCCAGCAAGACCGATCACCATACAGCGAGAAGTCAAAAAACACCCAAGACTAAAAGGAGCCAACTCCACAGACATACATTACAATGGGAAGAAGAAAATGCCACGAACAAACTAAAAATTCTGACAACATGAATGACAAGAACAGACACTTTTAAAACATCATTTCCAAATGTGATAAATGGCTGAATATAAAACACATGTATAATTGTTATGCTGTCCAAGCAGCAGACATTTTATTTAGATTATTTCCAGTAAGAAAGTTTATCCAAATGTCTTGAGAGTGAGTTTGACCATTTCTTCAAACTCAAGATGTTTCTAAAAACTGGATGTTTTGAAAAGTGTGAGTTTTCTGAGGCCACATCGCCCTGTTACCAGTATCTGAAAGACTTTACAAGAGGATTTACAGCTCAGGACCTTTTGGTAGCATAAACATTCTTAAGAAAATGTTGACAAGCATAATCCAACCACATTGATCACGGCATTGATTCTGTTTAAAATGTAATATCAATGTATTCCCTGATAAAGAAGAAAACTCATTTTATGATTTCAGTAAAAATTCTTAGCAAACTGAAGATGGGAATTTCCTGGCTCCAATAAAAGAAATCTGAACAACTCAGCACATCCCCAGTGTTTTCCACAGAGACTAGAACTAATCTGTTCATTTTTGCCAACTCTATTCAACATTGTACTTTCACTAATATTTCAGTAATAACCAAATTCAGAAAAGAACAATGAAAATATTTTAATTTAGACAGAATGTTTGTATACGAAGAAAATTCTAGGGAATCTCCAGTCAGAGAGGGAGAGAAAGGAAGGGAGAGAGAGAATACTTGCATAAAAAGTCTTGATAGATCTACTAGGCACAGTATATAATTGTGTGACTTAGGCAAGACTTGGAGACTCAAGATCAATATACAAATATCGATTCTTTTTTTATGTACTGTTGCTGAGTAGTTGGAAATTACATTATGACAGCACAAAAGAGAACATTTATAGGGATTTATTTAACAAAATATTTCCATGACTTCTTACACTGAAAAATGATAAAATACTGTCAAAAATTAAAGACCAAAATAGATGGAGAATAATACTGAAAATGAGACATGTCACAGTTCAGGTAAAAATCGTCTCAGGATGAATACCTGACATGCAACTGGAATCTAAACTCTTTTAAAACATTCTCATCTATCTATAAGAACATAGGCAACTAAGAAAAATCAGTAAAATCTTGGATGATTACTTCATAAAAGGGTATCAATAATAATCACATGAACGTGTAATAAATATGTTGGAACATAAATATCAAAACATAAAGAAATTATCTTATTTGTCCATTAAAATGGCTACAATTAAAACTATGGAACTGCTCGCACACTGCTGGCGAGCAGTAGCATAGTATTACTACCCTGAAAATCATTTAATAGTTCCTCATCACATTAAGCTTATACAGAAAGCTTGGCCCCACAGACTACACTTAGGCATTGACTTTTCAAAATAAAAACACCTCGACAAAGAGACACATACAGTCACATATGGAAATGCCCATAGCAACTTAACTCATAACCCTAAAATTGAGAATTTCTCTAAATATCTTTTGAAAGAAGCTCATATGTGAGCTGCGATGTATTCATCCAGTAGCTTCCTGCTCACAACAAATGGAAACAAAGTGCAAACACTTGCTGCCTCATAGTTAAGTCCACTAGAATACATGTATCCACTCAAGGAGTAGATAAAGCCAGTCCGGTGAAATCAGCCTGATGACTGCTCTGAGTGGAAGAAAGATTGATTGAGCGAGGTCGAGAAGCAAGCTTCTAGTATGTTTCGTCTCCCTTTACATACAGAAGGCACAGACACGTATTATTGGTCAAAGTGCATATTTATCTATATTCTTAAGCTTCTGTGCTTCTTTTCTGTGATTGGATCTCAATAAAATCAATATGTGATGTGAGATATTTATGCAGAAAATTTTGTGTGTGCTTGAAACAAAACCTGGAGTGCAATCATATTTCTCTCTCTCTTTCTCTCTCCCTCATCTTGCTCTTCCTCCCTCCCTCCCTCCCTCTCTCCCTCTCTCCCCTCCCCTGCCCTCCCCTCCTCTTCTCTTCTCTTCTCTTCTCTTCTCTTCTCTTCTCTTCTCTCTCTCTCTCTCTCTCTCTCTCTCTCTCTCTCTCTCTCTCTCTCTCTCTCACACACACACACACACACACACACACATTTGGATTTGAATGGGTTTTTCTTATCTCCTGTAATGGCATTTTTGTTTTTGCTGCTGCAACAGAACACCTAACAAAAAGAAACGAAAAGGACTGGGACTACAGCTAGGCTCTGAATGTCCTGGATGTTTCCACATCCTAGCATGGATGTGCAAAGTCTTAAGTTCAATTTCCCACCTCACACAAACACATATACCTGCACAAAGCAACTGAAGATTTCTTTTGTCTCGCAGTATGAGATTACAGTCCATCATAGTGAGGAAGAAACATCAGGCTCATGAAGCAGCCACATTGCCTCTTTGGTCAGGAGGCAGAGAGAGATGACTGTTCCTGCTGGGCTGGCTCCCTTTACCTTTTAATTCAGTCTGGAACTCCAGGCCAGGAGATGGGTATTTACTCAGTAATTAAACTTTTCTGGAAATGTCTTCATAAACCTATGGGTGTGTGCTTCTATTGTGACTCTAAATCTAGGCAAGTTGGGAAAGAAGATCACCTTTATCTGCCAATATTCTTAACCTGTCATGAAGTTAAATTTACAAGTACAAGTACGTAAAAGATCTAGGACTTAGGAAGGCTCCATAATACTGGGTCAGGATCCTGGATTCATGGTTTCTCAGTGACAGGCAGTTGAAGATACATAGTTCCTTCTACTGATCTACAAAACAAACTGGTTATAGGACATGGTATCAATAGTCATAAAATATCTCAGAGGTGTACAGACCATCCCTCAAAATGTAAGATGGGAAACTTGGTGCCAGAGAGGTATTTGCCCAGGAACACAGAGCTGCTCAATGACAATTTAAGACTGAAATGGCAGTGACTTTATTCCCAGCACAGTGTCCAATCACTATATCTGGACACTTCTCTCAGCCATTACTCATCATTTTCAACCCAGACATCTCCCAGAACATTCACTCCAAACACTAACTTTAGTCTCTCCAACCCTTTTAGGGCTCCCTTTGCTATATATTCAAAGTTTTAATCATCCATGCACCACCTTGTGTGCCTTGCTGCTGGTGTATTGGGACTTTGGTAAGTCCCACCTCATCTCAGCCCAGTCTGATGACATGGGATACTCCTGAGAGCAGGCACTTGATTGATTCCATAGAGTTGCCATGACAGCACAGATTCATTCTGATGTATTTCTAAGGTGTTATGAAACTATACATGAGAACAAACTGTGCCAGCATAAAGCTTAGTAAATATTTATTCAGATAGATGGCCACATAATATATGCTGGTAGCAACTTCTTGCACTACATCAGAATTGAGAGAAATGACATTATGGATATATTAGGACCTCTTATTTGTTTCTAAAGGACAGAACAGCTCCCACCCCCACATAATTTATACACCTTGTTAGTCACCAGACATGACATCATAACGCTTGCATATTCATTCAACCTATGGTCACTCTGCCCTGCTTTGCTAACAGTGATGATGTGACCTACAGAAAATCTTACATAAGAGCCAGGAGAAGGCTGAGTCATTTGTCCTCCACTCAGATGGCAGGTTCCAAGGTGCTAGCAGTCACCTCACAATGACATAGAAATGATATTTCAGCTAGCACTGGAGAAGTGGAATCTTGCAGAGAGAGTTCCAGAAGCCATGAAGGGAAAAGGCAGAGGACCATAAAGATCAGATGTTTGTAAAGGGCATGGTTTTCTGTTTTCTAATTTTAAATATCTAAGTATTTGTTTCAGTTGGGGTGGGAGCCAAAGGACAACTTTCAGAGGTGAGCTTTCTCCATCAACTGTGTGAATTCCAGGGATGGAGCTCAGGTCATCAGGTCATCAGGTATGTAACATAAAAAATTCTAGCAGGATTTTAGCCAACCACGTCAAATATTCTCCCCACCCCCAACATGCCCCTTCCAGCTAAGTCCCTTGGTCTTTCTATCTTTTTTTCTTGTATAGAAACTAAGGATGAAACTCCAGACCTCACACGTGTAAGACTCCACTGATAAGTGACATCTCAAATCTTCTCTCTGACTTTCATTTGGAGTCAGGGTCTTACTAGGTTGCCTTGTACTGACTGTGGCCCAGACGAGCCTGGAGCTTGTAGTCCCTCAGACTTGTGCCAGTAGATCTGACAAACCTTTTTAAAATGCAGCAACTGGGGCCCAAAAGATGGCTGATGACTTCAGTTTGCTCCTAGGACCTGTGTGTTGGATGGAGCCAAGCAAATGTAAACAAAACAAACAAACAAACAAATAATAGCTATGGGATATTTCACGTATCTAATAGTTTTTAATGTAACAGTTATTTCGGTTGCATTAAGCAAGCACAGATTTCAATTAAGTTTTTACATACCAACTAGTTAAGTAGTTTGGCAAATACATAGAGCTAATGCAACAAGTTCTTTGTCAAATTTGTTATCAACAAAAAACAAAAACCTGGGGCGGGGGAGGAAATGAGTGGGCAAGTCAAGGTTAAGTACCCAGACTCCATTTTCGAAGTTTAGTTACTTGTATGAAAGCTAGTTGCTGTTTACAAGCTGTCCCAGTCAGCTGCCTTTTGTTTTCTCACTCTGGTCAGATAATAGCTATGGGATATTTCACATATCTAATAGATTTTAATGTAACAGTTATTTCGGTTGCATTAAGCAAGCACAGATTTTAATTAAGTTTTTACATACCAACTAGTTAAGTAGTTTGGCATAAGGGACAAGGATTTCCAAAGGGGATTTTTCCCCCCCAGAACTTAATAGTATATCTCTCCTGAAGTCTTGAGTTAAAATATCAAATACCACTTGGCCACTCACAGGGCCAACAATAACACACTCAGAGTATCTCTGGACACTGGCAGTGAAGCTCCAGCAGTGTTGAGAGGTGATCTGATCTGTTCACAATAAAGACTTCGCTTTCCTCTGGCTGTACCTAAAACATCCAAAAAGATATTTCTCTAGAACTAACTGCATGCACTTCTCAAAAGAGAGCAATCAAAACCAAAACAAAACAAAATAACCAAGAACAAACAAACAAACAAAAAAACACAAGAAAAAAAAATGTCTTCTCCTGAAAGTCATTCTCAAATATATTCTTCATACTCTGTTTACCAACTAATACAAAGTATAGTTGAATACGTGGCAAATTAAGCAGTCACCCAGTGTGATGATTCTGTAGTAATCTGCTGCCTGTTTGCTTTTTCTGGGAAATACTAAAGTAGAGAAAATGGCATCAAACAATTGAAAACTTTTAAAAAGAGGCCCGTTGCAAAGGATTATATGTGCCCTAAAATTGATAGACCAAAATATATATGTTGTGGGACACTATAGAAGGCAAGATATTCTTTCTCAACTGTGTTATGAACAGAGAAAAGGATGACAGATTGGCCGATCATGCAGATTCACAGGGCAGTGCTTTCTGTTGGCTACAGAGAAGCCTAAGTCCACCTGGTACTGGTAATTGTATTAGCATTACTGGGCACAAACAAGACCAGTTACTTCTACCCAGACTGGAGTATTCTTACCACACAGCCAGAAACCTGACCAATGCCCTTAGCTACGGCACATAGGCAAACTCTTAAGAAGATAATTAAATAAAAACATTCCTTTCCGTAGGAACATATTCTTCCCCAAGAGCAGGTTTAGCCTATTGAATAGCATTTTTTTTTTACAGAAAACAAAAAAACACAAACAAATGCTCCTCTGTTGTTAATGTGTGGAACTAGTACAGAGAGCACCCTCTGACAGACTACCCCACTAGAGACACCAATGAAGTCAACACTTCTCAGTATAGAAAAGTCCGTGTTTAGGCTGTGGCCCTCACTCTCCACAACTTGGAAGCTATTTGCTATCCATCGCCTTGTTAGGCTCTCAGAGAGCATGCCTATGAGTCATGTCCATATTTTCTGACATAATGTCTTTGAGGGCACCCTGCTCCTTTTCTTGTTTTGATGTCAAATTTCTCTCTGCTCCTGGGTTACACCTGCTGGTGACCTGTGCCTTCCCCACACGGGGCACTCGGGTTTCAAACACATCTGCTGGCGATGGAAGACAGACAGGTGACCTGTGTAAACCATTAGGATTAGGATTTATCACACTGTGGGCATACCTGTGTGAGCTATCTGTGGACATAGTAAACTTGGAATGTGGCACAGGGTGAGCTGCCGTGTGTTTCTAAGCAGTAACGTCTTAAAGTGTAGACCCACAATTTTCTAAGCAACCTTATTGTGCAATGTAAAGAAGTGAAATAATGATACCTCATTTCCTGTAAGGAAGAAAAAGAACTCAGAGATTGTCCAAGGTCAGACCATATGTAGAGTGGGAAAGTCAGAATTAAAGTGGGAGTTCCTCATAGAACAGCACAGAGCTCTTGCTCTCTTACCTCTTATTTTCTTGCTCCCTTGCTCCCCCCTCCACCTTCCCTTCTCCTCCCTTTCCACATGGCCATGGTCGCCCTCTACTTCTCTAATTCCCTACACTTCTCCCTCTCTCTGCCTTTTTACAATAAATGCCTTAAAACAAGAAAGAAAGAAAGAAAGAAAGAAAGAAAGAAAGAAAGAAAGAAAGAAAGAAAGAAAGAAAGAAAGAAAGAAAGAAAGGAAGGAAGGAAGGAAGGAAGGAAGGAAGGAAGGAAGGAAGGAAGGAAGGAAGGAAGGAAGGAAGGAAGGAAGGAAGGAAGGAAGGAAGGAAGGACACAGAACTGTTGTTTATCTGTGCTGCCCCTAGATACAGAATCTACATCCACTCTTTATACTGTTATCAAATCATCTTTTATTGTCGTGAAAAGGGATGCATTGGCTATGGAAGGAGGATGGCCCCTCTCCCCAGTATGAAAGGGTTTGTCACAAGAGAAAGAAATAATGTTTCCGTTAAAACCATTTAGAGCAACTGAATATTTGCACAATTAACAAAACCGTACAGACGTTCTTGCTGCTTATTTTCCCCTTTCTTAACCTTCATGGTTTAGCAAGTAAGAAAGAGCCACGAGAAGACAAAGAAATACTAACAAGGAGCACCGCACAAGGAAGGCCATTAGGCCATAGATGATGCCCTCAATGGGGTGATTCTGTGTCTCCAGGGAAACATTTCTTTGCATTCTAGCATCTTTACGTTGTCTAGGGCTTAAGGTGTGTTTGTGTCCAATATTCTCAGTTAAGATGAGGCTTCATCCAGGAAGCCAAGCTACAGAAAAGTGCAGACCCAGATCCAGACCCAGGTCCAGAGTCATCTGTTTGCCTCCTTGTTCATTCATACAATCATGCTATGACCCTGATATATGCCCTTCTGTGACTGGTTTCATGTGACCCTTCCCAGAAAAGTCCAGATTCTAAGACTGGTTACCCAGCCCCTGCTCTTCCTGGTGTCTCCCTCTCCTGATGCTTCCCTTCAGTGGGCCTCAGTCTGGCCCTCCTTCTGTTCCTCAAGGCTGCCAAACACTTTCCCTCCATCTGACCTTCCTGTTGTCTGTTCCTGCCTGGAACAGCCTGCTGTAAGGCCTGCTTATGGCTGATTTCTCCTCCTCCTCCTCCTCCTCCTCCTCCTCTCCCTCCTCCTCCTCCTCTCCTCCTCTTCCTCTTCCTCCTCCTCCTCCTCCCCCTCCTCCTCTCAAGGAATCCATCTCCACGGAGACACACTGAGAAAGCACCACTAAACTTTGCTTTCTCACAGAATCCTGGTTTGCATTACAGAGCTCAGCACATTCAGTCTGATTTGTGTACTCTCTTCCTTATATTTTATTGAGCACTGTCTAAAATGTATTCTCTGGGAGCAGAAAGAAAATTTCATGTTTATTGCCCTATTTGAGGCTCCTAGAACAGTGCCTGGCATATAGCAGGCACCTAATAAATAATTACTAAACTAAATGTTTAGGTGTTAAAAGTACATTCAAAAGACAAAAGAAAGAATTCATTTCCTAGAAGTGCTGGTGGCTTCAGGAAGTTGATTTGCTACTCAGTCACATGTCTATTACATTTCACTTAGCAGCTGGCAAATTTCTGGAGATTCAGGTCACCTGGTTTCTAAAAATATCTATCCACTATAATTCCAGAGCAATCCCTGGGGAAGTGACTATACTACTATTAGCAAGGAGTAAACTCCTTTAAGCCTGGAGGCCTGCCAGATCATTGGCGGTGTCTTATTTGGTGCTCAGATATAGCTTAGATGATAAATTATCTGATGTCCAGTTCATTAACAAGTCAACTCAAAATAACTAATAATTAATTGTAGGTAAGGTGACTTTGACCATATAAACTATATCAATTCAGGAATGTGGCAGGCCAAGTCATCTCTCTGGAAGGGGAAGTGTCATAGGTTAAAAAAGAGAAAGAGAGAGAGAGAGAGAGAGAGAGAGAGAGAGAGAGAGAGAGAGAGAGAGAGAGAGAGAACAAAAATGTGCCCACTTCTTATTAGTAAGTCGACTAATGAATCCAGGATTCACCCAGACATGAGACTTGGTTCTGGGCAAGCAAGTGGGAGCTACAGGGAAATACCAAGTACAGGCAGGCGCCATTGTCATCTTCTTACCAATGTCTTCATGAAACCTATTTTAAAGAAGATAAAGCTAAGGCTTACAGAGATGAAATGACTACTCCAGTGTCACTTAGCCAGAAGCTGTGAAGCTCATGGCCTAAATGCATCTTTGTCTGAAAGCCCCCACTGCTCTGCCCAATCTCCCTCGACCACACAAACAGCTTGAGGAGCATTTCCCGCACTAGGAAGACTAGGGAAATGCTAGGGTAAACTCTATGAAGTTCACATAGGATACTTTTCCCTCTGTGACATGACAGTGCAACCTAAGACTTTAAGAGATGATATTGGGGCAAACGAATAAAGCTCTGCCAAGCAAATTTTGGCAAATGCAGACATATGACCTCGGCCAGCTCTGCCCTTTCCATGGTCAGCCTGTGTAAAACACACCTATCCCCAAAGATAGATTCAGGACTGTCTTTAGGGGACGACTTCAAGGTTCTCGAGTCTGAAAGAAGTAAGATAGCATTCTAGGTCCTGTGATTTCATGATTCTAGTAATTCACTACATATTCAGTCACTATACTTTCCTTAAAGGGTTGTGTGTGTATGTGTAAGTACTTATATGTATGTGTTTAGTATATGTGTGGAAGCCAGAGGTTGTTTATCTTCCTCAATTTCTATCTACATTATCTTTGAGTCATGGCCTCTCACTGAATCCTGAGTTCCTCAATTTGACTGGATTGGCTGGCTAGCAAGCCCCACGGATCCTCTGGGTCTGTCTCAGGAGTGCCTCCTTATATGGGTGCTGGTGGTGAAATTCAAGTCGCACTTGACCAAGCCCTTCACAGGCTGAACTTTCTTCCCAGACACCTTCACTACAAATTTAATAACTGACGCTTCCTGGCTGTCGGGGTGACTGGCAATGAAGACACTGTTCTCAGAAGACAAGAGAACAAACACAGTCTTGTCTGTCTCTTCTAAGACTTGTTGAAAGGGAGACTTGGAATGACTGGAGTACGTGTGTGGAGGAGGGGAGTCCCTAAATTTTCCACAATGAGCATGTGTGCTTTTTAAGTCCAACTCCTTGATTCTTAGGTGAAGGAGGGAGGGTACAGCTGAAGGGAGCAAAGAGTGCTTAGACCCCTGGTTCTAGAGCTGTCACAGAGAGAGTGGCAGTTGCGGCCAAGTTTCTGATAGTTTTTGTCATCTCTCTTTTTTCTCGCCCCTGCACCTATTCACATTATCATGTCACTCCCCAAAGCCTCCTACCTTCTCTGGAATAGCTGAATCTGACAGTTTAAAAAGCCAGTCCTCTACAAAGGTCAAGGAAAACGAGTTCTAGTGTTTGAAATAAATCATCTATGTTATTATGTACTATATATGTAGATAGATAGATAGATACATAGATAGATACATAGATAGATAGATAGATAGATAGATAGATAGATAGATAGATAGATAGATAGATAGAAGATAGATGATAGGTAGGTAGATAGATAGATAGATAGATAGATAGATAGATAGATAGATAGATAGATAGATAGATAGATAATGATTTTATGGGTTTGGGAACACAAAAACTTAGCCTTTCCCTTCCAAGATTTACTTCTGTATTATTAATTTGATTGGGAATTTTTTTTTTTATTTTCACAAATGATGACGAGGCTTCTGGAGGCGAGCCCCTTGGAAAGCAATTTGAAAGGAATCCCAATGCAAATCCATGTGCACAGATTATCTGCTTCCCCTCACCCTGGCCCTGAACAACCTACCCATCTGCAAATCCTGCCTGGCACCTTCAGGTTATGCCAGAACCTGGGTCTGCAAGCCATCCTGCACGCCACCCTAGAGGGCGCGCTGCTTACACTTTCCGCCAACGGGGCGGCCGTGCTGGCTCCCAGGCTCCATAAAAGGGGAGGAGGCGGATCGGTTTCCTTCTCTCATTGAGAAAGCGGAGCGGATTGGAAGGCTGGGCGTATAAAGCGGCGCGGAGAGCGTGAAACAAAGCAGACCGATCGGAATTGGACTTGGGAAGAGAGGCGCGGAGTCAGGCAGAAAACTTGTAGGAGAGGAGTAAAGAGCCGCTGCCTCTCCTCCTCCACTCCGCTGTGCTTAAAGGGGTTCCCGCCGGCCTTGCGATTTATTTTTATATCTGCTTTTTATAGAGAGAAGTATATATATATATATATTTTTTCTTCTAAAGAGAAAATTCCTGTTCCAAGAGAAAATAAGGCAACATCAATGAAGGAGAGAAGAGCCAGCCAGAAATTATCCAGTAAATCTATCATGGATCCTAATCAGAACGTGAAATGCAAGATAGTAGTAGTGGGCGACAGCCAGTGTGGGAAAACCGCGCTGCTCCACGTCTTCGCCAAGGACTGCTTCCCAGAAGTGAGTGTGACCCGCACGTCTTGAGGGGAGCGGCTGGTGGGGTCCCCGGTCTGGAGGACTGCGCCTTTCTCCTGCTTCACTGATTTTCTTGAAAATCTTTCTCATGCCCAGCCGTCTCTGCCGCCACACGGCCGGGAAGCGAAAGTGTCCTGGAAGGGTCTTGGCTGGGACCCGCCAGCACCCTGGGCTCTTGGCCCCAGAAACTTGCTGGTTTCAGTGTGGGAGGCCGGGTGGGGAGACCTGGGTGGGCTCTCGGGAGGGGGCTGCGTGTTTACTGTGTAAGGAGTGTGAGGTTGTTGGTGGTGGTGGTTTTTTAATTGGGGGCTTGGTGGTTTTTCAAGTGTTCGATCTACGGGTCGTGTTTTTAATAATCTCTTTGCCACCTTCCTCTTCTGTCCCTTTCGTTCGTCCAGAATTACGTCCCTACGGTGTTTGAGAATTACACTGCCAGTTTTGAAATCGACACACAAAGAATAGAGTTGAGCCTGTGGGACACTTCAGGTAAGACTCGGCACACCGCGTGGCGGTCTGAACCGGTGCGCCCGGGGGCTCGGGATCTGGTGCCCTGTCTGCTAATGTGGCTCCTTGAGGGACTTCCCGGTCCCGAGCCGCCGGAAAATGTTATCCTTTCTGGGCAGGGGCAGCAATGGGAGTGATTGTGGTCTTGGGGACAGGAGGACGCTAGGTGTCCGGAGTGACCCTGCTGGAGGAGCCTCTGGTGGCCGCATGGCCTTGTGTTGTCCTTCCTTGGAGCCGTGCCGGAGCGGGCCGCCAGGGTGGCCCAGTGCTGGAGCATACAGAGCAGCGTGGAAGCCCTCCCGCTCGCGGAGGAAGCCCCTCATGGGTGTCACCAGCCATCTGGTTTGGGGGCAGGGGCGCAGGCTGAGCTGGGAGAAGATCCCCAAAGCCTCCGGGTTGCGTGGGGTGTTCCAGGCTGAGGGAGATGGGTGAATGGCCGGAGCCAGCGCCCGTGACGCCTACTGTCAGGAATGCGCTGGTGGTGCCGGCAGCGGCCACCGCGGGGCCTCCGCCCCCGCAGCCTCTGTGCCACCGGTGCAGAGCGGCTTCTGCGGCCGCCCAGGGATCACTCTGTGCCAGCTCTCCGAACATACCACTCCCCTACCCTTTTGCTTCGGCTTCGCCTGCCTGCAGAGCCGCAGGCAGCACCGATCGCCTTTGACCTTCCTGTCTACTTGAATTATTGGCGCCTTGGAGGGTTCCGTCCAGAGGTCTAGGGTTCAAGGCCGGGTTGTTGCCTTCCCATGCGCCCACCCACCAACGTGGCACAAGGTGGTGGGGAGGGCAGATTTTCGCGGGCAGGAAGGCTGGCAGCCCCGGCTGAGTTCGGGGAAGGGACAGTGAGGACTGAGCACCCCCCAACCCCCACACACCCCCGGTATCAAGACTGGCCAGAGGCTCGTCGGGAGAAACGCCTACTGTTAGTAGAAACCATACCTTCTCCAGAGGAGCAGAAACTACCAATCTGGGAGGGGAAAAGCCGGTGCTGGTGGGGAACTGGGCTGCCAGACAGATTAGGGCGAAACTGGCGAGGAGGAGCGCACAAGCGCCAACACGCAGGGTTGCTGTCAGGCGGGGTGGCCCGAGGTGGAGCCGTGCTCAACTGGGAGTGGCCTCGTGGAGCTTCAGCGAGCTTCCCACACCCTGGGCTGGAACCTCTGAGGGACTTGGGGAATTAGACTGTGGGAGGAAGGGGCCAGAGTCCCAAGATCTCCAGAGGCAACCCTCAGCACAAAGGCTAGAAGAAAGACTAGAGGGAAGTCTTGCACCGGCGCCTCTCACGGTCGGTGCCAGATGCTCAGACTGCTGCAGTGAGAAGGATGGATCCAGTTTCCCTCCGGAGAGTCAAGTTCTTCCTTGAGCTGCGCCAAGGGCGTTTTTGTGGTTTTTGTTGTCCAGATTGCATACGCAATCTTGAAACTATAGAGAAAGTGTTGATGGAATTCTAGGGGTTTATTACTACTTTCGATCATAAGAATTATTACATAGCCTAGTATTTTATTAGGCTCCTGTTCTCAGACATATTATGGTAATTGTTATGCCTAGTGAGCCGGACAGCTGGTGTGGTACCAACAATTAGCACCAGCATCCCCGTCCCCCCCCCGTCCCCCCAACCCCCAGCCCCGTTTGGACTTACACTCGATAAGAATTATTTAGGCGTGGAGTGGGGCAGTGCAGTGGGTCTGATACAGTCTTTGATACAAAGCTCTGTTTCCATCTCAGCTCCTGGTTACCAGGGATTTCTATGTGCAAATCCTCTACCTCCCTGGGTCTCATTTTCATCATCTGTAAAAAGAGGGCAGACGCTGGGCTAGATAATGTGCAAGATCTCTTCCCAGCTATGCTTCTTGGCTTTAGTGTACTGGACAGGCAGATTTGTGTGTGTGTGTGTGTGTGTGTGTGTGTGTGTGTCCCAGGCTGTTGGTTGGCTTCAGCTCCTAGTCTCAGTGGCTCTGGCATCCCGTGCTGAGGTTCTCAACAGCTTGCAAACCAAGCCAGATTCCGGGCTGAGCCAGGCTGCCTGGTGGATTTAGGAATGAGACTATTTGGATAAGGAAGGGGGATGGGTGTGCTCCTAGGAATGCCGGCTTATACATCCCGTGTCTCCAGCTCCCAAAGCCACAAGACCACCAACAGAGATTTTTAGATTAGGTGCCCAAAGGCCAAACTTGCCACCTCTTTCTTTTTCTCTCCAAGAGCTAATAAATAAAACGAATGTGTATGAATGGTTTATAGTGAGAAGCCAATGCGAATATCACTTCAGGTATTTTCTAGCCTTACTCAGCAACTATATAGTTCAGTCTCTGCACTTATAGCAGAATGTCTTGCATACAGTAGTCACCCAATAAAACCTAAGGCCTGAGCAAATTATAATGATATGCATAGTTGCTAAGGGGATGGGGTTCCTGGTATTAATTAGCACTGAATTGCCTTTGCCTTAAGATTAGCAACGTTATAAATATTGCTTTTCATCAAATTAAAGTTAATCACTTGAAATGAAATCAGTAGTAGCAACATAATGACATATTTTTATTTAGTAAAAGAAATAAATTTTATTTATTTATTTCTGTATGCCTATTTCTGCAAGATAAGAAGGGTTAAAAGCTGATTGCAACAGTATTGCACTGCAAAATTATCCAGTTATGAAACCTTACTTAAAATTTAGATTCATACAAATGAAAAAAGAGGCATGGGGAATTATTTGAAATTCCTATCATGTTGGTGGTGGAGTGAGATGTTAGTTAATCAAACACAGTGATGGAGCATTGCTTAAATTCTAGAAAGAGGCTGTTCCTACTGAAAGTGGCTTGCCAGTCAGAATTAGCGTGCCTCCAGCAGGAAGTTTATACTATCTTTCCTATACACTTTTCCCGACAAGTTCCTAGAGCTTTCTCCCCCATTGTTTGACATTTTCTCTGCTCACAAAGACATTGTTTGGTTGAGGCCTGAAAATAATTGCATATACTTTATGCCTCTTTATACATTTGATTTTCCCTAACTGCTACCAGCTTATCTCAGGAGAGAAGATCCAAGCCAAGTTTATGGATCTCTAAATGTCATTTTTTTATCCTCTCCCAAGACTGTGTGCAAGAGATTTAGATTGGGAAAACTGGGTGGAGAGAGAGTACCAACTTTGCCCTTTGGTTGCATGGCTATTACGTTTGAGCTTCCAGTGGAGGAGCACACATGTAGGAAACAATTCTTTATGGGTTTTCTGTGTGTGCGAACCACATCTCCTAAGTGGTCTGCTTTCCCCTGAAGCAGTCATACGTAAGCATCATGTGTAAGCAAAAGCCGCCAATTTGAATGTGGGGAAAAGTAGCAAGTGCAAGTCTTATCTGAGGAAAGGAAGCCATTCATTCGTTTCTCTTCTGGGAGGCCAGGCAGTTAATATTTCCTCCTTTCTGCCCCTCTTCCTTTCTTCTGCATCTACTGTAAGCAAGCCCTCTGTTAGACAGCATAGGAATCAGGGCTAGGCAACTGCCAGCCTAGGGTGCACTTACTCTTGAACCGTAATGGCTTCTTCTATCTGGTGGCTTCATGTGCTTTCCTGAGGCTTTCCCAGTAGAGCTCCAAGCAGTCTTTAGGTTCAGTCTTTCTGTCTTTCCCCAAGTACTCACCAATTACAACAGCCACAGTGGCACAGTGCCAATGGACTCTCATGGCTGCTTAAAATACTTCAAAAGTAATGAACTATCATACCTGTCAGGAAAATCTTCTAAAGTGAGGGGTTTCTAAAGGGAGTCTTGGGGCCATGTCTTCCTCTCACTGAGGTATAGTTTCTTTTCCTTATAAAATGAGCTGATCTAATGGTTGCAGAAATGTGCTGGGAAAATATTCAGATTTTCCCAATGAGTTTTGAGAAACAGGGAGGGGGTGGGGGAATAGTCTTGCTATCTTAAAGTGATACTGAAACCAAAGTAGTTAGTTCTAATAGCTTGTGCTTCAAAATCTGCAACACTTGCCAAACGTAGAAGCAATTTGTAACATAAAGCCAAATGCCTACTAATAATAGAAAGTTAGTCATTTAAAGATCAGGGTATCTTTTCCTAGGAACTTGATGGCAGTGTAATTTCTGCATCCATGATTTAGGGAGCAATAGTCGTCCTTGGCAGCTTTTAGCTTGAGCAAGTTAATGCACATCTTATTTAAGGCATATTATTAGTTTTAAACATTCAATTCAACTGCTGATTCCCAGTTGATAACTGTGGTATTGCCCAGTGAAAACTTTTTTGAATCTTAATGCGCTATGAACCTCTTTCAGGTCCTGAATGCTAAACTTCGCACTTCCTGTATCTGTTTGTGGTATTATTAACTAAAAACAATATATTCTCTACACTTTAGCATAAAACAACAGATAAGAAAAAACCAAGCTACTTTTCTTGGAGGAAGGTCTTCAGGATCAATATAAATCTAACTACTCCCATATATTTCAGCTTTAAAAAAAAATCAAGCTTGAAGGCCAGTGCCCTAATGGACAAGGTTCAACAGTTGTGGAGGCTCATCTACATATTAATCAAGGAAAGCCATTTAAAAGGAGATTAGCGGTCCCTTTTTTGTGATTTAAAATATAAATGAACACATCTGGGCAGGCCAGGAAGATATGATTGTAAACTATTAGGGCAGAGTTTACCTCTGCAAAAGCTGCTTGGACTCTGATGGGGGATGGGCGGTACTGAGCTCTGCAGGAAAAGCTCAGGTCCTCAAGCTGCTTGCACTCTAGTTAGGGCCACCAAGCAAACAAAAATGTTGCGAACATGGGTGAAAATTTAAAATACCCATTCTTTCTCCAGGGTGAAGTAAGAAACCAAATGAGGAGCCCAGAATAAGTGTAGGGTGCAGCTAGGAAGAAATGCCTGTGCACTTGAACAGGCAAGGAATCTTTCCCAGGGCATCTGTTATGAGTACTCCAGAGGTGGACAGGGACCCGGAAACAGAAGATGGGCTTTGGTGGGAATGGATTCGCCCACAGCACCAAGACTAAAGAGGGTTCAGCACCTGTGCTAACTCCGAGTCCCCAGCTCAGGTCTTCCTGTCCGTTAAAGCCCTCCATTATTCCAAAGCTTCTCTACAAGTTCATCTTCCAAAGTTCTTAAACTCCCCTTTAATTTCACACCTGCTTAAATTTAATGGTTATCAGGGGAGAGAAAAAAAAAAAAACAGGTTCTCAAAGTTGAGATTTCTGACCTAAGCTTCTTAGAGGTGGGCTAAGAGTTTACAGTTTTTATCTGCATAACAGAATAAACTACAAAGAACCAGAAGTTTCACAAAGTCAGTATGATTCCTGGAACTTAGGGTTTCGAAATCAGGCCCAGAGTAAACTGAGCCTTCATACACTGAAGTGTGGGCTAGGGATAGACAAACAGCATCGGTCCCTAGACTTTCTTCTTTTCCCTTCTCCTGCTTTTTTCAAAATCCATCTAGTGCTAATTTTGCCTCCAATTTGGTTTTTCCTCAGTTGTACATTGGAGGAAGGTAACCAGATTGGTCATTCTAATGCTCCTAAAGTAACCAGGTGTTTGTTCCATCAGTAATACAATCTCTTACATGGAAAGAGGACGCCAGAGACACCAGTGTGTCTACCCAGCTCATGATGCATGGTTGGGCTGTGCCAAAGGAATCAGCTGGGCCTCTCTTGTTTTTTGATGTCCTTGAAATGTCTTCTGGTTTATTACATATTGGCAACATTCACAGAGCTCCTTTTGGCAAAAATTCAGACTTTTCTGACATAGAATGCAAGCTGCTTCAAAAGTTTGGCCAGGTGTTGAGCACATTGGGACTGAAACGCAAGCCTCGTGTTATCGTATGAGGTCAGGGGAAACTACTGAAGGGACCCCATGCTCAGATAACAGGCTCTCACAGAGCATGGGATGTATAGTAGAATAGCTTCAGTCTGGAGTGAATGATAATGTGGATTTTTAAAAGGTATCTATATAATCAAGCTCTGTGGTTCCTTATGGTTCCACTCTCTGTAAGATGTTATTGTTTTGAAGTATCCCAAGATTGAGAACTTGTACCAAAATTTTATTTAGAACCACCAAATAGCAATGTTAGTTCTAGCCACCTGAACTTATATCCACCTGTGCATCTGCACTGCCCCCAGAAATAGAGAACACTGAGTTTTTCTAGAAACACCTATCTGCCCATATCTTTTCATAAGAGCTCTTCATAATATATAAGAGTTTGATACAAATGAAAGACAACTGCTGGACCAAGTGGTGATGGCTAACTGGGTCCTGATGTTTGCAATGTAGGTGTAGTTGAGGAATAACTGAGGTTTATATTGAAACAGAGTCTCAAGGTCTTGTCCAGACTTGAATCACATTCCTGAGCCGACTTCTCTTGTACAGCTCCCCTTCCAGCCATGGCCTCTCGTGCTGCTTGCTTCCCCTGTGCTTTTAATGAACACTTAAAGTAACAAATTTTACTGTGTAATTTCTGCCCAAAGTATCCACTATTCCTAACTTCCTTATCTTGGTAGCAATTCCTTATAGGAAAAACTTTCGACTTACTTTTTTAAGTGTAAGGTATCACACTTTTTAAAAGATTCAGTGAAGAGGATTTTTCAGTTTGCAGACTTTAGAAAGGTAAAGTTTTAGTATTTGAGCTGGTTTTGCAACAGGTCCAAAGGTCTCCCTTTTAGGCACGGCTCTTGGTCCATATATGTTTAATCATGTACATATATGGTATGCTGTATCTCTGCATCGGGGTGACTTCAGCAGGCAGGTATGTGTTTGAAGAATTAGTTTCTAGGTGAGGCACTTTGTGACTCTTCTTGGGCTGGAAATTTTCCTCTCAGTCCAAATTAATGATCTTGAAGACAGAGATGGGGTAGACCTGCAATTTCAAAAGTCTGTCAGAACTTTTCTGATGTTTGCCAAACTCGAGCAACAAAGAACCCCCAATGCATGCTTATTCTAATCCAAGCCTGGATAAAGCCTTTCAGCTTCGAGAGGGGATGGGTGGACCTTTCAGCTGCGGGAGTGGGGCTGGAGTGGGGCTGGAGTGGGTGGACTTGGTCGGAGTGAGACACTTGCTTTGCATATAGTCCGGTTACAGCTTTATACTAAAACAGTTCCCTGCAATTTGCCAATGGAGAGTTTGGTAGGTTATTTAAAGGGGGGCCTTAAGTGCAGTGCTGTGTCTTTAAGGACGATGCTGCCCTGGAAATGTCCCTATGCAGGAAGCCCCTTCTACAAGCCAAGGAAGTTTTATTTGACAAGCAAAGCTTCATCCTTAGATTTATTGGATTTTAACTCTGGTACATTCTTAGGTACTGAAGTGTAGGCTGAGCACACGAGGACCCACTGTGTTTGAGCACACCGTAAAAACACGTTCAGTTAGCACCTTCCAACCTTAAACTAGAATCAATAGAAATTAGTATTTCTGAAAGCCTGCCTTCCCAAGGTGCCGAGGGACTTCTCCAGCTGCGGGATGCAGCAGGAATCCGGGGCTGGCTTTGTTCTCTCTTTGAGGGCTTACTCTCCACTGTTTGGAGTCTCCTGCGTCTCCGGGACTCCTCAGTTGACAGGGCATTCCTAGGATTCTTCCCACACATGCCTGTGGTGATCAGCCCTTAGCTTGCCGACTTCCTTTGTGCAGGTCACAGAGCTGATCACAGAAGAGAAGGGTCCCTCTTACCCAATGAACTGTGAGATCTTTCCTGTTAGAACAGTTTTCTAAGTTCACTTTCCTTACTCTGAAAAAAAATGGAGACAATAGTTTTGGGTGTTCCCCCTCCCCCCATCCAGGAAAAAAATCTTAACCTTAAGCTTTCAAAAAATAATGAATAAATTATCTTCTATGGCAAGTTACTCTTCTCGTTGGTGGTCGAATTACAGTTATGAGTTTGAGGATCTGTTTTATTAGCGCCCTTGGGCACTTGTTGATCAAAAAGCTGCATTGTTTACTGCTGGGGGCTGGACTGGGCTCAGATCAAAGTCCTGCTCTTAATTAGATCTTGTTAAAGCGCCTAGGAGTTACCTCTTTACCTCCAAGCTTGGTGGCTGATGTCTCATGAAGCGTTACACTACATATGTATTTTCATCCAAACTGTTAAACCAAATAAAAACAAAGGCAGAAACAGGCCTCCATGAGAATCTTGTAATCTTGTTTAACTCGAAGAGAACTGTTTCTTTTTAAAGTCAATCAAGAGAGTAAATTTCCCTCTTATTTGCATATAGTCACTGAGCACAAAAGCTGCCTTTCTTTCTTTTTTTTTTCTTTATCTTTTTTTTTTTTTTTTTTTTTTTTTTTTTGGAGGCAAGCAATCTCCAGCCTGTGACAGAGGGCTGAGCACAAAGCCAGATCCCTTTGTGGCCTTAAACTGGGTGGGGGAGGGGAAGCAGCCCACAAAAGGCGGGGTGTTCTCTGCAGCCACATGGTGACTGGAATGTTGCAACCCAGCCTCTGGATTTTTCCCAGCAGTCCCAAGTTTAATTAAATTAGTTTTGCCCCTTTGACTTCCTTCAGCCACCTTTGGAAAAGATGGTCTCCATTGTCCTGTAAATACTGCGCTCTGCCACTCTGTGCAGGCAGCGTCCTAAAGGAGCCTGGCACCTCCAGATTCTAATCATGTCCCATAGGTCTAGACTGGAGAGCATAAGACATGAGCTTTCTGACACCTGTTTGGCTTTACACAGTAGGCTGACTCTGACAGTGTAGGTCGGGTCAGGTCGTTGGAGCTAGCTTTGAAGAACAGAAGAGAGCCTCCTCTGTCCTCCTTTGAATTTCTTCTCTGTACAGTCTGGGATTTTTTGTGGCAGGCTATTAGGAAAGAGATATTCTAATGCTCACAGCAGCAGCTGTGCCAAAGTTAGACTTTGGACAGGCAAACAAGGAAGGTTACAGTGGAGAGAGTCAGAGCTGCAGAACTAATGTAAAATATCAGTGTATCCATAGAGGGTAAAGCCATCCCTTTCTGGTGCCTTTCAAGAAAAACTTAGGGTGAATTCTAAGTGTCCACCTTAGAGTTACTCTCACCTCTAATTTCTTCAAGTTGCTGAAAGGGTAGCCACTGCTTGTCATTTTTAGAAACACATTACATATTTTTCTTATTCATTTCAACTAAGGCCTTAGCTCTCTGGGAGTACCTTTCATTCAGGGTTTTTTACCTCACTTCCAGCCTCCCACAGGCCAGTGGGAGGCTGCTGACCTGTCTGAGAGCTTCTTAGCCTTTCTTCACTGCTGAGGCATTCCTTCCTGGTTCCTAGGACATCCGCATCTTCCTAGCTCAGCACACAGACTCTCCATCTCTAAAGCAGAACTGAGGTACACACAGTGCGGGTAGGGATTGCAGCGATGAGTGCCCAGAGCCTAGCACACACACACACTAACTACAATAACCTCTAGGAAGAGACAACAGACTCCTGAAGGCCAGATGTCTTTGTACTTTTTCTTTGAGACATTGTCTCTCTTGCTCAATGGAGAAGGAGCATGGAAATACTAGTGTACTCACATGGAGAGTTAAACAATCTTGCATTCTCTCTACAGCTCAGGTAGGCCTCAAAATTGCAATCCTTCTTTACCCTGCTACTGGACCTGACTAAAACCATTTCTTTGAATAGCTCCCCCCATCCCCCACCTCTCTCTGTGTGTCTGACTTGGACCACCAAAGTTTTGACTTAGGGAAGGCATGTTGTGTTTTCCTGCCAGAAATGCAAAATTATGTCAAAACTAAATCAAAAGTCAAAAAAATCTTTAGCGTATTTGCATTTGCCTAATAAATGATCTTCCTGGTGTCTGTGAATAACTATATGATGAAATAGTTCTTTAAAAGTAGCAGTTGTCAAGTTATCTTCAGTGTTATAGTCAATCTATTTTGTAATTATTGGCCTTGTATGAATTCCCAACATTTGGAACTCATAAAGATGTTAAAAAAAAAAGGAAGAAAGAAAGAAAGAAAGAAAGAAAGAAAGAAAGAAAGAAAGAAAGAAAGAAAGAAAGAAAGAAAGAAAGAAAGAAAGAGAGAAAGAAAGAGAGAGAGAGAGAAAGAGAGAGAAAATAATCTTAAATTTCCAGAAAGTTCTGTGGTTCCATTGATTGACTGTCAATTTGAACTTTTAGACTACCTTGAGTTTAACTCAGGCGAGGGCCCTTGGATTATGTCCTGCAGTCATGTTTGCAGGAGGGACTCTGTAGAAAGGCAACATGATCCAACATGGCATTTATGACATTCTTGGTGTAGCAGGAAGTGAACTTACACAGAGCTGGGGGATAAGTGTAAGCAGGCACAAAGGTCAATGGCTTATCCAGTCTTGTAACTGGGGATGGAGTGACACTCCGGTGTGCTTTGCTCTGGCTTCCTGTGCACCATTAAACTTGCCCTCCCCCACTGACCCCTCCCCCATGCAACTATTGGGCTAATCTTGAGTTTGGATCTTTTTCCGAGGAAGCAGCTCCCTTTCCAGTGGCTGCTGCCATGCCACTCGACCTTTGACCACAGCCATACCAGCCACAATACTTCTAGTTAATATGTATTCATCTCTTCCTAAATTCCAGCTGCTACCTAGGTTTGCTTAGATCCTGTGGATATAGGTTGTCACCATGTTCCCCTGATGATTGAAGAATCAGAAGCACACACTTTTAAGACTTGGGCTTCTCTCCCTGTGAGGAGAATGGGTTTGTCCTCAAGGTCACCTGGCCCCACATACTCCCCAGTTCATCTAAAACCCTTTTGACTCTAATTCTTAAGCTCTACCAATTGCACCTTAATTTCCTGACCTTCCCAGGAGCTGAGGTCCCATGCATAGGAGCTCTCTGATCTCCTAGTAAAAGTGAATGTATTACTAACCTGTCTTTTGTGGATGTGTTTGCATTTCCTTACAGGAAGGAGGCTGGAGAGGGGGGACCAATGGGATGTTGCATTTTAACAGGAAAGAGGTTTATTTCAAAGGGTAGAGTTAGTGCCTCTTAGACAGTGGGGATTTCTGTCTGAGACCTGTGTGTTTTTGTTTCTTAGGTTCTCCTTACTATGACAACGTCCGTCCACTCTCTTACCCAGATTCTGATGCAGTGCTCATTTGCTTTGACATCAGTAGACCAGAGACTCTGGACAGTGTCTTAAAAAAGGTAAGTGCTGAGGAACGAGGCTATCACCCTGAACTTTCGATGAGATAGGGTTGGAGAGAGGTGATTGGCCAGGGGATTCAAAGATTCTGAACTTATTTCTTCTAATGAAAAGACCAGAAAGGATACTTCCACACTAAAACAACATTCCCATATACATTGTTGCTTGCTATAAGGCACTAATTAATCTGCTTGAAACTTTATTTCCCAAAGCTCTGAACAAACTACTTTTCACAGCTTCCTCGTTCGTTTTTTGGAGGAAATGGAGTGAAAACGTAGGAAATAGCTACAGTAAGCTCTTACCTGATCCCTTCATTCCTTTGCTTGACAGACTGCTCTGTAGGTGTTTGCTGTTGATCTCAATTCAGATAGTCACCTTAATACAATAAGAGCTACTTTAGTTCACTTATTTATAGAAACATAAGTGAAATTAGCATAAGAGGAATATGTGTAGTGGGGCTTGTCCCTAGACATGCAGCAATGTGAATTATGATCCGATGTCTACTAATAAATGTCTACCAATAAAGCACCAGTTACACCAAATATGTATGTTATCACACAGCCCTGGTTACTGGAAACAAAGGTGGGTCAGATTATAGGTGGAGATGAGACCAGTAGAAGCTGTAGACAGAGGAACCAGGGCTAGGAGGAATGGTACCTGTTGCACATAGGTCTTGAGGTCTAAGAAGGCAACTGCTTATGTGTGTAGAGAGTGATGCTGAGCCTTCCCCAGCAGAGGACTGGGCCCTCCGGGTAGTTACAGGAACTTTCCACAGATGAGTTCCAGAGAACTCAGTGGGACGGTGATTCCGCTTGGCCTGCAGCAAACCCAGGCTTTGTTCCATGGTAGCTCTAGAGGGTTATATGTGCTGGTAGATGGGGCAGCATCTTAATCACTCACCCTTGCTAGGTGTTGTAGGTTTGCGAGTGAGACTCTAGCTGTACTACCCCTTCTTTTCTGTGCACTGTACATGTGGATAGGAACAGAGAATGTCACTCAGTGCTTGTCCCTGTGTTCCTGTCAGCATGAGGGCAGATAGCATAAAGGGAGAAGTGCCCCTGTAGATGTCCAGGTTTGGTCCATTTGGGCTGTGTGCTTTTGGTTTCTACTTTCAGTGACATTTGCATTTTGGGTGGGTTTTTTATTTTATTTTTATTAGTTTATTTTTCCTCATGGTACTTAATTGCCTGAGTAGACAAATTTAGGTTTGAGGTATAGCCTTCCTTCAGTTTTTTGCTAAACATTGATTGCAAGCAGTTCAATGAAATTGAACTCTTGATAGATCAAGGGGTCCTTTTAGTTTGTAACACCTTTTCGTTCTGAGTAATGTATAAAACAGAGGGTTGGCTTTTTGTCAGATTCTGTCAAGAATACAAGTTTCCTGTCTTCAGGGAATACAACTTTCTTGTCCTCCTGTAAACAGATAGAGAGAGACTCGCAACATCACAAGCTGAGAACATGTCTGGCTGTGTTTGAAGAGAAAAGGGGCCACTTATTCACTGGTGTTTGTACCTGATGTAGTACCAGCTTATACATAATTTATGTCAGAAAGCTTTTCTCCTCTTCTACTTTGATTTTTATTTACTAAGATCAGATAGTGACATTGGACCTGTAGATATTAGTATGTTTTCTTTGTGTGAGGCTTAAAAGCTCACCATAACTTACTTAGTTCATCTGTGTTTTGTCTTAATTGAGTCTTAAAGTCCATTGAGTCAAGAGTTTAAAGTAACTTAAAATAGAAAAAGTACAAAAAAACTAAGTCTTATTCTGTTTTTTAATTCTTTAGAAGAACATGCTAGATGTTCCTAAATAATTGTAGGAGGGAGGAAGAAAGGAAAGGCTCAATGGACAGATCAGGCACTCGGTGTGTTACTGCCCTCCTCATGCTGGAGCACTTTAGAACTAGATGTCATTGGCTCAGCTACACCCTGAGATCTGGAGGTAGCCTCTCGAGGTCTCTCTCCTAAGTCACTCTTTCAGAATGTCCCTCTTACCTAGTATTAGACTTACAAATCTTTATTGCCTCTTCTGCTCTGTGAATTCCTGAAAGTCAGAGCTCCACCACCATTACATTCTTCCTAGAGCACCAAAGGCATCATAAGTGTGGGCAGAAGAGTCTCAACCCCTCTAGTTGCTCATCTGATGATGGAAAACACAAGTTAGAAGAAGCAAAACCATGATCAGCTGTTTAGATGCTTGAGGCAGCTGGAATCCCTTCCAGAAACTTCTCAAAGTTCTCCTGATTCATGTTAGGACAGAAAATAGTTAAATTGTAGACTAGACAGTAATGGCTGACAGTTAAAAATTAACTCAAAGTCTTTATGGGCTATAAACTAGGTGCTGTCCTGGGATGTCAAGAGGTAGTTCTCTGCTTAAGCTGTAGTCTGTGTCCATCCAGCCACTTGAGTGGAAGATCCTTGAAGCAAGACACTATGCTTTAGTAATCATAGGCCAGACACTGACCTACCACGGGAGGCCAGCACACGAAAGCAAGCATGTCCTAGTCTGTCATGATGGAGTGTGTGAATGCACATTTTTGCTAGTGTGGCCTATTCCTTATGCCCACCCTTCCACTTACTATATATTAGGCTGGGTAATAAGGAACTCAGTATATCCCAGGATGTAAAATCCATTTGGATTGTGACTATTAAGGTGCTTTTACCTTTCAAATACCTCCATAATTAAGACATTGTTGAAGTTACCTTGTGTTGATACAAAATAAGTTCATTGTGGGAGGAACCACGGAGTCACACAGACTATAACAACAGTCTCTAAAGTTTGGTACCCACTTACTAATTAATCCAACATAACCTGGCTTCTTCACTTAAAGTTGCACTTCAAAGTCTGTCAGGGGAGCTATTGTTTTTATTGTATATGTATGTGTCAATACTTCATTAATTTTTCTTTCCCTCCTCCCTAGTGGAAAGGTGAAATCCAGGAGTTTTGTCCCAATACCAAGATGCTGTTGGTGGGCTGCAAGTCTGATCTGCGGACAGATGTCAGCACATTAGTGGAACTCTCAAATCACAGGCAGACTCCTGTGTCATATGACCAGGTAAGTGTGTTGTCACTGTGGGAAAGTCTCCTTCCTTCCTTCCTTCCTTCCTTCCCTTTCTCCTTCCTTTCTTTCTTTATTAGGATATATTTATTTTTATTTTATGTGCATTGGTGTTTTGCCTGAATGTTTATCTGTGTGAGGGTATTGAGTCCCCTGGATCTAGAATTAGAGACAGTTGTGAGCTGCCTTGTGGGTTCTGGGAATTAAACCTGAGTCACTCGCAAGAGTAGCCAGGGCTCTCTTAACCACGGAGCCATCACTCCAAGCCCTGAAAAGTCACCTTTCAATAAAAATGAAAGGAAATATGTAGAGAATTATTATTTGTGATAAATGAGACGCAGCGCTTTTTCAAGAGATGAAGCAGGAGTCAACTGGAATAGGAGCTGTCTGACTTTCTGTAGCAAAAGTCAGCAAGGGGTAGGGTGCACAAACAATTGATAGGTGCTAACCTTGGATGCTTCTACTACACCAGTGTTTTTAAAGAGAGAATGTGATTAAAATTAGTTCTCTTAAAAGAGCTTATTGTTCTCTTGCCCAATAATATCCTCAATTAAGCCATTGTTAAAAAAAAAAGATCACTCTGTGATGCCATCTTTTGATTGTTTTTTGTGATATGAGTGTTCACTCAAAGAAAGGAGAATCTGTTGAGGAATCTATTCTCCTAAAACTCACCACCAGATTCTAAAGAGGGTTCCTGTTAAAATAGGTATATGTGGCATGCATCATTTAAAGTATTCTATTGTAGGGCTGGGGACATTGATCAGTCATAGAGCTCTTGCCCAGCATGAGAAAGGCTTAGGGTCCCATCATCCCCAGTGTGACAAAAGTGCAGAGTAAAAGCATTATACTCATCTTTATCTTGCATTCCTCATTAACAAACTCAATACAATCTTAGAAGCTGATTTTTATTTAAATTGGTGTTCAGTAACATCTGTCAGCCCTATGTTTTGTACAACCTGTTGGCTGGGGTTGAAGGTCATTAATAGTCTCTACAAGAGAAAACGAGAGCCTCCTGAAATGCTGGCGAGGACTCTGAGGGCCAAAGCACCTTGGTCAGATCTATAGGAAGGATGTTTATGGTATCAGGAGACTTACTCCAGTAGCAAGAGACCATGCCTCACAATGGCCCCAAATGATACCTACACAGCAGGTTACTCACAACCTGCTTAAAGCATCACTGAGGGTCAACTGCTACCTTTGCACCTGTCTCTTCTTTGCATCCTCCTAGTGAGAGCTGGATGCTTGGATTCTCTTGCAAGAGCAAATCGCCATACTAGAAGCTGTGGGGAGCTAGAGGGGTTTCTACAGAGTAATATAATTCAGGGCCTTCGGACTGGGTCTTCAGCAGTTGGGAAGTAGTAACAAAGTAACTCATTTTAAAATAAAATCTGTTTTTTATTTTGAACACCACTTGGGAAGTCCATTTGGCATATTAGGTATGTTCCAATTCAAGACAGTTTTGTGGTATTTCAACACTTTCCAGTGTCTCTCCAAAGTCTCGCTGCTGACGGAAATTCTTTCTTTTACTTCACAGGGGGCAAATATGGCCAAGCAGATCGGAGCAGCCACTTACATAGAATGCTCAGCTTTACAGTCAGAAAACAGCGTCAGAGACATTTTTCACGTCGCCACCTTGGCGTGTGTAAATAAGACAAATAAAAACGTTAAGCGGAACAAATCGCAGAGGGCCACAAAGCGGATTTCGCACATGCCTAGCAGACCAGAACTCTCAGCAGTTGCTACGGACTTACGAAAGGACAAAGCGAAGAGCTGTACTGTGATGTGAGGCTTCGCCGTCTATAAGGAGGACGCGGGAATATCTGGTGTTTTAAAAAATTAATAATTCAAATTAAAAAATGTAAAAAGCAGGAGCAAACCGGAAAGATGGAGTCAAATGAAGTGCACAGCCAAAGTCACATAGATACAGGCTTAGGAGGCCCTTGAAAGGATACCCACTTTTCGGAATCCTGTCCTTAGTTTCGGCATGTAGACCGAGTGGTGAGAAGCGAATGCATTGAAGAGTTTTGTGTGACAAGAAGTGTGACTTGAAAAATCCGCCAAAAACAAAGGGAGCTATGAACAGGCGAGCGCTAGAGAAGTGGGGGACGCCAGTACCTCCAAGAAGAACATCCACGCTCTGAATGGTGCTTGAGTATTTTCGGTTTTGTGTTTGTGGTTTTGTTACAACCTATTCGTGGATCTCTACTTTTTGATTTCGTTTTTCAATGTTTTAATCCCTTTTTCCAAAAAATATATATTAGTAGACCGTCCTCATTGGGGAACTCGCACTGTGACCTTAGCGTTTAGTTTTCTAGAGGATGCGATCTAATTTCCTCCTAGCTCATCATTAAAATGGAAATTGTACTGGGACCCGCTGGGATTCGAGAGGAAAACTTGATGCGGCTTTGAAATCTTGACTTCCTGAAGGTCGCTGCTGAGCAAGATGGTTTGAAAGCAAGCTTCAGAGCCCTTACAAGATGCATAGACCAGCACTACAGAGATTGCGTAGATCAACTAGAAGAGAGTGTTGCTTTTTATTCTGTCTGATGGTTTTGTTCATCCTTGTGATTGTCCTTAACAAGTGGTAAATTGTTCCGTGTAATATTTTTTGTGCGCTGTTTAGAAGAGTGTGTGTGGCTTTGTTTTTCTTTTTGCCATCGTTGATGAAAACGAGAAGTCAAATAAAAGATGTGATCGTCAGATGTGATAGCGTGATTAAAGAAGAGGCAGGTGGTTGCCGATTTCACCAGGAGAGACCTTGAATGAAGGAGTAGTAGTAGCCGAGAGCACAGTTGGTGAATGGGGCTGTCTGGAACAAAATTATACGTCAAATACACAGAGCAAAAGCACTCGTGTCTGGGGATGGTGCCCCTAGACTAGCAACAGAAAGTAAGCTGTCGTCTGGTGCCACTTCCTTCAAAGAAATGCTGTTCTGGCAAAACCCCCATTTGCTCATGCTTTAGTAAACCCCAGTTTGCAAAGAAGCCTATAATGTCTGCCCTGGTATGAGCCTAGGGCGTTTCTCAAGTGACTGCTAAACCTCACTTAACCATACATGGCCAGGGCCAGGTTGAAAATGTTGATCGTTGCCAGAGTGATAATAAGCATTTAAAATAGTTTACAGGTTTCTCCTTTTGAGCAGTTCCTTTCAGAGAAGAAATCATTTACGATCTTTGAGAGTTGGTGCTTGTTAAAAACAAGCTTTTTTTTTTTTTTCCCCAATGATGACGCTTCATTTTTGAAGCGCTGGAGCGGTGTCTCCCTTAAACCGCGGCAGAAGGGGAGGTGAAGGTAACTACAACACCCAGCTCTGTGTCTTCACAAGCGCTTTGTTTTGTCTCTGCAAGAAAATGCCATCTCAGTCATTTCCCATGAAACTCAGACATCTTACCAACATAATACGCTCTGACTGGTACAGCATTATGCTTTGGGCAGTATTACAAAATCGCTGGCAAGTGCTTTCTGTATTTAAATATTGTAAAAAGAAAATAAGTTATAACTGTTATAAAGCAGAACTTTTTGTTGCTTTTTTTTTTTTTAATGTTGAAGTCACTTTGTATGTTTGTTTGGTCAGTGTTTCCACAGTATTTATTAAAACGTATGGGTTTTTTTTTTTCTTCAAATAAAAAAGTAACCATGTCAGTCTCTGGGATGTTTTCTGCTTCTTGGCCTAGTTGCTCGGCGCTGTTGTTTCATAGATGATTATAGGATGGGAGTTGAGAGGTGCTGAATTAGAGTTCAGAATTTCACACTTGGCAAAAGTCTCTTGGAAAAAGATGTATCTGTATATAGAAGCTATTTACATGATATCTTTTTTAGAAAATTAAGGAAATGGGGCATGCGTACTCGACTGATCTGGACAAAAGAAGCCATGTTACTGGATAGGATTAAATTGTAGAAAGTACCAAAATTCTTTGGAAGTCTTTTATAGTGGAAATGAATGATACAGACCCAGATTCTCGGTACCTGGAAATTGACTGTGACCTTAGTTTCTACTGTGTCTCCTGGGAACCCAGATATCCTCTTGCAAAGTGTGTTCTTGTTCACAGCACGTGGATAGCCCAGGACCAGCTATTGCAGCTTACTAGAGGCACAACAAAACTAGCCCCATCTATCTATGGTAGGGATGTTGTTCAACACAAAATCGTCAAGTACACATGGGGTAGCCTAGGGGAGAGGGGCATAGGTCCCAATCAGGCCGGATGACTCGGTCTTCAGCTAAAATGTCTGCTTGTTCCACATAAATATCTAAAAATATTCAGTGAGACTTCAAAACTACGATTTGACACAGGCAAGATATTTCCTATAAAAACTGCATCCTGTGGTTTTTTTAAAAAGATGGCTTTAGAGATCTTTGTGGTTTCCTTACTTATTGAGAAAGAATTCTCAGAACAAAACAGAGAAAACCAGGGTTTCCTACATGAGTGAACCATCTTAAGAGCATGGGTATTATGGGCTAGACAGATGAAAGAGTTTGGAGCCCAGACGTTTACTGAGTATGTTTGTAACTCACTCCTGTCATTTATTACTAAAGGGGGAAAAAGTACTTTTCCCAACCCTAGTACTGGATAGTTTCTATTCCTGCAGCAAGGTCAAACTTGCTTCTCAACAATCTACTACAAAAAAAGTTCATGTTCTGCTTCTGTTGACCTTGGCTGCTTCTTGGACTTGGTAATGATGTTCCTTCTGGTCAGTTCTCAGCAGCTTTAATTTGTTGAAGCCAAAAAATAAAAGAGTCTGGCTTCAGCACTGGCCACCTTGGTCCACTTTTGTCCTGGCTTTATAACCTGACTAATGTGTGAAAGTCCTTGCAATTTAGTAGTGGTCACAATTAAGTTTTTTTTTTTTTTTTAATGTGAAAAGGTTGTCTTAAAACTCTTTAAGACTTTGTCTCTCTCACTTCTGTTAATCTTTTTTTTTCAATTTTTTATTAGATGTTTTCTTCATTTACATTTCAAATGCTATCCCGAAAGTCCCCTATACCCTTCCCCGCCCTGCTCTCCTACCCACCCATTCCCACTTCTTGGCCCTGGCGTTCCCCTGTACTGGGGCCTCTATTTCCAATGATGGCACTAGACCATCTTCTGCTACATATGCAGCTAGAGACATGAGCTCTGGGTGTACTGATTAGTTCATATTGTTGTTCCACCTATAGGGTTGCAGACCCCTTCAGCTCCTTGGGTACTTTCTCTAGCTCCTCCATTGGGGGCCCTGTGTTTCATCCAATAGATGACTGTGAGCATCCACTTCTGTATTTGCCAGGCACTGGCCTAGCCTCACAAAAGACACCTATATCAGGGTCCTTTCAGCAAAATCATGTTGGCATATGCCATGTGTGTGCGTTTGGTGGCTGATTATAGGATTGATTCCCTGGTGGGGTAGTCTCTGGATGGTCCATCCTTTTGTCTCAGCTCCAAACTTTGTCTCTGTAACTCCTTCCGTGGGTATCTTTTTCAGCAATAGTTGCTTCGAAGATTGTAGTCTCAGAGAGGGTGGCTTGAGTGGAAACATAAATAGACCAAGGGATTAGGTTTATTGAAAGAAAGTTTTAAACGACCTCCTTCTCAAAGACTCTTAAACTCTCCAGGTGGTTTGCCTTCTTTTGAGTAGGTCATTTTAACTTCAGCATTCTGGTTTAAACCCTGCAGTTTTTTATTTTGGTCATTGTCCCATCCATTCACCAGATGTTTGTTGGGTTCCTTCTAATAGGCTCAGCCCTTTGCTTAGCTGAGCACCTGTGATCAAAGGGCAAGGTCTGCTTGACAGTCATCCAGGATTCATAGTGGAATTGTCGTCAAGGTGGACAGTCAGGCAGATCATAGGCTGCCGAGAAGTGCTCACCTGCACTGGCGTGAACTAACTCACGAATACTGTGTTGCTAGGAAATAAGTGTTTCTGTGAGTAGTTGGTGCACCTGCTAAAGGACCTCCACAGTGCTGTAATTCAGTGTGCAGGGATACACACTCTTGGTGTGTATTAATGACTGCAGTCCATTTAAAAATGACAGAAAAGCAATGGCCTGTTGTCAGTAGTCACTGTGTTATTCCTATTTTACAAAATACTAGGAACTTGCTAGAAGTTCAGTAGGAGTCAATCCTCCTTTCCAATTAAGCCTGAGCACACCCCACAGAGACATCTGGTATAAAATGTGTTGGCTTCGTTGTACCTGGGAACTTTCTCCTGCATACTCTTAAATTGCTAAGTTCAAAAAACAAAACTAAAATTGGCATACATCCATGAAATTCTTCTGTAAAATTGAAATTATTGCCAATGCATTAATATGATATAAATTAATTATGAACATCATTTGTTTGAAAGTAGAGCTTCATTATTTAATGCTGAAATGTGTATTTTGTACTGATCTAAAAGACAGTAATTTTAGGCAAGGACTCACTAATAGTTTTAATTCCTTCTCATCTCTATGCCTTATTCTGACAACCCAGAAACAAAACACACATACAACTTTGTAGGCCTTTTAACACCCATGTATCTTTGGGATGTTACTTTGGATTTTGTTTTGAGGGGCTCTTTGGTGCCTCGTTTCTGTGATCACTGAAGTACTAACAAGTCATTTCTAATTTGGACATACATGAAGAACAGACTGCCCCTAGTAAGATTAGAAACTGGGTCCATCTATGACCCAGTATCATCAGAGTGGATATACACAGTGAGGAGGGGATGTGTTGCACACTGTTGGAACAGGTTCACACCATTCTCCAACACACCTATGTGTGGCAAGTAGTGTCTAGTTCCCTGTTTGGGCATGGTGACTTGTCTTCTACAGGGTCATTTGGGTAATCCAACAACAGAATTCAGGCAAGCAGTGTAGAATGGTGTTCTGCCCCAGCAACATCATGTCACTGAAAATAGTCCTTGAGTATGGTGTGGTGTTGGGGTGTGGAAAGAAGGGGACCATCACAGTCATTGAGTTATGTGAGCCACTGGGTGTGACTGCATGCACCCTGTCCTCCGTTGCTCTTCAGGCTTCCCAAACCTTCCCCTGGTGCACACTATTTGCCGACACCTATCACGTCTCCTGGCCTGTGGCCTCTTCTTTCACCACCATCTTTTCCCTACTTCTTGAGTGGTGAGATGATGAAAGGAACCCCACCCATGGCCGACACGGCTTCCACACCCCACTGCTCTGGAAATGATCTAGAAAGAGGTTCCGTCACAATAGTTCTGGAGTCTGACCCAAACTGTGTGCTGTGGATAGCAGCATTGAATTTTTGTTTTTAAAGGAACAGAAAAATACTTGACATTAACTGCTAGGATTCTTCTGCTCTGTGTCTGATTGTCTGTGGGTAAGATGAAGAGTGTTAGGAGCAATTAGATCCACTAGGCACATTATGCTTATTGCATGTACCTGATTTTGAGGACCCCGGTTAAAGGAGGAAGCTTCCTTGTTCACTTTTATTTTCCTGAAGGCATGTTCTTAATAAATTGTTATTTTAAATGTTGAAGAGTAGCTGTGAGTGAGCTACTCCCTACATGGAGCCTGACACATTCTCAGAGAATAGGGAAACAAACAAACAAACAAACTGCAGTGAGTTTAAACAATATAATGGCTTCCCCTGAACTGACAGTGATCAGGGCAGTTTAAGTAATTGCCATCAATAGATCGAGGTGCTACTTGCTAGGCTATCATCAAGATTGTGTGGTAAGGGTTTTCTCCTCTTAAGACACTCATGTGTTTCCTGGCTACATTTCTTTCATTGTTCTTGCCTCTCACTCAGTCCTAATCTCTATTCATTTGCTGTCCAAGAGTTAATGTATAACCATTATTAATTTATCTTTCTTCACACATAGTCCTGTGAGACAAGCAATCAGCCTTATGGCTTTTATTATGTTTTAAAGTTACCTGAAATCAAAAACTGAACTGGACTATTTTGGTCAGCTTATGATAGCAATTTTCTCAGTTTGCAGACAGATGAGTCCTCTCCTTTCCTTCCTAGACAGCACTTGCTCTAGGGCCAATTGAGATGTTCAGCACTTAGCAGGTGACTGTGGTTGATTCATCAGTATATGCTGAAACCTGCTACAGTAAGTAGGCCGTAAGGCAATGAGTTAATGAATGAAGGATTAAGGGAAGGATGCTTTCAGGATTGTCAGCTCCTGATCTAGTTCTCTTTAGCACTCTGGATCTGAGGTACTCCTCTGGTTTCCAGAGAAGCATATTAGACCTGGAAATCCCCCCTGGAGAAGGAAGCATGGGAAAGGCTTGTGCCCATGTGGCTACCTACCCCACATCAGCCCCATACATTAGCACTTGGCAACTGTAGTGGTCTGAATGGACGCATTAATAGTACAAAAATGTCTTCCAGGAGTGAATTCTCTTCTGCTTTCCTGATATGAGAAAACACAAAATTTGTCTGTAGTCCTTCCAGCTTCTCCCTTGTTTGCAGTAAGAAAGGTCTTACCACATGTTGGTGCCTTGATTCTAGATTTCTAAGACCCAAGAACCAAGAAAAATAAATTTCTGTTTGTTGTAAATCACCCAGTCTTAGATGTTCTGTTATCGCATCTATCACAAAGGAACTCAGCAGTATGTGAACACATTCCCATTTTTCTTCGTTCTATAATAGGATTTGTATAATACTATTCTAATGTGTAATTTTGTTATTATCATTTTTAAACCCTTCTCAAAATTTTCAGGCATCTACATGAATGGTGTAGAGACAGAAGGTCTGACAAACCACCAGTGGGGGAAGATTCCTTTATCTTTTATGTCCACCAGAGTCAGGTGATGATTTGTTAAAAACTCAAGCTGTAGACACACAATTCTGACCATTTTTCAAATACCCAGCCACATAAATTCTCTTTCTACTTTTTCTTTCTCAGCAAGTAATATTTATAAACACAACTGTTCATACAAAAGTATGACAAGAACTGTTCGTACAAATAAATAAATAAAAGTAAGCAAACACAAAGTATTGTAGTTGGCTAAAATAGGCTTCCAAATCATGCCTACCGACCGATGGAAGTTAGATATGAATGTGGTTTTCTATGGCAAAGGGCCCTGGCTCTGGACCCGGTTAACAAGCTTGAGATCCTGGGTAGCCTGGTGAGTCCCATGGAGCCACAGCTCATTATAAAAGTTGTGCAGGAGGAGTTAGCGTCAGCCGGTGGCCACATGATACCAGAGCCTCAGAAGAAAGGAGAGAGAGATGTGAAAAATGTCACACTGGGGGCTTTGATCCTAGAAAAGGGAGGTCATAAAAAGATGGAATTTGAAAAGACACAGTTACCTCCTAGAAGGTGGAAATGTCATGGACAGATATTCTCCTCTGAGCTTGCTGGAGAACCATGAGCTTCTGTGTTTTGTTTTGTGTTCTTTTCTTAAGATAAAATCATGAATTTGCATTGTTTGAAGCTACTCAGGCAGCCCATGGGAGTCAATACAGTTATGATAAAGACACCCTTTTCGTATTTTACCCCTTAGTTCTGACTTCCTTGGTGTAAAAGGTGGTGGTGGGCTTTGAGCATGAAATTGCCTTTCAAGAGCCAGGCTACTCATAAAAACAGTGTGCCAGCCGGGAGTGGTGGCTCACGCCTTTAATCCCAGTACTCGGGAGGCAGAGGCAGGCAGATTTCTGAGTTCAAGGCCAGCCTGGTCTACACAGTAAGTTCCAGGACAGCCAGGGCTACATAGAGAAACCCTGTCTCAAAAAACCAAAACAAACAAACAAACAAACAAAAAGAGTGTGCCAATCCATTCCTCAGAATTCTGGATCTGATTACCACTAAGTGTCACAAATCCCCTAGGGTCTGGTTCACTGATCTCTCATGTGCCACTTTAACACATACGGCCTTCAGTACATAGCCCCTGGTGCCCTCCAAATTCTTCTGCAGTTGGTGATTCTTCTGGCCCTGCTCCTGAGAGGCTTAGAGCATCTGAGGTGAAGAAAATGTTCAGAAATGTCCATTCATGCTTATTGTGTCATAGCGATGATCATTCTTGTATGATGTTTAAGAGCTAAAAAGTTGATCAGCATGACACTTGGGTGACACTTGGCCTGGGCATAGAAAACGGGGGGAGGTAGGTGTTCAACATCATAAAATTGAAAGTGATATGAACCAGGAAAGAGTCAGTCAAGGGGGGAAAAACATATTGTGGCTTACTCAGTTTTTTTAGTAGAGTAAAAATTTTATAACCAAAGAGGCCATCAAAAGTCAGTGCCTCGGAGATGTTTTAACCTTTATTACTTTTAATTAGTTCCATCAAGAAACTGAATTCTATTAAAGTGCACAAGTTTAAGTATTCCGCTGTCAGGTCCAGATATTCATCCATGAATGTAGTTTCTGGCTTAGGAATTCTTTTATCCAATTCATCCATTTTACAAGAGTTCCATGTTCTGATCTTTTATGTACCCTGCCTAACAAACATGACCTCACTGCATAGGCACTGGTGTCCTCCCAATACCTCTGGAGTTAGTCATCCTTCTGGTTCTGCTCCTGAGAAGCACAAGGCATTGGAGGGGAAATAATTCATGTTCTGGGTGAAGAAGATCTTCAAAATTTTCCAGGATTTGTTCTGAGAGACATTGACATATCTCAGACCTCAGAATTGTGAATGGCTATCCTCTTCCTTGGCAATAAAAGTCCTGTCACAATGTGCTGGGAATAAAAATGTTGAGATCCCTTACATCTAGATGTGGGCCCACTGGCAAAGCAGTGGAAATTTTCTGAGAGTGGAAAATAAAGGCAATGAAAACATTTGTTTGAATGATGCCTTTTGCTGCTCTATAGCCAGTCATTTTTGTGGCCAGGAAGTACTTTCTGAGTAGTTCCTGTGTTTCAGACAGTGTTCTGTGCTGGAAAGTTAAAGCCTGTCTTTGTCCTGTGGATGACAAACTGATGAGTGAGGAGGAGGATAGAGCTAAGATCACAAGGTAGATGGCAGGTAATGCTGGCACCATGTAAACAGAATCCTCTCTAACATCTCTATTGTTGATGTTCTCTGCTCATGCCCTAAAACTGGAAGATTCTTGAACACATTACAGGACAATTAAGATGAGAAAAGGAGTCCACTTGGCTAATACATATTTTTTCTCTGTAGGACTGTGGACATGTATCTGTAGGAGATGATCTTAAGTGGATATCAGAAACCAAAGCATGCACCAAACTCTCTCTTTAGACTTGACTTATCATATATGCCAAAATAAAATCTATACTTTAAGCACATTAAGAGATTAATAATAATAACTGATAACAGAACTATTATGATATACTGTAATAAAATTGCCAGTATCAGCACTTTTGTGCTTTGGGACTGTTGCTCAATAAAATAGTATATTACTTGGAAACAAGCACAAATGACCTTCACAGTCCATCTGCAAAACAACATGGGCATAAGGCATTAGGGATGGTGCCGTATACAACTCAGGCAAGCTGAACACAACAAAAATTCACTTGTCAGTTGGGATGGAGCTGGGCAGCTTGAGATGTCATAAGCAGCTCAGAATACCATGAAAAGCTTACAAAGTGTTTATCTTCTAAAAGTGACCATTTAATATTCTTAGATTGTGGTTGACTATAGGTATTTTATATCTCAGAGAGTGCACCTGAAGATAACAGGAGACAATTGTCATCTAACCCTGTTGAAAGAAATGTGTTTGTGCTTCTAGTGCAAGCTCATACTTTCCATGAGACAAAATGGAGATTATCAGGGAATGGGAAATGTGGTGGTGCACCCATTAGTCCCTGCAATCGGGAGGCAGAGGCAGATGGATCTCTCTGAATTCAAGCCTAGCCTAGTATACACAGTAAGTTCCAGAATAGTCAGGGCTGGATTGTGAGAACCTACTCCAAGCAAACAAAGGCAGAGAGAGGGTTTTAGTATTCTCCTAATGCAATATATGACACCTGGAAGGCATCGATGGTCAAATGTGTAATGAAAAGAACAAAATATCTTCTCAATGACAAACATGAGAGCCTGAATGTATACTGATGGAGACAGAAGAATACTCGTATACAGATACAATCTCTGATGAACCTAGCAAAATAGAATGAAATAAGTTGAATTGTGCTAAAGAACAGAATTCAGATGTTCAAGCCAAACCCTTAATTCTATAATAGGGGCCCATGTGAATGTCTTTCCTTCTCAAATACGGCCACATGTCCATGGTGGACTCTTAGTCCTCATGCCACAATCTGTTCAACAGTTTATGGCAGGACCTTGCCATCTTCTCTGAAGCTTTATATGAAGATGGTGGGGAGTTCTTTTAATACTGATTTAATGAGGAAGTGGGGTACCCAGAGAAAAAGAATAGATCACCTCTATTCTTAAGGAAGCATTCAGATTTACCAAGTCATTCCTCCAGCTACAGAGGTCTGGATGTAGCTGGCAAAAGAGTACCAAAATCTAAGAAAATAGTAAGTGGTGACTGTCATCCCTCTCCTAGTATAGGTACTTTTGACATTTCTCTGATCTGTTTTTCTTCCTTTCTTCTTCCTTCCTTCCTTTCTTCCTTTCTCCTTCCTTCCTTCCTTCCTTCCTTCCTTCCTTCCTTCCTTCCTTCCTTCCTTCCTCCCTCCCTCCCTCCCTCCCTCCCTCCCTCCCTCCCTCCCTCCCTCCCTCTCTCTCTCTCTCTCTCTCTCTCTCTCTCTCTCTCTCTTTCTTTCTTTCTTTTTGAGACAGGGTTTCTCTGTATAGCCCTGGCTATCCTGGAACTCACTTTGTAGACCAGGCTGGCCTCAAACTCAGAAATCTGCCTGCCTCTGCCTCCTGAGTGCTGGGATTAAAGGCTTGTGCCACCACGCCCGGCTTCTCTGAAGTCTTAGAGAGGTAGAAGGAAAATAGCTTTCAACTTGCAAATTGAGGCAGGACGGGATTCCTGAGACACATCGCTCTGTGGGCTGAGCAGCTACTGGGCTCTCTGCCCCTCCAGCAGGGAGATGGCTATTATTGGATTACTAAGGTACTATCCTGAAAACCAATCATAAACTCCAATTTATAATGTACATATTTATTATTTCTGTTCTTCTACATGACTCTGTCAAATACATTTGCTAAGAAAAATCTTTCTGGGTGATAACTTCCATATAGGATTTTTTTTCCAATTAAAATGTACTAGAGTTATCAATGCGGTTTTTTTTCCTCATAAAACTGGGAATAAAAATATATTACTGTGTTAATTTATTTTTATTGCTGTTTCATGGAGAATGGTAGAAATAATTGGAGAAGGAATGAATTGAATGAACTCTACTACCTATCTTAGTATAACAACAGAAATTGGCCTGAAACTGTGACTTCCCATAACCATTACAACTGTGGTGAAATCAATACAGGATCTGTGAGGACCAGCTGTCCCTGCTCCTTAGCAAAGGCTCTCCTCTACCACATTAGTATGAAGATACTCAGCTTCTTGTAGTTTCTGCTCCAGCCACAAAAGGTTCTTGAAATTCTTCTTCTTCATCTTCCTCTTCCTCCTCCTCTTCTTCTTCCTCTTCTCTTCCTCCTCCTCCTCCCTCCTCCTCCTCCTCCTCCTCCTCCTCCTTTTTTTTCTGAGACAGAGTTTCTCTGTGTAGCCCTGGCTGTCCTGGAACTCACTCTGTAGACCAGGCTGGCCTCAAACTCAGTAATCTGCCTGCCTCTGCCTCCCAAGTGCTAGGATTAAAGGCGTGTGCTGCTACTGCCTGGCTCTTGAAATTCTTTAAGCCCATGAATCTCATGAGTCATGGATTCACTGATCCTTCTAAACAGCTTCTGAGTGGATCATAATTGGTATCCTAAAGTTATAGAGCATTATTCTATAAAATGAAATTCTTTATATACTATTACAGCCATAGTGTAAATTTCTTTCCCCTCTCAAATAAAACAATAAAATTTTAATCTATGTTCTACATTTCTTGGCTTGGATGAAACTTAACATAGAGACAAAACAGAGCCCTATCTCATTGTCTTCTTGCCTCTGATATCTATACATATGCTGTTTCATCTGCTGTGAATGGTATTTGGTCTTCCCATGTTCATGCTGATAGTTCTGACTAGTTCAACTATTTTCCCGTTGTTCATCCAATTTGGTTAAATGTTTCTGCTATTTGGCTCTATGAGGCATCCCATATCATAAAGTGTGCTAGGTATACATATAATTTTCTTACTCACTCTTATAACTAAGTTCCTGGCCTGGCTCTTATGCTGTGTAGGGTCTTAAGTATATATATGGAAATATATATACATATACATAAACATATAGACACACACATACATATGAGCAATATTAAGAATGCTCTTTCTATTCTTCCTTCCTATATCAGCCCACTTAAGTAGAAAGGGAGGCCTCGGGATAGCTCTGTACATCCTAAGCTAAGAGAGGGAAACTTGGTTAAGAACACGTTTTAGTTAAACACAAGATTGGGGGAAGGAGATGTGAACAATTTAAAAATGAAACATGAATGCAATCAATTATACTTGAAAAATAAGAAAAGAACCTAGGATGTTTTAATATGGCCTCATGTGAATACATGAAAAGGCAAATAGTTGTGTTTTACACTACAGTAAGTCTTGGGGTGAAGTTGTGGTGAGGATAGAAATTTCTGGAAAGACCTTATAGTCCTTAAGCTCTTCTGAGGGATTTACTAACACCTGGTCTGATGCTAGAACCAGATCTCTCATGTAAAAGGAGACTGGAAGGGTCCAGCATCAACCCCATGGTGAGACACCTTGGGGAGATGGAGATATTTTAAATATGAAGAGCAGCTTCATTCCTGGTGTCATGTAATTTGTGTGAGTTTGTGGTAAAAAAAAAAAATGAAGTAATACTTGCTATTCAAGATGACTTGTAACACTTAGCTTCATTGATCAGCTGTCATTATTCAACTGTGAGGGAGTATGCTCAACATTTTTCCTCAGTGAATAAGTAAGAAAAGCTCACAGAAAATGTGGTTGAAATATAATTTGTTTTAAAGAAAACCTTGCCAATGTGAACGCCTGAAAATCAGAAAGGTCACTGAGTGGAGTGGTGGGATCCGTCTGTCTGTCCAGAGCTGAAACTGATGAAGCCTTCCAAAGTAAGGTCCCTTCTAGGCCTTGGTGTCGTCATATCCCAGTCTGGGAACATGCTCCATTGTCCCCGTGGGGAAATAGCATGAGGACACTTTTCCTTTGTTTGTTTTCTTCCCTCTTCACAAATGTGTGTAGCTTCTGTGGCTGCCAACTGGATGATCCAGGAGAGGGGACAACTGGAAACTCTTAGGAAGTGAAAGCCTTCACAGAATGGATTAATTCTCTTTGTCTTCACATCCCCACCTATAGTCTGATCCAACCCAGCAGACAAACATGCCTCAAACAAGCCTACCCGAAACCACAAGCACCACAGGCTTCGGTAACAGATAATTACACAGTAATGAGGGTTTTTTTCTGGCTAGCTTGTCTATCATTTTTAGTCCTGTCTGCTTTTCTCTCACTGTCTGATGGTCTTGTTCTTCTAGCCCAGGGTAACTGCTTCTGTTACTATGTATAATTCTCCATAATTCCACTTCTCTGATAACGTTCTCATGGAGTCTTAGATACTGCTAAGACTAAGCAAAATTCATAAATTCCTTATGACAAAGTTAAAAATTCAAAATGTTTTCACAATAAAACATGGTTTAAGTTCTTAAGAACCCTAATTTTTAAATCTGAACTTCTTTGTGAAATCTTCCAAAATGTTTCATGTGTGCTGTAGAAAAAAGAAGAAAAAGAAGAAGAAGAAGAAGAAGAAGAAGAAGAAGAAGAAGAAGAAGAAGAAGAAGAAGAAGAAGAAGAAAAAGAAGCCCACAGAACTGTAAAATAAATGAGTGTAGGTGTTGTAGCCAGCACCAGAGCCAGCGTCTGCCTCTAATGCTTAGTCAATGCATATTTGCATAATAAGCAAAAGAATATCCTCTACCCTGAAATGTGCAGGCGTTCTTTATACAAAGCATGTTTGTGCAATTTAGTGTGCGTTATATAAATAAGAACCATGGGGTTACATTGCAGCATAGAGTCATGGGGGATGTTTGGGATAGCTTTCTATGGATATAGAAAAGAATTCCAAACACTTCTGGTCCAGTCTCTTTGTGGTGATCAAAATAAAAGAGTAAAACATAGTAAAACATCTTTTTAAAGTATTTGCATGACCACTTACAAGGGATTTAAAACATTCCTAAAGTTATCCAAGTTGTGCCCAAATTACCTCCCAGTATGCTGATGGAGCCAGACAGGCTAGAGGGGGAAGGACTGCTTATGTCCTTACCATCTCTCTCATGCTTACTGGAAGACAGACAGCTTACTGAGTGACGAACGAATGAATGAATGAAGCAGAGGGTTTCCTCTGTTGATTTATGCACCTTTCCTTTCTATCTCCTTTTGCCTTGGAAGTAACTTGGTTTGGTGGAAACTGTTGACTCAAACCCTTTCTTTAAGAATGGCTCTCTAAGAGCTTGTTGAAGAATCAAGCTGAATCCTCCAGGAGATAAGGATGACTGCTTATACACATGTTACTCTAAAAGCCACTAAAGAAAATCCTGACCTTTTAGAAAAGGCAGGTATGTGTGTGTGTGTGTGTGTGTGTTTGTGTGTGTGTGTGTGTGTGTGTGTGTGTGTGTGGTGTGGTGTTGTCATCTATGTGGGGGAATATGAACATTGAGTGCTGAACTGGAGTTACAGGCTTTTGAGAGTCATCTAACGTAGGTGCTGGGAACTGAGCTCCAGTCCTCTGGGGAACAGTACGTCCATTTAACCTCAGAGCTATCTCTCCAACCCCCAGATATTTTCTTTGTTTCAGATATCTATGTCAGTGTAAAATATTAGATGGAGAAATTAGTCCAGAGGAAATATATGCACAAAACTCAAGTGCTTTATTTTCTTTTTCTTTTTTTTAAAAAAAAGATTTTATTTAAGTATATGAGTATGCTGTCATGTCTTCAGATACACCAGAAGAGATTATTAGATCCCATTATAGATGGCTGTGAGCCACCATGTGATTGCTGGGAATTGAACTCAAGACCTCTGGAAGAGCAGCCAGTGCTCCTAACAGCTCCCTCAAGTGTTCTTTTAAACTGGAGCTATCTGCTGCCTTGGGTGGTTCTAAAAGAATGCCTTTGTTAAGAGAATACTGTCATCTCAAACTGTCATGCTGTGCTGAGCCCACTATAATCTAGAATCTGCCTTAACAGCTTAATTTTTCTCCAGGTTTCTTATGGAATTCCTGTTTGTAATTGGCCTAGACTGAGTCACACATCTCCAGTAAGAGATGGTGGTTTGTAAAAATTGGTGACTCTCGATTTAAGATTTAAAAGCACCTGAGTATTTGAAAGAGAATCAGTTTGGGACTCTTAACACACGCCTGCCTATGTAAGGGTAGGGACACAGGTCAACTTTTAGGATATGCAAAAGCCAGCCAAACAGCTGCTCTGCAGGCATTTGCTGGAGACGATAATAGATAGACTGTATACTTCTCTTGGGAAAGGAAGATAAAAGCAATGGTACCTGGTGTGATGTGTGTCCTGCTGCCCCCTCTGCCTCCTTCCCTCTGTCAGGACATCAACTTGGCCTCCCTTCCCCACTTTCCTTTTGTCAGTCACAGCACACATATAGTTCATTTTTTATTGCCTTTATTCATGCAGTCAATTTTGGCACTTGACCGTGAATCAGGAATTGGATGACAGAGCCATTTGCTCTTGGGACAGAGGTCTTGCAGGCTATATCTTCATCATGATGTTATAACCCCCTGCCCCTCTTCGTCACCATCAGCATCACAGCCATCATGGTCATCCAGACACAGTGCATATGTAGCTTTGGCTTGCCTGTGTCACTTCTGCCTTTTGTTATCTTATTTCCTCTTGGATGACTTCCCTTAGTTTTTCTGGACAACAAGGTTAGAATTTGAAATTAGGAAAATAAAGAAATCAGATTTGTGCAATTTCAGTTCTAAAAATAAACTGAATCCAATTTATGGAATTTTGGTTCAAAGAACAAATCTAAATTCTCCCATGAGGTTTCTGAAGATATTATTTATTCATTTATACATTGCCATATGCCAAGAAGGATTAAAGAAAATTCATAACAAACAAGATAATGAAATAAATATATAAAGAAAAGAAATGGAACCAAAGCCCATCAGTCAAAGATTGAAAACTCAGAATTGTTTTAGGCCACAATTTTGCCTTTGATTTTCCCAGGAAGCCAATGAGGGGATAATCAATTACCTATAGGCCATGAAGGCAAGTTTTAAAGAATAGAAATGTCTATCCAGCTTGTGTTCCAGAGAAGAAATTTGAAATAAGTACTTTAACTATTAAGGGTGAAATTTTTTAAAAAATAAAATAAAATAAAAATAAAACCCAGCATCAGTTCACACTTTCAATAAAAGTTTTTCCAAATCACTTCTCTCTAAAAACACACTTTTGGAAAGTGAACAACACCGATTATCATCATCTAGCCAATATGCTTTCATTGTTTAGTCAATTTTCAGAGTGATGTTAGTATTTAAGTCCCTGTGTTGCATGATCTACATATAATTCAGTTCACATTCTATGGTAAAACTCTAACTGGGGAGACAGACAGGTGTGTATACACAACTTACCAAAGAGAGTGAAGGATTCATAGAATTGCCTGGTGTCGTGGGTGCACACTGGAATGTACAAATCACAGATTCACAAGGTCAGATCCAGGCTCATTTATTTGTCTCACAGCTAGGTACACCTGAGATTTGATTCTTTCTTTTCAGAGGTCGATACGATAATAGCTCCATTCCAAGTTTTCTACAAGCATCTTGACTACATTTTGCTCCTAGTATGTTTGGCATCATGAAAAAGAAAAATCTTTCCAAGCATTTAACAATGTCTCATTGCCAATTAGGCACTCCCATAGTACCCTGTGCCCTCCTTAGCACAGCACATCATTGAGCTTATATTGACATCTCTAGTCCTTCCACAGATATGTTTCTGGTATCCAGCCTGATGCCTGATGATACTATTGAAGCGACACTCAATAATATATATTATATATTATAATATGTATTGGTGAATAAGTTAATGAAAGAATGGAAAACAATTCAGATGCACAGAATAGCACATTTTTAGATCTAGTCATATCCTCTTATCAACACCCTATCTTGTCTAGGGAAATCACTTGGCTGTTCTCACAGGACAATGTACTCTTATCTTTAACTTTTTAGTTTAATATCTAAGAACTCAGTATATAAAACCAGAAAATCCAGAGTCCTTTTTATCTCACTTCATGTCTTATGAAGTTAATAAAAATAATAGACCATCTTCTTTCCTCTAGTGAGAACAATGGTTGGAATTCTTGGCATTAGGATCTGAGAATTAAATAGAAAGGCTTTAATGTGTATCTCAAAGCATATTTAATGCTTAACATTTATTCTATGATCACAGTTATGGTAGTGACATTGTCCCATAAATTATTTAATACATTAGTGTATAAAGTAGATTTGTTCTCCATGCAGGCTGAAGACTTGCACATGCACACTCACACAAGCACACACACACACATACACACACACACACACAGCAATCTGATTTATTTCAAATCAATTCCTCCCTCTAGTCTCTAGTAGAGCTTAAAATGATTCAAGGGTAAGATTGTCACAATTAACATCATAGTCAGTGGTGAAAGATTAAGGCTATTCCCTACAATAAGACATGTGACAAAGACCCCCATTCTATTTAGCACAGCTCTAGAAGTTCTAACCGGACCAAAAAGAAAGGAAAGGAGGGAGGGAGGAAAGGAAGAAAGAAGGAAGGCATCAGAATTAGAGAAGTAAGCTTACCTCTGTTCACAGATGCTTGTGTCCTGCCAGCATATATAGAAGACTCTAAATACATACACATAAGGATAATTAAGAGACATAAGTAAAGTGATTTCAATAAGAATGGCATCCAGAGACTCATCTAATTGCATGCTTAGTCCAGGTTTGCTAACTGTTTCTAACGGACTAAGAGGTGTGGCCTTATTGGAGTAGGTCTGGCCTTCAAAGACAAGGTGTAACATTTGAGGGTAGACTTTGAGATTTCAAATGCCCATGCCATACCCAGTCCCTCTCCCTCTCCCTCCCCCCTCCCTCCCCCTCTCCCCCCCACCTCTCCCTCCCTCTCTCCCTCTCCTCTCTGCCTGCTGCCTATGGATCAAGATGGCAAGCTCCAGCACCATGACTATCTGCTTCCTGCATTGATAATCATGGACTAACCTTCTAAAACTGTATCACGTCTGCAATTAAATGCTTTCTTTATAAGAGTTACCGTGGTCATGGTGTCTCTTCGCAGCAATAGAACAGTGACTAAGACACATGTAGCTGTGTATGTACACACACACACACACACACACACACACACACACACACACACTCCTATTATAGCTAATGAATAGATCTGAAAATTTTTCAGGATTCAAAATCAATAAACAAAAGCAGTTAAATTTTTACTTACCAACACTGAACAACCTATAAATTTGTTTTAACAAATTTATAACAGCATTTGTTTTAACAAATTTATAACAGTGTTTGTAACAGCATTGAAAAGAATAAAATATTGAGAGATAAGTTTAAACAAGGAGGTAAGATGCTAGTATACTGGGAAATATAAGAAAAATAGAGATAGATTTTAAAAGATATAAGTAAATAAAAATACATTCATGGCCAAGTATTAGAATGCAGTATTGTTTAAATGGGCATATTAGCCAAAGTAAACTTCAGATTCAGAAAATTGCCCATAAAGTCTCAAGGGTGTCCTTCACAGAAATTTAAAAGTCTACCCTAAAAGTTTTATGCCATAGAAAAAGATCACAAATATACAAAACCATCTTGAGAGCAAGAACTGTGCTGGAAGTCTTAGTTTCCTCATTTCAAAATTGGACATAAACTTATAAGAATAAAAACACCTTTTTAAAAGGAAAGCCAAACAGCATGATACGCTGGCAGATGGCAACAGAGGTAGAAAACAACCTTCCAGATATGAGCTTCTGAGCTTGACAGAAGTGTGAAGACGATTGAGTGAGGATAGGGTATCTTGACATCCAAAAGTTGCATGGGCAATGTGACCATGTCAATCTCCCTTTCCAGTCTTTGACTATGAATGTAGATGGTCCTGGGAAAACTGGATGTTCATTTTTGAGACAAAGAAAGTATACCTCCACTGAGCATCATACACAAAAATCAGCTGAGAGGAGGACAGGCCTAAGCACAAGGCTTAAAATGTCAAAGTCTCACAAAACATTGGGAAACACTTTTCTGATGTGGCCTTTGGCACACTTTCTTGGATATGACAGTAAAGGTGCAGCTGTCAGAAAAGGTAATGGCTTTAAGCAAAGTTAAAGAGTTTCTTGCATGAAAGGATTCGAGAGAAAAAAAACCAAACAAATCCGAATTATTCCAGAATGTGAGGAAGAAGACATGTGATGTTTCTGTGTTGTGATGATGCAGCACCCGACAGAAGCAACTTAAAGGAGCAGTGGTCAATTTTGACTTGTTTCAGGCAATTGTGGTGCAGAAAACCTGGAGGGACTCCTCAGCTCATGGTGGGGTGGGCCTGAAGTAGACATGTCCATGATCCAGAGGGTCAGGGAGCACCAAGCAAAGATGAAACTAAGAGATGGGTGTATCCTTTAGAGTCCCATTCCTGGAGACACACTTCTGTCATCCAGTCCCTGCTTCTGAAAATATCCAAAGCCTCCAAAAAGTTACCAGCTGCAAGGGCAACATCCTCTAAACATGATATGTTTCCTATGAAATTATAAGGAAGAATTTATGATGCATGCATCTGATGTGGGCTTAATATTCTGAATACTGAATACCAACTTGTAGAGTGCAGCAGCAAAAGGCACCCAGTAAAACGCTGAGTAGAAGATCTGAGTTGACTTTTCTCCCAAGGAGATATGCAAATGTCCAATAGAATATAAATTTATGTTGAACATCATTAGCCTTTGAGGAGATAAAAATTAAAATAACAAAAGAATGTTTCTTTGTAGTCATTAAATGGTTCCTTTATGACTGGAGAGGAAAAGAAGGAAGAAAGAAAAGATGATAACAATTAGTTAAAAAGTGAGAATGATCCAAAAATCCATCACCAGATGTTAGACAAGGGTAACGTGCCATATCCGTAAATGGGGATATTATTCAACCTTAAAAAGATGAATGAAATTCTAGGTGGAATTAGAGTGGAATTTACACACACACACACACACACACACACACACACACACACACACACACACATTTTCCAGCAGTCCAGGAGATAGAGGTATGAAGATATTAAGATAGAGGTCTGCCTGGACTATATAGGGAGTCCTGGTCTTAAAAGTAGTATGGAATGAGGATGTAGCTCAGTGGTAGATCACATGTTGAGAATATAAATATATATATACACACACACACATACACACACACAATACGCTTGTGTTCAGTTGGTGGTGGTGGTATACTAAGTCCTCTGTAGAGACCCCTGATCATTACTCACATCTGAAAATCATACTCTGGTGTACATGATTTGTTTCCATATTAATTTTGAATTTATATAACATATTCAATCAATTATTTGGCTCATTTAAATTGTTCACATGATATAGGCATATTCTGATCACAGTACAACGCAGTGACTCTTGAAGTCACTATACTAATTTTTATAGATGTAAAAGCACAAGTATTATATGATTCTTCTTACATTGGGTATCACAATAGTAAATTCTCACAGGGAAAACAAACCAGTGATTGCCTGGGAATGGAGACTTCAGTGGCTTGGAGTCTATTTCTGTTGGTAAGGATGGGAAAGTTCTAGAAGTAGGCAATGCTCGTGATTGGGTAATATTTGTGAATTGTTGAACTGTGCCTTTAAAAAATCACTGAAATGATAACTATATATTTACATTTACAAAATGTTTTAATATTATATGTAAGATATAGCGTAATATAAATATGTTAATATATTTTATATAGCCACAATAAAAACAAAGGTCAGTGTGCTTGGGGAGGATTTTATTGCCACGGTGGCCATACAGGGATCAGTCTATTTAAAAATATGTGACAAAGAAGAAAAAATAAAATGAGATCAGGAACATAAATTAGTTTGTGTTTTAAATTATTGAGATATCATCAATTTTAGAAACAGTTTGCAAATGATGTCATAGAAACTTCACATTTCTATTTTATGAAACTTACAAAGAAATGCATTTAAAGCATGGTAGGCAAATGTAGGATAGCTGTTTTAAAAAATTCATGTAACAATTAACAAACTGTATGTTAAGGTAGCATGAAATAATATATAGGACTCATTCCTACATTCAGTATGCTAGACAATTCTAGGCTTGCCCTTAAAATTTGTCATGTCTTATTTAAAAAATATCACTTCAAAGGTAATTGTATTATTGTGACACTCATATTTGCTTTCCAATTAGGTAGGTAATAAATGCCACTAGAATAAATCCTTTATTCTTAGATGTTAGCAGGCTCAAGGTTTTATATATTTTTGTATATATTACATTTTTTCAAAAGATCAGTTAACTAACCTGAAGATTATATCTCTATTCTTTGCATTTTTAAAAAAATGATCCACTGCTTCCTGTCAGAGACATTAGTGGTTTTTGGCTGGTTCCCAAGACCTCTGGCAGGCTGTCATCTTCAGAAGCACAATTGCTTCCTGTATAGGTTGACTCTGAACCAAAAATCTTGCCCTTCCACTGCTCTGGAGTGGAAACAAGGCAGAGTTGACGTTTGCCTATTGGATGGAGACATGATTGTCCTTGTAGCTACTCACACATGAAAGTTCCTGGCTTTTCCTCTTCAAAGCACGCATTGCCAGGAAGAATTCTGCAAACACAATTAGTTTTATTTTCGTCTCTGAGGTTACTTTCATTGACATGTGTGGTCCTCTCTGTTCTTCAATTTTAGAATAATATTCGTATATTCTACTCTAGGGAAAACACACAAGGAGACATCGACACTCAGCGTTTGATGTCTTACCTTTTTTTTTTTAATGTTTTGTTTTGTTTTGTTTTGTTTTAGAGACTTAAGAAACAGTACCAACCTTTTCGAGTTGCCACTGAACTTCCACCTACAACAGTCACAATGAAGAAGATAATTATTCATTCAGTTCCTGAATTAAAATATTTCTGAATTTGGCATTGCACATTAAACTATATATATAATATATAATGCATATATATAAACTATATATGTGTGTGTGTATATATGTGTGTATATGTATATGTATATGTATATGTATATGTATATGTATATGTATATGTATATGTATATGTATATGTATATGTATATGTATATGTATATGTATATGTATATGTATATGTATATGTATATGTATATGTATATGTATATGTATATGTATATGTATATGTATATGTATAGTTATACAACACAGTGGCATCATTGGATATTGGGTAGGATATCAAAAACAGCACACATACTCTTGTTTCCTGATTTGTTCCTAGTGTTCATTTGTTGTGGTAACAAGTTCAGTCCCCAGTAGAGAACCCAGATCACTGTTCACAGTGGAAAATCATACTGTAGAAAGGATTATGTCCATATTAATTTTGAATCTGTATAATTGATATTCACCAAATTATCTGGCTTGTTTAAATTGATATGTTTTTAGACACAACCATAAGACTTTGTTTTAGCGTGGAAGATTGTTGGGATCTAGAATATTCTCTTCATTACTAATTCTGCCTATTTAGGTCAAACTCCACACTGTAAATCTGTATATAGAGGGAGAGCATGGAAATTTACAGTTTAATTCAGTAAAGCAAATATAAATATTAATATAGGTGCCTTTGCAGACAAACTACTTTTACAAAACTAACTCATAGTTTAATATTGCTTCAAATTGTCTTTCATTATGTGGTGCCCACAGAAGTGGGAAGAGGGACTCAGTTTCCCTGGAACTGGAGTTACAGATGGTTGTGAGCCACTGTGTCAGCACTGGGAGTGCTGAGATTTGAACCTGGGTCCTCTGCAAGAGCAACTATTTATTGCTAAGCCATCTCTCTGTTCCATTCTTTTTTCTTATGTTATTAAAACTTTCTTAGTGGAACTTCAAATGATCAAAGGCAGTGTTAGAAACTCCAAGACATGAAAGCATGGATTAAAAATACATATAATATCAATAGAGGTCTTTAGAGGCCATTTTTCATCTCTTTCCTCTCCTTTCGTCTGCTTTACAAAAGCTTGTACAACTCAGGGAGATAAAAGGGGAAACGGTGGTTTCACTTGCTCTAGCGTTGCCTAAGGCAAGTCTAGTCTGTGCCTTTATCAGTTCTCCTAACCACCCTGGAGCTAGCCTGAACTGGGCTAAACCCAAGGAAGCAGATCAGAAGCTTGGATCCAGGATGTGTAGAGTTTGCCAAATCACGTGGCAATGTGGCTCTTTCATAGGAGTAGAACGCTATATTCACCTGGGATAAAATAGAAAATGCTTTTGCAGATCTTGTCCCCAGTTTCAGACACAGAATAGCTAAAATCCTTGGAAACTTTTGAGTGGGGTGTGTGAGATAGTTTAGTGGATAGATGCACTTGCTGTCAAGCTTGGAGACTTGAGTTTGATCCACAGAGTGGAAGGAGAGAACCAACTCCTGCAAGTTGTTCTTTGACTTACACACACACACACACACACACACACACACACACACACACAAAAGGTATAGTATTTTTAAAAATAGTTTTCATTTAGGAAAGAATCTTTTGAGTGTTGAGGTGAAAAAAGCTTCTGTTATTTATTCATAGTAAATGTTTTTTTCCAATTACACCTGGGTTTATGTTAATGAAGTAACTTTATGGAAGCTGGTTGACGAAGGAATGGCTTTCAGCCCATCTTCCTAAGCTTATGATTCAGAAGACTGACCTAATTACCATCCACCAATGATTTAATGTGACCTCTTATACTAAATAGGTAAGCCTCATGAAACCTCTGACAAACTCCTTTAAAGTAGCTCTGGGTCAGTGAACATACCTAGGGGCTGGGATATTGGAGCGTTAAAGAAGACAAGCGATGCTTAACGGACCCTCCACACACACACCTTACACCCTGTCTCAATGCCTCTCCACCATTTGATTGTTTCTGTGTTGTATCTGTTATAATAAATTAATAATAGCAAGTAGCACACTTTTTCTGCCTTGTGAGACATTTTCACAAATTATTAGGCAAGGGGTACACATATATCCAGTTGGTAAGAACAGTCCGAACTTGAGATCTGCAATTGGTGACAGAAGTGCAGAAGTGGAATCATTTTTTTATATCTTTTTAAAATTTATATACACACACACACACACACACACACACACACACACACACACACACACACATATATATTGGTTTTTCGAAACAAGGTTTCTCTGTGCTGTCCTGGAACTCACTCTGTAGACCAGGCTGGCCTCAAACTCAGAAATCTGCCTGCCTCTGCCTCCCAAGTGCTGGGATTAAAGGTGTGCCCCACCACTGCCCGGCAGATATTTTCTTTATTTACATTTCAAATGTTATCCCCTTTCCTGGTTTCCCCTCCAAAAACCCTCTATCCCTACCCCTTCCCCCTGCTCCCCAACCCACCCACTCCTACTTCCTGGCCCTGGGATTTCCCTATACTGGGGTATAGAGCCTTCACAGGACCAAGGGCCTCTCCTCCCATTGATGACCGACTAGGCCATCCTCTGCTACATTTGCAGCTGGAGCCATGAGTCCCACTATGTGTTTTCTTTGGTTGGTTGTTTAGTCCCAAGGAGCTCTGGGGGGGAGGGTGCACTGGTTAGTTCATATTGTTGTTCCTCCTATGGGGCTGCAAACCACTTCAGCTCCTTGAGTCCTTTCTCTAGATCCTTCATTGGGGACCCTGTGCTCAATCCAACGGATGGCTCTGAGCATCCACTTCTGGACTTGTCAGACACTGGCAGATGCTCTCAGGAGACAGCTACATCAGTTTCCTGTCAGCAAGCTCTTGTTGACATCCACAATAGTGTCTGGGTTTGGTGATTGTATATGAAATTGATCCCCAGGTGGGGCAGTCCCAGGATGGTCATTCGTTTATTCTCTCCTCCACACTTTGTCTCTGTAACTCCTTCCATGGGTATTTTGTTCCTTCTTCTAAGAAGGATTGAAGTATCCACAGTTTGATCTTCCTTCTTCTTCAGTTTCATGTGTTTTGCGAATTGTATCTTGGGTATTCCAGCTTCTGGGCTAATATCCACTTATCAGTGAGTGCATATCACATGTGTTCTTTTGTGATTGGGTTACCTCAACTGGCGGTTAGCATATAGAAGAATGCTAATCAATCCATTCTTACCTCCTTATACAAAGCTCAAGTCCAAGTGGATCAAGGACCTCCACACAAAACCAGAGACACTGAAACTTATAGAGAAGAAAGTTGGGAAGAGCCTTGAACATATGAACACAGGGGGAAAAAATCCCGAACAAAACACCAATGGCTTGTGCTGTAAGATCAAGAATTGACAAATGGAACCTCATAGAAAAGTGGAATCATATTTGTGTGCAGAGCCCTTCATTTGTCTTATTCTTACCATGTGCAGTCAGTGAGTCAGTGTCAGGGCTGAGTTAAGTTGTAGGCTATCAGTTGGTAGCCAGAGAGAACTGGACCAGTTCTTGATGTAGAAAACTACACCCATGATGTTTCAATCAGCTTTGTTTTTTTCCAAACAGTCTACATTTTACTTCATCTTTTCCCCAGTGCGAGATACATCCAGGGCTATAAAATGTGATGTGAGGCTTCATGTGTTGAAGTTTTTGCTTTCCAATAAATCAGCAAATTACTCAAAATGTCTTTAGTGGAAAAAAAAAATCTGCAGAATGTCTGGAAATTACCGCCCACCCGTATGGATACGGCCAGCTTATGTAAAAGTCTGAAGGTGCCTGGGACACTTCGCAACACCTTCCCTGTGGATGACAAAGAAGATACTGAACACAATCAATTCTCAATACCCCTCACAAAGGTCTTGGCTAATAGAGTTTAGCTACATAGAGCTCAGGTCGCCTGTGGCTCATAGTTGTGGCATCGGTGGTAGTTCTGTAATACTTACCAGGCATGGGGCTTTCACAAGCTGGTTTGCACTCACCATTTGATGTGTGTAACAAGCAAGCACAAATAAGAAAATGCATTCTTCTTCATTTATTTTTTAACTTTCCCACTCAGGACAACAGAGGCACAGAGAAGTCCATTTGACTCACACCCAGTTGTCAGTGGAAATGTTGCCGTTTAAGACACCTATGCATATGGTACCTGGCTTAATACCTGGCTAGCATAATTTCCTAAGTGATTTTTAAACTCTCCAATAGTGTGATAGCATGCCTTCTAACCTGTTTGTTCTCTCTTTCAATACAACCATTGCTGAGTTGCATGCATATTTAACACTTATCAACTGGGCTCTGGGTTAGATGACTTTTGTCTAAGTGTAACCTGATGTAAGCATAGAAGCTTATTTAAGCTTTGGTGGGTCCATTAGATGTGCTAAATGCACTTTTTTTACTTAGGATATTTTTCCAATTTTCTTTGATTTTTTTTTTTTTTGCAATAGAAATTTGTCACCCAAATGGAATGACACCTAAACCCTTAGCCATGTGGGACAAGAATTATTGGTATATCACAATTTTTTGACTTGAAAAAGAGATTCCTTGGAAAAAAAGTAGACAAAGATTTCATACCTAATACTGTTCTATTACTATAGTACAAAGAGCTTGTAATAGAGCTGCTGGCTCGTGTTGCCCATCAATGGATGCTTTCCACGATAGATCATGTTCGCCATCAGTGTTTCCTTATATTGGCCACCAGTAAAAGCTGTGGAGTACATGGAAAAGAAAGGTGGAAAGGGTGAGCAGGCTATAGTGGAGTTGTCCAACCTTTACCTGGGTCCAGGAAAAACAGGGAAAACTGGAGCCTGAGGAAAGAGAGAAAAGAAAACCTGTCAGTAACACAGGAGATACTCAGGAGATGGACACAGGATTGCTGCCAGCCTAGGTGACACAGAGTTCCAGGCCAGCTTGGGTGTAGTGAGGCCTTCTCTTTCAACAAATAAACAAAAGAGTAAAAATAAAGGAAAGCAATCCAATGGTTGAGATTGCCTTGGAGATGATCAACTTCATCGCTGGGGGCGGAAATTCCGTAAACACCTGGCGAGGAAGCCAGATAGCAAAGAAGCGCGTGACTTTGACAGTCGTGAGCTCTGACAAGTTGAGATAACAAGGCTTTAAAGAGAAAGGTGAACTGAGGAAGCTAGCAATACCCATACACTAAAAGTCACAGCAGTCAAATTAACAGCTCAAGCGAAGGTACTGAAGAGCCTTCATCCAAAGACATAGCTGACAAATTTTCATAGAATGAGGAGGAAAAAAGGACATTGGAAAAAATAAGGCAAAATTGTTATCAGAAAATGAGTAAATGTATTCTGGCAGGAAATTGAATAACTGAAGGTTTAAATGAAAGTATGTATGCAGCAAGATGGGGAAGGTGGAGGGAAACCAAAAAGGGCCGAGGAAGGATCTAGCATCAGCAATATTGGAGATGACATACTCCAACACCCACACTGCCCACACACACATTCACACACAAGCAAACACACATACAAACACATATGCACATACAAACACATACGCAAACACAAACACATACAAACACACATACACAAGCACACACACATATAACCACATACACACACATACAAACACAAACACACAAGCACACTCACACACATACAAAAACATGCACACTCACACACAAGCACATACAAACACACGCACACACACAAATGCGCACACATGCATGTACAAACATACACACACTCCCATAATTATAAAGTCCAACTAACATTGCTACAGGAGCAGAACCCAAAGTACAGTGCCGTACTCATACACAATGGGAAAAGCTTGTGGGGCCTTAACCCTAGACCAAGAATTATGGGCAACTGGGAATGTTGAGAGCTGAATAAGTGGTCTTCCCCAGGGAAGAGCCCTCTAAATGATCTGTCTGGAAAGCATATGCAAAGGAAAGGAAAGGAAAGGAAAGGAAAGGAAAGGAAAGGAAAGGAGAGGAGAGGAGAGGAGGGGAGGGGAGGGGAGGGGAGGGGAGAAGAGAAGAGAAGAGAAGAGAAGAGAAGAGAAGAAGTACACATTGCCTGGAATCTCCACATTCTAGGTAATGTGTGTGTGTGTGTGTGTGTGTGAGAGAGAGAGAGAGAGAGAGAGAGAGAGAGAGAGAGAGAGAGAGAGAGAGAGAGAGAGAGAGATTCCAAAAAGTTAGTTTATTTAAAAATGAAATTTAAACTCTCTCAGCATGCATAACAAAACAAAACAATAGGACCCATGGCAGAATCACAAACATACACACAAGCACACATAAATAAAAATAAAACACAGAACACAAGAGAAAGTACTAGTGCTGGGCTATAGCTCAGTGATAGAGTGCTTGAAGTGGGCATGAGATTCAACTCATTTGTCTTTTGTGTACAAAGAATAAAAATAGAATTCTCAGATATTAGCAAACAGAAAATATATACATCTATATATTTCCTCCAAAAACATGACTTAAATATACACTTTAAAATCTAAAATAAGATGAGAAGTTGGATTAAGAAGTCATGTTCTAAAGTGACTGGTTGTCAAATTTTAAACAGGTTTTTGTTTGTTTGTTTGTTTGTTTTGTTTGTTTTGTTTGTTTTGTTTGTTTTGTTTGTTTGTTTGTTTGTTTGTTTTGAGACAGGGTTTCTCTGTGTAGTCCTGGCTGTCCTGGAACTCACTCTGTAGACCAGGCTGGCCTCGAACTCAGAAATCTGCCTGCCTCTGCTTCCCAAGTCCTGGGATTAAAGGCGTGTGCCACCACGCCTGGCTATTTAAACTGTTTAAACACAGACATTTCACTTTACTTGCAAAGAAAATGTAATTGTAAAAACTATTGCTATTAAAGTATAAATAGAAATGTATTAATAAGATGTAAATTACTAAATTGGAGCTCATATGAATAAAAAGAAATAGAAAATGCTAAACTTTTATATCACATTTAGAAATTTTTGTTTTGTTTTGTTTTGGTTTTTGGTTTTTCAAGTATTGTTTTTTCCTAAGTGATTTTTAAAAAAAAAAATCTAATTAAAATATGACCACATCATTTTCCCCATTCTCTTTTCTCTCTCCAACCCCTCCAACAAATAGGGGCTTTCGGTTTACATCCACAATCCAATCAGGAAACAGAGATGAGCGCGTGCTCAGCTGCCTTTCTTCAGTTACACAGCCAGGGATCCCAGCCAGGGAATGATGTCACACATAAAGGGCAGATCTCCCCAACTTACATTAATACAATCAAGATAATCCCCATAGACATACCTGCAGGTCCATCTCTCGGGTCATTCTAGATTCTGTTGACAATCAACACTGCCTATCACTGTTACGAAAAATGTGTAGAAACTAAAACTCATGGCTGCCATGACTATTGGTTAACAGCCGTTACATTTGCATAGTGGAGTTGAGTGCTTATAAAAAGCCTGTATTTCTAATAATAATGTTGTCTCCCTCAATGAATATGTCTACATCACATACTAACAAAAATAAACATACATATGTATAAAACTACAATTTACATATGACTTCTCTTCAAAGAAAGGTTAAAAAAAGAATTCTTCCTATAATCATGGATTTTAAGGCTCTCTTCTGGAAGCAAAAACATTCACTGACAGATACACATTAGCAAGTGTGAGTGAGTGCTAGCTGGAAGGTGTCTGCAGAGATGGTCAACTGCCTCCACCCAAAGATCGACAGGAGGACTTAGAGGCAAGGCTAGGCAACACCAATGACAGTCGTTGCCAGCTTTATTCCATGAATGGATGACAATTCTTCCTAACTCTACAGCATGGAACCATCACAAAATTATGCATTTTGAGAAAAGCCTTTCAGCTAGTCTTGGCCAGTCATCCACAACTGGATTGTTAACTATAATTTTACTAAAACAAACAAACAAACAAAACAAAAACAAAAACAAAATTATGGATGCTTTCACTTAGTGTCAAATATTGTCTATCGGATGCATTCACAGGAAAAAAGAGAAAGGCTTAATGGTTCTTCGTTATCAGAAGCCATTACTTTTCTACTTTTTGGTATTCTTTAATGTAATGAAAATAAAATATTCTCAAAATGACAATCACTGACTGGTGTGCAGAGGACTTTATGTGTATTTTTTTAATGTTAGGCTCAAAGAGAAATTGATTATGCAAGTTTAGGTTGCTAACTATAACGTGTACTTGAATCCAGAACTTTTTGTTTGTTTGTTTGTTTGTTTGTTTGTTTGTTTTTTGTTTTTTCGAGACAGGGTTTCTCTGTGTAGCCTTGGCTGTCCTGGAACTCACTCTGTAGACCAGGCTAGCCTCAAACTCAGAAATCCGCCTGCCTCTACCTCCCAAGTGCTGGGATTAAAGGCGTGCGCCACCACGTCCGGCTGAATCCAGAACTTTTTAAACCTCAATCATTGTAGCCTGTGTTATTCTGTCTTCTTCCTTGGCCTTGCAAGCACTCTTTTTTTTTTTTTTTATATTTGAAAAAATGCTGATGTGAGCAATTATGAGAGGAGAAATGGCTGGGGTGACTTATATTGTTTAGTTTTGTTTCTTCCAGTTCTGCCCTGTAAGCCCAGCAGAGCTCAAATTCCCTTGTCATCAGCAAGGATAAGGGGCAGAGCGTCAGCCCCACAAATCTTAGCTTTAGTGAAGCAGACGTCTGTGTGTCTGGGACTGAGACCAGGTGGGCTTTCTCCAAGTTTCACTCTGGAAACAACTGCAATAAATTAAGAGAGCCAAGTACAGGCACTGGCACAGATTGCACTGAAGTTACACGGATAGTAATAATTTTCACTCTATAAATAGCAAAATGAGAAAATGCTGGCTGATAGTCAGGCCTTACATTCCGATTAGACACTAGAAAATGAAAAAGCAGAGAAGTTTTCCCTCTCGTATTAAGTGAACATTTTCTCCTATCTTTAAATATTACGAACCTCAAGTCAAGTTAATCCTAAGTTAATTCTCTCTAGCTTTAGATTGCATTTAGCATATATTACAATCAGCATACCAACCCATAAATACTAAGATCTACAAACCAAATGAATATTGCGTGCACAGCATACTCAAAACCGGAGGCAAAGTGGGTCTCAGAGATATGAGACAGGCATTGGTTAGGGAGATGTTTTTACTTCTGAAAGAAACCATAATAAGATGACCAGCCTCTCTCAACTGTGTAATTTTACACTGATGCCATAATTAAAGTCAGCCCAAAACGCCAGGAATCTAAAGCCTATATTAAAGAAAAAGAAACAAAACCTCAAACAGCCAGACTGTACCAGTGGCTAAAGAGTTAGTTGATATCATTGTTTCAGAAAATCGCACCAAGGCCTTATCTGCGGAAGGGGTGCTTTTGTCTGGGTGGGGTTGCGAGTGTTTGCCTCCAGAACTTCAGGGTTCTTTTTGGGGGGTGATTTCTCTGCCTGCTACTCAAACCAAACAAAACATTGTTTTGTAGCTATTGGTTTTGATTGGGGAGTGCTATCATAGAAAACCATGTTTGGTTTTGTTGAAAAGAATAGAGACCGTTTGGAAAAACTGGGGTTGAAAACTTCTGCACATCTTTAACCAACTGGACTGAGCACCACGCCTGCTGCCAGGGTTCTTTCCATTATCTTAGATGCATCGGCCTTACTAGAGGAACCTTAATTTTGAATATCTATTCGTGTTTCCCCCATTATGTGACAGAACACAATGGCCGATGGAGGGAAGGCTCAAGACTTGAGCTCTAATTTCAATTCAAGACTATAATTAATGTTCCCAGGGTCAGGCTCTTGCCTGGTAGATGCTCGGTGAGTTTCCAATGGCTGAGTGAGAGAGCCAAGCGGGCGGGAATCATGTCTCCAAGCCAGCTGGGCCTCCCTGGTGTCTTCTTGCTGGCTCAGGAAAGCCCTCCTCATCTCAGGCCCTGCTGTTATCTGCTACCAAGCAGAGCCAGAGGAAATTGATGGAGACGGTGCCAATCTCAGTGGCCCTGAGGGTTCCCCCTTTGCCAACATTAGTTCTAAAGAAGCAGGTCTCACTCGCGGTGGAAGGCATTGATTTTTTTCCTCCCTCGGGCCAGGCCTGCGTTAAGCCCCTTCCAGGGTCTGAGGGCTGCATCTTTCACCGAGAGGTTCTGTTTAGAACATCCACTGAAAGAACTCTCCCGGGTATCTGATTATCCTGCCAGTCCTGACCCGAAACGCAGCTGGAAAATGTAGGCAGCTTTGTAAATAACAAATCTGGCTCCCTCACGCTGCACCATGTGGTTCTACTTGGAAAAGAATAGGAATATAAGGAGATACTGTTTATTCATTGCTCACATCTCTGGGTACCTATCGTTTAATCTCCTACCAGTCACATATAGATGGTGTTTGTCTTCTCCACTTAGCATAGACACATAATGATTAGTGCTTTCTGTCTTCAGTAACTTATTTTCTCACTTATACATGGAATTCCTTCATTCACTTATTCATTCATTTATTCAACATTTACTATTTCTATTGCCAATGTATCTACAGCTTGCTAGGAACTGAGTTTCCTGATGAAGTCTCAGGTTGGAGCAAAGAGACACAGTTCCTCTTCTCATGATGTCTACAGAACGGTACAGCACATTAAATGAGGAAATGTGAAAGCAGTGAGTGTAGATTGGGCTGTGATGCCTGTTAGGAAGGAGGGGAACCTTAGGACAGGACAGCAACTATACTGTTATAAGTCTATACTGCAGAATCTCTGGAGAAAGTGAAGTCTGAGCTGGCATGGCTATGTGCTGCTGGCATGTGTTGTGTAGCATGCTCTATGTGGAGATATCAGAGAGAAGTGTCCCAAGATGAAAGAAAGAAAGAAAGAAAGAAAGAAAGAAAGAAAGAAAGAAAGAAAGAAAGAAAGAAAGAAAGAAAGAGAGAGAGAGAGAGAGAGAGAGAGAGAGAAAGAAAGAAAGAAAGAAAGAAAGAGAGGGAGGGAGGAAGGAAGAAAAGGAAGGAAGGAAGGAAGGAAGGAAAGAAGGAAGGAAGGAAAAGAAAGAAAGAAAGAAAGAAAGAAAGAAAGAAAGAAAGAAAGAAAGAAAGAAAGAAAGAAAGAAAGAAAGAAAGAAAGAAAGAGAAAGAGAGAGAGAGAGGGAGAGAGGGAGGGAGGGAGGGGGGAGGGAGGGAGGAAAAGAAAGAAAGAAAGAAAGAAAGAAAGAAAGAAAGAAAGAAAGAAAGAAAGAAAGAAAGAAAGAAAGAAAGAAAGAAAGAAAGAAGAAAGAGGAAGGAAGGAAGGAAGAAGGGACTTTGGGAAGAGGCTAATACTATTGTTGCTTTTTTTCATCAGAGTCGGATGATTAAAATATGCGTTATTTGAAAGGATGATACAAATAATTTTAATTTAAAAGCTATGTTTACTTAACTTTTAAAAATAAAAAATATAGTCTAGACAATAGAGAGAAAAAAGAGACTAAGTAATTATACCCCATTTATCTACAAACTATTTTCTTACCAGGTTTTTGTTAACAATGAGAATTATCTGTCTTTATTTTTCCTATCTGTACTCATGCATACAAATGCATGCATGCATGGATATAATTCATATGAGTATATATAGTTTGCATAGACATATGCATGCATGTATATATTCACATGTTACATAAAGGAATTATAGCCATTTTATCAGGAAATTAATTCTTTATGTCATAGACGTAATTTTTCCAATTAGCAAACAAACTTTACCATGTGTGCATGTACGTATGTGGGTATGCGCTGTGTGTGCATGTGTAAGTATGTATGTCTGTGTTAGTGTGTATGCATGTGTGTATGTAAGAGGTAAAGAAGATTAGGTTAAGCAAATCCTGCCGTCAGTAGCAGTGCCCGTATGTAGCTGAGAGGGCAGCCTTGAATACTCTTCACCTTTCAGTGTTTTCAGGTTGGGTCTCTGTTCATTTTCTAGATTCCAGCCTCACTAGACTGGGAGCTCGTGGAATTCTCTTGCCTTCACTTCCTGTCCCACTGTAGGAACTCAGGGATTACAGAAATGGGCTACTCTGCCCAATATGATGAAGCCTCCTGGGATTCCGAATTGAAGTCCTCCTACCTGTGACAAGTGCGTAACTGACTGAGCAACCTTCCCAACCCTCAACCGTATTCTTCCTACTGGAATAATAACATACAAAAATATAAATGTGTAATCCGATTCACAGAATTCCACCCTGTTCCTACTGCTTTTTGGAGTCTTGATTCTTTTTACAGTTAGCCTCCTCTCCCTCCCCTGCCTCTCAGTGCTGAGCATTAAGCCCAGGGCTGTGAGGATCTGTTTTCTCTCTTTATTTTGAGTGACTTTCTAAGTTGTCCAGGCTGCTCTTGAACTCGCTGTCTATCACAGAGGGGATTTGAACTTGTGGCCCTCTTGCTTTCGCCTTCTTATATTAAAGGTCCCACAACCAAGGCAGGCTTGTATTGAACTTTTATAATCGTTCAGAAATTATCTCTGTAAATCCTTTGATATCACAATTTTCTTTTACTGTAAATGTATTAGATTTTCCAAATCCTTTTTATATAACTACTTTCTTTCCCTTACCATCATATGCCAAATCTCCATAGATATGGTTGCCTTCTTTCAACCTATTTTCTACTTCAGTGGTCCATCTATTATTATGGTTATCCAACCCTGTTTTATTAAAATTGCATCGTGCTTTGACACCTATAGGCAAATGAACCCATAAATTGATAGTTCAGAGTGCAGCCTCTGGAGCCAGGTCAACTGTAACCTAAAACCCTAGACAATAATAATTTATTTATCCTGCACAGTGCTTATAGTAAGTATTCTCACAGTAGAATAATGCCATCCTTAGTATATTTTAATTCAGCTTGTGGATAAAGCTAGCATATTTAACATTGAGAATCAAAACAAAAAAAAATATGCTGAACCATGTAATTTCCAACAAAACTGGTGAATTCTTTTTAAATGAAACCCCGGGCCTCACGTCTGCTAGGCAGGTGTTTTCAGCTTGGGCCCTCTTTTTCCTGTTTTAGTTTGAGACGTGGTCTTATAAAGTTGCCCAGATTGGACTTAAATCACTTTAGCCAGGCATGATGCTTGAATTCAAAACCTTCCTGCTTTAGTGGCTGATTACAAGTCTGTGGTACCTGTCCTAGGGATGGTAATGATTCTGTGACACGCTATCCTTCTGAAGACATTCTACTTCCTTACCTACATGCCATAGCCACTTTAACCAAGCTGAAAAGCAGGATGTTTTGGAGAGTATGATGACCCCCCTCCCCCACCTTTGATAGGAAGTAGCTGGCTATATTGCCCAAACCTCATCTTGTGGAATGCAAATGTCGAGATGTATAGTGCCAACAAAGGTTGTAGACTGGTTTTGAAAAAAGACAGGAGGAGCAGAAATAAAACATGGATTTGTAGCCTCTGTGAGAATGGTACTGTTTTAGCAAAGCTGCCAGCCAAAGATGAAGGAGAGAAGGGACAGTTCACTGCCATTTCTTAATCGCTGGGAGAAACCACAGTTGACCAAGGACTACTCTAAGTCCGTGAGTCCAAGACAGCCCTGAGCAAAGACTCTTAAGTGGCTTAGAATGAAACATTTGCAAATATTGAGACTGTTCTTTTGCAAATGCACTCACAGATAAAAACTGACGATAAGCTGGAAGCCTAGACTTGGATTCCTTGAACCAACAGTTTTGGAGAAGAAGTTTCCAAGGTGTGATCCATACATGCAAGGTAATGGTCCTGAGTCAATCAAAGGCAAATCCAGTTTCTTTTGATGGTAATTTGGAGAAAGCCAAGAAGAGGATTTTCTCTGAAGCATTAAAAGGGGAGTTACAAACTCCACCCTAAAGCACTTAACAAACAAATGTGTGATTTACCCTAGAAATAGGAGATTCCCCTTATGGTAGCAGTGCTCTGTCTATTGCACAGCAAGTCTGCCTTTCTAGTAACTAGAGCCTTGTTAGTTACATAGCAAGAAGGGAAGGAGAGGTTTACAGGCGCCTCTGAGGCATTGAAATAGAAGCATTGAGTCAGATAAGAGCCTCCTCTTCCCCTTTCTCCCTTTCCCTCCTTAAAAACACACACACACACACACACAGACCCACAGACAGACATGCACACATACAAACACACACAGTGATACATAAAGACAACGCACAGACACACACAGCCACACGCATACAGACACACACAGACATAGACACAGACACACACACACACAGAGTACAGATTGCTGCTGATTGTGTCAGTGTTAACAAGAATAAGTAAGCCAAGACCTGCCTAGCATCCCTTGGCAATTTTCCTCACCCCCCCCCCCCATCCTCAAAAGTGTTCCCAGTCAAGTTGTCCCCAGCAGTTTCCTCCACTGTCCCTACTGTCATCATTCTTGCCTGGGCCCGATGATTGCAATAGTGGACTAATTAGTTTCCCTCTATCAGCCTGTCCTCTCCAAATCCATCAACTACTCCACAAACAGATTTATCTTTCTACATTGCAATCAGCAACCTGTCTTCAAAAACTTTTAATGACCCTTGTCTTGTACAAAGAACACATTCTTTATCGTGGCCTACAGTGACCTGCTCCCTAACAGCCACTCAAGCTTATGTTAAAGATGATTGCACTGCAGACCGGCTGGCCAGGCAAACCACTCAACCCTCTATTTACCACACACACTTTCTGATGTCCACGTTTGTTTGTGTGTCCCCAAGGATGTGATTTCTGTCACATTTTCTCTTCATTCGACTTCCTAACTTTTATTTCATGTGTGTGGGTGTTTTACCTGCACATATGGCCATGCACCATGTGTGTGCCTGGTGACCTCAGAGGCTGGGAGAGGGCATCAGATTCTCCAGGACTAGTGAGCTACTATGATCGTACTGCAGACTGAACCCGTGGGTGTTTTACCTGCACATATGGCCATGCACCATGTGTGTGCCTGGTGACCTCAGAGGCTGGGAGAGGGCATCAGATTCTCCAGGACTAGTGAGCTACTATGATCGTACTGCAGACTGAACCCGTGTCCTGTAGAAGAACAGCCATTGTTCTTAATTGCTGGACCCTCTCTCTAGTCCTTTTTGTCCAGGTTTGTCTTAAGTCTTCTGTTTGGAGGCCCAGCTCAGAATCTACCTCTTCCCTGTTTTCCCTAAGTTGCCATGGTATCAAACACTACTCATTGTTCTGAGCTCCTAAAAACAAAAACAAAAATAAAACAAAAGGGAACAAGAAACCCACAACTTGTGCTGGGTATCGTGGTTCACATCCTTAATCTCAGTTCATAGGCAGCAGAAGCAGGCAGAGCACTGTTTCACGGGCAGCCTGGTGACATCCCGAATTCCAGGCCAGCCAGGAAGGACTCAAAATGAAACCCCGTCAAAAGCAAGCAAGCAGACAAACAAACAGTAGCAAAACACACCACCACAAGTTGAGTGGAATTACTGTATAATACTAATTTTTAAAAAGAGATCTATTTACTTATGTATATTTGTGCTCTATTTGCACGTGTGCCTGCATGACAGAGACCTTATATCCCATTACAGATGGTTGTGAGCCACCATGTGGTTGCAGGGAATTGAACTCAGGACCTCTGGAAGAGCAGCAGGTGCTCTTAATTGGTGAGTTATCTCTCCAATGCTAGTAATACTAATTTTTTGAGGGTTGTTTTATTTTGTTTTGTTTTGTGTTTTGTTTGTTTTGAAACTTTGAGAGGTTGAAGGTGGAACGGTCTCTGAACTTCTAAGAGGAATCTTTGGAGTTTGAGGCTTTACTTTTGCAGAAAATTGTTTTGAAGTGTGACAATAGGGGGATAGAGAGATGGCTCAGTGGTAGGACACATGTTGCTCTTCCTGAAGACGTTCAATTCCCAGCACACATCAGGCAGCTCCCAGGTTCCAACACTGGCCTGTTTGAGCACCTGTACTCACATGCACTTACCAGCCTCTTCCTCAAGCATACATACCCATCATCGTCATCATCAACAACAACATTGTCATCATCATCATCGTCATCCCAACAATAATACCAGTAATGCAAAATTTAAAGTAATATGATAGCGATTAGTTTCTATTAAGTATCTCTAGCACCTTGCCTTCCAGGCACAGGGTAGGATAATATAATCACTGCTCTCTTTGAGTTAGAGCTGAGCATGGGACTTGCTTTGGTCAGTGCATTGTACAGTAGCATGGGCACTGTAAGTACAGATTCCACCAAATACTTCCTTCTCTCTGCAACCAATAATATATACCGCCACTTGTCTACTTTTATGGTAAGCTATTATAGAGAAGAGGCCTACAAACTCTTTCTTAATACTCTTTCACACCCCCTAGAATCATGACTGACATCCAAAATAAACACAGCACATGACCAAAGAAGTCATCTTTACCTTTTTTTTTTAATCCCTAAGATTTAGAATTTCTTTGTTACTCCTGCACAGCCTAATGGACCTTCAGTTCTGAAGCTCTCCAAAATACACTTTTCACTCCACATATTAAGTACATGGCTTTATTATTTGGCAAAAATCAAAAACATATTGAAATACTAGGGGGTTGAACTAGCAGTTCTACCTAGGGTTATAGCAGAAGATCAAGCAGTCCTCTTGGCTTTTATTCTTTATTTTAGAAAGCCAGAGTGGAAGCTATTAAGAGTCATTTGAGGCTCCATATACGTACAGATGTGATACGCTCTGGAGAGCCAGAGGAGTCTCCTTATTTGCACAGCAAATAGAGTCAGCTAACCAACATGCCTTCCCAGACACCTTAGAGAAGTCTGATATCAACAGTGTTCTACAGCTGCAGAGGGAACTGGAACAGTGAGAATTGACCCCAAGGCACAGATTCTTGGAGGTTAAACTGAAGAGATTTCCAGAAATAACTTGAAAATCTACTATTGAAGGCTGGAGAGATGGCTCAGAGCCCAGGAGTACTGACTGCTCTTTCAAAGGTCCCGAGTTCAAATCCCAGCAGCCACAGGGTGGCTCACAACCATCTGTAATGGAATTGGATGCCCTCTTCTGGGGTATCTGAAGACAGTGGCAGTGTATGCATATACATTAAATAAACAAACAAATAAATATTTTTAAATTAAAATATAATATTGAGAGTTTGAACCAGTATCATTGGGACCTTAAAATAAAGTTAACTTTATCATCAGATGGCCATATTCATTGCATGCAATCATGATTTGTTCAGGGTTCTTCTCCTTCTACTAAATTAGTTTATAACTGTGGTTTGTCTCTTCATAGTCTTTAACAAACGTTCTGTTTACTAGGTCTTTGAGAAAGAGTGGTGTTTTCAGGAGAGGGAGAGATGGCTCAGTAGTTAGGAGTGCTTTCTGCTCTTGTAGAGTGCCTGCTCAGTTCTCCACATGCAAGATGGCTTGTAATTATACTTCCAGGAAAGCTGGTGACTTCTTCTGGTCTCCAAAGGAAAGACACATTTGGTGTACATGCATATCGACAGGTGTTTTTCAAAAATTTTAAGAATGTTGCTTTCAGAATACTATGTGAATGTAAAGTGTTATTGTGATTATTCCTGATAAAACTTAGGGAAAAGCTTCTTTTGAATAAAAATTAATTAGAATTTAATGAATGTCTATTTGATCAGGTTTTGTATCTTTTGAGTCTAAGTAGTGCAAATAAACAGATACAATTCTCCCCACCGGTTTTAAAATATGCTCGGAGGTATAACACTGAAGAACATTCTTCTCTGCAAGCTTCCAGACAAGCAACGCCATGTCTACCTGCTCTGTCTAATGGTTTTACAGTAGCTGGATTCATTTTAAGAACCAGCCCACTACTGACATACTCGCTACTTATGGATAGATTGATAGAGTTTACCTTATTTTCTCAATAAGAGTCTATCGAACGGTATTTTCTAAAGGAATTACTGAGGGGCGTGTCCACAGTCCTGCACTCCATGACTGTAAGCAGAGGAGAATCGGCTCTGACAGCCACTGTGGTGTATCAGCCCCAAGCATTCTTCTTGGCTTTTTTTCTTTATTTTAGAAGTGTATTGCTCATTTGGTATTTTTGCTTCTACGGCTCTCCTTCCCTTATTTCTGCTTTCATTAGATACTTTTTATAAAAGTCTTTTGGGAGGAAGAACAATGCATTGTTTTAGAAAGGTCCTACATAGTGGTAGATGCCCATGGACTCAGATAATTGAATTTGTCCTTCACATGACCCATTGATCTCCTTCATAGCACTTCTGCTTGGGGACATCCTTCCTGCTTATGTGGGATGACGGGGATAATCAACCAGCTGTCTTTGAGCAGCTCATACTGTTTTGTGGCTTGGCCTTTTATTGATCTAATTTACTATGAGTGTAACATTCTAAAGATCCCTCTCTCTGAGGACACACACGCACGCATGCCAGGGCCCAGGGCTGTTTAGGCTGACCTTGACAAACCTTCTCACATTTTTATATTAGTTGCCATAATGTTCAAATGAGATAGGTGTCGCATTGAAGATGCCAATTTCACGTAACCCTAGCTAGCTCCTCTTTACCTTGTCCATTAGGCCAGCATCTGTCACTTAAAGGTAGATAGCCTTCCCCAATACAAGGCTATCATGACAGGCTTCCTGTGCGTGCTAAGGCATCAGCATAGCATGGTATTGTGTCCTGTATTTAAATTCCATTGCTTTAAGCAAATCAGAGCCTTGCCATGTTTTGAAACTGTAGATATGGCCATTTTCATGTTCCAGCATGACAGTGAGCTAAGGAGGAAGGGAGAGTCTGTAAGATGGTTCCATGTAGTGGGTTAATGGCCATCTGTAACTCCAGTTCCATAGGATCTAATGCCTTCTTCTCAACTCCGAAGGCATCAGGCATGCATGTGGTGCATGTACATGTATATAGGCAAAGAACTCAGACATAAGAAGTAAAATAGAATTAAATAAATTTTTAAAGCATGAAAGGAAGACAATGGGCCTAAAGAAACAAGTGAGGAGTACATAGATTGTGAAATTCTTATGGCTGAAAGGAACCCAGACATGTTTAACTATAGAGGGAGCAATCCAAACTGGGCTTTCTCTTTGTAATGTGAGTAGGGGCAGGTCCACAAAGAGTGGCCACACATGCAAAGCAAAGGACAGCGTTGGTGGGCTCAAGGAGGAAGGTCCAGCTTTTGAGCTACATCCAGACTGGGAGATCTGAGCTGTGGGTGGCAGCCCTCAACTGCAGATGGGTGCTGCCTCTGTCAAGCCAGCTCTCACCTTATGGCAAGGCTCTGGGATGGCAGCCCAGCAGCACCATATGGGATATAGCCTTCGCACACAAGCCCCTAAAACCATCGCGATAACACATGATGAATATTTCATCTTTCACAAATCCACTTGCAAAGTGTGGTGCAGTGCGCAGGCAGCTCCTCCTTTCACTCCCCGCTTCTGCTTTCGCCATCCTTGACTTCAGTGGTTCTCCTTCAGCTAAATAAATGCTCGCTGATCAAAGTTTGGAAGTTACAAGAGAACTTCAAATCATTTACCAGCATGCAATAAACGATTAGCAGTGTGTTGATCTTTCTTCTCATGGATATTAAATAGCAAATTGAATAAATAGACATTTATAAAAATATTCAGTTGGTTTGACTTTTCCCCCACTCCAGAGTTAGGTGAATTGTTTAGGAGAGTTGACTGAAATAGTTTGGTGTTCTGGTTTCCTGTGGGTGTGGTCCACCCTAATATTACATTTTTAAAGTATTGGCTCTGAGTCGTTGAAGTTTGTGTACTGATTTACAATTCGCTATGCTGCTCTTGCTTTGTCTCTTGGTGTTTGAAGTAATGCCTTCCCCTCCTACAGCGAGGGGTAGCAGCTGGCTGGCCGGGCAGGGCAGCTCCACAGACTGGAAAGGGAGGGAGGGGGTCATATCTAATTAGAGCAGCAGGGAACGGTTTTTTAGTGAGGCAAATTGTAATCCTTTTTTCTGGAAACTGGCCAGGGCATTAGGGTTAACAACACAGTTTGTGTAAAGTAATAAAAAATATCTTATATCCGCTCGGTGTCTATGGATCCCCAGCATCTTAGATGTCCACGTTCACATCTCATTTTAAAGATTCTCTATATCCACTATACTGTTAATACTGCCAAAACTTAGCAAAAAGATAGCACCAGCTTCAAGGGGCTCGTTTTCGCTGGATGTTTCAACAAGAATTGCAACTGTCATCTAGGGGAAAGTTCACTTCCACTTTCAAGGTCCCACTAGTGTCTGTGGCCACGCAACACTCAATGTTCCCCATCTTTTCTAAGAAACATTGGCGTAAAGCAATATGATATCCATTTTCTGTTTGATTTCACTATTGTAGTGCTGAGGATTCAACCCAAAGGCTGAGACAAAACGTTTTTGACGTTTTTTGTTGTTGAGATCTGTTTGTTTTCTTCTGTTTAAATGGATCTTCTGTTACTGATTGGGAAGTACCTTCAGGGTCATCTACTTCCTCCTTAGTGATATCCACTGAATCCTCTGCTTCAGCTCCCGACTAAATTCCCTCTATTTATCTACTACTCCATCTATATAATAGTGAGTTTGCAATCAACTCTTTGAGCATGTGAACAGAGGGGTCAAACTGAATTCGCTAATGCAAACTGTTGTCACTGTGGTTTTGGCTTATGTAAGAGTCATCTGTGTAGTGACACGGGACAGTTTTCCTCAGCTTGGTTCAGATAAGTGCGTTGCTCATGTGTTGCTCATGCGCTGATTCCATCCATTGACCAAACAGCATGATTTCATTCAGTCAAAACGTGCTCTGCATTTCTAATCTATGTATTAAGCTGGATTTGTTTGACAGAAGAAACCTTACATAGTAGTCGGGAAGTCAGAAGTTTGAAACAGCTGGTTATGGGACAGTCCACATCAAACCTACAGGACGTGTCTGGGGTGAAGAACTCAAACACACATAGCTAGGACCACTGTTTCAAGCTGTGACAGAGCTGAGTGAACAAATTCTAGATGCAGTCTCTAAAGGCCTACGCAGAATTAAAAGAACACAAGGTCAATATTGTGTCAGTTCTCAGAACTACCTGATGGGTTCCTTCCTGATTCAGACTGGGTCATAGCAGCACAGGCTTCAGTCCCTGGGTAACTGTCGATTTCTGGGGAAGTTAAAGCGGTCACCACAGGACAGACCTCGAAATGAGATTTGGAAGTGAATTAAAGGCAAAATAGAAGCACTGTTTGTTGTTTGTTTGTTTGTTTGTTTGTTTTTTCCTTATTCTCCCCTTCCCTCACCCTTCCCTGTTAGGAAATGGGAAGTCAGAGTGCACAGGGGCCTGAGCAACTTGTTTGTAGAGAATTCCAGACATTTTACCTTCCAGCTTTCTTTTCCTTAGTTACTTGCAAGTGTGAATATTCCCATTTGAAGGCCTGCCATCTAGATATCAGAATTCTAGCTAGGATTCTCTCTCTCTCTCTCTCTCTCTCTCTCTCTCTCTCTCCTTCCTTCTCTCTCTCTCTCTCTTTCTGTGAAATTTAAAATTGCTAGTCAGACAAATCACTTCTACTACTACTAAAAAAAAAAAGAATTTTTAGTGGTATGATACTCTCTCTCTCTCTCCTTCCTTCCTTCCTTCCTTCCTTCCTTCCTTCCTTCCTTCCTTCCTTCCTTCCTTCCTTCCTTCTCTCTCTTTCTCTCTCTCTCTCTTTCTGTGAAATTTAAAATTGCTGGTCAGACAAATCACTTCTACTACTACTAAAAAAAAGAGTTTTTAGTGGTATGATATTGAGCAGCTTAATTTGGTGGTTTATCAAGAAGACGTTCCTTTCTGTAGGGAATTAGGTGGTGACTTGCAGGCTCATGAATTATACAACAAGTTGTGGCGCAGAGGTCAGAGCCTGGGAAGGGTCTGGTGTGGGGTACAGCCATGGAGAATTTGTGTGCGTCTCCCTCCACACACCCATTGCTCTCACCTGCAACCCACCAGACAGTTGACTGGACTCCATCTCTCTGAAAGACACCCTCAAAGCTTCTAAGCAAAGGTAAGGAGCATCCCTTGGATCTTCAGGACCATTGTTTCACTGTTGCAGCACCTGCCCCCACCCAGCCACCCGCTCCTCTGGTATCAGTGCCATTCATGTGCAAAGTAGAAACTGAACTGAACACATTATCTTTGAGCCAAAATTGGTCTCTCCTCCAGTCCCGGCCTCTTTAAGGGGTGGCATACATTTGAAGGTTGGTTATTAGTTCCGAATGCTGCAGAAGCATCTGCTCTGTACTAGCTAGAAATCATGTTTAATAACAAGAAAATCTACTCCAGCCAAATCCCTGTTGGGAGGGCTCTCGCATGAACAAAAGGCCCCCACTTCCCCTGATTTCCATAACAGATGTAGTATCTGATGCATGACAGCTCAGCTCAGCCCCGCACCATTATCCTCCTGCATATCCATCTGCAAGGAGCGAGGCTTTCGTTTTATTAATTGCTCTGGTGGGCTACATGTGACGTTTTGTTGCCCCCAGAGTACTGTGTTTGTGCTTCATGCTACACTGGTCGCAATAATAGTGATTTTTCTTAGTGTTAAAGGTTACTAGCCCCTTTCCTTTCCTTTGCGCCACAGCTTCCATACCCAATAAACTATTAATGCCTCCCTGGGGGGTCGACAATTTCCCTTAAGATGGTTCCAGTCTTCCAAACCTAGTCCTGTTTCTTTGTCTTCTGACTGAACAGTCTTGAGACGAGTCAGTTGGAGGAAGTCTTTAGGAAGCTTCCCAGTGTCAGACACAGTCACTAACACTTGAGGAGAACCCTTCTCCCAAAAGAGAGAAACAGAGTAAGAATTTTGACACTTGTAAGTCAGTTATTGTTTTCAAATCACATACACACAAGCACAGCAAAACACCTTTGGCAGTTTGGAGAAAGAAAAAAAAAGATTGCTCTCTATTTGCAGTCTAGCTTCTCCCTAGTGGTAGAGCTTTGGGTAATGTGATGTTTGTTTCCTGAGGTCAGCACAGGGCAGCTATAACCCACACTTGTCATCCTTCTGTGCTCTTCATCTTTATCCCAGGGCAGTTTAGAAGATGCAGTGCTTGGCGGCAAATGGAGCCCAGGGAGGAAAGGAAAGGGAGCAGAGAGAGTGCTTGCGGAAGAGATAAGAAGAAGAAGCCCTGAGTGTGGGAGTAACAGGAGTCAGCAGAAAGTAACGGACTTCATAGGAAAATCCCCGTATTCCCCTTAGAGTTCAGGATTTGCTTCTTTTCCCTCCCTAATGTAGATGGACAAGGGCATTTCAATCCTTCAGTGACTCCACGCAGACTTTAAAGCACCACAGCCTGAAAGCAGTTTTCTGAGCCTAACAGAGTGAGTGCTGTGTTTCTTGCAGGTACCAAAACAGGAGAAATGATCAAAGGACAGGGTCACATCAGAAGAAGCACATGGAGACATATGCCTGTCTCCATGTATGTGTGCGTGCACATAGGAGTGAGCTCGGTTTGATCACATATAAGTGTAATGTGCATGCATATATGTGTTCTTTTATGTTTGTTTGTTTGTTTGTTTGTTTGTTTGAGACAGGATTTCTTAGTGCAACAGAGCCCTGGCTATCCTGGACTTGCTTTGTAGACCAGGGTGTCCTCTTTGAACTCACAGAGCTCTCCCTGCATCTGCTACCAAAGTGCAAAGAATAAAGACAGTGTGCCACCACACCGGTCCCTCCCTGTGCAGAATGTATATTGGATACTAGTCTACCATCTCTATGATAGCCGTCTACCATCTCTATGATAGCAGTCTACCATCTCTATGACCGGGATCTTTGGAGTGTCGAAACATTTGAGTGAAATTGAAACTTCCTACATGATAGTTTATAGAAAATGGAAAGCTTGTGCATACAGAGGAAGAAATGTGTGTTTATATTAATCTATTTTTTCACAGTTTTCAACGTTCTGGAAAAAAAGAAGAAAAAAAAGACACAAAATTTCAAGCAAAGGAAGCAGAAAGGGATGCAAGTTATGTCTTTGTGAGTAAACTATGACCAGAACTCTTTTAGTGTCTTTCTTTCTTTATGAATCTGGCAATGTCTACTTATACACTCACTGGTGAGTCCTAAAAAAAAAAAAACCCAAAACCTCATGACAATAATCATTCCATTGTTTTTTGTTTGTTTTTGTTTGTTTGTTTTACCATTGGCTCATGCTTTCCAATTAGATATTTTCTTCATGTGTATATTTTAAAATTCCTAGCTTTAAAAAAAAGTCCTATAAAACTGAATCACTAAAATATTGACCTGTGCTGGAATGACATGCAGTACCTTCATGTCTCCTTGGTATGTTTTGGGTGATTAGTCCCAGAATATTCATTAAGAAAGAACATGTTTGTTTGTTATGTTGTCGCAAGTACTGTTGGATGGGGAGAACCATCGATACTTAAATTTAAAATAGGTTTCTTTTTTTTTTTTTTTGCTGTTATACGGTGTCAAATAGAGAAAGAAGAGATGCCATTACTACAAGTCATGATTGGAGTGTTGGTGCCCTGTTCTGTCCCTCACTACATTTCTTGAGTTGGCTTGGCAGTCCATTGTTCTTGTCACCATGGCTGGAGTCGCAGCTGGCAGGCAGGAGTACTAGCCAAAATAGCTCTTTGAAGGCTTTTGCAGCTTCAGGTCTATAGGGTGGGTGGGCCTTGATTATGAAGTCTGCTTCCCCACACAACTTTACCTGCCCCTCACACTAGGCCTGATCCTCAGAGAGCACCCTACCCCGAAAGATACAACAGAGAAACTCATTCAATCCCTGCCTTTCACAGGGAGGGAAGAAGTGTCAACGCATTCATTAAGTAAATTGCTTCGGGACAGTCAAGTCTGGGATTCCGTTTCTGGGTCAGAAAAAAAAAAGTATGCCAATTTACAAAACAATACAAATGCTACCGCGTGTGCGTCTACAGAGCGTTCATCGCATCCACAGGCAGCCTGTTTAATATTCTTATCTTATCGTTCTAAACCCAAAGAGACTTGGTGGTGGGCGCCATTATCCCAGTGGGCCCCAATTTAGATAAAGGAAATATTCTGGATCAATAGGTAGAAATTCAGGCAAAATAAAAGGGTGAGAAAGAGGAGGGGAGAAGATGACTTAAACATATGGGGGAAGCACTTACCTATTCCCCACTGTGTGACAGGCACCAGGGCTCTAAAGATGAAAGGTGCCATCCCATTAGGAGCTGCTTGTTCTGCAGGCAGGGAGGGGCAGAAGGTACCAACCGTCGTTACATACTTCTTCACGATGCTCGCAGAAGTGGGACTGTGCTTGGAAAATCACACAAAGTTTGACACGTGAGTATCATTTTGTGCTGGGCATTGAAGTATGAGCTCAAGTTTGATTTTGTCAATTCTGTGGAGATTCGTCACTAGCAGCAGTAGTTCAACTTGAGTGAAGGGTCCACGAGTAGGCCCTGGCACGTGGAGGGTTTCCATAATGGCTTTAAAATCATCCTGCTTAGCTTTCTAAAATAAATTTTTTTTTCTGTTTGGTGTGGCAGCACTTGCCTTTAATTCTGGTCCTCTAGCAGGGGAAAGGGGAGCAGAGGCAGGCAGATCTCTCAAGGGCAGTCTGGTCTTCTCTACAGAGTGAGTTTCAGGACAGCCAGAGCTACACAGTGAGAATCCTGTCTCAAAAGAAAAACAAACAAACACACAAACAAACAAACAACAATAGATGTTTTTCTTCATAAGCAGTCAATGCTTGCCAACAAATGTTTGGCAGCAACCACGTGCATGAGCAGAGGCGCAGAAAGTGAGCTAGACTCGGTCAGTCCACTGGGCGAAATGGACGCTCAGGATGGTGAGGTACAGAAGACGCCTCTGAGGCAAGGGCACTGGGTACAGGGAGCGGCGATCCCCTACCTCAGCAACAGATTCTTTTGTTAATTTATGGATTTATGTTACATTTGTTCGCAGCTTCCCTTCCCTCTCCTCTCTGTCCCTCCCTCTCACCTCCTCTCTCCCTGTCCTGCTTCCCTTTTTCCTCAGAGAAGAAGATACCCCGCATGGGTATCAACACACCTTGGCATTTCAAATTGTAGTAGGACTTCTCTTGAGAATAGACAAGGCAGTTTAGTTAAAGACACCAGCAGAGATAGCCCCCTGCTCCACTTATTAGAGGTCCTACATGAAGACCAAGCTACCCATTTGTTACATATGTGTAGGGGGCCTAGGTACATCCCAGCATGCTCTTTGGTTGGTGGTTCATCTCTGCGAGCCCATATGGGCCCAAGTTAGTCAATTCTGTAAGTTTTCTTAGGTGTCCTTGACCCCTCTGGCTCCTCCAATCCTTCCTTCTTCTCTTCTATCCAATTCCACAAGCTCTGCCTTGTGTTTGGCTGTGGGCCTCGACTCCTCAGCAATACTTCTTTCTGCTTAGCTTTATTTTATGTCTTCCTTCTTAATTATTTTCCCCTCTGCCCCTCACATAAGCAACGTCTAAAGTTGTATCAAATGATGATGCACATCATGCTCCCAAAAGACCTGACTAATCAGCAGCCGATTTTGAGCCCATTGGACACCGGTGTTGTCATCCAGGAAGGAGGAGAGGTCAGGTGAAAACTGGAGGCAGAACAGGCTGGAGAAAGAGAAGGAAACTTCAAATATCCAGAAACAGGGACGATACTTCTCTTTTTCTTTGCAAACATAACCCCAGTGTGATGCACTCTTTCCATTGACCACTGTTTGATTCTTGTTTGTGTTTTCCTACCTTTTCAGAGTAGCTTAGACTGGTTTATCTCCTCGATCCAGTTCCTTAAGCTTGGAGATGATTAGGATGGAAACAAAAACTGCAGGTCCCTGAGTAAGTCTGAGGCAATTGAAATACAGTCAGGAAAAAGAAACTGGGGCAGACCGTAGCTACATAAATTAATACGGTGAAAGAGGCAACGTCCCTATTCTGGTGGTAAGCGGCGATCTAGGCTTGTATAGAAAACCGAGTATTAAAGCCTTTCTCGTTTGGGCACCCCGTTTCTTCTCAACCCCATTGTCTTGTTCTCAGAAAAGGAGGCAAGAAAGACCTGAGGAATCCATTTTGGGGGTGCCTAGAGGTGGGGAGTCCTTGAAAAGGAGGTGTAAAGGGCTTAAGTCTATTCATCTCACCCTTTCACTTTCCTCTAAATGGAAGTGTGGTGTTGATGCCAGTGCCCAGGCCAGAGGAGCTGGCAGAGCGACTTGCTTCAGGCAGCTGAAGCTTTTCACAATGACAGCTTTTCTCCCAATGTGTCCTGGTAGGAGTTTGAGTTGACAGACAATAAAGGATGGGGAGGGGAGGGATTCCGACACAGGCTGAACAGCCATTACCCTCGTCTCCATAACAGCCAGTTGGCTAATGGACAAAGGGAACAAATCCAGTGTGGGGTGGTGTCCCAGGCCCCGACTGCCTTGAGTTGTCTTTGGTGAACTCAGAGGCAGACAGCGAGGCTATTATCCCCTGCTGTCCCTCTGTGGGCCAGTGATCCAAGGCTTAGGAAATGAAATGGGTCTAGCATCAGAAAAAAAAGTCTCTGTAGAGACATGTTAGAACACTACAGTGTAGAAATTTGTTTCCCAAGACCATGATGAGAGGCCATAAAAATGGTCTTTTCACCTCACCTGCACATAACCTGGCACCTACTGGGTGCCACTTAAGCAAGGAGGACGTTTAAATTAAATTGCACAAGGAATAACAGGTATCAGAATTTGGGATATTGCCCTATACTTGAGAACAGTAAATTTCACCGCCCAAATTTTTTGGTATTCTTTAACTTGTTTGAAATTCCTTTCCTTTTGAAAGAATTAAATAGTATATTGTTATTTCATAATTAAAGAGAATAAACAATCAGGTTTGCTTGGCATGGTGGCATATAGTTCTAGCACATGGAGGTTGAGGCAGACAGTCATGAGTTCAAAGTCAGCATAGGCTACACAGTGCAATCCTGTCTAAATATATAGATAAATCTTTTGAACATGTCCTGACGCATAGCTAGCAAAGGCCAGTAATTCCCTGAAAGCCCCTAGAGCTTCAGGCCATTAGTGACAGGAACCACAAAATCACACAATGAGTTTTCATGATTTTGATAAGCACATTTTTGAGGGATAATCTACAGATGAATGAGACATTCAACAGAGTCCCTGAAAGTAGCCAGGAAGCTAGTCACTGACAGAAGCATCAAATGGATTGCTTCTTTGCTTTGCCAGGTACCAGTGTATGTTTATATATTACGATGAAGAAAAGACCAGAAAATTCTCTTCTGAATGTTATTACTACAATTATACAACAAAACCCCACAACTCGACTCTTGGCATGGTTAGTGAACAGACCTCCTGCAAAGTGAAACAGTGAATTTTATAGGCAAACTAACAAAAGGGGTTTTCTGTCATGAACGAAAGGGAGTGGCTGAGAGATTATCCTCCAGAAGGAGAGCCCACACACACTGGAGTCTCAGGCAGCTTGATAGCTATTTCAGAGCAGTCCTTTGTGACATCCCTCCACTGAGGAATAAATGATGTATGAAACGAAGACGCACCAACTCTGCAGGGAGTGCACACAGGACACTTCCAGCTATAATGTGCAGTTTCTGATGGGTTTTGGCTGTGACCCCTGGGCACAATTTCCATTCAGCTCCGTCGAGCCAGACAGCCTTCTACAGCCTGAAACATGAGAATCCACACTCTCTCTTCTCCAAGGCAGCAAGCAGTCTTCCTCTTGAGTTTGCTTGTAAATTTCCGTCATCGCAGACACGTCTCTACCTTGGCCCGTCAACAGTCAGCTCCAGTGGTGGATGTTCATTATTCCAGTTATCAGCACAATATATCACAAAATCTGGTGAAAAGGTACTTGAAATCTGTGAAATCACCGTCACTGGTGTGTTCAAAGCTTCTGGCAGGAAGAATAGCAGGTGTGCAGGTCCTTGAGGGCATCCAAACACAGCCTTCGTCATGTTGTTTGTTTGTTTGTTTGTTTAAAAAAGCAAAGCAAAGTTCCAGCATCTGCCACCCAGGTGGGATTAGAATTCTATGACAAGAAATTCGTGTCCATGCAGGGTTGACAAAGGGTTGACAAAGGGTAGAAGATTACCATAGCAATCAGCGAAATGTGGAAGATCTTGCTGATAGACGTTTTTCATCCTTCTAGAGAACACATTCTGAGAAACAGGAAGTTCTAGAAAGACACATTCATTATCAAGTATGCCCATAGAACAATGAATAAGATGCGAGTTTAAAAGGCAATGCTTTAGAACAAATGCAGATATCGGGACAGGACTGGGTTTTTTGTTGTTGCTTTTTGTTGTTTTTGTGTGTGTGTGTGCCAAGGGAGATTCACCTTAGGGATTTTTTTTTTTTTAAGATTTATTTATTACATGTAAGTACACTGTAGCTGTCTTCAGACACTCCAGAAGAGGGCGTCAGATCTCGTTGCAGATGGTTGTGAGCCACCATGTGGTTGCTGGGATTTGAACTCTGGACCTTTGGAAGAGCAGTCGGGTGCTCTTACCCACTGAGCCATCTCACCAGCCCAGGGATTTTCTTTATAGCATTTTTACCAACAGAAAAGTCTAGGCAAGCAATTACTGTCATTGATTATAGAAGGAATGTAAGTGTGGATGTCCTTTGTCTGCACATACTCCTCTCTGGACTACTGGGATATATGCATGCAGTTCCTTCAAGATCTGTCCTCCAACTACAGCTGACTGTGTTGGACAGAGGCATGCTGAGTCTCCGGCAGGATCTGTTCTTCATGGTGGGTGATTGTGTTCTTGGTTTGAATTGCATTATTCGACTCCGCCCTTATGCTTGTGGACCTAGAGCCACAGCAATGGAAAATTAGAATCTATTCCACACAGCTTGAGAGATTAAGCTCTGAAGTGTCTATCCTAAGGAGGAAGGAAGGCTGCTGGGACAGAGAATGACTGTGGGCACAGAGTCAGAGTCATGGCCGAAGAACTGAGCCGGCTCCCTTTCCCCGTGGACGGAATTAATGTTGTTTTGTTGGCCAAATAAAAATAAAGGTCTTCTAGTTAAATGTGATTATGAAAAAAAAATTATTAAGTTCTTCGTAGTAGACTGTTCCATAGAGGTCGGGCGTGGTGGCGCATGCCTTTAATCCCAGCACTTGGGAGGCAGAGGGAGGCGGAGCTCTGAGAGGTCAAGGTCAGCCTGGTCTACAAAGCAAGTCCTGGGCAGCCAGGGCTGTTACACACAAAAAAACCCTGTCTTACAAAACAAAACAAACAAACAAACAAAGCAAAACAAAACAAAAGAAAACAAAACACAACACAACACAACACAACACAGAGAAACCTTGTCTTAACAAAACAGGAGGAAGAAAAAAAGGAGGAGGAGGAAGAAGAGGAAGAGGGAGGAGGAGGATAAATACACAGTTTCCTTTACCCAGTTGGCTCTAGCCATTGCCCCTCAAAATGCAGACTTCACTAGCCCTTCTACTGGCCACTCACTACCTGCTCTCTCTGCCTGTCAGCGTTCCAGACCCGCTCCTCCCTCTCGGGAAGGATGCATAGGATGTTTGGTCTGTCAGAGCTACACTTTCCATAGAAATCTACCAGCCTCACCTTTTACTTCTCTTCAAATAGTTGCTCATCTTCCAATATTTTCTTCTAGCTGAAACTATCATGCCCCTAAATATTTCACCCTGACCTCCACACCCTTCTTCCTGTTTCTGTCTGTCTCCTTTCATTGCACATGTTTCCTAAGTCTAACCTTCATTCTTCTTTTTTTTTTTAATGTGTCTCTGTCTGCTAGAATACATGTTCTAGGGTGGCAAGAATCTGGCATATCTCAGACTCTACAAGGACTTAACACATGTAGGTGCTCAAGAAACAATGATTGAATAAAAGGTAAATGATAGATAACATTCTGTCATTCTGATGCTCATTTAAATTATCCAAATTATATTTAAATCCCATTTGCCTGAACAGATTGCTAGTTGGCCTTCTATTACTGGGTGAAAATATCTGAAATGTTCTGCATTAAAAGTTTATTAGGGCTTACCATTTTGAGTATCTCAGCTCTTGTTGGTTTGTGGTGAACATGAACTAGGATGACCTACTGACTTTGTGAGATCCAGGGAGAGTAAGAAATCAGGTTCCCCCACAATCTCCTCTGAGGGCATAGGTTTCAAAGCCATGCAACGTCCTCTGTCCCCCCCCCACCTTTCTGTATGTGTGTGTGTGTGTGTGTGTGTGTGTGTCTATGTGTCTGTGTGTGTGTCTATGTGTCTGTGTGTCTGTGTCTATGTCTGTGTCCGTGTATCCATCCTGTTTATTGTTTGAGACATGAGCCCTCAACTTTCAGCTTTCAGTTCCAATATCCATGTCTGTTCATCCCAGCGCTTCCCCGACACTATATGGTGTTGTGATGGACTCTTCCCTCTGGAATTTTAAGCCCCAACTAAAACATTCCTCCTATAAACTGCTTTGGTCACAGTGTTTTATCATAGCAATAAAATTGTACCTAATACAGCCTGGAACCCATGGGATAGAGCCATCTACTCTAGGACAGGTCTTTCCTTTTTAGTTAATCCTCTGAAAATTCCTCCACAGATTCTGTAGAGATTTGAATAGGATTGGTTCTCATAGATCCAAGTGTGTAAATGCTAGGCCATAGAAGAAAGTGACACTATCAGGAGGTATAGCTTCATTGGAGGATGTGTGGCCTTGTAGGGGACTGTGGCTTTGAGGTCTCCTATGCTCAGGGTCTGCCCAGTATGGAAGTCGACCCTCTTCCTGGCTGCTTTTGGATCAAGATGTAGAACTAACTCTCTGCTCCTCCAGCACCATGTCTGCCTGCGTGCTGCCATGCTTACCACCATGATGATAATGGACTAAACCTCTGAAACTGTAAACCAGCCCCAATTAAATGTTTGCCTTTATATGAGTTGCCTTGGTCATGGTGTCTCTTCACAGTAGTGGGAATCTCAACTAAAACAGATATCTTCAGAGATGTGTATCCTAGATTACTTTTTAAAATGTTTTTTGGTTGGAGTTATTTTCAGCTGGACCTTCCTTGGCCTAGTTGACTCAGAATGCACAGTGTAAACCAGGCTGACCTTGAAGTTGCTGCAACTCTCTTATCTCTGTCTCACCAGTGTTAGAATGATATGCCTGAGTCACCACAGGAGCCTCCTCACCTGGCTGCTAGGGGATTTTAATCTATTCAAGCTGATAATGAAGCTTACTTATCTGTCACAATTCTCCCCTTGTCAACTTAATGTTTGTGGTGGTTTAAATAGGAATGCTCCCTATAGGTTCATATATTTCAATATCTAGTCATTAGGGAGTGGTGCTACTTGACTGGGGTTGAGGGGTATAGCTTTGTTAGAGGAAGCTTGTCATTTGGGGTGGGCTTTGGAGTTTCAAATGTTCAAGCCAAGCCCAATGTCTCTTCCTACCTGCTCCTTATGGATCCAGATGTAGAACTCTCAGCTGCTCCAGTACCCTGTCTGGCTGTGTGCCCACATGCTTTCTGCCATGTTGCTAATACTAAACCGCATTATAAACATAAGTAAATGCAGAGATTCATAGCCTCATCCTAGTCTAAGAACTGTGACCTCTTGAAATTTCCTCCATCAAACAACTTAGTCCATCACTTTGAACTCAACTTTGCCCAAGTTGTCAGGACGTGGACAGAATCCAGATAGATTTTTTTGTTCTCTTGGGTTGTTTGATTTTTGGCCAGAATTTGTCTGTATTTTAATTCACACCAGCACACTTGTTGCACATGGATCCTTACGAATCCATATTTCTCCATATTTTCCTCAACACTCTGGTCTTCTGAGATCTCACCATGATGACCCAGTATGCTCTGCTTCCAACTGGCTAGGGATTCTCTACCTGACAGGTCCAGTCTTCCACATTCCTTCCATTAATGAGATCCAGGGGCTTACAAACCACATGTTTGAGGAATCACAACCATATTACATTTTTCATACCAGTTACTTTTCTCATTGCTGTGACCAAATATCTATCAAGAAGCATATGAAAGGAGTAAAAGTTTATCTTGGATCATGGTTCAAGGGATACAGTCTGTCCTGGAAGGAAAGACACGGTGCTGGGGTCAGATGCTGTCATGGCAATGGGAGTCTACTGGCTTACATCTCTTTGTATCAGGAAGTAAAGAAAGAGAGCAAGCTCAGATCCATCTGGCTTTCTCTCCCCAACCCCATGGGCTGAATTCACCATTGACTAACCTATATGGGATGGCACCATCAACTTCAAGGTGGGTCTGTGCTTTTCAGTTAATCTTATCTGGAAATGCCCTCAAAGGCACATCCAATGTGTCTCCTAGGTGATTTCTAAATGCAGCCAAGTTGGCAATGAAGATTAAGCATTACCAACAGGGTGATAGGGGAGCAGTTGTTGGCCTGTGTTTAATAAGTAGTCATGATGTTATTAATGCAAGTATTATAGGCAGAGCTGTCACACTGACAAATCACGCATTTTACAAATGAATTGGCAATTTTGGAGTTGTGAAGAGAATATTCTTGCATGGCATATATGACAGTCTGTAGTAGAAAAAGACTTGTCAACAAGGTGTATAGTGATATGGACAATAATAAAATAAATGCAAAGTACTAGACTGACACAAGAATGGTTTAGGAAAAAAAAATGGCTTTCCAGGTGAAACTAAAGTCAGGAAATGCAGGAGAAAGTCAGCGCGTTCTGACTAGTGAACCCACCCTCGCCCCCAGGAGTGGCCCATGCTTACACAGCAGATGCCTCCGGGACAGAGCAGCCAATCAGTTGGCGCCAGCTAGGCAGGACCCATGGAGATGTCGATGGAGGGTATAAAGGCACTCTCTACTATAACAATAAATGAGCCTGCTTCTGCTTCTTGTCAGGATTCCGGAATCTGTTTTCTGTTATTTGGTTTTTTGGTTTTTTGGTTTTTTTTTTTTGTTTTTTGTTTTTTTCAAGACAGGGTTTCTCTGTGTAGCCCTGGCTGTCCTGGAACTCACCCCGTAGCCCAGGTTGGCCTCAAACTCAGAAATCTGCCTGCCAGATTTCTAACAGATTTGACAGGTGAATCTAGCCAGGGTTCTGGGCTTCCTATTTGTTCTCCTGTGATGTATTTCAGATTTTCCACTAGTCTTCCACAAACTTTTCTTGGCATTGCTCTACTTTCTCCTCTGGTGATTATGGAATGAGCAGCCTAGTCTGGGACACTTGCCTAAATAGATGGTCCTTAGTTCACTCCCTACTGTATAGAGCTGTGGGTAGGCGGAGGGTGACCACTTAGTACAACCAGAAACCACCCTACCCAGTTATAACTCGAATATTAAGTTACCCACCCTTGGCGACTCCCCATTCTTTTGGTTGACCAACTCACTTTTGGGTTTTGATTCTGGTGACTTAAAATAAAGCTCTATGTATATAATACACACACACACACACACGCGCGCACACACACACACACACACACACACACACACACACAACAGTGTTTGATAAGAAGAAACCATAAAAAGAAGCTTTATTTAGGACTAGGTCTGTCAAAGACAAGGGAGAGATGGAGGGCAAAGAATATTTAGTTCTGTTTGGTTTGATGTTTTTCTAGAACAAAGGCATGTACAAAGTCTACAGTCTTCAAGCAAAAGTATGAATTGTTTTTTTTTAAACTAAAAATAGAAAAAAACAGCCATCATTACCTCAAAATGGCTAGAAAATTATCGTTTGCAATGTTAACAATGGAGGGCTAAATACTGGGGAACTGGAGGGCAAGAGGGTATGGACAGAAAAGATACCTAAATGCTAGCAAGCTACATTTCTTTGATGGGTTACTGGGAAACCAACATAATGGTTCCACTAGATGTAAAATAAAGTCAAAGGCCGGGCGGTGGTGGCACATGCCTTTAGTCCCAGCACTTGGGAGGCAGAGGCAGGCGGATTTTTGAGTTCGAGGCCAGTCTGGTATACAGAGTGAGTTCCAGGACACTAAGGACTACACAGAGAAACCCTGTCTCAAAAAAAAACCAAGGAAAGAAAGGAAGGAAGGAAGGAAGGAAGGAAGGAAGGAAGGAAGGAAGGAAGGAAGGAAGAAAGAAAGAAAGAAAGAAAGAAAGAAAGAAAGAAAGAAAGAAAGAAAGAAAGAAAGAAAGAAAGAAAGAGAGAGAAAGAAAGCCAAAGAGGCAAAGATAAGTAAAAACAACCTATCAACTTCTCTTTAAACTTTTTTTTTGGGGGGGGGTTTCCAAGACAGGGTTTCTCTGTGTATCCCTGGCTGTCCTGGAACTTACTCTGTAGGTCAGGCTGGCCTTGAACTCAGAAATCTGCCTGCCTCTGCTTCCTAAGTGCTGGGATTAAAAATGTGCACCGCCACTGCCCAGCCCTCTTTAAACTTTTAAAAAATATTTATTTTATTTTATTTTATTTTATTTTATTTTATTTTATATGTAATGTAAGGTCCATGATTCACCAAAGAATGATACCCCATATTCAGATAGTATGTAAACACAAAGAGTGTTTTATTCTGTAGAGTCCAGCATGCTGGTGTCTTCCATTACCAAGACAGAGAGACACCCAAGTGAGCTCCCAGGCCTGATTTAAAGCACATTAGGGGAATTCTGGGGTAGGTGACTTCTATGTTAATCTGCTGGGTCCATTTTTACAGAAGTTCCAGAACCATTATAGGATGTGGGCCCATCGCTATGGAAATTTCAAAACCATTACTTTGGAAACTATTGCTGAGGAAGTCTGGAAACTGTTGCTGACCCATTGTCCTTACCTCAGGCTAGGTGGCAGGCAGCTTCACCAGAAGCCTGAGTTGTTGTTTGTTTGTTTGATTGTTTGTTTGTTTTTTCAGTAACTGACTTGCCCACTTCTTGGAAACAGAGATTTAGGCCTACTCTCCTTAACTGCCAATTTGAAGACAGCCATGGAATCAGGCTATCTCATCCCTCTCTGTATATTTTGCTTGCATGTATTTATGTGCACTGTGTGTATGTCTGGTGCCTTTGGAGGTCAGAAAAGGCATTGGATCTGGAGATAGAGTTATGGATGGTTGTGGGCTACCATGTCAATGCTGGGAATCAAGCCTTGGTCCTCTGCAAGAGCAAAAAATGCTTTTAACCACTGAGCCATCTCTCTAGGCTCCCTATCAATTTCTTTTGGGGCAAGAGCCTTACTCAGGTTTTATGGTAGCTTTAGCTAACTTGAGATGTTCAGCATGTTTTAGAAGGGATCACTATAGAACCCAGTTCTTCACAAAACTGCACTCTGCAGAAAACTTTAAAGCTAGAGTACATTTTAAAAACATTCTTTTATGGAAATTGAGAGTGTTATTTCAGCGGAATGGGAAATCACCCTGAATGAAGTATCAAGAAAATCTTTGGCAAAACTGTAACATTCAAGTAGCATCTGCAGTCTGCTAAACGCTAGGCAGACTGGGGCGACAATGAGCATTAGAAAGTAGACAGTAAGGCCAGGCGGTGGTGGCACACGCCTTAATTCCAGCACTTGGGAGGCAGAGGCAGGTGGATTTCTGAGTTCGAGGCTAGCCTGGTCTACAAAGTGAGTTCCAGGACATCCAGGGCTACACAGAGAAACCCTGTCTCGAAAAACCAGAAAAAAAAAAAAAGTAGACGTAAGAACTCTCAGCTATGCACACGCGTAGAGATGCATTTGATTTCCTACATAATAAGATGTATTTAAATTTGTGTGTCCATACAGCTCCCAGGGCGGTTCATGATTCGTGACCTTTGGGTGTGTAATGCCAGAGAGCACACAGCACAGACCCTAGGATTTGGAAGAGAACAAGCTGCAGTGTGTGAGGTTACAGATGAAGAAAAAAACGATCATCAGGAACGGGGTGCATTTCCTTGGAAACATCCTTGTGTGTTTGTTAACGTTTTTTGTTGCTATGGCAAAATAGCCAGAGTTGGTTCGAATGCCCTGGGAGGGGCGGTCCATCAGGACTGAGAATCTTGTCGGAAGTGGGAGGGGCGGGGAGGGACAGTGGGTCCTTTGCAGTCTAAGACAGCGCTCAACTAGATGTTTCTTTTTTTTTTTTTTCTTCCTCTTTATTCAGTCCTTCTAGGAGATACTGCCTCCTTTTAAAGTCTTCTCCTCCCTCGGTTAAAATGAAAATGCCCCCAGAGATATCCAGAGATAAGGTTCCTTAGCCTTTCAAAGCCAATCTCTGTTTGAAATGAAGGTTAAAAACCACACCTTTTGCATTTTGATTTTGTTTTTGTCGTTCTGGTTGTTGGTGGTGTTTTTTGTCCTTTTTCTTTTCTTCTGGGGTCTTGGACCTCCACACCCAGCCCCACCTTGCATTTTGAAAGTTAAATTTATTCGAAGTAATTTAACTTTTAAGATAACAGTATCAGGCTTGTTTTCCAGAATTTTTTTTTTCCAGATAAAACCTTCTAGTTAAGCGTTGTGTTTACGTTCCAGGGGCAGAGAACCCAGAGGCTTATCTCAGGGTGAGTGAGCAAACTGCCAAGAGGAATTCTCACTTCCTGTTCAGGGATGCAGGCTTTGGGGAAGTCTTGTCTCAAGAGGAGACACTAAAGTTGGTCTTGTCAAGGAATCCAAGAAAAGATTGTCTTCCGAGTCTTAGTTCTCCCAGCCTGCACTGCCCACCCTCAATGTACTGATAAAACAGGATTTAAAGGTGGAGATGAACTGAACATGACTCATGCACAGTAAGAATAAACAAACCCAAAGGTTGAAACGATAAAAATATATAATCAGGAGGGGCATTGCTACTGGGATTATATTTCACAGAAAAAAAGTGTGCTATTATTTTTATACTAATTTCAAAGGAAAAGAAGAAAGCAGAAGTGCTGTGCACTCGAGTCTTAGTCTCTGTTTCTTTTCTTACCATATTTTAAAAGTAAAGGTAAAAACATCAATGAGGACTGGAGAGGTGGCTCAGGAGTTAAGAGCACTGACTGCTCTTCCAGAGGTCCTGAGTTCAATTCCCAACAACCACATGGTGGTTCACAACCATTTGTAATGGGATCTGATGCCCTCTTCTGAAGATAGCAACAGTGTACTCGTGCCTAAAAACAAACAAACAAACAAACAAATTAATTAATCTTTCTTTAAAAATCAATGAATTTTAATAAATATTATTTCAAAGAAAAAAATCTATATGGAGAGCAGAATAAAGACCTGTTTTCCACTGCTCTGAGTCCCTTCCAGTAAGTTGCTGATGTAAGTTTTTAGTGTTACATTCTGACACTTGCCCAGAGTTTATGACTGACTGTGCTGTTTGGGCTTGGGTTTGGGTTTGACATCCTGTCTCACGAATCTGTCTTATTGTTTCTTCCATTATAAAAGCAGGACTTCTCCGAAATCTTCACATCTTGGCTACCAGGACTGTGGACTCATGCACCCATTTACACAAATGATGACTGCATTCACTTAACAATAAAAACAGTATCAATTTTCATTAGAACTTCCTACCAAAATGTTAGAACTTGTGGACCTATTTATATGCGGGTTGCCCTGTGAGGATACAGTTGAAGTGCTAGGTTGGGTCTCGCCTTGTCCCTGGCTGGAGCTACTGTCTGCTCAAGCGCAGTTGCCTCATCTGTAAGATAGACATGTACTCTGGCAACCTAACATGTAGATGCTCACCCAGTATTACCCCTTTCTCAAATCATAGCTTCTGGTCTCGGGCTCTAGGAAGAACAGGAAATGAGAGAGCACCCTTGGGTGCATCCAGTCGACACCAGCACATGGTGGGAGCCCTTCTCTTCTCAGTTTCACATGGGCTCCCATCAAGTCATTCTTCCAAGGAATGTTCCAATTCAATATTATTCCCAGTTTTCCAAATTCGCCTGGTTAACATTTTACAGTTGGGGTCATAACTGAAACATTTCTAGCACATTGGCACAATATGTTTTACAATTTGGCAAAATCTATGAATTGTATTCTTCCTAAACTATCAACATTTACTCTGTCAAAGACCTAGCCTGTAGCAGTTCAAGGCCCTACACGAAAACCAACAGACCAGTCACTGAGGGAAGCCCTGCACTCTAAGCTTCTATGTAGGGAGAGGCTGAAAAGAACTGGGTATAAGCATATGAACAAAAGCTTCTTTGTAGACTTGGTTGATGAGCCAACAAATGCTCTAGAGATGCTAGATTCAGAAGCCCTTTAGTAACTGAACAGAGCAGAGCTGGAATTAAGCTTCCATAGAGAAGTTTTACCAGTAAGCAAAATTCTGGCTTCCGAAGCTTCTGAGAAACTGAGACTTTTGAAGGGTTGTGATTGCTCTGTTTTAATTCACAGGGCAGGCTAGCAGCGGGTGTGCAATTGCTTACTCCATATTTGCATCCAGACTTGCTCACTTGTGCTGTGATACAGGCAATCTCACTACAGAGCACAGCAAAGTTTATCATTCCTGTGAGATGTCCCTCATGGGTCTCCCGGAGCGCTTCTTCATAGAGGCCTGAAGGAATCCAGGCAGAGGGAGGCTCTGTCATGTTATAGAGAGGGCTCAGCTCTAAAGAATGTATATGTTTCTTGCAAAGGACCAGGTTCAGTTCCCAGCCATATTGTGGTTCACAACCATCTGTAGCGCTGGGATCTGGGGATCTGGACACCCTCTTTTAGCATCTGTGTGCACTGCATTAGTGTGGTACATATCTGTACATACACACATACACACAATAAATGCATATTTAAAGATATTCTTTGAAAAATGAATTAGTCACTGACTGGCAATCCTGTAATATGCATTCTTTATATATATATATACACAAAATCCTGTAATATATATTCTTTATATGACAAAGTCCAGTGCTTAAACCTAATTGAAAGGAAACAAACAAACAAACAAAATGGACAAAGAACCTGTATGAAATTGGTGGACATTGACCTATATTCTAGTTTTAGTTAACTAAGATTCAGCATCTATTTCCAAGCAAGAAACCAACATTTTTTTTTTGCTAATTTTTTAACAACTTGTAATTAAAGTAAAACAATAAACTTTACCTTCTTGCTGAAAGAAATTAGGCTTTTTAAATTTGTCTTTGTATTTATTGGTACAATCCAAAGTTCTCTGAGCATTCCATTTAATGGGTGTTCCAAATTACATTTTTACCTATCATTATCAGATCTAGTATGTAGAGAGAGATTGCATATCTGAAAAATAAATTGTCCCTATACACAGCAACAAGTTAAGTGGCAGTCATATTAGCTGGTTTGTCAGGTCTGCAAAGGGCTGTCTCAAATCCCCAAGTTCCCAAAGCTGCTTTTAAAGCAAAGGTCAAATAATTTTATTCACATCGATCACCTTTAGGGACAGAGGACCAAGCAGTGAAAGGCTTCTTTCTTTTCATGCACCCCATGCTTTGTACTTAAAGTCCTGGATAACAGAATTTTTACATGTTCTTGATGATTGGTATGTGTACATCATCTTTTATGAAAGGACAGTATTTCTCAAACAAGAGCTGTTGTCCACAGGTCCCATTATGTGAACTCACAGCATCAGCATGAGAAATTCTAGTTGTGAGCTTGCAAGACTGTGGGCTTATGCTGTGTGTGTGTGTGTGTGTGTGTGTGTGTGTGTGTGTGTGTGTGTGTGTGTGTTGAAGGCAAGTAGGTAGCTGGGTATAGGAATGTATGTGTTTGTGTTTGTGGGGCTGGTGGGTATGTTTCTACAATAGGCTAAGAAATGGCTTCTAGGGACTTCTGCTCATATGTGCCAAGCTGCTTACAGTACTAAAATTTCCACACGATATACTTCCAGGGTTTTAATAAATTTGAACTTATTTAAACTTATTTTATCCTCCCTTCTCTTTCTTCCCTTAGTCATCCTATTCTGGAGACACTCAGTGAATTGTCAGTGGATCTATATGCAGCCCTTGGATCAGGACCCCAAGGCCTCTGGACAGGAGCCTTTAGCCTTTTCTGGAGGTCTCTTCTAGAGACTGTACTTGAAAAGCACCAGTATTACCTGTTTAAAACTGGGTAACGAGGTGGCATATTATAAATTATTTCCTAATATCTAGCCTCCCTTTCTTAGTGTTAGATTCTATCTGGGAACATGGCTAAGAACTTCCTGCTAATTTATGGTTTGGGTCAGTGGGATGTAAGTAGAGGCATTTTTAAGCCATTGCTAAAGTTCAGTTTAAATAGGAAGAGACTTGTGTAGGCTTGGAGTTTAGAGATGATAAAATATGAGTTTGATCTTTTACCCTGTACAATTAGGCAGATCAAAAGCTAAAGATTGGATAGTAAAACAACTTGAAGAAAGGGGCCATTTCCTAGGAGTTCACAAATTCAGGCTTTAGACTGCCTCTGTGTGTGTGTGTGTGTGTGTGTGTGTGTGTGTGTGTGTGTGTGTGTGTGTGTGAGTTTTGTGTCTGTCTGTCTCTGTATGTGTCAGTGTGTGAGGTTCTCTTTTTATGACTCTGTTTATGCTTGTGTATCCGTGTAGGTATGTGTGTTTATGTGCCTCTGTGTGCTGCTTTGTGACTATGGGTATATTCACTTGCCCATAGGTGACAAATATGCAGCGACTTTGTTATCCATATGTCATATGGCAGTACTTCTGGTCTTATTAAGCTGAAATAGCCCTTTTATCCTTCTTGTTAGGTCCTGGTTATACCCTGAGGGTTTGAAATGTGTGGAAGCCTTTGCTTGATATTCTTTTTTTTTTTTCCCCCTTGGTTGTTTCCAGACAGCGTTTCTCTGTGTAGCCCTGGCTGTCCTGGAACTCACTCTGTAGACCAGGCTGGCCTCGAACTCAGAAATCTGCCTGCCTCTGCCTCCCGAGTGCTGGGATTAAAGGCGTGAGCCACCAGGCCTGGCTTGATATTCTTTTATGCATCATCTTGCAAGTGACCAATAGCTGCTTCTATTATTCTATACATTGCTTTCCCTTACTGTAAACCTCTCCTCAGTCCATCTGCTTGTTGCCGATCGTGGGGAAGACAACTCTCTTGCACTCTGTCAGCTCAGTTCCAAAATAATGCTCAGAACAGAGGTGAGGCTGGTCAGGAGAAGGTCACTGTCTAAGGAGAACTCTGAGCAGGCTGTCAGCCAGTTATTTCTCCATTCTGGTTTCAGCCTTCAGTACTGATCTACACTGGAGATGTCACAGGTTAATCAGGATGAACAGGAAGCCAGCATGTAAGATCTACTTATTGACTGGTTGGCTGATGTTCATTTCCTGCCTTTCCAAGAAGCCCTGTTAAAGCAGCTTTTAGAGAAAAACAGCTATGACCCACTTGATGCTCCCCAAACCCTCCAACGCTCCCCAAATCCTCCTCTAATTAGTTGGTACCCCTTGCTCTACTTCCAGCCAGGACTCTACTGTTGAGACCTACACACTAGACTACCTAGTAGATAGAAATGCTTCCATCTTTCTTCTCTCGTGTATTCATGCACAACTTGAGGTGGTGTGGAATTCTTTGCTACATTCTATAGAAAGGAATTAAACGTTTAGGAACATTGGCTTTTATAAGGTCATCAGTGTTGGCCGTACATAATACTGTTTTCCCAAACTCTGTTTTGTTGTTGTTGTTGTTGTTGTTGTTGTTTGTTTGTTTTTTCGAGACAGGGTTTCTCTGTATAGCCTTGGCTGTCCTGGAACTCACTTTGTAGACCAGGCTGGCCTCTGCCTCCCGAGTGCTGGGATCAAAGGCGTGAGCCACCAGGCCCAGCTCCCAAACTCTGGTTTTGACAGACCAATAGAATTATGTACGCATCCGTTTGAGAAGAACCTAATGCTCACAACTATCCTGATAGTATCATTCAACTATTGCTTAACAGTGGAGCTGGGTCCATTGGAATAGATGCAAAGAATCTGACTTTATAGTCAAATAGGTAGCACTTGGAGTCTTGACATTCATACTGTATATATTACATTTAGCATGCTTTTTAATTGTCTTTGAATCTCAGTTTCTTTCTTCTTCTTTTTTCTTCTTCTTCTTCTTCTTCTTCTTCTTCTTCTTCTTCTTCTTCTCTTTCTCCTCCTCCCCTCCCCCTCCCCCCTCCTCCTCTCCCCCTCCCCCCTCCTCCTCTCCCCCTCCCCCTCCCCCTCCCCGTCCTCCTCCTCCTCCTCCTCCTCCTCCTTCTTCTTCTTCTTCTTCTTCTTCTTCTTCCTTCTCCTTCTTCTTCCTTCTCCTTCTTCCTCCTCCTCCTCTTCTTCCTCTTCTTTCTAAGAAAAGTATTAACACTTGTCCTTTTAGGTGTGTCTTGTCTTTGAAGATTAGGCTTATATGTAAAGTGGCTGGCTTCTGTTGGAATTCAGTATATATTAGGCATTTACTTCCATTCACATCCACGTCTCGTGCATCTTTCTGCTTTGCACCGACCCACCATCACCAGCCTCTTCTTTGTTTTTTGCCCTCCATCTAGTCCCAGAGCTAAGTACACTGCCGAATGGCTGCCTGAGCACAAGCTTCCTCAGATGAGAGCTGGGTCAGGTCAGGGCAACTGCAGTCTTTTCCACATGTTTCTGCAGTGGGCCCAGTTTCCAGAGTGAATATCTGGACCCTTTCAACAAAGAAGTCTCCAGGGGGAGAAGCGAAGGCGCGCAGCCGTGCCGTTGGTTTTGCATTGAAACCGATGAATCCGTGATGCATGAAAAGGCTGTCAGGCAGGCTGAGGGAGGCTGAATGCTGGTGTAAAGCCGGGCATCTGTTACTCCACGCCCCAATGTGAGATCTGTTCTCCTGGGTGAACCGAGGCCTGGCCAGACAAGCACTACCATTGTAAAGTCCTGACAATAGACAAGCAAGAGGACTTGGCTGTGATGGAGAAACCCACACCCCTTTTGAGTTTTAAAGGAAGGGAGAGAATCTGGGGTCCAAAGCCTGCCTTATTAGAGACAGACAAATCACCCAAACTGATCTTTATTATGAATGCCTAGCTATTGAATTTCCTCTGCTCTGTAAAGCCTATTGATTTTGTGACAGTCAAAGATAAGTTATGCTCATGAAAGCTTTCTCTCCCTTCCTTTCCCTTTACAATGTATTTTTTTTTCAGACATATTGGCATTGGGGATTTTGAGTAAAACTGTTACCAGTTTCTTTCGATTTAAGGATAAGTCGGTGCTCCACTGAGGCTAATGGCCATTTCTTTAAAAGTGGTTTCCAGTGTAAAATAAATGTGGCAGTAATCTCCCGAGCTGAGGTCGCTCTAAGAAGTCATTCCCACCTCCAGCAGGAGCAGGCAGGCATCCTAGGCGTCTCTGGAATTCTAACAATATCCAGGTTCTGCTCTGCTTATCCACTCTCTGTCCTTCCACCACTCTAGATTGTTTTGATTGACTTGAGATCCCTTTGCCCCAAGCCATACTAGGCCAGTCAACCAACTCAACCAAAACACGGAAAGGCAGCCCATGAACTAAACACCTGCTGCCATGGGTCATGCCGTGACCTGTGTAGACATGAATGCCTTCACACAGAGGGGGTGCTTCTTAAACTAGAGATGCTCCCCTTTAAATGTGTGAACATAATCTCTACACTTTACAGAAAATAGTCTTCCCTTGGTAATTTATTTGGAATTCTAGCCTATTATGAAGGCATTTCGGCAATTCATGTAAAAGCAAGAGTCTAGCTTATATTGATGCCTTTTGAAGAAACTATTTTAAATGAATTTAGATCCCCCCAAAAATATTTACACTGCATAATACAGGTGACATTTATTTATACATATATTTACATAAACAAAAATGTAAGTTACATGCGATACATAATTATATATTACATATAAAGTGTATATTATATATGTCAGATATATATTACACATCAAGTCCTTTAATGCATAAGGACTCTAAGGATGGCCTGATTAAAAACAACATATTCACTCACCTATTCATTAAAAAAAATACATACTGAATACCAACATGCTACTGGAACATGGTAAGACCTTTATTAGTTATTTTCTCCTTTTGAAACTTTAATGAGCACAGATTTGTAATTGGCCGACTAGGAAACCTATATTCCCATTTCCCAGAGAGGATGCGGGTAAGAACACTGCCCTGTCTGGGCTGCTTCTGTTTGAGTGAAGACTGTCACTAGGAGTTACAGAGCAAGGGAAGAGGTTTCAGAAAAACTTGTAGAAGCACTGAGACAATTCCTCGCCATCAATATGCATAGAATGGTTTTCCCAAGTGAGCAGAACAAAATCCTTTTTGTTTTTTTCCAAGTAAGTAGCCTCTCATGGGAAAGAAGGTAGAGAGGCGCCCCAGCTGGCAGGCACACATCTATTTCCAATGGGGCATAAAATCCACTTGACGTTAGACCAGGAATGAGAAGGAAGGAGGGCTTTCTCCTCTTCACAAGAATTAAAATCATTTTTCATGCTTACAGATCCATTGGAGGGTGGATGCTTGGTTATAGACTGATCACTAAGTGTTGCTTACTCAAGTGTCTTCCTTTAAATAGAATTTGAGGTTAGATGGCCTTTAAAAACAAACAAACAAACAAACAAACAAACAAAACCATGTTTCTTGGGCTCAGATATTACTTTGCAAGGGATCCTCTTCAGCAGTGCATTCACTCTGCTGACATCACTGGTGACATGGAGAGTCTAGGTAGTTTATGATAGAACCCAGACAGAGCAAAGCCACGCCCAAGGAAGGAACTAAGAAAGGAGTGGTGTACAGCAGCCTCAGGACTAGACTGTGGAGCCTCTAGTGGAAAATAAAAACAGTTGGAAGAAGGACAGAAAAACACAGAGGTAAACCTTTATGATTTTATTTCAGGACAACTAGTTAGTACCCCTTCTTATTCTATCCTCTCAAATAAAATGTTGTACTGTAAACAGTTATTTTTTTAATCTTTTAAACAATTTTACAGTATCATTTGTTTGTGTGTATGTATGTGTATTTGTGCATGAGTATGTGCACATGCATGCAGGTGTGAATGGAGACCAGGTGTGGGCATTAGATACCTTGAAGTTGAGAGGTCCAGACAGTTGTGAGCTGCCTGATAAGGGTACTGAGTACCAAACTCTGATCCTCTGAATCTGGCTCTTAAGTGCTGGCCATTTCTGTGTTTCCTAATAGGTTTCTAAAAAATTGTTTTAAACACACGAACTTATTAAACTTAATTAGGTTTCTATTTTGTGCTGACTAATTTTTAATGTCATCTTGACACAAGCTAGAGTCATCAGAGAGGAACGAGTCTTAATTAAGAAAACACCTCTAAAAGATCTGACTGTATGACGGCCTTTGCAGCATTTTCTTAATTAGTAATCGATGTGGGAGGGAATTGTCTATAGTGGTGGAGGCCACTCCTAAGTCACTGGTCCTGGGTTCTATAAAGAAGCCTACTGAACAAGCCATGTGGTGCAAGCCAGTAACTACAACTTCCCTATGGCCTCTGCATCAGCTCCTGCATTCAGGTTCCTTCTCAGTTTGAGTTCCTGCCTTGGCTTCCCTCCATGAGTTCCTGACTCAGGATATATAAGCCTAATGAACCCTTTCATGTCTCCTGTTGCTTTTGGTCATGGTGTTTCATCACAGCAATAGTAACCCTGAGATATATTTTAACTCCATATTGAAATGGTTCTCTGGTTTTCTGCTTCACAAATAATATCTTTCTGGTCATCTTAGATCAGATGTTTAAATGGTTCTTGTACACCAACATGTGAACATGTATGAGTTTAAGAAAGTTTAAATCCTTTATTTATATATTATTTGTTTGAGGGCAATGAGGTTAAAATCTCTAGTCTCTGAGCTTTAACTTACTTCATTGTAAGATGAATGACTTAATGCTATTATACCCAAAATAAATTTTAAAAAGAGATCTTGTGGGTGAGAGCTTGAGATGGACTTACTGTGTCATCAAACCATATCATGTCCTAGCCCCAGGTGAGGCTCTTTGCAGGGGACATACCTATTCCATCTGTAACATCTCATTTCATTGGTTTCATGGGAGTTGCTTCTCCCAGCAGAGTGAAGTGAAGTGGTTTCTGAGCAGAGACCTCCTCATGCATCATGTGGATCATGTTCACAGATCTTGCAATTTTCCTTGCAACTATAAAATACACTGGTAGCAGAAATAAAATAAAAAAGAAATGCTCATTCATCCAGGTGTAACAGTAACTTTTATTCTGCTGTAGTAATTGTTGTCTTTGGAGATTACTTCCTGTCTGCTAACCTAGACCTAGTCCTGGAAGCTTCTAGCCTTCTTACAATCTTATCTAGGCCGAGAATGTTTCAGCCTCTGAGACTTACTGCTGAATAAGCTTACCCTTTCTATTTCTTTCTGAGTTCTGACTGGGCAGTTCAACTCAGCCTGTTCTGTCAAAAACTCCTGTCCATACTGACTGATTCAAACTGCCTTCTTTCACCTTCTGATTGAATTGCTCTGCTTGGACTCATACGAATTTTGGCAGAATGTTCTAGTCATCTGGTTTCCTCTGGGCTTGTTCTGTCTTTATTGGTGTTTAGCTTGTTCTTTCGCTGCAACCTGTCTGTACCACTGTGCCAGTAAACATGTTCTCTCTCTCTCTCTCTCTCTCTCTCCCTCTCTGTACTTCTCTCTTAAGTTGCCCCCTCTTTCCTGCCTGTTTCTGTGAGAATCGGGCTCTCTGACTCATTCTGTCAATTCTTTCTCTGGTTTCATCACTTTGTCTGACCCTTAAGTAGACATTATTTTCAAAAATGCCTGCTTTCTTCTATGAATTAACTTTACCTTCATCATTAGGGATTAAAGGTAGGAACTAACGTTGTGTTCCAGCCAGAGGATTAAAGGTGTGTCATTCCAGCCAGATCACACAGGCCTACAAGGTCTTTGGATGTGATCCCTTCTCAGAGCAGCTATGTTGCTGAACTAAAATTCCTTCACACCCAGACATGCTGAATTCAAGTGACCAGTAATGCCATGACCTGCCCGCTCCTTGCCAGCAGATCCAGGTAAGAGGAGAGAGGTTGAGGTCCTGTCGGGGCCTCTCTGGGGCTGAGAGGAATGGCGAGTGTTGACAGTCCAAAAGAAAAGCACCGAGCCAGGAGTCTTGTTGAAGCAGGAACTCAACTTTATGGCATCAGCCTCTCACTTATATAAGTTCAGAACATAGGGAGGAAGATTTTTGGTGGGGTAAGATGACGTAGGAGGCAGGGAAGGGTGACAGAGGGTATGGAGTGACTGACAGGGCCAATGGTGCAAAGGCAGGACCAAACAGGTCTTGCTGAGTCATCCCTATATGGAAGTGACTGAGACAGGTCTCCAAACTCGAGCCAGGCTTAGGCTCTCCCACGAGGCTGCAGAAACTCAAGCCAGGCTTGGGTTTGTCCTCAAGGCCCAAACCAGGGCCAAAATGGGGCCAAACAATGACCAATGGAAACAAGAAAAGTTGTTTAAAAAAATTCATATTTGATATTATTTACCATTTGCAGTACAAGTGGCTAACAGAGTGTTCAAGAAACATTTATGGCTTTCTTTTTCCTTTTCCGAGTTCTGAAATAATAGGATGTAAGTAAGTCAATAGAACCGCTGCCCTTTATTTTTATTGGGTTGCTATTCTTTCTAGTTAGGTATGTCCTGGTTAGTACCGAGACACAGCTGTTTCTTAGATTTCTAGCCTTCATTATCAATCCCTTAAGTGTCTTGAGTCCAGAGATATGTCTGTTTAACTCCCTAGGCCTAGTCTTAGTCAATGCCATATTGTCTGGCACTAGATTAGTGGTTGATTGTAGCTTTCTTGTTCTAAATTGTATATATGGACAACAGATAAGAGTCTCAAGTTGGCATTATACCCAAATAAAAAAGAATAAGAAGAGGAGATGGAAGTCAAAGATTTTAGCTCTGAAGGACAGTATAGTTCAGTGAGATCTCTGGTTAAATAGATTCAGGTTAAGTCAATCTGCTGTTTTCATTACATCAAGTCTGAGACTTCTACATAAAAAATTGAGATGTGGTGACTGATTCATAATTGACAATATCAAATGTTCCACTGAATATATAATCTAGAAGTAAGCTTTTGGCAGATATTGAGAAATATTTTTAGGGTGGTATTATATATTTTTTTCTGGGGAATCTTCTCACCCAAGATACAAAAGCATCTACTCTAGATACAACAACAACAATGATAATAACAATAGTAATAATAATAGTAATAATAGTTTTTCCATGTCTATATTAGTGTAGCAGTGAAATTTTTGGAATTACTCATAGAAGTGTGGGGGAGGAGTTATATACAACATAGGTAATGACTTGAAAAATCTATATCTCTAGAGGTCCTTGCATGACTTTTAGGCAGAAGGATAGGGTTGAGTGTCTCTTACCTAGCAATTATTACTGCTTATATAACTTTGAGGAGGAAGCTGGAGAATCTTGTTATATTCAGTAACTTCCTGAGAAGTGTGAATTATTTACTTTCTATCTATAAGTTTGGATTACCACCTGAGCTTTATTGTTCCTTCTTCCAGGACTAAAAGTTTTAATTCAGAGGAAAGTGCTGATTGAGTCCTGTAAGCATCCCAGAGATTAGAATAAAGGGAAAGCTAGGAAGAAGAGGTGACTTAATTGGATGGAAATAAAATCATGGACTGAGATGTGAGGGGCTCAGATCAATTGGCACTGGTGGCTCTCTTAGACCTTCTTACATTTATATAGGGACTAACTCTCTGTAAGGGGCTTTAAGGCAGGATATACAAGAAGGGTTACTTGGGTTTTGATACACTCCTGTTGTTGAAAGATGCAGTGTAGATTACATGAAATTAGACAGTCAGTTTATCCTAAAGGAACTCAGTAGGAAAGAGGGAAAAAAGAAAGCCAAAGCAAAACAAGCTACCTCCATAAGTCTTCCTATCTCATGTGAACTTTATGATATTTGTAAATAGACAGAATCCATCCTTACATGAATAAAACTGTTTTTGCAGTCACCAAAAATATAAAATAATTAAAGGAGCAAATTGTGCTTATTTTTTTTCTGTGTTCATCAACTTTATTTATTTATTTATTTATTTATTTATTTATTTATTTATGATGGTGGAAGATGGCTTAGTGCAAGGGGAAGAAAACACAGACTAGTTATTCTAGTGTCTGGTGTCTGTGACGTGAAAACACCTTTTGGGAAATAAGTTGATAAGAATAGAGAAGTCCCCTATGGGATATAAGAGGATTCCGAAAGGAAAATCTTCCAGAGACAGCATGCTTTATAAATAACACAACAGGTAGGCATTGCCATAAGCTTTGTACATTTACATTTCTAAGAGCGATGGGTCAAAGTATGAGAAAAAGCATTCAGAGTCTCAGAAAACTCCGGGCTAGCAGAACCAGCCTCCATGGTTCACTTGTAACCAGCCAGTCACAGCTTCATGCATCGTTCCCATGCTCTGAGCTGTAGGAAACTAAGCCACAGGAGATCTTCAAATGCCCCAACTGTCTCCCTGCCTCCTGTGATCATCTCCACAGCCTCTCTCCCCAGCCTCCTTCAGTCCCGGGTGTTCCATCTTTTAAATTATTCAGAGCATTTCATTCATTTCCCATGATGCTCACAGTTTTCCCGTTTTTATCACAGTACATTCTATGTTATTTCTACTAAATTATAAGATGTTGAAGGCAGGGGTTACAGCCAATGTCTCGATGCAGCAAAGACATGAGGGTTCTTGGATGATTATTCTGTAGGACAAGTGTGAGAGCAAAACCATAGAAACAAAAAAGTGGGCATCAGCATTTCCTTTCATGTCCCAGCTCCTCTTTTTCACATTTTATTAATCCATCTAGATAGTGTATTGATGCACATTATTTAAAAGAGTTAAGTATTTCCAGAGGTCCATTGTAAATCATTGGTTGTCATGGCAAGCATCCAAAGGCAACCACTTTCAACTTCTTTTGTTCCTTTGTTTTTGTTTTTGTTTTTTTTATTACCTCTGTATTTATAAATTGCTTGTTTGTTTTGTTCATGGTGTGTGTTTGTGTGTGTGTGTATAGTACACTGTTGTGTAGTGTATATCTGTGGACTACACAAAAGAGTGTACAGGAGCATCTGTTCCTGAGGCATGCGAAAACCAGAGCAAGACATTTCTTTCTTTCTTTTTTCTTTTTTTCTTTTTTTTTTTTTTGGTTTTTCGAGATAGGGTTTCTCTGTGTTGCCCTGGCTGTCCTGGAACTCACTCTGTAGACCAGGCTGGCCTCGAACTCAGAAATCCCCCTGCCTCTGCCTCCTGAGTGCTGGGATTAAAGGTGTGCGCCACCACGCCCGGCAGAGCAAGACTTTTCTGTCTTGTCATCCTTCGGCAGTCTGAACCAAAAGCACTCAGTTTCAGCTAAACTGGCTGGCCAGTAATCTCTAGGCATCCACCCATCTCCATCCCCTACTAGGGGGTTATAGGTACACACAGCCATTCTCTGCTTTTTATATGTGTGCTGTGATTCCAACTTAGGCCCTCATGGCTGCATAACACAAGTTCTTTCCACTGAGCCACAATGCCCAGCCCACTCCATGAGGGTTTCCACACTCCCCTCCCCCTTACCCCCTCTATTCATTGATTCTTCACTACAAGGGGTATGATTTGAATTTTCTTCCATCATCTTGCTAGGGATGTCTTCTTATTTCAGTTCTCTAATATAGTTACATCTTAATTTGCTCATAGTTATCATCTGTACTCTGTACATCATTTAACTTTGTAAAAAAAAACAAAAACAAAAACAAAACATACAATCATTGAATTATATATTATTAAATTATTGGGGAAGATGAGAGTGAACCAGGGTTTTCCAGATGTGGTAGGGTTGCTATGCTCCTGAACTCACAGCAGTGCGGATGCCTGAACAGATCATGTCACTCAACCTTCCAGTGCTGAGGGAGGCGGGGCCTGTGAGCCCCCACTCCAGCTGAGGAGCTATTTAGAGTTGATGGCTTCTAGGGGAGGAGAGTCAGGTTTTGTTGAGTGGTTGTCCCCTGGTATGTGTCCTCTGATGTGTCTGTCAGGGTCTATGAATGAATAGGCGGCACAGATGGAACTCAGTGGCTTACTGCAAGAAGAAAAGAGAGGGTATGAACTTGGAGGCGTGGGGAATTGGGGGTGGATCTGAGAGCAGCTTGGGAATATGATCAACACATAATTTATGCATTATGAAATTCTGAAAAACTAATACAATTTTATGATTAATAAATAATATTGTTTGCCTTTCTCAGTTTCCTGAGTGCTGTTCAGTAACTAAGTCTCGTATGATTCTTCTCTTAGTGTTTTTTCACAGGTATTGGGTGTTCTGCGAGCTTCTTCTATGGGAGCTCTCTTGCCTGAGCTGCTATCCTGTATGCTGGAGGTCTCCTGCTACATGGTGGCTCTGTGGGGACTCCTCCTTGCTTCATTCTCCTACTGAAGACCCAAGTCTTCTCCCATCATTTCATGGAAGAACTCTCAGAGAGCTTCCTAGGGAAGCATTTGGTAGTGTTTGTTTGTTTGTTGTTTTTTAAATCACTTAGGTCTAAAACTATCTTTAAAACTTCAGTCCTTAATAATGGAATGAAAGTCTAGCTGACTCCAGAGTTACAGATTTAAATAAATGCCTATCAGGTAGTCCTGTGTCATACAGTTTCTCCTGGCTGATGTGAAGAAGTCTAAAGCCTTCCAATTCTTGTATCTTCGCACAGCGACATTTGCTTTCTTTCTGGCAAGGTTCACACTCTAGACAGAAAGTTTTTTTTTTTTTTTAAAAGTATGCCCTGATGTTAATTTGTTTTTGTGTATTGTACTGCCTGTGCCTTCAGAGATGCACAACCATGACACATTTTGCAGAAATACACCATACCTAACAGGTTCTACTCTAAGCCACCATTAAAATGACCATTTTCACACAGTTGCTTTGACATTTAAACATAACAATAGAAGCCACATATTTTGTGACAGGAAATATTGTTAGTCCTTGTGGGGATTTTGCATTGTTTGCTTGTTTGTTTTTGAGCTAGATTTATGCTCTGTAGCCCCAAGCTGGCCTTGAACTTCTGGTCTCCTTCCATTGTCATGGGTGCAACAGATAGGTACCACTGTGCCTGGCTCCAGCGTGTCTTCATGATCTCAAGCTAAATGATAGAGATGTCTTAATCAAGATATAATTACCTCATGGAGTCTTTGAAACCTGAACCGGTGGGAATGTGGGATGGGTTACTATCAGAGCTGAGCCTGTGGCAGGAGCCCTGAGGGACTGCATGAGGAAGGAGCCAGCAGTAGCTTGCACCTAAGTCCTACGAATTGATGGCTTAGTCCTGCAAAGCAAGGATCTAGCTGACTGTTTCCTACCAGCAAATGCACAGGACAGATTTTCTCTAAGAAGATACCCTTAAGGCCTCAAACTGGAGTTGGAGGAGGGGCTAGATTCGAACATTTAAGCCTTCATTTTCAAAACTACAGTAATCTCTCCAACAGAAATCAGGGTCGCATAAAAGAGGGGTGGAGAAGAAGGTGTTGTTTCTCTGTAAGAAAAATAAAAGAACTGAATGCTAGAGAGTGGAATTGTAATTACAGAAAAAGCTGACAAATTTACCCATAAAATAAGATGTATGGTAAAGGTCGCCAAGCTTTAACAGCGACATAATTCAGAATTGTCAAAATGCCTGGAATTATTCCTCGGGGAATTATAGTTTACTTGTTACAGAGTCAGCCTCATGATTCCTGGTGGACCCAAACCAGATGTAGCCGGAATCCCTTTGGGTGCAGGGAGAAGTCCCTCAGCTGTGGGTGAGCACACCTCTACCTCTGACCAAAGGTCTTCCACACCAGTGCTATCTATCCACAGTGACATCCGCTCTTCAAGTCCCTCCCTTCATTTCCTGGTCAACATGAAATTTGGAGTTTGGACCTTGACTTTTTTTTTTTTTTTTCTGCCTGTATGCCTGTCTTCATTTTCTTCATGGCTGGTTTAAACTAATTCCTCTGGAAGCAAGAGACTTCACTCCAACTCTCTGGCAGCAAACCCCTGAGCCAGATTTCATGGCCTCTGAAACGATGCATGACTAAGCAACATAAAAAGAGGGTGGGGTGAGGCCGAGGTGGTGGAAGAGGTAATGTTACACACAGACAGCCGTGCTTGTTAACATTCTACTGAGATTGTTTCAGTCTGGTGGGAAAAGGAAATACCCAGAGCTCCCTCTTTCACTGGCCCAGAACTTTTCCTCCATCTTCAAAGGACAGAAGAAAAAAAATCTATTTGTTGTTTCTCAGAGGTTACATCTTTACAAAGTTACATATTTCGTGAGAAGAAAAACACTTCAGGGCAGAAAGACATAGAAGAATATAAGAAAGAATGGAAAAGATATGTCATAGAAAAGATATGTCACTTTACAATTGGCTAATGATATCTTTAAAAATCATAATTTACTTCTCATCATGAAAGAATCTCTGTGCATTTCCCTGTGGTTGCAAACCAATACTGAACTTAGACATTTTGTCTGGGTTCTTACCATTGTGTGCAAAATATTTTTAAGACATTAAATAGTGTTTACAAATATTATCTTTACTGAAATAAAATGTCATTACATTTTTAAATTTTGAGATGGGGGTTTTCTGAGTAGCCCTGGCTGTTCTGGGACTTGCTCTGTGTGGACCAGGCTAATTCTTTTAGCAGCCCAAGTTTTACATGTTCAAGTTTTACTTAGGGCATGGATTTTGAACCTTCATCACATTTATCTGCTTCCGTTTTTCCGCTTGTTTTGTTTGGATAAACTCCAAGGAGTGGAGATACCGGAGACAAAGGCTTTGATTACTTCTGCCATTCTTGTGGCAATTGCCCAACTTCAGCTTTAAAAGCTACTATCAGATTTCATCCCTATAAGACAATCTGAGGTGGTGTTTCCTTAAACATTCTTTCCAACACATGATACTGTTGTTATTTGATGTTGATATTTCAGTTTAAAAGGCTGTGGTTTATTTCAACTGTCCTTATAGGAAACATTGCCCTTTAAAAATGAATATCATCAGTTTGTATTTTCCTGCTTTTTTTTTTTTGGTTTTGGTTTGTTTTTTTGGTTATTCGAGACAGGGTTTCTCTGTGTAGCCCTGGCTGTCCTGGAACTCACTCTGTAGACCAGACTGGCCTCGAACTCAGAAATCCGCCTGCCTCTGCCTCCCGAGTGCTGGGATTAAAGGCGTGCGCCACCACGCCCGGCTATTTTCCTGCTTTTTAAATCCCCTGTTCATATTGTTAGCCATTTAATCTGATCGGTGATATTTATATTTTCCTTACATAAATGATAGGAAATTTTCATGTGTTAGTACCATTAACCCTTCATTGAGTTATAACTTACATGTACTAAACTAAATATATTTAATTTTTCAATATTTATTTCATGTGTGTGTGTGCGTGCGCGAGTATATGGGGGCAAGTGCCATAGCTGATATATAAGAATCAGAGTACAACTTTCAAGACTCACTCCTCACCTTCTGCCATGTGGTTCCAAAGATCAAATTCAGGCCCTCAAGTGATGCCATGCACGCAAGTACGGTATCTGTTGAGCCATCTTTCTGGCCCAATTAAGCATGTACCAAGCACTTTTAAATCATAAGTGCATCCCCGAGATCAAGATAAAGGCACAGCCTTCACCCTGAACACTTCTCTTTGCTCCTGGCGGTCTTCCTATCTTCTGTTTTCCTTTGTTCTCTCTAATGTATCAGAACAACCCCTTCCTTACTGTCTATCCTCATTGCTTGGTTGTCACCTGTCCCCTTCCTATGGCTTCTCATGGATTGCATGCTTTCATCTACTTTATTCCTCATGATTTTAACCTTTATCCATGTTTATCTAATACATTGCTGAGTTGTGTTTGATTACGATATAAACTGGTGTGCTTATTCGACCAAACATGGAAATTTGAGTGCTTTCTCTGTGTAGCTCTGGCTGTTCTTGGACTCTGTAGAGCAGGCTTGTCTAGAACTCATAGATTTGCTTGCCTCTGCCTTCTTCATGCTGGGATTAAAGGCGTGAACCACTACCACCCAGGTTTACAAATTTTGATATATAACTTTTTTTTGAAGATAGTTTGTTTGTCTTCTAGATAAGCATGGAGTAGGTAAGACGGTGTAGCTCACAATCATCCATAATACTAGTTCCAGGGGAACCAATGCCTCTCTTTTTACCTCTTTGGGTACCAGGCATGCACATGATGTGAATACATGCAGGCAGACAAAACATTCATATCTATGAAATAAAATAAATCTAGTGGTGGTGTATGTCTTTAATCCCAGCACTGGGGAGGCAGAGGCAGGTGGATTTCTGAGTTCGAGGCCAGCCTGGTCTACAAAGTGAGTTCTAGGACAGCCAGGGCTACACAGAGAAACCCTGTCTCAACAAAACAAAACAAAACAAAACAAAACAAAACAAAACAAAACAAAACAAAACAAAAGAATAACAATAAGGGAAGCATGTAGGGACTCTATACTCCTATTCTAAACTGTGTTGGAGGTTCCAGTTAGAGCAGTAAGCCAGGCAGAATTAAATGGCATCAATCCAGTTGGAAATAAATAAATAATAAATAAATAAATAAATAAATAAATAAATAAATAAATAAAGCTTTCTTATCCACATTCAGTGTGCTGCTTGCCACTGTAGACCATAAAAAACAATAAGAGTTCATGAGGGAGCTAACACCAAAGAAACCACGTATACATGTAAATCAGTCATGAGTCTACACACTAAAAGCAAGGAATAGGTTAACATGTAAAACAAGTCACCTAAGACTATACAAAGCTGGAATACAAGGAATAAATCAAATAGGTTTGACTATTACAGATAGGTGTCACTGAGAAAGATTATAGGAGATAGTAACAAATTGAAGGATGCATCTTGTTCTAGACACAGATTATTCAATATTTTAAGAACAACTATTTTGAAAGTGATTTAGATTTAACTTAATTCCAGTCACGTTTGTATTGGACATTTCACATAGATTTTTAAGCTAATTCTAAGATTCGCATGGAAAGGACTACTCCAAGAACTGGTGAAACACTTTTGCCAGGGAGACTGGGGCTGCAGAGCTTGTACGACCTGATTTCAAGACTCCTGGGCTTATTAAAATCTTGGCATCAGTGTGAAGTAAGAGACAAAGGTCATTGAACAAAGAATACCTGGCACATATGTACATGAGCAATTTTTGAGGAAAATGGAGGGGAAGTCAATGAAGGAAGGAAAATTGATGGCCCTGGAACAATTTTATACTTAAAATTTAGAAGAATCTTCAACTTAGGTACTCTGCAATATACAATAGTTAATTAAAAGTGGATCATAGCCAGGTGTGGTGGTGCACGCCTTTAATCCCAGCACTTGGGAGGCAGAGGTAGGCGGATTTCTGAGTTTGAGGCCAGCCTGGTCTACAAAGTGAGTTCCAGGACAGCCTGGGCTATACAGAGAAATGCTGTCTCGAAAAACTAATAAATAAATAAATAAACAAATAAATAAATAAATAAATAAATAAATAAATAAATAAATAAATAAAAGTGGATCATAAACTTAAAAGTAAAATTAAGGGGTTGGTGAGATGGCTTAGTGGTTAAGAGCACTGGCTGCTCTTCCAAAGGTCGTGAGTTCAAATCGCAGCAACATGGTGACTCACAACCATCCGTAATGAGATCTGACACCCCTTTCTGGTGTGTTTGAAGATAGCTACAGTGTACTTATGTATAACAATAAGTCATTGGGCCTGAGTGATGGGACAGAGCAAGCAGAGGTCCTGAGTTCAATTCCCAGCAACTACATGATGGCTCACAACCATCTGTACAGCTACAGTGTACTCAGATACATACAATAAACAAATACATCTTTTTTAAAAAAGTAAGGGGGTTTGCATTTCCCTGATGATTAAGGATGTTGAACATTTTTTCAGGTGCTTCTCTGCCATTCGGTATTCCTCAGGTGAGAATTCTTTGTTCAGTTCTGAGCCCCATTTTTTAATGGGGTTATTTGATTTTCTGAAGTCCACCTTCTTGAGTTCTTTATATATGTTGGATATTAGTCCCCTATCTGATTTAGGATAGGTAAAGATCCTTTCCCAATCTGTTGGTGGTCTCTTTGTCTTATTGACGGTGTCTTTTGCCTTGCAGAAACTTTGGAGTTTCATTAGGTCCCATTTGTCAATTCTTGATCTTACAGCACAAGCCATTGCTGTTCTGTTCAGGAATTTTTCCCCTGTGCCCATATCTTCAAGGCTTTTCCCCACTTTCTCCTCTATAAGTTTCAGTGTCTCTGGTTTTATGTGAAGTTCTTTGATCCATTTAGATTTGACCTTAGTACAAGGAGATAGAAATGCAAATCAAAACAACCCTGAGATTCCACCTCACACCAGTCAGAATGTCTAAGATCAAAAATTCAGGTGACAGCAGATGCTGGCGAGGATGTGGAGAAAGAGGAACACTCCTCCATTGTTGGTGGGATTGCAGGCTTGTACAACCACTCTGGAAATCCGTCTGGCGGTTCCTCAGAAAATTGGACATAGTACTACCGGAGGATCCAGCAATACCTCTCCTGGGCATATATCCAGAAGATGCCCCAACTGGTAAGAAGGACACATGCTCCACTATGTTCATAGCAGCCTTATTTATAATAGCCAGAAGCTGGAAAGAACCCAGATGCCCCTCAACAGAGACATGGATACAGAATATGTGGTACATCTACACAATGGAGTACTACTCAGCTATTAAAAAGAATGAATTTATGAAATTCCTAGCCAAATGGATGGACCTGGAGGGCATCATCCTGAGTGAGGTAACACATTCACAAAGGAACTCACACAATATGTACTCACTGATAAGTGGATATTAGCCCAAAACCTAGGATACCCAAGATATAAGATACAATTTCCTAAACACATGAAACTCAACAAAAATGAAGACTGAAGTGTGGACACTATGCCCCTCCTTAGAAGTGGGAACAAAACACCCTTGGAAGGAGTTACAGAGACAAAGTTTGGAGCTGAGATGAAAGGATGGACCATGTAGAGACTGCCTTATCCAGGGATCCACCCCATAATCAGCATCCAAACGATGACACCATTGCATACACTAGTAAGATTTTATCGAAAGGACCCAGATGTAGCTGTCTCTTGTGAGACTATGCCGGGGCCTAGCAAACATAGAAGTGGATGCCCACAGTCAGCTAATGGATGGATCACAGGGCTCCCAATGGAGGAGCTAGAGAAAGTACCCAAGGAGCTAAAGGGATCTGCAACCCTATAGGTGGATCAATATTATGAACTAACCAGTACCCCGGAGCTCTTGACTCTAGCCGCATATGTATCAAAAGATGGCCTAGTCGGCCATCACTGGAAAGAGAGGCCCATTGGACACACAAACTTTATATGCCCCAGAACAGGGGAACGCCAGGGCCAAAAAGGGGGAGTGGGCAGGTAGTGGAGTGGGGGTGGGTGGGTATGGGGGACTTTTGGTATAGCATTGGAAATGTAAATGAGCTAAATACCTAATAAAAAATGGAAAGAAAAAAAAAAGTAAGGGGGGGGGAGGAAAAAAAAGTAAGATTAAAAATTATATAGCCAGGCGTGGTGGCACACGCCTTTACTCCCAGCACTCGGGATGCAGAGGCAGGTGGATTTCTGAGTTTGAGGCCAGCCTGGTCTACAAAGTGAGTTACAGGACAGCCAGAGCTAGACAGAGAAACCCTGTCTTGAAAAACCAAAAAAATAAAATAAAAAAAAATATATAAAACATAGGAAAGAAAAATGGGAGAAAATTATCACCAATTTTGGCTAGGCAAAGAATTTTTAAAAATGATGCTGACCAAATTCAAAGCTTAGGCGCTTCAGAAGATATGGAAAGACAACCACAACCAAAGGAAGCCAATGGTGGGGAAGATTCAACGAATATACCTAACCATTTTTACATCTGAGTTATATTTGAAAAAGCCCAGAAACTTTGATCATGGTGGATAAAGGATCAGTGTATCAACAAGTATCATGGAAAAAAACTAAATAAGCCCCGCAAAAGCATAAAGGTAGATTCTTGTCTGACGTGATGTGGAGACGTTCCAACTCAAAATGGAAGAAAGACTTAACCCTAAAACCTGGAACCATAAAACTTTAGGAAGAAAACACAAGAAAACAGTCTTCTGGATGGGCGTTGGCAGTATGAGATGCGGTTAGAATCCCTAAAGCAGGGGCTACAGAACAAAAACAGGGGGAAGACATCCTAATGCAGAGCAGATCAGGGGAGTATGGCTTCTGCTAGAGAAGGACTCAGCTCACTGCTATTGGAATGTATATGGCTTTCCCTTGAAGAAAGGGCTGTGCCTTTCTTTTGCAAAGTGGGAGGTAGGCGGGTGATTGCAAAGGAGGTGGGTGGGAAAGAAGAAAACCACTGGCAAGTTCTTACTTCCTTAGGAAAGGTCTGAGAGATGGAGGGCCTGAGAACTGATCTCCCATGTGCTACCACGGTTCTCTGAACACTTTGAGTGTGTGTCCACCTGTACATAGAACCCAGTTACGCATTGTGGATATTTAGAATTCTCAGAATTGCGAACCAGTTCTGAACTAGCACCACCGACATCTGTTCAGAATCTGTAAGAAACACAAGTGTTTAAGCCCCACCTTAGAAACAGAAGGTGATCTCCTCACTAGACTCAGATAAGGAAACTTCATTGTAACCAAGAAAGTCCCTAGATTCCTCTGGCCTTCAGATCAACAGCTTGTAGAAAAGGGCACAATGAATTTAACCTTCCAAGGATGCCCATACAGGCAGCATGTCTTCCCACACTCGGTTAGGTAAGTACCCGTGGCCCAAGTGCCTCAGAGGGCAAGATTATTTGGGATAAAGCTGACAAAGATACAGAGCAACTAAAGCTATTCCTGGTCACAAAGGTCATTTTCTGATAATATGTCTAGTGTCTACACAAGGCTATAAGCCCTCAAGGGCGGGGACTAAGGCTCATTTACACAGTAAGGGGACAAAAGGTGTGTTGAACTAAAATGAAACCATGCTGTTCAGATTTTAAAGGAGTTAGATCTTTGGTATTTAAAATAATAATAAAAACCTGTCTGTGGTTTTATCCTCTTGGGTCTGTCCTCCACAGCTATGGAAGGGGACCCAATGCAGCAACCAGCCAGCAATCCGAATTAGTGTTGTGTGAACAAGAAGGAATTACCACCGTTACTTGGCAACACTGAAGCTGTCAGCTTTGGAAAAAAGCTTTGCCTTTTATTCCAGTGTTTCTTAGCGATTTTAATCTATACTCACCAGCCACATTGGCTAAATTCAGCTTTGTGTAGCGTTTATGCTACAAGACAAGGGCTGTTTTATTGTTTTTAAATATAAAGTCATACTAACATTCTTGACATGTGCTATACAGGCGTGTGCTCTCCTACTGGTCCCTGAGGACATCAGACCTCATCCTGACCCATCCTGATCCACCTGCTGTCTGTAAAGTCTGGCCTCTGTGTAAATTCCTGTGAGATCACATCAGATTGACTGAGCTGCCTTAGGATCAACTTCTGACTGGAGACGTTACAGGCTTACAACAAGTTTTTTGTTTGTTTGTTTTTTTGTTTGTTTGTTTTTTTTTTTTTAGTAAGCCTTTAAGTAAGTTTTTATGAAACAAAACAAAACAAAAGAAAGCCCACCAAACCATACCCAAACACCTCTGTTTTATTAGTGAGATACACCAGGGATAGCGCCAGGCTTCTGGGGACAGCATTAGAGAGTGCATACTGTCTTAGGTACCGAGAAGGTCATTTCATGTCACCACACATTCCTAAAATCCCTCTTTAACAACAACGTTATGACGCCTGCCAACCCTCAGTTACTTCTCAGGGGAATGGAAAGCCAAAAGATTTATAGTATGTGTGACTTATCTGTTACTGCTATTATCTTCCATGTTTTTGCTTATTCTTTTAGACTTAGCTGATAAATCTTTTGGGTTTTTTTTTTTCCTGCCTCAAGGGCTCTTTGAGCTCTCAGAGGATGGCTGTCTCAGAGTTTCAGCTTTGAATAGGCAAAGAAAGGAAAAGGAATTCCAGTGAGATGCATTTTCCCCCTCATTTCATTATGAAGCAAAGGAAACTTTACATTTTATTATCAAATAACTATAATGCAGGTAGTGGAAACAGTTAAGCTATAGAGGCCTTTTCTAAAGGCTGTTTTCTTATGCAGAACACACTCTGTCCTGTGGTCTGCCATGACAGGCCATGTATCATAGAGATGGTAGTCCCTAAACAAGAGTCTTTACCACTGACATACCCTTTAGTTTCTTCTTGATCATGAAAAAAAAGAACATTTGGTTATTGAAGAATCTTATCTTTCACCTGAACCAATCACACGTTATTTTTCTTCAAGGTATACCATGGAAATATGAGGGGCAAACCTCTCATTCCACTGAGAGAGGGTGAGGCTCTTGGGTTCTTTGGAAATGCTTGTGTCTCGGGTCTAATGACTCCTTTGAAGGACCAAGTCCCTGCATATTTGCCATTGTGTTCTCGTCTATGCCATTTTCTACAGTAATTTACTTGTCAGAAAGATCACAGGAAACTAGCAATTTACTTTTGTGCACAAAGCATTGTGTGGCTGGGCTGCCTTTCCTCATAGGGTTGTAATCTTTCATTCATCTAAATGGAATGATGGATGAGCAGGTATCACCACTTGGCACGCCAAGGCTGCTGTGTGTGCATTCACGCCTCTCTCGCCTCCATGGTGCAGCTTCTCTGCCTGAGACACCTTGTGAAAACAGAAGGACCCAAGGAAGGGCTCTGAAAGAAAGGACTTGAGGAAATGGTGACAACCACTGGAGCTCAGTCCTCTTGCTGGAAAGATTCATGCTGCCTCGTCTCAATGAATAAGAAAGTGTTAAAAAAAAAAGCTATTGTTTTATTTATGTAAAAGGGGGTGGGAAAGAAAGAAAGAAAGAAAGAAAGAAAGAAAGAAAGAAAGAAAGAAAGAAAGAAGGAAAAGTGACACATTCAACATTTCAAAGTTGTTATGTGGAAACAAGACAGAAAAATAATCATTGCCTATTGTCTCTCTCTCTCTCTCTTTCTCTCTTGTCCAAAGGGTGTCAGTTTATTGTTATTGATTTAGCTCATAAAACTAAGTCTACACACTGTGAGTTTTAAGGCAACACTCTGCAAATGGCCATAATCCGAATTAACAAGACGACAGACTTCCCAGACTTCACTCTCCTTCACCGACCTCATGGAAATGGCAAGGGATTTCTAAGAAGCCTCCACTTGAGAAAATCACTGAGATTTTCAAGCTCTCCGACCCTCTTCATTAGCAGATGTAGTTTGGAGACTCTTTTTTTGATTTCCTCGATGTGATTTGCATTTCTTAGGGGGCTCTGTGGCCAGTGATTTGACTGAAGTGAATGAAAAGTCAAAGAGGTCTCTGGTGCTCAAGCACTAGGTCCCCAGAGTCACCATTTTCAGGGGTGGGGTTAAGTGTCAGTCATCTTTAATCTGGCAGAGAGAAACGACCACAAAGATCATACTCGATGCTGACCTACTGAAGTTGTTCATACCTGAGTGGTGGGAAGAGAAGTGTTTGCTGAGCAGAACTCTCACCCACTCTTATAACACACATTTCCTGTCTAGGAGGCAAGCTCCAGCCTCGTGCATAACAAGTGCATGAGCAAAGATGAGGAACACGGGGACCTTCCGTGAGAGCTCATGCTTTATAGGGCAGGGAAGGCAGACTCTAAGTGCCTATAAATAATACTGTTACGTGCATGCCAGCCAAGGAGGCAAAGCCTGTGGCCCAGAGATACACTCAAAGTACACATTATGTGTAATTTCTGCACACAGAGAAAGACACTACTGTCTCTATAGGCATCCTGGGAAAGACTTAGTTGTGTTTAATACACAGAGTTCCTGAGAAACACACAAGTCATTCATTCATTAGTTCGCTTCAAACACTGACCCGCCTTTCTCCACACCAGGCTTTGGGATAGATTCAGGGACTAAATTAATTTCGAGCTGTCTTCTGTTCTCAAGAGCTAAGGAGTGGACAGTAAAGTATGTTAAGAGCTTTGAATGATAGAAGTTCAAACATTATTCTACAGGCAAAGGGGAGTCGCTAAGCTCTGGGGATGAATGCTAAGACAAGGATGAAATATGAATATAAATGCTGGTTATTATGGAATTGTAGGTGGACAAAGACTGGTGTAGGAACAAGCAATTGTCCTTGTCCGAATAATTGGTGTTTGAACTAAGGTATGTAATTAAAGCTGGAGAGGAGAAAATTTTAAAAATCCAATAAAATTCAGTAGAGTATAGTTGAAGATTAGTGGAAAAGAGGGACCTGATTATTCTGTTGTAAGGAAAGGAGAAATTTACCAAAGGGTTTTTTTTTTTTTTTTTTTTTTGTCAAAATTGATTTGGATAACTAAAGCCAGGTCTAAGAAGCAGATGTAAAAACAAGTCAAAGCAGACAAAATGGCTCAGGGCCATTGAGACTGGGGAAGACTCAGCAGGACGTAGCATCTGTGCACTTGTTCAGCTGTATTCACTGGGCAGAATGTCCCTGGCCCTGTTGCTTTATGTCTGTGTATGCATATGTGTACACACACACACACACACACACACACACACACACACACACACACACACACACCCTGGTGGATTACAATTGCAAAGTACGATTTGAACATGGGTACAAGAGTCTCTCAAAGACAGTTGTTCATTCTAGGCTGTGATTATCTAGGCCTCTTGCAAAGGACTTAGCTTTATGAACAGGGTGAACAACAGTGCCATACTTGACATTGCACACAGAACTAGAAACAATGCAATACTGAAGTGAGACTGAATTAAATTTGAGGTACTCTGGTGATGGCAAAATAAAAGGTTAGGTGCTGCATTTGATCTGGGTATCCCCAGGATCAGGAATGCAGGTGAAAACTTGAAATTTCAGTTTCCCAAACCGTGACACTCACTGTAATCTACTGGACCCCAGAAGCACCTGGAAGCCCTGTTCATCCCCCAAATCTCTATTTCATCCCCATGTGAAATTGTGCTGAATCCTGCATCTGGGTGGCATAGTTCTCAGTTGCTCAATCCCACACTGACGGTTCACAGTAAAGGGTGTCCGCAATTTTCCTGAATCCACTCTGTGCTCAGACACTACCTTTTCTTTCCATCAAAAGAAGCGCTTTTGGGTATGGTCCTTGTCACTCACAGGTTACGAGATCAGGAATTAAAAGCATTTTCAACGTGAGACTTCCTGACTCCTAAGTGCATGCTAGTTGATGAAACCAAAAGGGAGACAAGGACAGCCATGATGTCATAATCTGTGGGACGCTTTCGAGTCACTTCTTCCTTTAACAGCCCACCCTAACAGGATTCTACACTCCAACAGCTCTGGGTCAACACAGTTCCTGCCATCTGGGGCCAGTCGCTACCTCTTGACATAGATTTCTAGTGGACATTCTCGAGGGGTGTCAGGAGGCTGTGCAAAGGAGAACGGGAGAAATGACTTTGTTTTCTGGCTAAACAGACAACTTTGATTTGTATGGTTTTGTTAGTATTTTATTCAAGTCTTTCTTTACAGGTTGGTTTTATATTTTAAAATTAGTTTGTATGTTTTTTTTTAAACCAATTATTGCCTTGTCCATTTGAGCTGTTCTAAGAGATTTGTCACAAACTTATGAGACTCGTGAATAACAGAAACTTACTCACAATTCTCTGGGCTGGAAGTTTAAGAACAAGGCTAATTCAGTGGGTGACAAGAGCCTGCTGCTGGCATTATGAACAGGATCTTTTCACCCTGTCCTTGCATGTGACAAAAGACCATGAGTCTCTCAGGTCTCTTCTCATTGTTTTCTTTCCTGGGGCTTGGGCCTAGGTCCTGCACACGCTTGACACGTGTTCTCTTACTGACTTTAGAATCCCAGCCTCTTTTATATTTCTCATTTTGAGACAGATCTCACTAAGTTGCTCATGGTGGCTTTGAACTTATGACCCTCTTGAGTCCATCTCAGGCTCAGGTCCGACATCTTTCTAAGATGTCCTTTATAAGGGCACTCATCCTGCCCATTAAAAGCTCCACCCTCAGGAACTATAGTATAGCTTCCTAAAGCGCTGGTGTCCTGACACCATTACTTTAAGGGCTAATTTTATAGAAACTCGAGTACTCATATCCCAGTGTTTATTTTGAACTGTCAATCATCACACTTTTGAGGCTCAGAATGAGCATTTACTTGTACATGAGCGCGTTTTCTGTGGATGCACATCCATGAAGTCAGCCGCATTAACATATGTTTCCCCAAACAGAATGCAATGAGATGAGTCACAGTACTTTACATTTCAACAAGTTTATCTGTCTCTGAATTAATAGAAGGCAGTTGTATTCAGCTTCTGCTTCTATACCAAGTCAGTAGTTTGGTGTCAAACTAGTGTAAAATGTTGGTTTGGTTGACTAACTAAAGTCAATTGTTAGTTTGGTGGAAGCATATGAAAAAAGAAACTGACCTCTGAGATACTTGCATTGGAAGTAGAGGGTATCTTGTTTTGTTTTGTTTTGGTGGGTTTTCCGAGACAGAATTTCTCTGTGTATCCCTGGCTGTCCTGGAACTCACTTTGTAGACCAGGCTGGACTCGAACTCAGAAATCTGCCTGCCTCTGCCTCCCGAGTGCTGGGATTAAAGGCGTGCGCCACCACACCCAGTTTAGTAGAGCATATCTTTTATCATATTCACATATAATCACAAATATTCCTGAAGACCACACCCACATTGAACCATTAAGCAGTTTCTCTAGTCATAGCTGCCGAATGAAATAAAATCCATATCAGCTATTATTGTGAACTTTGTGACATTAAAAGATGTTGATTTGTATTGCACATTGGATGGACTTTTATCTATGTAATATCATGCCCTGGTTATTTGAAAAACATTAGTTTCATATTATGCTATTTTTCACATTGGCAAATGTCATCTTACAATCTCGAAAAATATTTGTGGTCATTAATATTGCCACTAATATTATCAGGCCAAAAAAAAAAGAGAGAGAGAAAGAACATTTTGGGCACTTGTCAAGCTCACAGAACTCACAGAACTGAGCCGTCTGAGCATCTAAAACCTGCAAATTCTGTTTCACACCATCAGGTTGGCATCAAGGTTCAATTTTACTATTTGTAACAGACACCACCAACTCTCTTCTTTAAAGTGACAGGCTCACTTCACTTTCAAAACTATGTCTGCTAAATGATTTGGTCAGAACCCTAAAGTTCACCTGTCAGTCATCCTTTCAAGACTGAGGGTGTGTCCTGGAAAAGTATCTTGTTCAACTTGTTATGAGAATAATGCAGGTGAGCTGGTCGCATCGTGCTAGTGGCAGCATCTTCAAAGCACCTCATCCCATTCCCAGTTTCACCATAGACACTATGGAAGAAATAGAAAGAAGAGTTAAATAAAAAGAAATAAAAACAGACATTTACTAAATATTACTAAGTGTATTTCACTGACATACATCAGTAAAATCCATTTTCCTTGTTAATGTCTAATGTTGTAAATTGACTGTTGGGACAATTTTTTCTCATTGCCTCGATTCAAGCAAAAGCATCCACAATTTCACCCACTAACGCTCTTTTTTAAGCATCAGTGCCAATATCATAGGATACAAATGAAAATACCATTTTAGTATTACAGTGAAAGGTGTTCTGAAATCTGGGTTCCTTGAATGTGCCTGAAGAAGCCGCTAGAGTTCAGTAAGCTGCAACTTGAAAACTTTCAGCCGGGCGTAGTGGCACATGCCTTTAATCCCAGCAATTGGGAGGCAGAGGCAGGCCGGTCTCTGAGTTCGAGGCCAGCCTGGTCTACAGAGTGATTTCCAGGACAGCCAGGGCTACACAGAGAAACCCTGTCTCGAGAAACCAAAAATAAATAAATAAATAAATAAATAAATAAATAAATAAATAAATAAATAAATAAATGAAAGAAAGAAAGAAAGAAAGAAAAGAAAAGAACTTTCACTTAAAAAAATGGAAAAAGCAACCAGAGAGAGTGAAGAAGAAGGAGATCAGGGCTGGGGAGATGCTCTTGTGGAGGACCAAGATTTGGTTCTTAGCACTCACTTGGTGGCTCACATTGTAACTCCTGATCCATAGGCTCTGATGCCCTTTTCTGGCTTCTACAAGTACCGCAAAAATACTCATACCTAGAAAATATTGATAAAAATAATTTTATTTAAAAAAGAGTGAAAAATGGCCAGAGCTAGACTCTTGAAGACTAAAGGTGGAAGACGTGTCCTGGGAGAGGATTGTAATTAATAATGAGGCATTTGTAGCAGATTTTTAGGTGTCCGTTGTATACACCAGGAAAGTTTGAGAGGCATAGAGGAACAGAAGTCACCATAGGAGAGAGGTTTTCTGCCAGTTGCAGAAGAGCAGTCCCAGTCTTCTAGGGACTAAGACCAAATGCCTGGAGAATACTTGGTGCTCCCCTGTGCATGCATACATGTATTGCCAGTAACAACAAACTTACAGTGTAAACTGCTCCATACACTCTAAGCACCGATTAGAATACTCAGCAGTGATGCAGCGGCTAGCCACATTCAAGTAATGTTGAGCACACCTGAACACTCAAACGCTGTCTGACACATTTTACGAATTGCCACCTCCAATCATGAATCTCATTTGACTAAAATTATGGTTTGGTGTCATAAAAATAAGTGCAGTTTGTGTCCTTTTTATGGGTGAGGATCACGTCTGAGACCACAAGGTAAGCGCTGGGGCTGGGACTTGGGGAGCAGGCTTTGACTGTCAGGCTTCTCCAGTGCTGTTCTCATTGGCTGTAAAACTCAGTAGCACCTGCATAAGAAAGCCTTGTAACCCGTGGATGAGAAACACTGGCGTGGCACCACTGAAAGGACTGGATCAGCGATGTCAGCCTCCCCAAACTGATCCTCGCAGCTCTCCTCAGGTATCTCGCTGAGGACTTTGCAAATTTATAACAACAGATGAGTCACAAACAGATTACACATGAAGCAAAACTGTGAAGAACTCAAAATGAGCCATATGCTAAGCACCGTAGCCTAGCAGAGAGGAGCATTAATTGCTACCCACGGAGAGATGGGGCACTAGTCATTAAATGGCAGAAGAAGAGCTGGAGAGTTTCTTAAGAGTAGTGTTCTTTTTTTTTTTTTTTTGAGAAGGAAAAACAAATATCTATTCAATGTACATAGGGTGTCAAAGACAGAGGAAAGTAACAATTTAGCCAAAGTTTAACTCAATTGACATGAGCTGAGCGTATCATGGCAAAAACAGATGAAAACATTTGAGTCTTTTTACAATTTCAGAGTTTATTGAATAACAGTGAATTTACAAAATACGGTGTAATTTGCCAGACACTCAGGACGCTCTTGATAGCCCTGGCTGAGGCAAATGCTGGATTTTTATTCTAGTCTCATTAACTAATATAAGCTCAGACCACACAGTCTCGTGTCTGTCTCTGTCTCTCTCTCTCTCCTTCTCTCTCTCTCTCTCTCTCTCTCTCTCTCTCTCTCTCACACACACACACACACACACAAACACACACACACACACACATACACACACACACACACACACACATACACACACACACACACATTTGTGGAGGTTACAGAGTGGTTCTAAAGGGATTAAGGAAGTCACAGAAGAATTTGAGGAATTTCAAGTCAGGTTAGAAGTCACTATGAAGACCCACTATGAAGTCTTGAACTCAGCATTCTCTTGCCTCATTCTCTGGAGTGCTAGGATTATAGGTATAATCCTGCAGCCAATGAGTTTGGTAGATCTCGTTGAGCACTGTGAAACTTGTTACTTACATATTTTATGATTGCTACTATGTATACTATTATTATATATACTTTTTAATGAATGGAAGCAATGTTTGTGTGAGTGTGCATATATGCATGAAGTGTATACATGCTATATAAATATATAATATGAACATATAACTACATATATGTATATATATATATATATATATATATATATCTTTGCAATATTCTTGTAACTGGTTTTCATTTAATTGGTAAAACACTTATTTAGATACTCATGATAACCAGAAGAAGACTTGAAGTTCCATTCATACCTGGGAGAAAGATAGGTTTCTTTGGCTTCTGCAACTATGCTAGAGCAATCCATTTCTCCCCTAAAAGCATTCCCAACCAAACTGTCCAGATTGACATTCAGTTCTGGAAGCACCCTTGTGGAGAGACCTGAGGAGACACAATACTGGTGGTGTGCGGTGAGCGGTTTGCTCCCTCTGGCATCTGCTTTGCCTTGGACAGTTACTATTATTGTTTCCCTCGGTCTGAAGGGACTCTGGGACCCCTACATCCCTCACAGGACACTCAGCTCCCTTATCTGCAGAACATAGCTAATTTCATTCACTTCTGACCCCTGGTGGGAATGGTTTAAAAATCTGCTCTTGACAGGTGCAAGGGAAAGAAATTATTCCACTTAACTGGTTTATTGATTGAACCAAGTAAATTATTTTATGCTCTGCAGTCGGCTCATTCCTTACTTTGTAAAGTGAAAGACCTCAAGCCATTCATATAAAACTAAAAACTGAAAGAGAAAAAAAATATCCAAGAGATAAAAAAGCTTTCTGGAAAAACAATATGAGGATTTCAGCAATCACTCTTTGCTGCTTCCAACTCTCCTTATCTCCAGCTACTGGTAGGCAGGTCTAGGCATGGCGACTAATCTCCTGTCAGCAAAGCCCCCCGGTTATGTGAAATCATCTCTCATCGATGTCCTCCTCTGACAATAGCATCCATCACTGTTATGTGGAAAGTAGAGAACTGAGGTCTCATAAAGATGGGAATGAAAACCAATGGGTGTTTTGCTGTCCCCATGAAGACAAGCTAAAAGCCTCTACCTGCAGGCAGTTAAACCCCACTTTCATTTTCAACATCACAGACATGAGAAAGCCTGGTGGTGAAGAAGTTGCAGCCACAGGACCCTGTAAGAGGAATTGCTTTTTCTCTCCACCTTTTCTGAAATTTTGCCTTTGAAGGATAGATATGAAGTATAACCTCCAGAAATTTCTTCATCTTTTTTTTTCCTACTAATCACAAAAAAAAAAAAAAGAAAATATCTTTAGGACTATTATCTACTGTAAATCGAGTAAATGACAGAAATAAATTCCTTTCCCATAGAATTCCAGAGAGTTAACTTATCAGAGGTTTTTATTCCCACGGCAGTAGAGGTCAAAGTTTAAAACCCACTTGTGCAACTGAAGACCCTGTGTTCCTCAGTCAAGGGGACAGGGAGTCCGGTGGCAGGTTTTTATCAGCTTAGTTTGGGAACGCTGCCTGTTTGCATAGCGTTTAGGTGCCCTCTGATTTTTGAATATGTACAACTCCATTTGCTCAAGCAGATTTGGTAATTGTCTATTTAATCACCTATTTGCATGCACAATTACTCAGCTTGGGCACAGCCATCCACATTTGCATATGCAAATCTTGACTTGGGCTCTTACTGAATGACTGCACCTGCAGCTGCAGCCAGTCCAATTTATGAGCCGTAGGAGGAAATGTCTCGTCCAGGACCAAATGGACTCCAGCTCCAAATATTGAACATTTGCGTGTAATGAAATTGATTTATTTCAATTAAAGGGAAATAAGTTAGAAAGTATACTGCTCTTTCTCTAGCAGGAGGAAAAAATAGCAATACAATAGTTTTTAAGAAGAAAATAAAGGAGAAAGAAAAGATAAAGACGACTGTTTTAAGAAAAAGGGATCATTCTGAGTTATCCTTCCACCAAAACTTTATGTTTGGCTTTTAAAAGAACAGAATTTTGTCTGTCTATCTGTCTGTCTGCCTGCTTGTCTACCTATCTATTTGGTTCTTTTGAGATAGGTTCTCTCTCCAAGTTAGCTCTGGCTGTTCTGGAACTCACAGTATACACCAGGCTCGGTCAAACTCACAGAGACCCACTGGCCTCTGCTCCTGTTGGAGAAGGATGAAGGTGTGTGTCACAGTGAAAGAACAGACCGCTAAAGCCTGAAGGTTAGGGATTGCAGGCTTTTTTTGATGGGAAGTGCATAAGTAGTGGGACTGCCTGGCTGTCTGATGACCTTTTTCCACACAATAATAAAACTTCCTAGAAGTCCTATGAGGACTGCTTTCTCTTTCCTGGAAAACTCGGCTACCTGATATCCCTTTGATGTTCCTGAGTTATTGACATGGAACATGACCAGGAAGATGAAGGGGAAATTATTGAGTGTGCCAAGGAGGGAGAGGAACATAGCCTAACTCCTGTGAGCGCCTCTGTGTAGGATTTTATTTCCTAGTTGCACAACAGGGCTCTCCTCTCTAGCTTCCCATAAAAGGGCTCATTTGGAAGTTACTTAAAATCATCTTATTCAGCCTTTTTCAATAGGTTGGGTCCAGGAATCTGAACTTTTTACCAAAGGTCTAGGATCCCTTGATCCATATGTGCATGGAAGATATTCTTCGGAATATTAATTACCAGAGCATACACACCAGTCCATACCTCCTCCCCCAAATAGAAGTTCTTCCCCAGCCCAGTCAACACTTGTACAGATAAGTAACAAATGGACACCAGAGAGTTAGGTTTCCAGGGGAGACTACTGTTCTCATATAGTTTTGTGGTTCCACCAGAGTTACATATCAGGAAAATCAGGGTCCCTTCTTGGGATTCTCAGTCTCATTAGTAGAGAGAGTTACGAATGAACTCAAGAGGAAGTGTCAGGATAATTCTGTTTAGAATTTAAATGGAAAACTCTAGGGCAGGTGAACTGTAAACCTCAGAAGCCAGCCAGAGAAAGAAGATGGATGGTGAAGAGAAAGAGGGAAAACCACCCGCCTCTAGCCGGATGGGGGTGGGAGGTGTCTCTCTTAAAATGAGTTTAAGTAGCAGACAAAAGAGGAAACCTGTTGAGTGCAGATAGAGGAAACCAGCAGACATATAGCAAAATTATCAAACGGGACACAAAACATCCAGCAGAGACCACCAGAGTAGTCCAACTGAGAGAGCAAACAGAAGGTGACATTATCAAAGGGGGCTTACAAACACCAAGCATAAACACCCAAGTGTCACAGGGGAATCACCATGTGACACAGCCAACCAGAGTTCCCAAATGAGCCAGAATAGAGCAGAGTATTGCCTCAGGTGAGGCAGCCAAGTGGAAGAACTAATAGCAGACAATAAACAACAGCATCAAACCCAGTGCTTCCAACGACTCAGCAGAAATCACATGGAGACCCTGAGACAGTTCGAGCGAATTCCCAACGGAGGTTGTTTTGTGCATCTTCTCCTTGGATTAGCTTTCTGGTCTCATCAGGCATTTTTATACAGTGAGATAGACAATAGTGACCTCATTTAGAAGCAGTCTACCTACTAACTATTCTCAGGGACAGTGTTTTAAAATATTGCTGTTTCCCTTCCTCCTTGTACGGAGTTAGGGAGCAGTCTGCCCCAGGTCAGGGAGTTTGGATGAGACAAGAGAGAAATCTTCTTGATTTTAACAAGCTTAGAAAGCAGCTTGCCATTTCACCAATATAATGTACTCTGCGCCATCTCCTTTAATGCTCGCAAATTATCAGTCAAGAAAGGTGAGGCTATATGCTTACTGTCAAGCAGCTAGGAGTTAATACTGGTGGGACTTGAACTCTGGACTTTCTTACCCAATGAGTAAAGCTCTACTCACAAGACTCCCTGCCCTTGCTTCTTTCAGGCAGGTTGGAAAATTGACATCTCCATCCATCCTCTCTTCTATGAATGCTCTCCCAGAGGAAAGATGGCCATTAGCGTCCCTTCTATCACTGCCCTTGAAAACCATCTATCTCTTCCAGTAATTACTTTGATGGAAATGGTGAACACAGCTGCTCCCCCGGTAATTCTGTAGCTCCCCCCATGAAAGCAGCCTTTGTAGAATCCACCGAGTGCCTCTCTTTTCCTTGATAATTCCCAAGAGCCAGATTACCTTCAGCCAGCTGCTGCTCTCTACATGCAAACGGATTGAGGAAAAATCAAACCGTGATTGAATCTGCATGGTGTCTTTTTACCTTGCCCTCCAGCGAACACCAAGACAGATAAAGCCCTGTGCTCACGAGATGAGATGTTGGCTTCAAGCTTTCTCCCAAACTCTAGTAGGATTATGACGCTGATGGCGAACAAGAACGAACCACAGTTCCTTCTAACATCTGCAAAGGCTGCGGCTAGCCTCTCTTTCCAGTTGTTCTCATCTGGGCACTTTCATTCAAAACTTAGCCATCATGGATGGATGAGTTCAGGAGGGCAAGGAGCCCTCCTTCAGTGTCAAACTGCTCCCTCCAAGCGCTCAGTTAGGTGCTCTTCCTTTCCAGGGCAGCTTTTAGGATGTCTTGCTTTACTATTCAGAAATTAAAGATTATTTGCCTAAGTGCATCTTTTACTAGTTATTATTATTCTTATTACTTTGTATAGCTACATGGCAGGAATGCTGTCCCGATAGACCTACTTTCCTGTACCTTCAAATCCTGTGTCTTTTAGTTCACTCTGAGGAATCACCAAGAGCATCTTAAAGAGGTGTTTAATTTTGTGGAAGAGGGGCTGGTGACAAGAATCCATCTCTATGCTGTAAGAAGATGCGAACATGAGGCTTTTCCAACTCTCTCTAGCCATGATAATGTGATAATATTTAGATGTCAAATACGCAAAGAAATTGTAAACAATAGATTCTCTAGCTTGGGATTTTTTTTTAAAATAAGGTCAGGGCATGTTAAAAGCATCTGAAATTGAGGAAAAATGATACAGCAGCTTTGGAAAATTATCTGGCAGTTTCTTCATAAGTTAAACCATACATTTAACACACATAGCTCAGCAATTCACTAATGAATTTTCAAAGAAAAAATAAAGTACACATCCACATAGAGATTTGCACACAAATCTCATTAGTAACACCGTTCAAAATAGTCCTAGGGTTACATGATGTCTACTAAACAGGTACTGGGTAAATGAAATGGTGGTCTATCAATATAGTTGAATATGACTTAGCAATAAAAAGTGAAACACCGAAGCATGCTATATAACCGATAAGCTGCAAAAAACATGCAGAATGATAGAAGAAAACAGTCACATGATACAAATAATAAGAAACAACCTAAAGCAAAGCCTATAAATAAGAAAGTAGGTTAGGAGCTGTAGTGGCTATAAAGAGCGCTCTGCGATGATGATAGCATGTCCAAATCTGATTGGGGCAGCCATTCCACAATTCTGTAACTTTACTAAAAAATCATTGAATTATATATTTTAGATCAAATAATTTGACATTATGTAAGATGTTTTGGGAATAGAGTCTCACAATATATCCCTGGCTGTCCTGGAACTTGTTTCATAGAGCAGGGTGGTCTCAACCTCACAGGGGTCTGCAGGCCTTTGGCTCCTGAGTGCTGAGATTAAAAACGTACACAACCACAACAGGCATGAGTAAGATATTTAACAGAAATACATAAAGAGGAGACTTTTCAGTAGATCTTCTTTGTCCTATGGGTCACTAGCCTATATGTGGCTGATCCTGATTTAGATCCACTTTAATTGTAAAATGGAAATAGATGGTAGAATTCAGAGCACTGGAATGAAGGAAAAAAGGAAAACAATACAGTGTCTTGTTAAGCATGTTGTATATTGAACAAAACATTAAAATGGCACTGTTTTGATTACATTAAATAAAAGACATTATCAACAGTGTAGTTTTGTTTCTGTTAAAGGTGACTATTAAACAATCCTTGTCAGGTGAGCGGCTGAAACATCTCTGCTGAGAGACAACTGTTCGTGCTCCACCCCTCGACCCTGCTACCGCCTCCTCATGAGCCCAGAGAGAAACTTCTTTGGGTTCAGCTTTCAGCTAGTTGCTAGACATTTCCTGAGGTCGAAGTGATGACAGATTGAAAAGAAGAGTGTATAAATGCATGGGAAGAAGAAATAGACCTGCAAACTTGTTTGGAGTAACAAATGCTCAAGTGTGAATGGGGTTTTGTCAAGTTTGTTCAATGAGCCGGGGTGGGGGTGGAGGTGTGTGTGCACACTCGAGTGCACTTGCCCGTGTGTGTGTGTGTGTGTGTGCGCGCGCGCGTGTATCTTCTTTAATAACATCTCTTTTCAAAAGCATGACAGCCATTATGCAGACTTACAGAACCCATTGCTTACAACACAGGTGATGAGGGTGAATTTACAGAGAAAGCCAAGGAGCCTGTGTGTGTTTTCTAGAGTGTTCAGCAGATGGCATCTCCGAGGGGTCTTTGGCACCAAATCAAATGAACCCTTTTCTACCTCTACCACCCTGTGCTCTCATGAAGAAGTCAGCAATTGGCTACAGGAAATAAGATAAGGAAGAAGTGGAAGGACAGACAGGCTGCTAGAAAGACAGCAGTCTGTGGTGCCTGAAGCCTACCTCAGGTTGGAAAAATACATGATTCTTTTTTTTTTTTTGATGTGTCGGGTTACATTCTAATTTCTTGTTTAAGAACAAATTTACTTTCTCAAAGGACAATGTACTATGATTTGATTAGAAATCAAGAAACACAGTCACGATCTTGCCTGAGTTTCCATGTAAGGGTGAAATGCCGTGAAAGCAGGGCACAGGGGGAAGAGCTGAGTTTTGATTCTAAGGGGTGATGTGCTGACTCTCACAGCGATCACACACACTTCTGCATGCATTCTCACCAAAGGCACGGATGTTGCAGGGCAGAATTCCTGGGCAGGGCACCTAGCGTTGATGGATCTGTCAGTTGCTGTGGATGGTGGCATGATTGGAAATGCAGTCCTATCAGGATGGGTGTGGCGGGAAGTGTCAAGCTAGCCAAGCTTCACATGTCTTTCCATAATAAAAGAGTTTAAAAAGATGCTTTCTGAGTCTAAGGGTGACTCTCCAGCAACTCATCCTTTCTGCCCGTATTCTTCTTATTCTCAGAGAGGGTGAAGGTTCAGACTTGTCACATCTGGAAAATCATTCTTTTCTGTGAAACAGGACCCCTTTCCAGAGGCCACTAGAGCTCAGGACCACTCCTAAGAGCAACAGCACCATCACTGTGGTCAATAATGTTATCAGTGCCTCATTGATTGATGCTAAGTGAGTGTCAGAGACCAGGAAAATGAAATACACCTTGCACACGTCTGAATCCTATTCCCCTTGGGGCTTCGGCCCTGTACTCTCAGTGGACCCTGCTTAAATAAAATAAAATCCTATCTGAAATGTTGAGACTCTGAGGCTAAGAAAATTAGCTGTTGGCTTTACCTAATTAATATTCAACATCTGCCTGGCAGTCATGGAAATATAGTTCTTTAGGGTTTTTGATATAATGTGGTAAGTTATATAGCCACTATACAACAAAGCTGTGTGTACTATTGCTACAGATTCTCCTAGGAGTGACACCATGTGAAACACAGTAAGTGGATAATACACTGTATTATTAAATGCAGCTCAGAAATAAGTATTTCTACTCCCTTGCAAAAGCATGCATTGTTTCCATGCTTATATTCCCATGATTGATTGCTTAACTCTCTTGTATCTCACAAACTGTATCAGGTTTCCTTTAGAACACTGGCCAGGCTGTGTCATGTTCAGGAGTCATGCCTGAGTGATCGTATCAAAATGATAAGAGCCTCTAGATGACAACACGCTGGTCATGGCTCAGAGGGCAAGTTTATATTTTAATAGCTCAATCACTTAAAGAATCAAAAGAGATTTAGCAAACAATAGAAAGCAGAGAACTCCAGCACCATGACTAGCCAGCCACCTTTTCTGCTCCTTTCCATCTATGGTTGGCCAGAAGCAGGAATCAGTTCTTTTTTTTTTTTTATTTTTTTTTATTTTTTATTAGGTATTTAGCTCATTTACATTTCCAATGCTATACCAAAAATCCCCCATACCCACCCACCCCCACTCCCCTACCCGCCCACTCCCCCTTTTTGGCCCTGGCATTCCCCTGTTCTGGGGCATATAAAGTTTGTGTGTCCAATGGGCCTCTCTTTCCAGTGATGGCCGACTAGGCCATCTTTTGATACACATGCAGCTAGAGTCAAGAGCTCCGGGGTACTGGTTAGTTCATAATGTTGATCCACCTATAGGGTTGCAGATCCCTTTAGCTCCTTGGGTACTTTCTCTAGCTCCTCCATTGGGAGCCCTGTGATCCATCCATTAGCTGACTGTGGGCATCCACTTCTGTGTTTGCTAGGCCCCGGCATAGTCTCACAAGAGACAGCTACATCTGGGTCCTTTCGATAAAATCTTGCTAGTGTATGCAATGGTGTCAGCATTTGGATGCTGATTATGGGGTGGATCCCTGGATAAGGCAGTCTCTACATGATCTATCCTTTCATCTCAGCTCCAAACTTTGTCTCTGTAACTCCTTCCAAGGGTGTTTTGTTCCCACTTCTAAGGAGGGGCATAGTGTCCACACTTCAGCCTTCATTTTTCTTGAGTTTCATGTGTTTAGGAAATTGTATCTTATATCTTGGGTATCCTAGGTTTTGGGCTAATATCCACTTATCAGTGAGTACATATTGTGTGAGTTCCTTTGTGAATGTGTTACCTCACTCAGGATGATGCCCTCCAGGTCCATCCATTTGCCTAGGAATTTCATAAATTCATTCTTTTTAATAGCTGAGTAGTACTCCATTGTGTAGATGTACCACATTTTCTGTATCCATTCCTCTGTTGAGGGGCATCTGGGTTCTTTCCAGCTTCTGGCTATTGTAAATAAGGCTGCTATGAACATAGTGGAGCATGTGTCCTTCTTACCAGTTGGGGCATCTTCTGGATATATGCCCAGGAGAGGTATTGCTGGATCCTCCGGTAGTTCTATGTCCAATTTTCTGAGGAACCGCCAGACGGATTTCCAGAGTGGTTGTACAAGCCTGCAATCCCACCAACAATGGAGGAGTGTTCCTCTTTCTCCACATCCTCGCCAGCATCTGCTATCACCTGAATTTTTGATCTTAGCCATTCTGACTGGTGTGAGGTGGAATCTCAGGGTTGTTTTGATTTGCATTTCCCTGATGATTAAGGATGTTGAACATTTTTTCAGGTGCTTCTCTGCCATTCGGTATTCCTCAGGTGAGAATTCTTTGTTCAGTTCTGAGCCCCATTTTTTAATGGGGTTATTTGATTTTCTGAAGTCCACCTTCTTGAGTTCTTTATATATGTTGGATATTAGTCCCCTATCTGATTTAGGATAGGTAAAGATCCTTTCCCAATCTGTTGGTGGTCTCTTTGTCTTATTGACGGTGTCTTTTGCCTTGCAGAAACTTTGGAGTTTCATTAGGTCCCATTTGTCAATTCTCGATCTTACAGCACAAGCCATTGCTGTTCTGTTCAGGAATTTTTCCCCTGTGCCCATATCTTCAAGGCTTTTCCCCACTTTCTCCTCTATAAGTTTCAGTGTCTCTGGTTTTATGTGAAGTTCTTTGATCCATTTAGATTTGACCTTAGTACAAGGAGATAAGTATGGATCGATTCGCATTCTTCTACATGATAACAACCAGTCGTGCCAGCACCAATTGTTGAAAATGCTGTCTTTCTTCCACTGGATGGTTTTAGCTCCCTTGTCGAAGATCAAGTGACCATAGGTGTGTGGGTTCATTTCTGGGTCTTCAATTCTATTCCATTGGTCTACTTGTCTGTCTCTATACCAGTACCATGCAGTTTTTACCACAATTGCTCTGTAGTAAAGCTTTAGGTCAGGCATGGTGATTCCACCAGAGGTTCTTTTATCCTTGAGAAGAGTTTTTGCTATCCTAGGTTTTTTGTTATTCCAGATGAATTTGCAAATTGCTCCTTCTAATTCGTTGAAGAATTGAGTTGGAATTTTGATGGGGATTGCATTGAATCTGTAGATTGCTTTTGGCAAGATAGCCATTTTTACAATGTTGATCCTGCCAATCCATGAGCATGGGAGATCTTTCCATCTTCTGAGATCTTCTTTAATTTCTTTCTTCAGAGACTTGAAGTTTTTATCATACAGATCTTTCACTTCCTTAGTTAGAGTCACGCCGAGATATTTTATATTATTTGTGACTATTGAGAAGGGTGTTGTTTCCCTAATTTCTTTCTCAGCCTGTTTATTCTTTGTGTAGAGAAAGGCCATTGACTTGTTTGAGTTAATTTTATATCCAGCTACTTCACCGAAGCTGTTTATCAGGTTTAGGAGTTCTCTGGTGGAATTTTTAGGGTCACTTATATATACAATCATATCATCTGCAAAAAGTGATATTTTGACTTCCTCCTTTCCAATTTGTATCCCCTTGATCTCCTTTTGTTGTCGAATTGCTCTGGCTAATACTTCAAGTACTATGTTGAAAAGGTAGGGAGAAAGTGGGCAGCCTTGTCTAGTCCCTGATTTTAGTGGGATTGCTTCCAGCTTCTCTCCATTTACTTTGATGTTGGCTACTGGTTTGCTGTAGATTGCTTTTATCATGGTTAGGTATGGGCCTTGAATTCCTGATCTTTCCAGAACTTTTATCATGAATGGGTGTTGGATCTTGTCAAATGCTTTTTCTGCATCTAACGAGATGATCATGTGGTTTTTGTCTTTGAGTTTGTTTATATAGTGGATTACATTGATGGATTTTCGTATATTAAACCATCCCTGCATCCCTGGAATAAAACCTACTTGGTCAGGATGGATGATTGCTTTAATGTGTTCTTGGATTCGGTTAGCGAGAATTTTATTGAGGATTTTTGCATCGATATTCATAAGAGAAATTGGTCTGAAGTTCTCTATCTTTGTTGGATCTTTCTGTGGTTTAGGTATCAGAGTAATAGTGGCTTCATAAAATGAGTTGGGTAGAGTACTTTCTACTTCTATCTTGTGAAAAAGTTTGTGCAGAACTGGAATTAGATCTTCTTTGAAGGTCTGATAGAACTCTGCACTAAACCCGTCTGGTCCTGGGCTTTTTTTTGGCTGGGAGACTATTTATAACTGCTTCTATTTCTTTAGGGGATATGGGACTGTTTAGAAGGTCAACTTGATCCTGATTCAACTTTGGTACCTGGTATCTGTCCAGAAATTTGTCCATTTCGTCCAGGTTTTCCAGTTTTGTTGAGTATAGCCTTTTGTAGAAGGATCTGATGGTGTTTTGGATTTCTTCAGGATCTGTTGTTATGTCTCCCTTTTCAGTTCTGATTTTGTTAATTAGGATTTTGTCTCTGTGCCCTCTAGTGAGTCTAGCTAAGGGTTTATCTATCTTGTTGATTTTCTCAAAGAACCAACTCCTCGTTTGGTTAATTCTTTGAATAGTTCTTCTTGTTTCCACTTGGTTGATTTCACCCCTGAGTTTGATTATTTCCTGCCGTCTACTCCTCTTGGGTGAATTTGCTTCCTTTTTTTCTAGAGCTTTTAGATGTGTTGTCAAGCTGCTAGTATGTGCTCTCTCCCGTTTCTTCATGGAGGCACTCAGAGCTATGAGTTTCCCTCTTAGAAATGCTTTCATTGTGTCCCAAAGGTTTGGGTACGTTGTGGCTTCATTTTCATTAAACTCTAAAAAGTCTTTAATTTCTTTCTTTATTCCTTCCTTGACCAAGGTATCATTGAGAAGAGTATTGTTTAGTTTCCACGTGAATGTTGGCTACTATTTATTTTGTTATTGAAGATCAGCCTTAGTCCATGGTGATCTGATAGATACATGGGACAATTTCAATATTTTTGTATGTGTTGAGGCTTGTTTTGTGACCAATTATGTGGTCAATTTTGGAGAAGGTACCATGAGGTGCTGAGAAGAAGGTATATCCTTTTGTTTTAGGATAAAATGTTCTGTAGATATCTGTCAGATCCATTTGTTTCATCACTTCTGTTAGTTTCAGTGTGTCCCTGTTTAGTTTCTGTTTCCATGATCTGTCCCTTGGTGAAAGTGGTGTGTTGAAGTCTCCCACTATTATTGTGTGAGGTGCAATGTGTGCTTTGAGCTTTAATAAAGTTTCTTTAATGAATGTGGCTGCCCTTGTATTTGGAGCATAGATATTCAGAATTGAGAGTTCCTCTTGGAGGATTTTACCTTTGATGAGAACGAAGTGCCCCTCCTTGTCTTTTTTGATGACTTTGGGTTGGAAGTCAATCTTATCAGATATTAGGATGGCTACTCCAGCTTGTTTCTTCATACCATTTGCTTGGAAAATTGTTTTCCAGCCTTTTATTCTGAGGTAGTGTCTATCTTTTTCTCTGAGATGTGTCTCCTGTAAACAGCAAAATGTTGGGTCTTGTTTGTGTAGCCAGTTTGTTAGTCTATGTCTTTTTATTGGGGAGTTGAGACCATTGATGTTAAGAGATATTAAGGAAAAGTAATTGTTGCTTCCTGTTATTTTTGTTGTTAAAGTTGGCATTCTGTTCTTGTGGCTGTCTTCTTTTAGGTTTGTTGAGGAATTAACTTCTTGTTTTTTCTAGGGCATTGTTCCCGTTCTTGTATTGGTTTTTTTCTGTTATTAACCTTTGAAGGGCTGGATTCGTGGAGAGATAATGTGTGAATTTGGTTTTGTCGTGGAATACTTTGGTTTCTCCATCTATGGTAATTGAGAGTTTGGCTGGGTATAGTAGCCTGGGCTGGAATTTGTGTTCTCTTAGTGTCTGTATAACATCTGTCCAGGCTCTTCTGGCTTTCATAGTCTCTGGTGAAAAATCTGGTGTAATTCTGATAGGCTTGCCTTTGTATGTTACTTGACCTTTTTCCCTTACCGCTTTTAGTATTCTATCTTTATTTAGTGCATTTGTTGTTCTGATTATTATGTGTCGGGAGGAATTTCTTTTCTGGTCCAGTCTATTTGGAGTTCTGTAGGCTTCTTGTATGTTCATAGGTATCTCTTTCTTTATATTTGGGAAGTTTTCTTCAATAATTTTGTTGAAGATGTTTGCTGGTCCTTTGAGTTGAAAATCTTCATTCTCATCCACTCCTATTATCCGTAGGTTTGGTCTTCTCATTGTGTCCTGGATTTCCTGGATATTTTGAGTTAGGATCTTTTTGTATTTTCCATTTTCTTTGATTGTTGTGCCGATGTTCTCTATGGAATCTTCTGCACCTGAGATTCTCTCTTCCATCTCTTGTATTCTGTTGCTGATGCTCAAATCTATGGTTCCAGATTTCTTTCCTAGGGTTTCTATCTCCAGTGTTGCCTCACTTTGAGTTTTCTTTATTGTTTCTACTTCCCTTTTTAGGTCTAGTATGGTTTTGTTCATTTCTATCACCTGTTTGTATGTTTTTTCCTCTTTTTCTGTAAGGACTTCTACCTGTTTGATTGTGTTTTCCTGTTTTTCTTTAAGGACTTGTAACTCTTTAGCAGTGTTCTGCTGTATTTCTTTAAGTGATTTATTAAAGTCCTTCTTGATGTCCTCTACCATCATCATGAGATATGCTTTTAAATCTAGGTCTAGGTTTTCGGGTGTGTTGGGGTGCCCTGGACTGGGCGAAGTGGGAGTGCTGGGTTCTGATGATGGTGAGTGGTCTTGGTTCCTGTTAGTAGGATTCCTACGTTTACCTTTCGCCATCTGGTAATCTCTGGAGTTAGTAGTTATAGTTGACTCTGTTTAGAGATTGTTCTTCTGGTGATTCTGTTACCGTCTCTCAGCAGACCTGGGAGACAGATTCTCTCCTCTGAGTTTCAGTGCTCAGAGCACTCTCTGCTGGCAAGCTCTCTTACAGGGAAGGTGCGCAGATATCTTGTTTTTGGACCTCCTCCTGGTCGAAGAAGAAGGCCCAAAACAGGGCCTCTCTCAGAAGCTGTGTTGCTTTGGCAGTTCCCAGAAGCTGTCAGCTTCTGTGGTGCAGACTCTCACCTGTGCAGACTAAATTCCTAAGTTCCAGGGAGTCCTGGAACCAAGATGGCGACCGCTGCTCCTGAGGCTGAGGCTGCCTCCCGAGCCAGGCGGACACCTGTCCTCTGGTCCGGACGGTGGCCGGCTGTCTGCAGCCTGCAAAGTGTACTGCCTCAGCGGCTCTGTGCTTCTGCCCGTTCCAGAAGCTGTCCGGTTCTCTGGTGCACCCTCTAACCTGTTCAGACTAATTTCCTAGGTCCCGCGGAGTCCCGGAACCCAGATGGCGACCACTGCTGCTGAGGCCGAGGCCGCCTCCCAAGCCAGGCGGACACCTGTCCTCTGGTCCGGATGGTGGCCGGCTGTCTGCGGCCCGCCCAGGCTGCTGCCTCAGCGGCTCTGTGCTTCCGCCCGTCCCAGAAGCTGTCCGGTTCTCTGGCGCACCCTCTAACCTGTTCAGACTAATTTCCTAAGTTCTGCTGAGTCCCGGAACCAAGATGGCGACCTGGAATCAGTTCTAAGGATGACTCCCAATTTAAAGTGTGTGCATATGCCATTGGTTCTTACAGCAGTTTCACTCCATTCTCTGCCATGGCTACAGCCTTTCAATCTACCTTAAACCCTTCTTGGAGAGGCTGTGTAGACCTTTCTGTTCCCTTCTACCTTGGTTCTATTTTGCCTTCTCTGATCACATTCCAGAATGACTGGTATCCCTTTGTTTTCCTTCTCTGATGTATTAGTTATTACCACAGTTACCAAAATACCTGAATGAACAACTATGAGAACAGAATGGCTTTTGGTTTCAGAGCGAACGGGCAGTCATTGTCCTAGAGAAGTAATAACACAACAGAACAATTCTTCTTATGGCAGCCGGAAGCTGAGAATGGAAATAGGAAGGGGCCAGGCACAGATACTGGAGAGGATCTGCCCCTACCCCCATTGACTTATCCCTTTCAGTAGGCCCCATCTTGCAAAGTTTCCAAAACTCCCCTGAATACTGCTATCAATTGGGGATCAAGCCATTTGTTTTATACATTAGCCTGTGAGGAACATTCATGCAGAAACCATAATAACTATGATGTTTTGTGAAGGTACCATACTCATTTTTCTTATCTGTGAGCCTCAGCTTCTTCATTTATAATACCCATCACATTGTGACATCATGGTTCTAGCTAACCATAACTATTAGCTGTGTCTGACACCCCTCTCCCCAATCACTTAATGGTACTTGGTTTTTTTTTGGGGGGGGGGCGGTTCTTCGAGACAGGGTTTCTCTGTATAGCCCTGGCTGTCCTGAAACTCACTTTGTAGACCAGGCTGGCCTCGAACTCAGAAATCAGCCTGCCTTGGCCTCCCAAGTGCTGGAATTAAAGGCATGCACCATCCCGCCCGGCTAATGCTACTTGTTTTTAAGACTTTCAGTAAGGGGGATTGCAAATTCATTCCACTTAAAGTAACAGTATATAAATTCCCCTTATTTGAGGGGTTGTATCCCTGTGATGGTTACTTTTAAATGTCAACTTGACACAATCTGTTATCTCTTGGGAAGAGAGTCTGAATGAGAATTGTCTAGATCAGTGGCTCTCAATCTGTGGGTTATGACCCCTTTGGGGGTTGATGACCCTTTCATAAGGCTCAACTAAGATTATTGGAAAAACAGATATTTACATTATAATTCATAACATCAAAATTACAAGTATAAAGTAGCCAAAAAAAATACGGTTGTAGGTCACTACAACAGGAACCACTAAAGGGTCAAAGCGTTAGGAAGGTTGAGAACCGTTGGTCAGGATCATGTTGGCCTTTGAGCACATCTGTGGGGAGTTTTCTTGATTTCCTTAATTGGTATGGGAAGACCCATCCACCAGGAAAAGCATGATTCTCTAAGCAAGAGATCTTGATCCTGACCTCCTTGTAGCAGTAGAGAAAGTGACCTGAGCACAAACGCACACACATTCAGTCTCTTTCTGCCCCACCATGGATGTGACCAACTGCTTCAAGGTCTTCCTGCTTCACCTTTGCCTTAGTGGTAAACTGTGACCTGCAATTGGAGCTAAAATGATCTCTTTGTCCTTTCAGTTGCTCTTTATCAAGGTGTTTTATCACAGCAACAGGAAATGAACGTATTCCAGTTCCTAACACCACGTCATGCTTATCCTACCTTTGTTCTTCAAATACGTAAGAATATCCTTACCCTACATGGCTTTTCTTAGCTACCACACCACCCTAGTGTCCCTAATGAGTATCTTATTGCACTAGAGTCTTCCAGATCCATGGTCAAGATCCGCTTCTATCTAGTTATCTGCCTGAAGGGTGTGGTCCAGACTTACACATAGGATAGGAAGAAATATTAACTTTTACTTTGGAAGAGCATTAGAAAATTAACACCTGGGCTAGCAAGATGGCTCAGCAGGTAGAGTACTGACTGCTCTTCCAAGTCCTGAGTTTAAATCCCAGCAAGCACATGGTGGCTCAAAACCACCCATAATGAGATCTGACACCCTCTTCTGGTGTGTCTGAAGACAGCAACAGTGTATTTATCTATAATTGACATCTAATAACTAATAACACATTGTTTGATGTGGCACCCTCCCTTGGCTCCATTGATCATCATCATCATTGATCCTCATCATCTCCATAGTAGATGATGGTATGCTAGTGATGCTGCCCAAGGTGTCTGAGCAGGGAAAGTGGATTGCACAACGATACAGAAGTGACTGTGATATTCTCACTTGCTCAGCGTTCTCATGGATCAGTGTGATCTGGGTAGTGGGAGTCACAGAGTATGTGCTCCTGGGTAAGTACAGTAGCCTTCATGACATGGCAAAGTAACCGGAAAGGATTCTTAAATAGAGACACCAGATTAACATGAATGCTGAGAACTGAAGAATAAGTGAGAGGCAAGAAAATGAGAGTATTCTCACTAGCCACAGTAGAAAATCAGATCACTCAAGATTTAGAGAGAAACACAAAGAGAATTATGCAGGACTGTTTAAAATATAGATTTATGCTTTTGTGACTAGCAAAGAATGTAACTGTAAATGAATGCAGGACACTGATTGTGAATATTCTCTCTCTCTCTCTCTCTCTCTCTGTCTCTGTGTATATATGCATTTGTGACAAAATCATTTACAGAAATATTTAATCGAGAATGTGTGGAAATCACAGGCTTAATCATGGCGTCCTCCTGGGTCTCCCCAGCCACATGGCCATGTCAGTGGTACTCATGCTCTGATGATCATGCCAGGGTGAGGGCAGATTTTCTTCTTATACCTTCACCAAACATACAACTCAACAACTTAGATAATTTTAAAAATTTCAAAATCATGCCCTGACCTTCAGCGGTCTGTATAAAATGGTTATGCTCATTACAAATGTTATGAAAACAATCTATATACTAGAGTGTGGTTATTAACTTTAAATACATTAATAAGTAAACATATAATAAGTAAGGTAAGGCCTTTGGCATCTCTACAATATGTTTATGTTATATGTAAAGGGCAAAGAGAAGCTGGGCCCAGAAGTGGAGGGATTCTACTCTAGTTTAGGACCACACAGGACATGTATGGTGACTCTATCAACACTTAGCACAGAGCCACATAGCATTCTAGGCTCTTGGTAATATTTAGCACTTGATTTGTTTTCATTGACCCTGTTACTAGGTAAATTCTTCACCTTTGCTAGGTAGGGTTAGTATCTGTCTGTTTCAATTCCACCAGTAGTTGATGTCATCATATATACCTTGGGCAGGTATGTTCAGGGTCTTAGCATTTTCAGTGTCTAGCTCATATCAGAATGTAACACAAAAAGATTCTTATTTAATCTGTCTCCTTGCTGTGACAAAATGCCCTATGACACAACTTTGGGAAGTAACAGTTTATTTTTGGCTCATGACTTCAGACATCATGAGGGCAGGGCAGAGTCCAGCAGCTCACATCACGACATTCTGCAAGGGAAGAGAAACCTGTGCTCCTGGCAGCTCATTTTATCTTTTTTTCCTTCTATTATTCTGTCTGGATCTCTAGACTAAGGGGGCGATTCCATCTACATGCAAGGTCTACCTTCCCCACTGGGTTGAGTCTCTCTAGAAATAGCTCATAAATATTCCCTGTGGTATATCATATCAGTCTCCGGAGTCTTCGGTCCAGTCAAGATGACAATCAAGATTAATGTCTGAAATGCTTTGTGTTTACATGGTCAAAGGAATTCATTATACACTCAGCAAACAAATTCCAACTTTTGTTCCTGGACTCATTGAATAATGTGCCATCCTTTGTGAAGGGATCAATTCGACTCCTCAGTGGAGACACACCTTCTCTCTTAGCTCTTTTCACATGCTAGAAACCTTACATACTGGATGCCAATGGAAAAAATGGGCTTGTATAACAACATTTCTCAAATTGGGGTATAAATATTCTTTGAACCTGGGAGTGGTATCAACTCATGTGTCTTTAAAACAGTTACAACAACCTACTCATGATTACTTCATGAGTGTGGGTGTCAGCAATCTGGGTGAGGTTGGTAGATAAAATACAGGATGCCGTTGAAGTCTGAATTCCACACAGGACAAGTGGGGCAAGCTCATACTAAAGATTATACTTGGTTTAGCTGAAACCTCAAATTAAGTAAATTTACATTTTGATTTGTTAATCTGGCCACGTACACTAGGAGAGACTTCTGGGTCACACAGCCTAAGGATCCGGTGAGCAACTAAGGGGCATTTCCCTTGTTACTCCATTTAGAACAGGGCTTAGACCTAACTTGGATGTGCTCAAAATCATCAGGTCCTCCTCTACCTCTCGACATTGATTTAGTTGATCAGCGCTACCCTGTGTACTCTGTGTAGGGCCTTGGGCATTTGTTTTTTTGTTTTTTTAAATATTTTTTATTACATATTTTCCTTAATTACATTTCCAATGCTATCCCAAAAGTCCCCCATACCCTCCCCCACCCCCACTTCCCTACCCACCCATTCCCATTTTTTGGCCCTGGCGTTCCCCTGTACTGGGGCATATACAGTTTGCGTGTCCAATGGGCCTCTCTTTCCAATGATGGCCGACTAGGCCATCTTTTGATACAAATGCAGCTAGAGTCAAGCGCTCTGGCATTTGTAAAACCTCCTTGGAGATTCACTGTGTGGCCAAAGGCAAGAACTCCAACCGGAAGTTAGTGGTGGGGAGACTTGACTTTTCTTTGTGCTTTTATGCTGTCAAGAACGCAGTTTAGGCTCAACTAGAACACTAAATGGCCCGAGCAGTGGCTCAGAAATCATTATGGTGCTTAATGAATAAAGCCTTAGGGTTTGTGGGCACCGATCCTCTATGTTTCCAGTGAGCTTACAGAGGTGGGGGTGCTTAGCATGGAGAGAGGGAAGACACCGTAAGAGTCTCCAGTAACATTTCCCAGCACTTGAGCCTGGCCAATCTGTCCTTCTTCTCCGAGGGTGCAGAAACTTTCCTGAGCCTCTTCCAATTGCTGGGAAGTTGTAGGTTTTATTCCAGTTCACAGCTATTGAAGGTACACTAGAAGGGGAAAGAAACCATGGAAATAGCTTAGGATAATTAAGGAAGCAGAGAGGGGGGGGAGAGAGAGAGAGAGACAGAGAGACAGAGAGACAGAGACAGAGAGAGACAGAGAGAGACAGAGAGAGAGAGTTCATAACTATTCTGTCTAAGCAGAATGAGTATAAAATAATGCAAGAGCCTCACTGGTGTGTAAAACTTTACTTAAAGCGGGTGGGAGAGTTTCATAATGGGAAGACATATAATACAAAGCAATATAATTAATAGCAGTAAGATAAGCAATAAACACCGCTTTCTAATAAAACTTCTCTGGTGTGACAGTTTGGTTAAGAGTGATTTAAGCCCAACCCCATGTCTGCTGGACTCCTGTGCAGCTTCTGCCTGGGAAGAGATGGGGCCTACAAAAAAACCCTAAAGCTCCTTAGAGCCTTCTAACCATCGTTACCATGGCAGTGATGCATTTTAAAATACTCCAGTAGACACCAGCAACTGCCGACTGTGGTCTTTAAAAATTACCTGAGGCCTTTTAAAAATACAATGAAGACTAGGCTGACACATTAAATCAGATTCTCCAGGGCTGCTGGTTGGGCACTGGTGTCCTTCTTTAAAGCCCTTGAGGTGATTTTAATGTGCAGTTGGGGGTGGAAGGCTGCTAAGCTGAACAATGTGCTATGCTGTGTAGAAGGGCAGGCTACAAACCAGGTACGACAGGCATTCTGATCAGCAAGTGGGTACCTAAAGGAGCCACCCACTATCACACAAAGGCCTTACACTGGAAATGGCTGTTGCAAATGCCTTTGTCAGACCAACACCAGAAGTTCAGCTAATTCACACACATAGTATATCCAAGAGTTTTATTTTGTTCTGTGTTTTAACTAGTCACTTTTAAAAAAAAAAAGATTTATTTATTTATTATATGTAAGTACACTGTAGCTGTCTTCAGACACACCAGGAGAGGGCATCAGATCTCATGGTGGTTGTGAGTCACCATGTGGTTGCTGGGATTTGAACTCAGGACCTTTGGAAGAGCAGTCAGTGCTCTTAACCACTGAGCCATCTCTCCAGCCCAACTAGTCACTTTTTAATGATTATGAGAATTCTAGGAACAGACATTCACAGTTGTAAACATACTTAAAACATATTTGAAGGACATTTGTTAAGCTTACAGGAATTACTATGATAGTTGAATGGCTTCTGTGGCCTGTGGTTTGTAAATGTGATGCTCACTGCTGGAGATTGCGTTGGGTCAGAGCCTTGAGGGTCCATAGACCCTGGCATTTGGGTTCAAGAGTTCACTCTGTGGAATCCTGGGTGGGACTTTTGTTTAAAGTTAATTCAGAACACACACAAGAGGTATAGAGAAGTTGGCAAGTACACAGAAGTTCCAACCTTATAGAACACTAAAAGTTAGCTTTCAAACAACAACAACAAATGCCCCCATATCATGGCAGAATTTGTTCTGAGACAATACTAGAAAATTTGGCAGCGTGGGTGACTCACTTTCTTCAAGTAAGTGTTGTATGGTTGCCATCTAACCAGAAAGCACAATAGTGCTTATGATCAGATATTTTGGATTGGCTTTGCAAAAAATAAAAGAAGGGAAATAAGACCCAGTGTTGTCAAGCTCTCCGATTTATTTTTTTGTTCAACCGGAGAATATTTCCATAGTATTTTAATTTGTCAACTCAACTTATATTCACAAGGAAAGTAAAGCAATCTTAAATACAAGCAACAACTTCTACATAAGCTACATGGGACCTGAAGGCTGTGAACTTGAGACTGGTAGCCTGGACCTTAGGATCCAGTAGCAGACACAGAACTCAAAGTTAGCTCAGCAGCGAGAGGAAAATGGGTCTCAGAGGCTACGGTGATACGGTCAAAGGAATTCAGAAAGTATGGCAAGGACTCAGGGACACCCCTGGGCAGAAGAGCTGACGTGGGGTTGTTTGTCAGTATTCATCCTACAACGTCTACACCTGGGGCATTTTTCAAAAGCAGATGATGGAAAGAATTTGGAAATGTACCTGCCTCTGTGTTCTGGTTTGCTGAGTGTACTTAGAGTGGCTTAAAGCCAGAGGCTTGTTTTCTCTGTGTCCTAGATGTGAGAACTCAGACATCAAGATGATAGTGGTATGAGGGTCACCAGGGCAGGATGTTCTCCGATTCTGGGCCTGGCTTGGAGCTCTTCTCTCATGCTCAGATAGCCTGTTTCCAGAGCCTGTATCTGTGTCCACAATTTATCTGCTTATAAGACATGAGTCAAATAAATTTAAGGACTGCCTAAAGACTAGACTAATTATAATTGCATTTACTTTTTTTCAAGTCATTTTAATAATCTTTGGAATTGAGAATTAGGACTTCAACATGTGAATTTTAGGATACAATTAAACTCTTAACACCAATGTGTAAGTTGGGAAAAGGCATGGGAATTCCAAGTAAGAAAAGCCTTGTTTATGTATTTGCTTGATAAATATTTTATGAAACATGTGCTATGTACACAGTCTTCCACTAAGGCACTGGAGCAAAGGGGGTGGTTGGAATTTCTTCTGTTTCTACCTAGGCTTAGCTGCTTATCAGTCCCTTGAAGCAAAGAAAAGAGAGATTCACAAAATCTCCATGTTCTGCCAGTAGAGTCCATTGTGGAGTCTGAGGTCTGAAGCTTGGGGAGTTGCCTGGGGGAGACTCTTGACCAATATCTGGAAGTGTTATTTTCTGCTGAACTTCAGCCCTAAAGTGTGTTCCACACAAGATCATTCACAGGTGAAAGCAGAGGTTCCTGTCACCTCAGAGTTTGGGATTTAGTAGAGCAGACAGGCAAGGGTCAGGTGCCTTGCCAAAGGGGACTGTAATGCAATGGGTGGAGGAGGTCTGAGTGTGACAGTGGCCAGCCTGGGTCATTATTAGAGTAAAAATACCAGTCCAATCAATGTAACCTAGAAACCACCACATGCCTCATTTTTGAATCTTAACTCATGAAAACGAAAAGAAATTATTATTTATACTTGGGGCCCTGAAATAAGCCTGCTTGGATAAGGGGTGAAGATATCTTTTCAGTCATTGAATTTTAAGCAGATAGCACCTCAAGAAAAGTAAAGAAAACTAGATTGCTGTTGCTCCAGGCTTCAAGTCTGGCACAGGGAACTCTTTTGATCTGGAGCTCTGAGGTCTGTGCATGTGATAGTACAGCCAGCAGCCATTTTAACTGGGGTATGTTAAATTGTCTATTGCTGTATCTTATCCCCAGACCCCAGTCTTAGCATTAAAGAAAGGAAGAGGTTGTATGAGATGTGGAAGCTAGAAGGAACTCTAGATGTTAGCACTGTCATGTCACACATGGGCAAAACGAGGCCCTGAAAGTCACACAAGATCCCTTGTCTGAGGACAGATAGGGGCTATCTGCTGCCGGTGCTCTGGACCACCACTGCCTAACCCTACATGGGCTTGGAGGTGAGGTGGTGCAAGAACTTCACAGACTCCAAGAGCAGACTGAGAAACGCCTCTGCAAGCTCATCTGAACACTGCAGCAAGCTCCTTTAATTCCCTCCACCTGCACTCCATTGGTTCCAAGAAAACAGTCTTTCCTGATTGGCTGGCATTGTCTGTGTCAGCAATCCTTGGTCTCTCAGGCAGTCCTCAATTAGGTCCTCCTGCAGGTGATACCTTTGTGGCTGTGCTGCGCTGTGCCCAGCGTTTATGCAGAGGTGGCTGCACAGTTGCTGTCTTTGATCTTCTCTTGTTTATTCCCATGCATCCCAAGGCATGGACACTGTCCTTTTGGTATAGCTAACGAAGGTAGGAAATCAACACAGTGGTGCGAAGATTTTTGCTACCACAGGGAGAATGATTTAACAGTGAGGAAACCAAAAGGGCTTAATAATTCTATGTCTCAGCGTTAAAAGGACAAGTTCCAAATAAAAGAAAGTTTTTGTTTTGTTTTGAGACATAGTATCTCATCTCAGCTCTGCATTCTTGGCTGTCCTTTAATTCAAAGAGGGCGTCTGCCTCTGCTTCTACCGGATTAAACACCTGTACCACTTCCTCTATTAGTCAACATTGTACTAATATGTTTTTTATACTTTGAAATCTAAAGTTCATTTCTGTTCAGGCCTATGTGCTGGCTCCAAGCATCACATGAAGATTTGACATTTAATGGCATCATGGAGAATATAAACTGTGGTTCTGCAAGGGATATCTTATTAGCCCATTTCAGAGTTGTTGTTATAGCATTTCACACAACAGTTCCAGAGTCACACAGAGTAAAATACAGTGGTTATGAAGAGTTGGCACGAGGTCTTTCTTCTACAGTCTGTTCTGTAAGCGTAACATTGGATCTGAGTTTGAATCTTACCTCTGTACCTTCGACAATTACACTGCCCAGCTGCAAGCACTTTAAACCCTCTGAGGCCCTAGAATTTATGACATATCTTTATTCTGAAGACTAAGTCACATAATGTGTACATATAATCTTACAATTGCCAACAGCATCAGAAATCATAGCTGAAACTGTGGGTAAACATTGTTTGACAAATTGTAGGTAAAGGACTAGGGAGATGGATCAGCTCCTAAAGGCTAGGCTCATACCAAAATATAAGAGAAATTGTAGGCAAAACTACTAAGTGGTTATGAGAAGCCGGTGAGGGCCTCTTTGGGAAGATGCCATTTTGCTTGGATTCTGATACAGTCATACACTAAGGGTGGCTTTCAAAAAGCATTGAGCCTAGCGACACTGGCAGTGGCTGCCGTCAAGTGTTTAGTTAGCTTCCTCTGCTCCTGGGTGACAAGGAATGAGAAATGCCAAGAACTGAAGGAAATCATGGGCATATGTGCTATGTTATACAAGCAGAACCGGAAAACCACTGCACAAGCCCTTCTGGTAATTGTCACACCTCCGGCAGCCCCCCGTTAAGCAATGTCATAAAATTCCAAATACAAAAATCTGTACTGAAAATGAATGCATGTCATGTAACACTTGAGGGGGGCTGGCTGCAGAATAAAAATGTCACAAAAGAACAAAAACCAGTGTTGTAACACTGAGGTGGCTGAGCCTCGTTCATCTGTGTGTAATTACAGGAGCCTGTGGCAAATGATGAATGTTTCTTGGTACTTTCTGCTTCCCAGTTTTACTGATAGGAGGGCTCTAAACAATGGCTGCTCCTCACAGCTGTTCTGTTGACTATCTTCACATGGCAGCTGTGAGGCCTAGAGCTGGGATGAAGTCCTTCTCAGTGCCTTTTCTGCACTGGGCTGCTTCCATGGTCCTTTGTACTAATCCTGTTTTAGCCATATCAAAATCCTCTGAACGGCTAGACTCAGTCAGGGTGTGGTGGCAGTAGGCAAATGTGGCTTTGGAGTCCCAGCTGTGTCACGACCACCTATGAAACCTTGGTGAAAGAATTGACCTTTCTGGACCCACTTCTTCATATGCTATTTTGGGAAGAAAAAAAAAGTGTGTTCACCTCATAGCGTTGTTATAGAAAGTAGATGAGTCATTACAAGGGAATGTTAAGAACAGCTCCCGGGACGTAGGAAGCATTCAGAAATTATAGCCTACTGTGGCTCTGCACATGTCTTTTCTTGTGATTTCTTGGTTTTAGCAACATTCCTTTCCCTTCTATGTCTTTGTAGTTCAACTGTACTTACCTTTCTGGGACACCTCCCTCAAGTACGGTTAACTACTTCCTCCCATGCATTCCCACACCAATGGCCCCATCATTGTTCCAAATTATGTATTATTATTTTTTTCTTCCTAACTAGCTACTAGCTAAATGTTTTCTTTTTCCAACCATGCTTTCTTTTTCCTACCAGAAGTTCTCAAACAATATTCGTTGAATGAATGAATGAGTGAATGAATGAACAAGCCAATTAGTCAACCAGCTGTAGAACCATCTGACTATCTACCATATATAAATAAATAGACTCCTTAAAGATGCTCATGAAATGTAGAAAAATGACCATTGTGGATGGAATGTCATGATGGAACTAAGGATTCAGTGTTCTCCATCAACTACCGAGTGAAAGGATCTTCCCTGTTCTGATTCAGTTTGCTGAGTGAGCTAAGTCAGTGATGGAGCTAAGTCAGCACCACTCCCTTGACATTCATGCAGGAGATTTATCCATCAGTAAAATGATAACACCAAGGTTTAAATATGAAGCGCTTCCTCCAAAAGTTCAAGTGTTGAAGTTCCTAATGCAGATGCCCATTGGGGAAGCGATGGCATCACAAGTTTCTGACTGATCTTTTTTCATGTCGTCTTGACATACTGGTGTTATTTGGCAGGGGGTCTTGGACATCCATAGAGTTAAATCCTAGAAAGAGAAGCCTTGTTCTCAGCCCTTTCTTTCTTGTCAGCTATCATCAGGTGAATTATTCTCTTCTACCACATGTTCCTCTCACCTCAGACTCACAACAATGGAGCATACAGACTAGACTGAAATCCCTGAAGCAATGAGCTTTACAGACTTTATGTTTTCTTGTTTGTTTGTTTGTTTGAAATATTTGACTGACACAGTGGAAAATGCAAATAATAAAGAGGCCAGTGTGCCTTCTGGAGAGTATGTATTGTCATTTAGCTTTTCTGTGACTGTTTGATTTGCTAGGCACAGTTCCAAACCTGTGCTTCCTCTTTCCATACTGACATATGGCTCATTCTTGAACAATAACAAAAAAACCAGTCCCAATCACAGGAGGCTGGGTGAATGAACTTATAGGTTCACATACTGCTGTAGATAAATATGCACTGAATTGGGCCTGGCCTCAAATGTATTGACCCAAAACACACCTGGATGACAATACAGCTGGAAAAAAATTCCTTTAATCATCAGTACTATTGATGGATCAGATTTTATGGGACAATCATAGGACTTTTACCCGACTTTTTACTTGTTAACTAGTAGTATCTGCCATTTGCACTTCTTGTCTATGTACATGCATCCTTTTCTCCTCACCTTTTCCCTGAAGGGATCATCTAGCATTTAAAAATGATTTGCTGATCAAAGACACACAATGTATGAGTTTCAGTCTCCTTTATATGGCTGGCTGAGGCAGACTATTCCATATATATCTTACTTTGTAGAGATATCTTCATGCTTTTGGGCCATTAATAGGTAATCATTTATTCTTAGAGCCTAATCTATAAGACAAGTGTTCTATAGAGACAAAGTAGATATCTGGAATACAGTAAGGAGAATTCGGTGGTCCTCGCTCATCTGTGAGGAGCATATTGAATACTTCCAATGAATACTTGAATCTGCAGATAATACTGAAAACTACATAAATACTACATTTCCTCGTGTGTGTATCATAAAGATGAATTTGTAAATTAGATACAGGAAGAGATCAACAGGAATCATAAAACAAAATAAATACAATTAGTACTCTAATAGAAGTTATGTGATTAAGGTCTCAGATAAAATATCTTACTGTACTTAACCTTTTAACTCAGGGGAAAACCAATAGCTTTTATTTACATTAAGACATCTTCAACATCACTTCTCCACTTTGGGTACATTGTTAAAAGAATTAGAGTTTCTTAAACAGACGACTGCTAGAAAGTGATTAATAGACAAATAATTTATAAAGCATGGATATGCTAGATAAAGGGAAAGTTCACATCTTTTAAGACAAAGTGGACTCAAGACACTGCAAAATTTAAAGCTTTCGAATTGTTCATTTCTGAAAATTTTCATTTAGTATTTCCAGACTGTATTTGACCAAGGGTAACTGAAAACCACAGGAAGTGAAACTGCAAATGGATGGGAAGGGAGGGAGGAGAGGACTGCCTTCAGCAGGTTTAAGTAATTCTGACAGTACTCTTCTATTTAGGAGAAGAAGTAATTTAGCCAAACGAGGTCACCAAGAGTTTGTAATAGTCTTGGCCTGAGTTTCTCACCTGCTCTGTTCCTGTATGCTCTGCTTATTTCTAGAATGATCAGACTGCCTTTCAGTGCATTTTCCCTCTATAAAGATGTTTGTTTCAGTATAGGTTTATAAATGTTTACATAGTATAGGTTATGACTTTAAGCATTAAAAATATTCTGTTATAAACAGAAATTAAGAAAGAAATGAAAGACTTTCTAGGGTGGAAAGAAAATAAGTAAACAACATACCCAAATTTATGAGACACAATGGAGAAGTTTCTAAGAGGCAACTTCATAGCCCTAAGTGCCTACATAAAACATATGAGAGGGATCTCAGATTAGTGACTCAATAATACACATGGTGTGATTGGTTTTTGTTTAAATTTTTTCATGTGTCCAAAAGAACTAAATCAAATTTGGGGATAACACCAGTCAAGAAGAAGCAAACAAAAGATTACAAAGCATCAACAACAACAACAAAAAAGAGTTGGTGCTTTGAGGAAATAAAAACAATGACAAATCCTTATCCAACTTAACTAAATGATGGAGAGATAATACCCAAAAATAGAGATGAAAGGAGGGAACCTGACAACAGACATAAAGAAAATACAGAGAATCATAAGAGCATTCGTTAAGATCCTGCATTCCACCAAATTCAAACACCTATAAAGAAATGTGGTAATGTATCACTTACCACAGTTAAGTCAAGATCAGATAAACAATTTAAACAGATTTATAACCCCTTAGTGAAACGGAAGCAGTCATTAAAAGTCTTGCAACTAAAAATATCCCCGGGCCAGAAAGTTTTTGTGCAAAATTCTACCTGACTTTCAGAGAAGTGTTAGCAATAATACTCCTCAAATTACTGTACAAAATAGAAAAGAAAAAAGAAAAACATTGTTAGGTTAACACCCAAAGCACATAAAATCCAAACAAGAAAGAGAATTATAGACCAATTTTCCTTGTAAACAGAGGTGCAAATTTCTTAATAAAAGACTTGCAAACTGAATCTAAGAATACATCAAAAAAGAACATCCACCATGATAAGGTAGGCTTCATCCCAGAGATGCATGGATGGTTCTACACACACACACACACACACACACACACACATGTATATGTAATTCACCATATAAACAAACTGAAAGACAAAAACTGTATTATCATCTCATTGGCCTTTGACAAAATCCAATACCCTTTCATGATAAAAGTCCTGGAGAGATTAGTGTACACAAGACAAACCTCAACATACTAAAGGTGATGTCCAACAAACCTACAGCCAACGTCAAATTAAATGAAGAGAAACTCAAAGCAATTTCACTCAGATCAGAAACAGGGCAAGGTTGTCTACTCTCTCCATACCTATTCAATATAGTGCCGAAGTCTTAGCTAGAGCAGTAAAACAACTGAAGGGGATCAAGGGGATGCAAATACTCGTATAATAAAAACATCAAGTCATTGGAGAAATAAATTGAAGAAGATAACAAAAGATGTTCATGGTAGGTTGGTAGGATTAACAGTAAAATGGCTACCCTACCAAAAGCAATCTCCAGATTTAATGCAATCACCATCAAAATTCCAACACAATTCTTCTCTGATTGGAAAGGACAATTTTCAGCTCTATATAGTATCACAAAACCTCAGGCTAGCTAAAATCATCCTGAATAAGAAAAGAATTGCTGGAGGTTTTATCATCTTCAATTTCAAGTAGTACTACCAAGCTATAGCAATAAAAACTGCATGGTGTTGGCACAAAAGTAGACACATTGGATTGATTGATGAAATTGCACTGAAAACCCAGACAGAAATTTACACACCTATGGATACACATTTTTTTAAAAAATAAAAAAAATCCAAAATATAGTCATTTGGATGGCTGCTTGTAGAAGAATCCAAATAGAAAACCCAGTTCAAATGGATCAAAGACCCTCAATATAACACCAGATACACAACATTATAGAACAGAGAGTGGAGAATAGTCTTGAAGTTATTGACACAGGCGTTAACATAAAAATTAATAAATGGGACTTCATGAGACAGAAAAAAACTTCTTCACGGCAAAGGACAACCATCATTTGAACAAAGCAGAGAACACTTAAAGAAATGTTTAACATCCTTCATCATCAGGGAAGAGCAAGTCAAAATGCCTTGAGATTTCATCTTATACCTGCTCAGAATGGCTAGGATCCACAAAACGAGTGGCAGCTCATGCTGGTGAGGGTGTGGGTAAGGGGAGCACTCATCCATTATTGCTGGGACAGCAAACTTACATAGCCACTCTTGGGCAGTCAGTGTGGCAGTTCTTCAGGAAGATGGTAATTGAATTATCTTGAGATCTAGCCAAGCCACTCTTGGGCATATATCAAAAAGATGCTTCATCTTATCACAGGGACACTTGCTCAGCCATGTTCATAACTGATCTATTCATAATAGCCAGAAATTGGAAATGACCTAGATATCTTTTGACTTAGATATCCCTCAAAAGATGAGTAAAGAAAATGTAATGCATTTACACAATGGAATATTATTCAGCCTTTAAGAAGACGAAATGATGAAATTCACAGGCAAATGGGTGAAACCAGAGGGGGGGGAAAATCATCCTGAGGGAGATACCCAGACCAAGAAACCCAAGTACGGTGTGTATTTGTTTATATGTGGATATTAGCTTTTAAGCCAATGATAGTCAAGATACAATTCGTAGAAACACAGAGCTTAGGTTTAGAGTAAGGGACAAGGGGTAAAAATCTTCCCTAGGGGGATAAATCTCCCTAGAAAAGGGAAATAGAATAAATAGTTTCGAATGGATGGGGACTAGAATGGGGAGGACAAAGTTAAGAAGGATAGTAAGGAAACCTAATACAGAAGAAGCTTCCTAAAATATATGTATCTAAAACGTGATCGAAATGAATTTACCAAATAATTGACAGACAGATCCCTAACTGGACATCTATTGCCACCAAGCAGTTTCCAGTACTTGAAATAAATTATATCTAATTGAGTTTTGGCCAAAGGAGTCCTATGGGAACCCCCAAACAACTGTAATTTGTTCTCCACAAACAGACAGCAAGGTTCCAGTGCTGAAGACAACAACTGTACAACTCATCCAACATGGAGAAACCAGGCTGGTGCCTACATCGAGCCTTCAACCCATGCTAGCATCTTGGGAAGGTACTCTGTACAATACTATAGAACTGCAAATACCAACCTATCCACAAACCCTTTGATCAGTAGTGGTATCGTGTCTGTCCTGTCTGCAAGATCTGCTAGTGCAGTGGTGGCACAAAGGTTGTGGGCATAACCAAACAATATCTACTGTGACTGAAGGCCCACTCCATGAGATAGAACCCACACCTGACACTGCTTGGGTGATTAAGAACCTGAAACTAAGTAGCCCAGAGACCTAGGGTAAAACCAAATATGACTGTTCATATTAACATAACATAGTAATAAAATGGACTCCTAGTGACCTTCTGTTCTACTCATAGATCAGTATCTGGCTCAACCATTATCAAAGGCGCTTCCCCCTGTAGCAGATGTAAACAAATGCAGAGACCCACAGCTAGACAATATGCAGAGAGTGAGAGACCTTGGAACACTCAGCCCTAAGTGGGGACTGTCCATTACATCCCCCACCTTAGGCTCAGAGAACCCCACCCCCACCCCCATCCCATGAAGAGGAGGCAGAAGGGGTGTAAAACTCAGAGAGGACATAGAACATCTGGGAAACAAGGTCCTCTCAAGCAACAGGATTGATGCACATGTGAAGTAATGAGACTGAGGCAGCTTGACAGGGCCTACAAGGCTCCACACCAGATGGGATTCTGGAGCTGAAAGGAGAAGTGAATGCAGGCACCCATTCCTAACCCAAAAGAGCTAGCTCCCATTGTTAACCACTTTGAAATGAACATTTAGTTTTCTTCAAGGGACTCACACTGGGGAATGAAACCACTTCCAAGTGTAAAATGAATAACCAGCAGTAGACAGTCACCAAAAACTAACTTAATGGTATCTTTGGAGGTTTCTTGTCTCATAGTTAGGGCTCTCTCTCTCTCTCTCTCTCTCTCTCTCTCTCTCTCTCTCTCTCTCTCTCTCTCTGTGTGTGTGTGTGTGTGTGTGTGTGTGTGTGTGTGTGTGTGTTTATGGGATTCCTGAGAGTTTGGACGGAAGTGTCTTTGCTTGTTTCTCATGCCCCTCCCACCCTTAGTTCTTTTCCTCCTTCTCTGTTTTGTCCTATTCCATTGTGTTAGTTTTTTGTTTTATTTTATTATATTTCATTTTAGCCTTTTGAAGCCTGCATGTTTTCTGATGAGACAGAAAAGGGGTGGAACTGAATGCCAGTGGAGGAGGAGGGGGAACCGGGAGGAGTGAAGGGAGGGAAAACTGGAATCAGAATATATATGTGAGAAAAAAAAATCTAATTTCAGTAAAAGGAGAAAATATTCTGTCAATCCATCTGACATAAACCTCTTTGTCTTTTCCCTTTTTTTTTTCTTCAAATAATTACTGTTCTTGTAGAACTTCATTTGATTGGAAAGATAGAATTTTATGTTTAATGGCTCATTTCAGTGACTTGAAAAACCTATTGTGAGAGTATAATTAAGGATTATTTTCATTTCCTTTATAGAAATTATATTGACACATTTTTTTCTGCATAGCAGAATACTTTACATGTATAACTTACTTATAACAATTATTAACTCTGATCTATACAATTCACTAAAATTTTCCTAATTTTATTAAACGTGCTATCATCACATACTAAGTAGTTGTGTGGTTTTACCACTGTGCCAAGTCCCTCTCGGCCACAGAAGGGACACTGTGACATGGATCCCATGCCTGGGACAGAGCCAGCAGGGTGTGGGCCTTCATGGGGGTCAAAGGTTGCTGTGTGCATAAGGCTTTGTATACAAATATATACTTTTACTTTATGTTCCTCCCTCTAGGAATGTGCTCTCTGCCAAGGTTAATAACTCCATGATAATCAGAGACAGGAATCTGGGAGGGGGTGTGGCTATGGTCTCTGAAAAATGGTAATCGCTGTAACCTTCAGGACAGCCCTTAAGGCTATGGGGCGGAACTCTGAAAACATGAGTTAAAAAATACAGAATTTCTCAACGATGTGAAATATAAGGATGTATGACTATGAATTGTATAGGAGCTTCACAGATCTAAAGGGACAGAGGCAGCTGCACTATTAGCCAGCTTGTCAGAAAGATACTAAAGAAGGAGATAAAGAGATTTAGAAAGTGGTGTCGAGATCCCACACAGCCAAGCTGTTTTGTATATTCTTACAAAGACAGGCAGATTCCTGCGTTCAAGGTCGGCCTGGCACACAGTGAGTTTAGGTCAAGGCTCAGTTACGGTAAGAATGGTCATTTCAGGATGGAGTTCCACCCAGCTGTCTTATTGTCTGTGCTTGTGTTTGCTGTCTTTTTCTGAGAATCAAGGGGCTGGGGCCCAGGGATGCGGATTCATGAGATAATCAAAAGGGAACCTGGGGTAATAACTGAATAGATATGTAAATAAAAGACGAGGCTTTGATATGCAAGAGGTTTTAGAAAAGCAAGAGAAAGCTGTCTGGAGAAGAACACACACACACCCACCCACACACACACCCACACACACACAGAGAAAGAGAGAGAGAGAGAGAGAGAGAGAGAGAGAGAGAGACAGACCGAGACAGAGACAGAGAGACAGAGAGACAGGGAGACAGGGAGACAGAGACAGAGACAGAGACAGAGACAGAGACAGAGACAGCACAATCTGGAAAGCTGTTTCGATCAAAACAGGCTGTATCAGCTTGTAACCTAACAAATCGAAAAACCCATGTTCGCTTTGCTGCTCCCAGATACCCCTTTCTCAGAATCTCTGTCCAAGCCGAGGCTGATCCTGGGCATCACTGAGATTCACATCAATTCTTTTGATGTTAAGAAATTATGAGTTCAAGTAATTGATCATTTGAATTAACATTCCAACTCCGTTAATTAGTGTTGAAACAGTAGGAGCCACCGTGAATGGCGATGACTTTTAAAACAAACTATACTCATGTCTAGACTGGTGACTGTTGAATTTGCTAAACTCTTTTTTCCCTCTAGCTAAAGAAGCAAGATTTGCATAAACTTAGGAGGATGCTTCTGAATGAGGAGCCCAAAATCAAATGGGAGGAGCAATGGGAGGAGCAATGGGAGGGCAATTCCCTGTTCACCATGGACCCAGACACAAGCCCATGGGAGTAAAGGCTGTAGGGTGTAAGTGAAGTGCAGCTCTGAGCTTTCTTGGGGTCCTCTAGGGTACATATTCCCCACGAGGATGGTTCAGTCCTTTGAGGAAAAGAGGGGTGGAACAAAAGTAGGGCCAGGCACTTAGTGTCTTTTGCTCCACAGCATACACGAGTTCCATGGCAGCACCAAGCAAGGAAGGGCAGGACTTGGGTGATGGTGACGTGCAAATATCCAGGGAAGAACAACACTTTTGGTTTCCAAAGACTGTAACTTCATATAGACAGTCCTTGAGAAGCCTACAAATTTATTTTTTTTTAAAGCAATTGCAAAATTGAGTAAGACTCAAGTAATTCCTTAACATTTTTTTAGATTACAAATGATCCTTTACATTCTCTTTTACATCCAGACCCTGACTTCTCTTTGCTGGGCCCTCCACAGCACATATATTTGGGAAGGAGGTATTTTGTGCCCCAGCCCAGTTTCCCACAAAGGGCTGAAGCATTCGCAGGCAGCTGACTGAGCAATTCTTCATAGAAGTGCTGGAACTCAATCAAGCAGGAAGCAAGGTCCTCAGATGCAGTTACAGGTTGTGGTAACACTTCTCTCTCTCTCTCTCTCTCTCTCTCTCTCTCTCTCTCTCTCTCTCTCTCCAAGACTTGGTGAAGATAGGGTTTCATTTCATGTGGTCTGAAAAATCATCCAGCAAAGACTGGTTTCATCCAGTTTAGTACAGATTGAAATTGGCTGTGGGCAGTCCACCTATGAAATTCTGACAGTCAGTAAGCTTTAGACAATTTAAAGACAGACAACTATGGGAAATCTGTGTCATTCTGAAATGATGCTTAAGATATTCTTTTAAACCTGGAATACAAACATCACATATGTGACTCTTATACATCTGTTGCAGCAAATCTCCATCCCAAATATGCCCCACCAATGAAAACACAACTCAATTAATATGAATACATGCTGTGCGCCTAGATTGGACAGATCTACCACTACACTACCATCTTCCACATCTATGAGACCCCTTAGAACTTGTGGATTCTCCAGGCCATGTGCTTCAGGGGAAGAGGTTCCCAACACGTCTGCTCTGCTTTTCTTCTTCTTCCTCCTCCTCTGTGTCCTCTCTCCCATTTTCTTCTTCTCTCTCCCAATCTTCTGTTCCACCTTCCCTTTTTGTGCCCAATCATCAGTTCTCCTTTATTTTACAAATTAAGGTGGGAAACAGATTTACAGGAAATCACCTGAGTGCTGACTCATTCCCTGTTCACAGTCCCTCACAGGAGAAAGGAATTAACATCAAATATAATTAGCCCCTGGGTCAACCACAACACACATCAGTGGGGTAATACCAGCATCCTGACAACGGGAAGGCTAGTAGTCAGGCCTGTGGCCCCTTGAAGCAGCGAGCAGTTGAACCTTATCCTGAGGAAATCACTTTGCACAATCATATATAAATTTAAAGGACACAATTTTTAAAAAAAGTTTTATGTGTTTTGGGTTTGTCTGCATGTATGTATGTGCCCATGTGTATTCCTGGTGCCTAAAAAATGCCAGAAGAGGGTGTCAGATCCCCCTGGGACTGGAGTTATAAATGGTTGTGAGCTACCATGTGTATGCTGGGAACTGAACCTGGATCCTCTGGAAAAGCAACAGTTGTTCTTAGTCACTGAGCCATCTCTCCAGCCCTCAAAGAACACAGCTCTTGACGTAGCTCTAAATAGTATAGTTTTCTGGCATGTTGGTTACCTTGAAGTTTAAAGGTGGAATGAGAACTTCATATTTAATACATCTAGTAGAATTTATGTAATTTAATGGCTTTTTGATTCATGGCCATCCATTTTTTAAATATAGGAGTATTTTCCTCAGTTTTTTGCTCGGAAGTATTCTACTAATCATCATAATATAAATAGAATATGTACAGAATAGTACATAAAAATTTTAAGAAAATTCTGGTGGCTATAAGGTGTTCAATGTTTAAGATATTCTAGATTAAAGTAACAACTAGTAATAGCATAAAATTGACCAGCAGCATAAATTATCAGAATTTTTTAAAGAATATGTTTGTCTCCTTTCTTTCTTTCTTTCTTTCTTTCTTTCTTTCTTTCTTTCTTTCTTTCTTTCTTTCTTTCTTTCTTTCTTTCTTTCTCTCTTTATATGTAAGTACAGTATTGCTGTCTTCAGACACTCCAGAAGAGGGCATCAGATTTCATTACAGATGGTTGTGAGCCACCATGTGGTTGCTGGGATTTGCACTCAAGACCTTTACAAGAGCAGTCGGCACTCTTAACCAGTGAGCCATCTTGCCAGCCTCCAAATTATCTTAATTTTGCATACATATTTATTAAGCATAAAAACTGTAGTGGAGCTGTGTCTCTTCATAGGATAGATTGACTTTGAAAGAGCCAATTTTATGAATATAAACCCATAAACAACTATTATTTACTAGTAAATAGGATGCAGTCTTAAGATTATTGTTTTGTATTTATTATGCAATGTTGTGGAAATTTAGTCATATAATTAATAAATGAGAATGGAAAGAATTTTGTTGTAAAAGCATTACATAATCTCTTTGTCTATTTCTTTTTTTCTTTTCTTTCCTTTTTTTTTTTTTTTTTTTTTTTTTTTTGGTTTTTCGAGACAGGGTTTCTCTGTGTAGCCCTGGCTGTCCTGGAGCTCTGTAGACCAGGCTGGCCTCGAAATCAGAAATCCTCCTGCCTCTGCCTCCTGAGTGCTGGGATTAAAGGTGTGTGCCACACCGCCTGGCTCTTTGTCTACTTCTTATTGTGAACGCCATAAGCATTTAACATGTAACTCCAGAAAACCATACAGTACCTAACTCATGGTTGCAGGGAGAGGGCAGGGCGGGATGAGTGGTTCTCGGCTATTTGGCTGGTAAGGCATGGGGCTTTCTTGTTATATCATCTTATGCAGAAGACGCAAAGAGAAGGGAAAGTGACCTATAAGGGTTGGATTTGTCCTTGTACAATGATCTATACTATGATAACTATCTGTCTCACAATAATGGCATTAGCTCACTTATGAGGATAGAGCTCTTGTGTCTAGGCCTCCTCTGGAAGGCATTGCCCTCCTAATACTGCATACAACTGAATACTGATACAATTGTATTACTGATACAATTGTAATACTGATACAATTGAAGTTAAATCTCCATGTGATTCGAACAAAGGATAAACATTGAAGCCACAGCAATTCCTTTCACATGTACAGAGTCCTATAATGGAATAGTTATCTACCATGAAATAATTATTTCTCAGGATATTGCTTGGCTAATTGGATTAAGCTCTCAGTTTGGGTGTGAATGATGAGGGAAGATTGCATAGCTAGCAAAAGAATTCATTAGAGGCCACTGGAGTTGTTCACTTTCTAAAAGACTAAGTATTTCAATTTGTTCTTTGGTTTGTGGGCTTTATGCCCTGAAGGACAAGAAGTCAACATAAACCACTTGGTCTGCAGGCCCCAGACCAGGAGCTTCTTTCTTGAGCTGTTTTTTTTTTTTTTGTAGAACTGCATGGGCAAGAAATTTCTCCGAGGCTGAGGGTTATTGTCCAGGGAGCAGCTTTATATTTCGATAGATCTCAGCATCGTTTTTCAGAGGGATATTAACAATGGAATACACTCAAATCATAAAGCTGCTGGAAGTAAGCTTTCAGAGGAAAAAAAAAAACAGAAACAAAGACAAAAAATAAAAACAAACAAACAAAAAAGCCAATTTTGTTGGGACTAAGAAAGTCAGAGAAAAACAGTTTGATATCCTTCAATGACATATTGAGATTATTCAGGATCCCAACAGAGAACAGAAAGGAGGTAAAAGAGCCCATTGGAGGAGAATATTTCAATAACAATTATTGTTATAGAGTAGCCATTCAACACATAGAGCCATCTCTCCAGCCCCACAAGTTTTAATTATAAATGAGTATTGCTTTTACACAATAACAAGTGCTCATTCAAAAATCAAATATAAATAATGAAAGAAAGCTGGTAAGGGAGCATTAAAGAGGACTTGGGAAGAATTCAAGTGGGTGGGATTGAAAATTTATTTATAGCTAAAATTTATTGTATTCATATGGAAAGTTCCCAAAGAATAAATGAAAATATGATATTAGATAAGATATGGCCACATAGATAAAATAAAAGTCTTCGGCTCCATTGCTATAATCCCACTTCTGAGGAATAGAATTTAGCTATCATTAAATAATATTAGTTCTTACAGGTCTCATAAACAAATATAATTTATTTATTCTAACATGCACTTTAAATTTAAATAGTATTTTAAAATAAAAATTATAAACCTCTGTTCTTTAGAGCTTGCTAAGAAAACAGGGGAATCCACATAAAACTTCTATCCCTGTCCTTTGCCCTTAGAGGCGTCGCTTGGCTTAATCCCTTGGCTATTCATCCTAGCATTTACATTATCTGTTGGTGGTATGATTGTATTTCTGTCTTATCGTCTAGGTTTAAGTATTTATTTATGCATTCGCAATCCATGTGTGTTATGGTATACATATATGCACACACACATTTTGTCATTTATATTCATAGTGTGTCTTCACATGGCATACATACTTTATGTTAGTCATTTGTCTAGGTGGCATATGGGATATTAAGCTATGATTGCATTTTATTGGTCCAATTGAGTACCCATTGTCTGCTCCATACGTCTTCCATGTGGACACTGAATGAAATACAGAACTGTACAGAGCCAAGCAAGCTATCTGAATGTCCCTTGAGAGTATGTTTTCCATACACCTCAACAATTACAGCAGCAGCCTTAAGGAATCTGGATCCCTCAAAACTTGCGAAACACATTTGTATTCTGTGAAGCCCTTTGGGAAAGCTCTTGTTGAGCTTGAAAAGTTAGAAATTGAAGTTACAGTGACCCTAACAGGAAGAATTCTCACCCATCTATCTCTAACAGGTTTCCATGAGTAGTTGAGATCTGTTTATCTTTCTTCTCCCCCACCCTTTCTCATGCCCTCTTTGATCTGTTAACTACCAAGCCCAGTGTGCAGAATAATATGTATTTTCAGCCCATGTTTTTAATCTTTCCAGCCCCTTTCATTTTGCTTCTGGAATAACTAGCTTCTATTGTTACTGTGGCTTGCTTTGAAACCACCTCTAAATCAACAGTGTTACTGATCAGCAGAGCTGGAGCAGCCTGGAGAGAGAAAGGAAATCCACTCATTGTATAACAGAGGCCAGCCCAGAAACCCGAGTCTCCTTAAGTGGGATTTGGCTTCTGTGCGTGTCATGTGAAGAAATGTGGTAACAACTTTTACTCAGTGAAGTGGGTTTTTTTTTTTCTTTTTTGAACCACGAACCACAAGTGAATTCTAATAACGGGTGAAGTGAGGTTCAGACGTTATAATCTGCCACTAGCTAAGCTATGTGCTTGAACTTCTTTTTAGAGCCTCATGCTATCCATTTACATAAAATGGGTAAATGAAGATGAAGGCATACATTTCATATGTATCTAACGACAGCCTTTTTTTCTTCATTTTTAAAACACTTTATCTGCCTTTGTCTACATGTGATATAGTTTTCTACATGAATATAACATGTTGCTTGATAGAAACCTGTCTTTTCTATTATTTTAGTAACTTACACAACACACTTAGAATAGCATAGAATCAATAGCATCTGGTTGAGTATGTGTGGACTAATGATCCAATTTGTAGCTCTCTAAGCATATGGGTAAGTTCTACCCCATGACTGTGTTCAGCATCTGCCTTGTGGTAAAAGGTATGGGTTTCAATGGCACATGAAGAGCATAAATAAGCATTTGCACAACACTGGATGTGTTTGTGGTGCCTATGTAAAGAATTTCATATGGGAAAGACATTTCAATAACCCATTGTTGCGAAGGTTCCCGTTTTTATTGGTAGAAAGGGAAGCTTACTAATAGTAATGAAATTCCAGGCTATTAAGAGTCTACTTTGATTATCATTGCCCACATAGTAGCTTATACTAGTTTGGGCTCAATTGTTTTTTTTTTGTGGTACAAATGAATGGTTATTAAATAATGTCAAGAATAACTTGTCAATTATCATCTCCATTGAAGGTATATTGATTCCTAAGTATCAAACGCGATGGGCACGTGTCAGTCTTGTTGGATGATGCTCTGAAGCCCAAAAATATCAATGACTTTTTCAACCTCAGTAAACCCACTCTGGTCAGGGCCTCTTTCTATACCCACAACTGGCTTCTGTTACCTTCTCATGCTCCATGGATGACCCATCCAGCAGGTCCAGTTATTCGAGGATCTCGAGGGGACCTCCTCCTAATAACCAAATGGGGGGTAGAGAGAGACGAGGGTCTTGTACGAATAACGACACGGAAACCGTTCTGAAGTTGTATCAAGACCCCAATGTATTGAGAAAGGCCCAAGGTTTAAATGCACAAGCAAAGGGGGAAGTACAGATACTTATCAGTGGGAGGGGTAGGGCAATACAAGCAAAAGGGGAAGTAATTATGGGAGGGGGGGCAATAGAAATTCTTTCTTTTGGCAGCTACACGGGGAAGCAGGAACTTGGTGGTATCAGGGTGTGGTCAGGACATCGGTGATGACCCAGGGCTGGAACATCCCGTAGTTCTTGGAATCCATGTGTCGGTGGCCCGCTTTTGACCCCCTTTTCTTCTCAGGGGGAGAGGCCCAATTCAGAGATCAGGACAATAGCATTGCCTTAATGGCTCCCAACATCTCCCCCGTTTTAATATTTTTATAAAGGCATATTGTATAATAAATTTGTAGCCACGTTTTTAAAGATCACCTAAACGTCTGTTTGCTCACCGGATGATTCTCTAAAACCACGAAGGACACAAGGACAAGTCATCTATTGTGGGGAGCGGGTGTGGCGGCAGTCCCAAAGGCGCCAGAGACTGCAGCTAAGTCATATGACTTGCACCTGACTTCCTGATATAAGACACAAACATCTTGAGTGCTGCGCAGGTGTACCAGGATTCAGGTGAATCCAATTTGGTGGAGATTTGCCCCTGCTGCCCTGATTAGCTGAAGCTGCGTGCCTGGTGAGGTGGCGTGGCCTGCTGTGTGTGGATGGGAACTGAGAGTATAAAAGAGTGAGAGGCCCGGGTTAGAGGGAGGATTATTATTCGAGAGAGGATTGTTATTATTGGGAGATATAAACGAGGGAGAGATACAAACAGGGGAGATATAAACAAGGGAGATATATAGAGAAAGAAGAAATAGGACTGAATAAACGTGTGCAGAAGGATCCTGCTGTGGCGTCGTTCTTGCTGGCGAGTTGGGGGCGCGCTCGAGAAGTGGTGCCGAAACCCGGGACAAGAAACATCTTCAGGCACGAGCAAAGACCCCCTGCTACAGGGAGGATTCAGAACTGCATCACGGGGAAGGAGTGGTTAATAAAGTGTTCCCGTAAAACAGACTGTTGAGAAGGATCTGGCGTGGATTCAGAACTCTTCAGCTGGGGAACGATACTGATGAAGAGAAAGAAGAAAGATGAAGACTGAATAAACTGCTGTTAGAAGGACTGGTGGTCGCGTCATTCTTGCTGGTCAAGAGCAGACGCGACAATTGGTGGCCCGTACGGGGAACCGAATCCCCCACCGAGTTCAGAACTTTCAGCAGTCAGTGGTTGCTGGCAGGGTAAGTTCACGGTGAGTGAAACTTGCGACCCCAGGAGTTTGGGAAGGACCTCGGATAAAATAGAGGTGAGCATAAAGTTGCCAGGAAGTAGGCACAAAGTAACCCAGGAGTTTGGGAAGGACCTCGGATAAAATAGAGGCGAATATAAAGTTGCCAGGAAGTAGGCTTTGGGACAAGTTAAGGTTCCTGGTTTGGGGACAAGTTAAGGAACTATGATAACCTCAGTGTAGTGATCAATAGATCCTCGCTGTGTAGTTATGCTTTTTTCTCCCATTGACCCTTTGTGGGTAGGTCTGATAGTTTTGGTCTTGTTTGTTCTGATATATGGACTCTGTTACTGTTTGAATCGAGAGGCAGTCAAGACAGGTCAGAAAATCCTTACAGAGCAACAAGAAAGTATGTCGGAAGAGGAAAAGGGCTTAAAAAGAAAAAGGAAAAAGAAAGGAGACACAGTGTTATCAGGTGGACAGAAAGGACAAAATAAAAGAGCTGAGGTGGAGGAGGAAGGCAAATTAGCTTCTGCGCCTCCTCCCTATGCCTCCTCAGCAGCCACCTGTAGGTGGACCTTCTGTCCGGAGATTTGGAGAGGATCGACCAGATCTGGTGTTGACGTGGGCGAGAGGGTCTGTTTGTGTGTTTCCACAGGACCAGATGGAACCTCTTTGGGTGCCGGAGAGATTGGTGAGACGCTGCAAGAATGAGGCTCCTGATCCAGTTGCCCCTGTGGATGTGGTGGATGGTTCCACAAGCACAAACAATGGAGCCGAGATGGGAGATCCTTTCGGTATTCCAGAAGCCGATACCAGCTCGACATGACATTCAAATTTTTCCATGCTTTTTGATCCCTGAATTCCCCTTAAAGAGATAGCCCCTCTGGCTATCTATCCCTTGCTTCAGGGAAGATGAGCGGGGATGAGAGCCCTGGGATGTATGCTTGTTATAGTGCGTGTGCGTTGTGTGTTTGGCACATGTGTTAGGTGCAGCGTGTGCAGGCCCGCACTTTCGCCATGGTAGCATAGGCTTTTGCTGCAGTGGAGGCAGGACAATCTCCTCAGATTCGGTTTGCCGCTCTAAAAGAAATTATGCTGTGTTATGCCGTGGGTTGCGAGGCTAAGCACTGCACAGAGGATAGCTTGCTGTTGGCATCCTGTGGAAGGCATGTCTGATTGCATGAAGGTTCAGTGTCCTAGTTCCCTTCCCCCAGGAAAAATGACACGGGAGCTGGCCAAGACCTCTCTGGGTGATGAGCCTAAGGGATGGTTTTGTGTAGGGCCCCTATGCTTGCACACTGGGGATCAGACCTCTACCTTCACCCATGAGGCTTGCTTGCAGCAATTAAGATCTGGCCATAAGTTAATTAACATCCTGGCCTTTTGATGCACCTGCCGCAAGCAAAACACAATCTCCCCAGGTGTGGCTTGGCATGATAGAGAGGTAGTCAGTGATAAGACTCCCTGGGCATGTCACCAACCTAAGACAGGGATCAAACCAATGCTGTTTGTCACCCAAGGACGGGTAAGGGACATGGCTGCGGGGGGCTATCTACAGACATTCTCTCTGCCAAAAAAGAAAAAAGGGGGAATTGTGGGGAGCGGGTGTGGCGGCAGTCCCAAAGGCGCCAGAGACTGCAGCTAAGTCATATGACTTGCACCTGACTTCCTGATATAAGACACAAACATCTTGAGTGCTGCGCAGGTGTACCAGGATTCAGGTGAATCCAATTTGGTGGAGATTTGCCCCTGCTGCCCTGATTAGCTGAAGCTGCGTGCCTGGTGAGGTGGCGTGGCCTGCTGTGTGTGGATGGGAACTGAGAGTATAAAAGAGTGAGAGGCCCGGGTTAGAGGGAGGATTATTATTCGAGAGAGGATTGTTATTATTGGGAGATATAAACGAGGGAGAGATACAAACAGGGGAGATATAAACAAGGGAGATATATAGAGAAAGAAGAAATAGGACTGAATAAACGTGTGCAGAAGGATCCTGCTGTGGCGTCGTTCTTGCTGGCGAGTTGGGGGCGCGCTCGAGAATCTATGAGGCTTGAATTAATGGTTCTAGTCTGTTGGGTATAACTTGGGCTAGCCAAGGGATTTAGGAACGAAGCAAGCTCCGTGGGTAGAGGTAGAGGTCTGATCCCCAGTGTGTAATGTTAGGGGCCATGTACAGGATTGACTCTCAGGCCCACAGATCTTTACCCAGAGTAACCCTGACCTGCTCCTGTGCCGTTTTTTCTGGGGAAAGGTCCCTGGGGCACTCAACCTTTATGCAATCAGACATGCCTCTCAGAGACTGTCTAACAGCTTTCAGACTAATCTCTGTGCAGTACTTAGTCTTACAACTCTCACGGGCGACGGCTTCAAGTTTTAATTTTTTGATGTGTCTAGCCTGGGATGACTGTTTAGTTTCCAATGTGGCGAGAACGTATATTACCATGTCGGAAGCACAGACTACGGCAATCTATAAATGATTTGTGGCATGAGACTGATGGCCGAATTTAGGGGGAGGGGAATGATCTTACTTAAGCATTTTATGGAAATTGAGTCTCTCTCCCCGAGAAGAGGGTGATGAAGCGGTATCCAAGTCTGTCTCTTCTCCAGTAACCTGCTTGTCATCGCCAACATCCAGCCGATGGTAATGGACTGAAACAAATGCACTTGAGAGAGATGAATCAACTTGAGATTTAACAAATCGGGTCAATTTCTGAAATGCCCAAGGACCGAAGATCAATAATAGGAATTCCAATAGGGGCCCTAAAAGGGAGGGCAACAAGGTCGAAAGCCAGGGGGAGGTTGAAAACCAGTTTTGGTAGTTCACCTTTCCTCTAGGCCATTGTAAATACTTGTGTATGGGTGTAACTCAGCTATCTACAGTTCTAAGTATCTACTCTGGTTCCTCTTTAGGTCTTAAACTTCCTTTTTCCTAGTTGATGCTAAATTCCTGTGTAAGGCAGTGACCTAGCTTTTATTTAAGTGATAGTGTAATGCCAGAGGCAATTCTGAATGTCACTGAATAGTCAACTTTCTTCCTGAATTCTAAGCCCATGGTCTGCTCAAGGACTTTCTAGGACAGTGGAACACCGGTCAAGGTTTGGCTATGTCTAAAATTTCTACCTTTCTAGCCTTAATGTATGTTATATCCTGTCTTCTTACTAAGACTACTACTTTTAAGACATCTTTTGCCTCTACATTTTTATCTATATAATATGTTGCTCTGACAAAGCTATGGAAATATCCCTATGCTTATCATTAGCAAAATGGACAGTATGTAGCTGCTGATCTAATGCTGTGGTAGATACCTTTTTAAAGTTTGCATTTTCAGATTTTAAAACCAAGGATCATTTTCTAACTCTAATGGGCAGCAAAGCATAAGCAGGTCTCTTACAAAAACATAACAGTAGATTCCTTATCTAAATTAGGATTTACACAATTAGTTAATTGACAAGAATTACAATGAATATTTTAGACTTGCCAAGATTGGCGATCTTAACTCTTAAAATTATCTAACAATAAGCATATAGGTAAGGTATACAAACTTTCATAGCTATAAGGAGCTGGCCTGAATGGCAAAAAAAAAAAAAAAAAAAAAAACAGTGTCTCTGACGAAAGCATCTTGTACATTCTCTGTACCAGTCTTTTTGCCTCACGAGTCAGTTTTTTTAGTTGTTTGTATTTTAAGTTGGCACCAGGTTGGTACTCCTTGCTGCAGCCCATGGTGGAGATACGAAGTTTCTTTATCTGTTTGTAAGTGGATGCTCTCCGATTTCTCCTCTTTTGTGTACTCAGCACAGCTTTTTGGTCACCACTGTCAGGGCACTCACAGGTCACAGGTCAGCCTGTCACATTGGAAGCTAGCATGCTCTTGTAGCATTCTGTGGAAAAAACAGAAACATTCCCCCTTTTCCCCATATTAAGTATCTGAACAGGATCATGGCATGTGCCAATAAGTGGATCCTTTTTAACTGCCCTAGACACTATTATATCCAGTTTTTTAAAAAACAAAAATGTGATCCAAATAATGTGCATGGGGATATAATTTCTCTCCCCCTTCTTTGTTTTTAAAGAAGGTATAGTTTTTAAAGTTTTACAATACCTTGTCTTTGAGAATTACAAAATATCTCAGTAACATGTGTAACATTAAATTGTTGACAAAACATCTTTTGGAGGTTTTGAAAATAAAAATTTTGAAGCAAATAAATTTTTCTTTCTTAGATTTTCTGTAACTAAAATCTTAAATATTAAAAATATGTTGCCTCTAAATCTTATGGAGCAACAACTATTCTCCAGAGCTCTAAACTTCCCTTTAGAGGTATTAGCTAATAAAATATTTTTTACTTAGGAAACAATATATACTGAAAGATTTAAACTCTTTGCTTTTTGTATTGAAGCAGAAAATAAAAATTTCGTACATATTGTAAAGCTATGTTAGCCATACCTACAGGCAAAATTATCTAGTGATCACCAGTTCACTAAAAGTAAAACTCTTTATATTTAAGCATTATTTTAAACATTTGAATAGATCTATAACAAAGCTAAAAAGAACTTTTCTTGAACACAGGGAAAAACTTTCTTAGGCACTGTTTGTAAAATAAAAGAAGGCCACAAGCTTCTCTGGGCTACACTAACTTAAACGTAGGATATTTTTTAATCTGTGCATCTTGGCCCTCTTGTAATAAGGACCAGTTTTAGAGGGACAATTTAACTGTCTATGCCTCTAATTTTTGATACTCTTTCTTAAGGTTGATTACTCTTATAATTATCTTAATTACAATATACAGGTGAATTAAAGATCTTAAATTTGTAATCAAACTGCGAGCTGCAGTCAATGGAACATTGGCAATTTTAACCATAATTTTTAAGTTTTCATTGTAATATTAGAATGTATCTATAACTTTTGGAAAGCAAGACCCAATTTTAAACAATTTATTCTCCTTAAAATCAATACTAGAAACATCACTATCACGTTACGAAGTTTGGCTGCTAATTCATGAATACATGACAGTGTAAATTTTAATGTTCTATTAAAGAGACATTGTTTTAAAATCTTATCTCTATAAGTCTACTTTTTAGGATAAGAATTACATAAAATATTATCTCAATTTAGAAGTATCTTTAGGGGACTAGTTTTCTGGGCTGGTTTATGCCAGGTGCTTTTGTTTGAAAATGACTCTAGCCTTGAGTTATTACTTAAGCTAACTTTGTAACCAGTGTTATACCTTTTTAATCATACCCAAATAACTTATAAGCCAATTCTCTATGACCAAGATATGTAGATCATATTTATACCTTTAAGACCAATCAAAAACCAAATGAAGTGGCTTCACGAATCTTATAAATTTAGATCAATTAAAGACTTTTACTTTTTATAGCTATACTTATAAGATAAAAACACACTTTGTCATTTGCTAAACACAATAATCACAAAATTGCAGAGAATTTTTTAGGAAAAAACAACTATCAGCTTATTTGCCTTAGAACTAAGAGGTTGTACATTCTAAGTTTTTCAGCAGGACCTCTCCTGCTGTGCTTGATTTTGGCTAAAGGGAAGGGCCTCTCAGCCTCAGTTGTGCAAACTGAGAGTGATTTAGCAAGTAAAGTTTTAACCATTTTTTTTCTTTTCTTTTTAACATGAAACATAAAACAGCCAGTCATTCAGACAACGAAACAATCATTCAGACAACGAAACAGAAAACATACATGAATTGACACGTGATTGGTGCACCAACCATAGACAATAGAAAGAGGGTAGAGAGCTTCTCCTGTAGGGGCCAGAGAGAATAAAACAGGGCGTCCCCCGATTTCTCTCTGTCCCTGGGAGAGTTCTAAAATCCATTTTCCTTTATTCCTTCCTTTCCTTTCCTGTTTGTAAGAGGCAGCTTGTTAAACCAAGATTAAAATCCAAAATTTTCTAAGTTTTTGGCAGGCATCTAAAACTTCTAATTTATTTAATCTGAGGGCAAATTTTTGAGAAAACACACAATCTCTATACACTAAATGTCTCAAATAGCCTAAAAGTTTACCATGTTAAATCTTTTTTGAAGCCATTATTAGTCCACACTTAGTTAAATATTTTAAAACCATCTGTAAAAACGCTCTCTATTTTTTGCAACCAACAAAAATACCATTGATAAAATGAATTATATATGTTTTAGTAAATGATTTCTTAACTTCTAATAAAACCTAATCTATGAATTTTTTGACCTTTACGAAGTCTCTTTAAAACCCATTTTTATTTACTCTAAACGTGTTATTGCAAATCTCTAGCAAGGGCCTCGAAGCATGCCTGGGCCCAACACACAACTTCTTATCCCAGCGAGTTCTGTCAAGGTAAGCTGAACTGACTCAAGGGGAAGCTGCCTAGCATCTGAAAGCAGGGTAAAATTTTCAAATAAGGCTATGCCCTCATAAAAGGGCGGGGAAGCAGAAAAGCACATCCAACAATCTTTAGATTCTGACGCATTATCTCTTTGTGTCTTATACAACAAGGCTAAAGCAGAAGCATTCAATATAGACCACAGTAAATCAGTGGAAGAGGGGGGCCTCCACGCAGGGAGAGTGGGCTGAAACAGGGTCGTAGCACACCCTGGGGCAGGAACAGGGGGGCAGGTACCTGGAAGCCCTATGGATCCTTTATGATTGTTAGGGATGGTTTTAAAGGTCAGGCCATTGTCATAGTTATCTTGATACAACCTTAGGCCCCAGGCGAGAGGGCGAGAACATTCTCAAGCCTCTAAGTTCCTCTTCTTAGCAGTAAATTTTATGATCAGTGGATTACACCATCTCTTAGTGGGCTCTAAGGGCCAGGCTGCAGGCCAGTGTGTTGAGGAAATTACTGTCACATCTGCCCCAGTATCTAGGAGCCCTTGAAACTGTTTGTCCTCTAGAAACAAAGTCGGCATGGGCCATGAATCAGTTATTTTCTGTGCCCAGTAGACTTCTGAGGATCCCAGGGAGGATGGTCCTTGCTCCTCTTTCAAATAAGGGAAATGGCCGAATAGTGGGAGTGGTAGGGCTTGGGCTATGTGCTCTCTAGCCCTAAGGGTAAGTGGTTCCTGCGTGGCGATGACTAAGATTTTTATCTCCCCATGGTAGTCGGTGTCAACCACTGTAGGAGTCACCATTAGGCCTTGTAAAAGTCTGGACACTCGGCCGATGATGAGAAAAAACTTCTTTTGGGGAGGGGGCCCAAATTCACCTGTGTTAACTGCTGTTAATTGAGGCATATAATAATCAGGGGTGCCCCAGGCGGCATCTGCACCCAATGTGAGGACACAGATGTCTACTTTTAACTTGGGCCAATGGGGCTCGGCACCAGTCTTGGAGCTGGAGTTAGAGCAGTCCCAATGGCCAGGTTAATAGACTTAGAAACTTGTTGAGAAAACACATCTACCTCGTTACAAAGCTTGATCATACCATTTATATCTAAACTCTTGGTTTTACCTCTCAGGGCAGCCCTACATGCTGAATTGGCGTTTTCAAGAGCAAGTTGTAGGACTAACAAACCCTCACTTTCCTCAGGTCCCAGAAATTTCTCAGCTGCTTCCTGCAATCTGGCAACGAACTGCACATAGGATTCTTGGGGCCCTTATATAATCTTGATTAGGGGCATAGTTAGCGCCCTTGCTGCAGGGACAGCGCGCCAAGCTCTCAGGGCCGCTTGTGCTGTCTGGGCGAGGACAACAGGGGAGAGCCCTAATTGTTTTATGTCTGCAGCGAAGTTGCCTTAACCACAGATTTTGTCAGCAGTCCAGGAGGCTGTCTTTCACAAACTCTGACTTTCAAGTTAAATATTGGCCTCTAGTGAGGACAGACTGAATAACTTTATTCCATTCATTGGGTATCAAGTAGCCTTCTGCTAAACCTTCTAATAGAGATACTGTGCGCCGGCAGCTTAGTTTTGCTTTTGTGAGATGGCGATTGGGAGCTTTCTAAAAAATCTTCAGTAAGGGCTAGGAGGCGAGCACCTTTTCCGCCCTTTTCTGCCTGCTCAAGGAGATCTCTGATAATTCCCCAATAACTAAAAAAGGACTCATGGACATCTTCTCCTTGTTTTATTAAACTATTGATTTCTTTGCTTACTTTATTCTAAGTTTCAGAACCACTTAATACCAGCCATGGACATCTCTTGTCCACAAAACAAAAATATATTATTAAATTCCCCTTTTTTAAAAACTCTTATCCCTCTCTCCTTAAGAGAACCCTTTATCTCTTCACTAAATGCCCCATGGTTAATGGGACAACAACTGAATGCCTAGGCTTACCTCCCGACGTCCGTACTCGACACTCGAGTGAAGTGTCGGTGGACTGTCCCACTGTTTCTCTGTCTGCGCGGTACCTCTTTCATCCTTAATCCGTTGTCCGGAGGGCAGTCGTACCTCGTGCTCCACGTCGGGCGCCACTTGACCCGTCCAGCAGGTCCAGTTATTCGAGGATCTCGAGGGGACCTCCTCCTAATAACCAAATGGGGGGTAGAGAGAGACGAGGGTCTTGTACGAATAACGACACGGAAACCGTTCTGAAGTTGTATCAAGACCCCAATGTATTGAGAAAGGCCCAAGGTTTAAATGCACAAGCAAAGGGGGAAGTACAGATACTTATCAGTGGGAGGGGTAGGGCAATACAAGCAAAAGGGGAAGTAATTATGGGAGGGGGGCAATAGAAATTCTTTCTTTTGGCAGCTACACAGGGAAGCAGGAACTTGGTGGTATCAGGGTGTGGTCAGGACATCGGTGATGACCCAGGGCTGGAACATCCCGTAGTTCTTGGAATCCATGTGTCGGTGGCCCGCTTTTGACCCCCTTTTCTTCTCAGGGGGAGAGGCCCAATTCAGAGATCAGGACAATAGCATTGCCTTAATGGCTCCCAACACATGGATGTCTCTCCTCCTCCTCACGCAAGGGCCCTCTATTCCTTCCTCACAGCAGGCACCTTGCCTGGTCTAAATCCCTTCCTGTGCTGCCATCTCAGCAAAGATCAGTATCACTTGCAAAAAACAAGCAACAGCCAAGAAAAATCTGAAAAAAAAAAAAAAAAGGTGTGCACAGGACAGGAGTTTATTTTTCTTTCCAATGAGAGCTCAGGGTACTCTGATCTGTTGTGATGGCTCAAGAATGGTGGCTGAGGTCTACTGTCCTTTCCTTTGGTCTGTCAGTGAGTGCCGTTTCTTCCTGGGACTTGTCTGTGAGTACCCAGGCATCAGGAACACAGGAAAAGGGAGATGAGTTCGTTTAGCCTGACAGTTTTCTTCTGTACAGCTAGAAAATCTCTACTTAATAATAGACCTTCTGCTAATATGGCTGTATGTATCTTAAAAGAGGCTGAGAAGTATTGATTAGTGTTTTTTAAAGTCGTTCAGATATTTATATTCTGATGCTGCTGGACCGTTGCTTTCATCCCTGGGTGTCGTCTTCTGGGTATGAACTCATTCAGACAGATGTCTGCTGAACATGGTGCTCCAAAGCCAAATTGAGCTCTTAAATGCACAAGGTCCATCTCTAAACATCTCCATTTTGTTCTCTGTTTCTTTTTTTCAGCACCTCGCTGAAATTCTTTGGGCCTTCTGTATTTACTGTAGACCTACATTATTCTAGACCCCCAGGCTTGAGGTGACTTTGCAAATACACTGCAGGAGACACACTGCCTACCTAAAGAAATCTACAGGTGGACGACAAGTGTTTCCGAAAACCTTTGGGAAGGACCCCGTATAGCTCCACCAGTGAGCACACTGGATGTCCTTTCTCTTAGAATTGCTCTCAGCTGGAGATCGCTGAGGTGCCTGCATTACAGCAGCTAGTGGCTTTAGTGGGAGTGTGAAGCCACTCCTTCCATGACTTAGTATGGAATACATAGAAAAGACTGACCCATTGAGCATCTCGGGAGATTTAGGAAGCTGTAGTTTGATTCCTTCTCTGTTGGGCTATTTTAGCTTTTTTTTTTTTTAATTTTTAAAATATTTTTTTAAATGCAGCAGTGCTGGGGTTTAAACTCGGAGCCTTGCTCATGCTAGGCAAGAATTCCACCACTGAGCATCACACTCTGGCTTCTCTTTTCAGTCTGCTTTCATTTGCTCATCCACAGTGAGAGCCCTGACAAGGAGTGGCAATGAGTGCCCTGAAGGCAAAATTCCACTCTTCACCTGTTACGAAAGAGGGTCCTAGATGTGACATTAGAGAAGAGGCTAATTACCGCCCCCCCCCCACTTGACAATCAGCAGTGTTAACTGATGTTGAAAGAATTCCCATGGGTAAGTGTGGGGGAGAGTCAGAACTAATGGCTTAAACTTATTGCAGTGATGTTTTCAGTAAATAATTGCTGCTGCAGTCCAGATGTTTTCATTGAGAAGTTGTGGTACCTCCGAACCTGCTAATCACCTGCAGAACACTAATGGATACTTACAAATTCCATTTCTAGAAAATCCTTTCGTATATATTTAAAAAGAGAAAAAAAGAAAAGCAAGTAAGAATAGGCTAAACGTAAAGTGCTCTTTCTAGCTGGGTGAATGGCAGCCTGGGTCCTTTGTTTAGTGAGTGGAGGGGTGGTTGCTCCTGTCTGCTGCGGTGGTGCAGGCACCATGCCTGGCAGGTCAGGATGGGACGGGAGTGCGCGAAAACCTGATCTTTGCAGTGTCCTCGGCCTAGAGCAGCCTGGTAAGATATTATTAAGGAACTGTGGAATGAAAGGATGCTTGCTTATACCAGTGGAGGAAAGAAAGTATCACTATGGAATGAAGATTTTTCCTGACAGCAGAGACTTTTTTCTGCAACCAGATGGCCGGAGAACACGAAAATCTGTGCCACGGCTTCACTACAATAGAATTCCAGAGAAGACTGCGTACTCTACCCCAGCAGTTTAGGACAAGGATAAAAGAGGAGTCTGAAATGGAAAGAGAAACCGGTATACATTCAACCTCCAGGTCTCTGTGCTTTGTGGTTCCGAAAATGGCTGACTTCTCTCCATGAAAGGTCACAACTTCCTCAGGATTCCCTGCAGATGATTAGAGGATCGGCCTTGCAAAACCTCAGAAACCTTAGGGTTACACTGCCACCTTTCCTCCAGCACACAGTAGAGTAACTGTGGTGAAGTTCAACCTTGACACAGAAAAGGAAGAGTCTTGAATTCAGGAAGAAGGACTAACTCACTAAGAGGTTAATGCCAGGCTGTTTTCTATAGCTCTGTAGTACAACTTAAAATGGGGGATAGTGACACTTCCAGCAGTTCTTTTATAGTTCAGGATTGTTTTAGCCATCCTATGCCTTTTGTGTATCCATATGAAACTGAAAATTGTCCTTTCAAGATTAGTGTTGGAATTTTGATGGGAATTGCATTGACTATGTCGAATGCTTTAGGTAGGATGGCCATTTTCACAATATTAACGCTACTATTCCATAAGTATGGGAGATAGATCTCTCCATCTTCTCTTATCTTCTTCAGTTTCCTTCTTCAATGACTTGAAGTTTTTGTTTTTTGTTTTTTGTTTTGTTTCTTTTTTCTTTTTCTTTTTCTTTTTTTTTCTTCTTCCCTGTTTGTCCTGGAACTCACTTTGAAAACCAGGCTGCCTTTGAACTCATGAAAATCCACCTACCTCAGCCTCCAGAGTACAAGGATTAAAGACATGTGCTACCAAGCCCAGCTGACTTGGAGTTTTTTATTATAGGAATATTTTACTTGCTTGGGTAGTGTTACCCCAATATATTGTACATTCTTTAAGCCTGTGGTGAAAGATGTTTCCCTGATTTCTTTCTCATTCCATTTGTCATTTGCATATAGGAAGGCTACTACTGACTTTCGTGAATTAATTTTAAATCCAGTTATTTTTTTTGTCCGAAAAAATTGATCTACTTTAGGAATTTTCCAGTGGCATTTAGTGTTATTTATGTATACTATCATATCATCTTCCAATAAAGATACTTTGACTTCTTCCTTTCCAATTGGTATCACTTTGATCTCCCCTAGGTCACACATTGATCTAGCTAAAACTATAGGAACTATAAAACTAAGAACTGTATGAATAAGAATGGAGAAAGTGGAAACCTTGTCTTGTTCCTGATTTTTGAGGAACTGTTTTGAGTTTCTCTCCATTTAAGATGGTGTTGGCCATGAGCTTGCTGTAAACTGCCTTTATTATATTGGGGTATGTCCCGTGTACTCTAATCTCTTTAGGATTTTTATCATGAAGGGGTGTTGGATTTTCTTAAAGGCCTTTTCTAGCATCTACTAAGCTGATAATTTGTTTTTGTGACCTTCAGTGGATTAAACTGACAGAGTTTTGTATGTTGAACCATGCCTTCAACTCTGGGATAAAGTAGGCTTGAAGGAGGCTTGATCATGGCGGATTATCTTTTTGATGTGTTCTTGGATTCAGTTTGCAAGTATTTTTCTGAGAATTTTTTTTCTTCTGTGTTCATAAGGGAAATTGATCTGTAATTTTCTTTCTATTGGATCATTATGTGTTTTAGGTATCAGAGTAACTTAATATGGCCTCAAAATGAACTGGGCATTTTTTTTTTGTTCCTATTTTGTGAAATAATTTGAGGAACATTGGCATTTACTCTTTGAAAGTCTGGTAGAATTCTGCACTAAAATCATTTGATTTCATTGTTGTTTTTGGTTTTTGATTTTTGGATTTTTTTGTTTTTGTTTTTGTTTGTTGTTTGTTTACTTTTTGTTGTTGCTTGGTTGGGAAACATTTAATGACTACTTCTGTTTCTCTAGGGGTTATGGGTCTGCTCAAGTAGTTTATCTGATTGATCTTGATTTAAGCTTGGTAAGTGGTATGTATCAAGAAAATTATCCATTTCTTTATAGATTTCCCAACTTGGAGGAGTACAGGTTTTTCAAAGTCTATCATTATGACTCATTGGATTTCCTCAGTATATGTTATTAGCCAGCTTCTCACCTCCTTCCCTATTTTGTTAATTTGGATATTTTCTTTGACTTTTAGTTAATTTGGATAAAGATTTGTAAATGGTATTGATTTTCTCAAAGAACCAGCTATTTGTTTCAGTGATTCTTTGTTCTGTTTTGTTTGTTTCTAACTTACTGATTTCATTTTTTAGTTTGATTCATCAACTCCTTTTGGGTGTGATTTCTTCTGTTTATTTTATAGCTTGAAGGTGATAATATAATGTAGTGATGTAAAGTGCCTCTTAGAGTCACCTTCATTGTATCCCAGAAGGTTCCATATGTTGCGCATTCATCTTCATTCAATTCTAGAAAGTCTCTCATTTCTTTCTTAATTCCTATCTTGACCCACTTTTCATTTAGTAGTGAGTTATTCAGTTTCCATGTGTTTGTGTCTGTTTTGTTCATATCTGTGGTCAGATATGATGATAGGTTTTATTGCAATTTTTTTTTGTCTGTTGAGACTTGTTTGCATCTGAGTATGTGGACAATTTTGGAGAATGTTGTGAAAGGTGCTGAGAAGATGGTATATTCGTTTGTGTCTGAGTGAAATACTGTTATATCTGTATGGTTTAAAGCATCAGTTAGCTCCAGCATTGCTCTGTGGTTATCAGGGAATCTCCTTTTAACTCTTGAAATTTAAAAATGGAGCATTATAAAAAAGAAAAGACTAGCATCTATAATTTTCAAGTGAGAGTTTCTTTTTTTTTCTCTCTGCTAATTTCCATCATACCGTAGATAGTTCTTAATGTTTCCAAACTTTAACTGAATTTGATAAGAGATCCATAAGATTAAAGTGTTTCCATGTGGATATACACACTGTAGTACACACAGGGAGGTCAGGAGACAACTTTCAGAAATCTGTTCTCTCCTTTCAGCACGTGAGATCCAGGGATTTAACTCCGGCACGAGGTTTGATGAGGTTTGATGGGCAGTGCCATGAGCCACCTCACCACCTCACCATCTGAGCAGTGGTGATTAGCTGGGTGGAAGAATGGAAGAGCTGAGAGGAAAAGAACATGTGTTCCACTGTACTCTTAGGGATGACAGCAAATGTCAATTTACAAATGCATCCATCATGAATTAATTTACTCAACTTTCAAATGTCTGTTCTAAGCAAGCTCAGTCTAGGTTCTGTGGATGGCAAGTTCCTATCTAATCTTTCAGTCTTTTTCTCTGAATTTGTTTCTCTTTGTTTTGATAAAACTAAAAAACCCAAACTCAAACCAAACACCCCAGGATCTTTGTATAGCATTGGTATTTCCTAATTGGCCTAGCCAATTTGGCTACTTTCTTTTAATTGAATTTACAAGAAAGTAGATTTCTAATAGTAGATAACCTAGTAGTAGATTATCTAATCTAATCTCCTATAGATTCAATTAAATTCTTACTTCCTTTCCTACCCCATACTAGGTGATAGAAATTCTCGGATAACAGAGGATCCTTGCCTTTAGAGAATACTATCATTCTTAGTCACGCCTCTGTGAGATACAGCTTACTGTATTCTTTTGCTAAGTGGATGAATGATCAGGCCTGAAAGACTAATGAATGCATACAATGCCATCTATTCAGAATGTGGCAGGGCCAAAGCTGAGGCAGTGCTACTGAAAGCTAAGGTAGCTCCTTACCCAAGGTGACACCACTAGAGAATTTTGTAGAAAGACATGAAGAACCATAGCTTGTTGAAAAGATTGGAGACAATAACATGGACAGTTGTTCTTGTCTTTCTAAACACATATTGAATATAAAGAATGACGTATATCTCAATACACTGTAAGTACACCAGCCACAGACTACACGTGGAGGGGAATAAAACTAAGAAAAACAAGGGAATAAGATGAGCCTAGTCATAAGCCTAAAGTGTACCAGAAAGCCCTAAGAGAGACAGCATGATACTACTGTGCCAGGGAAGAGCTGAGCATTTATCAGAAATAAGCAAGTAAAGATGAGAGCTCATCTATGGCTCGGGGTTATACACAACCTTATGGTGTTCTGACTTCAAGTTAAGAAACAAGAACCCCCTCATGGCCCTTCATTATACATATTCGAACAGACTCTCTGTTTTCTCTGGGGCTGGGATAAGTTATAATAAATAATCTCTGAAGGAAGAATTAGCTACCTGTGTATGTGTGGGCATGTCCTGCCAAGATTGCTGTGGTTAAAAGTTCAGATTCAAGTTCAAATTCAAGGCCCATTAGACATTGATCCTTAGTCCAAATTCCCCAAAACAGCTAAAATTCCTTTTTGATTTCTACATCATACACTTTCCCTCCCATTCATTTAGAAATGACAGAACACTGAATGTTCTCCAGGAAAACAGTGCCAGGGGTCAGACTGACCACAAAATGATCAGCAACACTAGCTCCATTTCCCTGAATTAATTAGAAGAACTGGGGACTGGGAGAAGCAGAACAAACAGAACAGAAAGGCCATGTGTTGGCAGAGATGCATATTTCCCTTTTCTGGATGGTGGGACTGGGAGTCCAGATTGTCTGATGAACACCGTCAGTGTAGGTACTGGGTGGAGTAAGTCACTCTCTGATTTCCTCCTGAAAGAAGTGTAATTCTGTGCTGCAAATGACTCGCCTGACTAAATTAACCAAATAACTACAAGCTTTGCCTTTCTCTTTTTGTGTACAGAAGACAATCATATAAAAGAAAAATAAGTAAAAGCTGTAGTGCTAATTACAGCATGGCTTAAAAAGAGCTTAGAAATCCAGAAATGAATGCTATGGAAGATGGGAGTCGAGATGTTTCCATACAATACTACTACAGAAATGTGCCCAGTGTTCCCAGGGAAGAAAGTGTTTATTTAGTTTCATTTAAGGAGAGATTAGGTACTGAGCAGATGGAGCCCATTTGAGATGGCTTGGCAGGCCTTGCCTACGCCATGGAGGAACTGGAGAAGGCGAGGGGAGGCAGCATAGGAAGAAGGGAACCATGTCCAGAGCAATCAGACATTTCACACAAATCCTCCACTCTTACTCTACTATCTCTTAATACTAGAATCTGAAACTGCATTGCACGAAGTCAGAATCAATAATGTGCTTTTCCTTGTCCTAGTAACACGGTCAGAAAGCCGACAAAGATATACCTGAAACATGTTAAGGCTAAGCACAGCCTTAATCTAGGTTAGGAAGACCCCTAAATAAAACCGGTTTCCTTTCACTAGAATCCAGTCTTTGAGTGAGGAAGCTTACATTTTTCCTTACATCTTTCCAAAGTCCTTATTCAATAATTCGGGGCAGAAAAAAAGCAAGTTCATATTCCTTGGATTATACACTTAGATAAGTCTTATTCGTGAGAATATTCATTTTTATTATAACCCACCACTGTCCAATGCAGCAGCTCCTGACAGGTGACAACTGAGCATGTGAAATGTGTTTGGACTTTTCTGTTGTTACTGTTGTTGTAATCAAACAAAACTTAATAAGGAAGATGTATGTTAAGGGGGAGGGGAAAATTACTAAGCCTAAGTTCAGTGTAGTGGCAAGTAATCACACTTCCTCAACTACGGAAACAGTGACAAATAAGGAATGGTGACAAATAAGGAGTTGGTAAACAGGGAAGAAACACTGACTCGCGTCCAACTCCTGGACTTGACAGCTGCTTTGATCAGTGTCTTAGTCCATCTGCATTACGGTAACAAAATATCATACACAGGATGGCTCATCAGGAACACAAATATGTTTACAGGGTGCCAAAGCTCACGTCCCTTTATGCAACCAGGGTGACAGGACATGGCACATTTTGAATTTCCTTATTGACAAAACTAAAAGCTGATGACACATCTCTTTCTTAGTTACCTTTTTCCTTTGCTGTGACCAACACCAGACAAAAGCAATTTAAGGAAGGAAAAGTTGATTTGGGCTCACAGTTGGAGACTACAGCCTCTCATGACAGCGGAAGCTTGGGGCAGGTAGTCACATAATGCTCCCAGTTCAGAAGCAGAGAAAGCTGGATGGCAGAGCGCAGGGCTCACTTTCTTATTTTTATGCAGCCCTGGACCCAGGAGCACACATCCAGAGTGAGTTTCCCTACCTCAATGAACACAATCTAGCATTGGGCCATAGGCATGTCTATAGGTTTGTCTAGTAGGTGGTAGTAGATTTCGTAAAGCTAGCCATCAAAATTAATCACCGCAATCTCATACCTGTTCAAATTACAATTGGATAGTAAAACAGAAAACCTGGGGACCACTAAGTCAGTTTACTTTTTAGCTTACAAAGGGCGACATTGAACACCGGGAATGCGGCATGACTTCCCCAGACTTACCTTATTCCCTGAGCAACAATTAAAGTTTACTTAGTCTTGCCTACATCTCTGTCTATACTGTACCAATTATTTCACCAAAAAAATTAAGAAGCCAACCTAGAGCATATAGAACACTCACACAGGCATAAGCCAGTGTTTCCAAGTTTAATTTCCCATTGTTCCTCAGAAGAGAATGAGTGCTAAGGAGGTGTGAGACTAGTCTCACCTTGGGAACCTTTGGGCGTTATTTTATAGACAAGTTGTAGAGATTTCAATACTACATGCTTTGTGGCATGAAGTCACCTTTGTGAATGTCAAAGTTTGTGTGTGTCAAAGATGCCTATGGGCTTATACTAGATTCCGTGTTAAGGATAGGCCAATTACGCAGTACTGTTAACCCCTTAACCCCTCTGTTAAGGATGCCAATTTGTGCTACACTGGAGTCTACAATGTCGTATTATGATCACTATTAATTACAAAACAAACAAACAAACATACACACAAAAAACCGACAGTTATTTTTTCATAGCTTCTAAGATGGTGTCCTAGATGTCAGCTGGCTTGGTTGAGTTTACCAAAATACGAACTGAGCATGAATGATGGGCTTTGACTAAATTTGGTTGTTTTCTAAAATCAACTGTTGGGTAGAACTGAATGTTTAAAAGACTCACTGTTCACTTCTCATCTATTTTCTGATTGCTCTTGTGTCTCTAGGTCCTAATAGAATTCCATCACAGGAAAAAAATAGGTTTCCAGACCATCTCTTTGATTGCACTGTATGCCACTGAAAGGTAGCTTCACTAACAATTTTCTTCTCTCTGGAAATATTTTCCTTCCTTCCTCTTTACTGGAATGTAATTTTACTACAGGGAAGCCAAGAAATGGGGAACCGCAGATCCTACACTATGCTCAACAGCTTGTGTGTGTGTGTGTGTGTGTGTGTTAGTGTGACCTCTGTATTGGTCAGTGTGTTTTTCTGATTGTAGTAAGATCTACTGAGTAGTATGTATTATAACACAGACTTTCTAAAATTTTGTTGCACAAGTAATAATCAGATCTTTATCTTCAGATTATGTGTTTACAGCAAAAATAAGGATAAGCTACAGAACCTTTTTACACACTGTTTATCATATGCACACGGCCTCCTCACTATCAGTTTCTTCTACTGAGGGGTCCACTTGCTATGTACCACTGATGGTACCAGTGATGGCATACACTGACCTTTTATTGTTTTGCGGAGTCCAGAGCTTACCTGAGTGTTTCTACTTGTTGCTGTACATGTTGTAGATTTGCAGATCCAATCGTGACAACATTCTACATACTCTACCTGTTCATCCTTTATCACTGCCCCCCCCCAACCCACCCCTGTGTGACCACTGATCTCTTTTATTGTATCCAAAATTTTGGATTCTCCGGGACCACACAGCTGAAATTGGATAGTATGTAACTTCTTCTGTTTGGCGATATATTTAGTAACATATATTCAGATGTCCTCAGTGCCTTCTCATTGCTTAATGTCTCACTTTTCTCTACTGATAACGTTAAAGACGTGCTACAGAATCTTTCTAAGGAAACAATCGAGATGGTTTTGGTGGAAGAGAGAGCACAGTTCTGGGTACGCCGAGGAAGGAACAGGGTTGTTGGTTTGTGGGGGGTTGGTCTGGTGCTGTTTTGTATTCAAATGCTAAATCCTGTACTCCAAGATCCTGCTGCCCCAATCCAAGCCAATTCCCAGGTACAAAAGCCTCTGTTGTGTAAACATTGCTCCCCAATTTAAAACTAGTGTTTATGTAAATTACTGGGGAGAATAGAAGGAGGCAAGGTTTGAGTTACCAGGTGGAGGTGGGGATGGTCGCGGGTAAGGGACCACAAGAAAAAGAAGTGAGAGGAGGGAGAAGAAGAGAGAAGAGGAGGTCTCCATTAGAATCCCCCCACCCCAGCCCAGGATAGACTGCTGGAGCAGAAATAACCCAGGAAGACTCAGATAGCACATATTTGGGGAATAATGTTGGGGAAGTAGCCAGTCTAGCCATTAGACTAGAGATAATTGCACTAAAGCTAAATAAATAAATCATAGACTAAGTCTCATTTATTTGAAAGATAGAAGGAGATAGAAATAATTGTAACTAATTTACAGGGGCTCATGTAGCTAGAGTGTGTTTACTATTAAAATGTTATCTTCCATTTCTTCATCAAATTTTCCCTGCCTAGAATTAGTGACTCACAGTTATGAGACAAAGGAAAACTCTATTCTATTTCATGGGTGCTCTTTTGGGAAAGGGAAGTATGAAATATTGAATTCAGCTGATTTTCAAATTAAGAGATTTTAAGATACAAAATGAAGACTTCAGTTCCCACTGTGGCAAATGTGAACAGGGTTAAGAGGTTAGGTTCTCAACGCTGAAGATTAGTACCACACTGAAACCTCTGAGGAGACCCATGGAGGTCCAAATCCTTCTGAAGGTGTCAGGAAGAGGAGAAGGGGAAGAAAATGAGCTATAGAGATGAAGTACCTTTGAGCACCAGTCTTATGTAGGGTGGATCTTGTTTGTGAGCTTCTAAGTAAATACAATCTATTTTCCCTGCCCCTTGAAATTCAAAAATTCATAGGCCAAACTCTCTAAGGACTGACTACACCTCCCTGTGAATGTCAATCTCGGGCTTTCTGTGACAGGAGCCAGAGAAATGTAATCTCCCAGAACACTTGCTGCACACACAATGAAATCTGGGATACACCTTGATCTCCTTTGCAATTAATGCCTTCAGAGAGATATTAAGAGTCCAATGTAATCGTGGATATAAAACTATCTCATAGATTTCAGGCACTCCTCAGAGAATACAAGGCTATAATATAATGAATAGATTACTTTGTACAGTGGGCAGAGCCTTATGCTTTGTAAAATGTGTTATTTTTGCCCTGTATGATGGTCTCTTCAGAATTCCAGTGTGGATAAAATATAAATGGTTTACAGAACACAGGCAAACATGATCAGTGTCTACAGTATCAGCATATTGTAGAACATTCTCTCTAGATGTAACCCTGGAACTGCTGAGTACCTTGCTTTGTGACTGTAAGTCATCCATCCAGTGAAGATGCTGGGCAGCCATTTAGTCAGTGATGTGCCAAATCCCAAATTATAAGCAAAGGAACAGAAGCTATTTAAAAGTAGGCCAGAAAAAAAAATGGGAGGAAACAGAAAGGGGAAAAAGGAAGAAGAGAGAAAGAAGAGGAAGCAGAGTATGGAAGACTTGAGGAGAGAAAAGAAGAGGAGGGAAGAAGAAAGAAGAGACAAGTGAAAATACAGGAGTTCTCAATGCTCAGAAGATGGGCAATATTCACAATAATTATTTTGAGGGTTGTACAATAAAACTATGCATGGTAATTACTTTTGAGTGTCAAACAAAGGAATGCCTAGATAGCTAGTGGTGGTATTTCTGCAAGTGTCTGTGAGGGATTGTAAAGGAAATTAGGATTTCAGCCAGTAGAAAAGTGATCTTGCTGACTATTTTTTTTTTCAACTTGATATGAGCTAGGATCACCTCAATTGAGGAACTGCCTTCACTAGACTGGCCTGTGGCTCTCTCTGTGGGGTGTTTTCTTGATCAAAGGTTGATGTGAGCAAGCAAGCACAGCTCAAGGGGGGTAGTGTAACCTCTGCTCAGTTGATCCTGGCTTGTACAAGAAAGTAAATTGAAAAAAAACACAGAGAGTAAGTCAGTAAGCACAAATCCTCCATGCTCTCTGCTTCAGGTCCTACCTCCAGGTGCCTGCCTCGAGTTCCTGCCTTGGCTTTCTCTGGGGATGAATTGTAATCTGTAAGCCAAATAAATGTTTTGCTCCTCAGCTTGCTCTTGGTCATGGCATTTTACCCCAGTAATAGGAAGTAACTAGGACAGCCCTCGAAGATGACCTGGCACTATCTAATCTTCTGGAGACACACCTAACTGACAAGCTTATTCTTCACTTTCATTCTTTCCTTGAGCTGAGATGCCTGTCCTGTCCTATCCTTGAGCATCACAGGTCCTGGTTGCTGAGTCATCATCACTCCCTGATTTACTGGGAAGCTCTCTTTATTTTCCAGGCCTTTACACTCAGCCTGAAAAGTGCCACCAACTTTCCCATGTCTCCAGCCTACAGGTGGCTTTTCAGACCTCCCTGATTTCATAAGCCAGTTCCTGTAACGAATCTCCTTTTATACACATCTCTGTCTTTTATGTTGTTTCTCTTTCTCCAGAAAGCCTTGACTATACTATGCCACCAATTTCCCTCTTCATACATTTACACATAGCTGTGTCTCCAACCAACATTTCCTGACTATCTGTTATACACATCTAAGGATACGAAGATTTATCAGTTCTATCTCAAGATGCACACTGGAGCACAGCCCCAGAATAACTTCTTTACAATACCAGCACTCAATTATGTTAGAGTAGGTGAAAGAACAGTTTTTAGAGTTACCAGGTAAAATAAAGTAATACAGAGTAAACGCAACAGTAATCAAACAGAACTTTGAAATATTTTAAGTCTAGAATTTTTCTTCACTAATATCTAAGTCTACCTTGAAGTACATTTGGGTATCTCTTGCAAACTTTGCATTCTGTGCACATTTTCTATCAATTAATATTTTGACAGAGAGTAATGAAGGGGCTCATTTAATTTTCCTTTCGGCTTTATAATTAATCTTTCTCTCTTGTTATATAAACTATATTTCAATTTAAACAGAATCATAAAGATGCAGTATATGCTCTATTGTCCAATTTGATCTTAGCTAGAAGCTGAAAAACCACAATTTTGTTTTGTTTCTTGCTTTTCTTGGGGGAATGATAGTGTGTTTGAACCTTTCTCCTTGTGAGTTGGGGAAAAATGACTTTCCCAATTTAAATAGAAAGTAAAAGGAGACATGGACATAGAAAGGCCAGAAATGACAGGAGCAAAACTGAAGCACAAGGGATCATGGAGCAAAAAAAAGAAAATAAACACCACAGAGGTGATGCTTTTGATGTAAGGGAGCCTGCCTCAGCTCAGCACATCTGTAAGGGAGCCTGCCTCAGCCCAGCACATCTGTAAGGGAGCCTGCCTCAGCCCAGCACATCTGTAAGGGAGCCTGCCTCAGCCCAGCACATCTGTAAGGGAGCCTGCCTCAGCCCAGCACATCTGTAAGGGAGCCTGCCTCAGCCCAGCACATCTGTAAGGGAGCCTGCCTCAGCCCAGCACATCTGTAAGGGAGCCTGCCTCAGCCCAGCACATCTGTAAGGGAGCCTGCCTCACCCCAGCACATCTGGAGTCTGATGCTATGGAAATAGCCCATGGCAGTTTTTGCACATGGCCTCCATTGGCCTCCAAATTTGGCTATTTATGGCCAGGGTGACATACATCTACATGCACAGACATGGGTCCTACTACCAAGCTTTTCTCTGTAGCTCTCTTGAGACAATTCTTTCTATTCTGACCGAAGCAGCTTTACTTTTTGGGGATCCAGTAAAATTCCACTTTCTGTTCTCTAGGGATTGGAGAGGCATCTCCATCACCAAAAGACCACGTTGGTATATTACTCTAGAAACTCAGTGGGCTTGAGAGCTTTGCCTACATATCTCTCATATCACTTCTTCAGGTGACTTGTTCTGTTATTAGAAACAGTAGGAGATGGCTTCAACACAGGACTACTGATACTACTGTACCTTGACTCTTGCATCAAGGGTTCTTGGATTAGACATACTGATGTCTTCCTTTGTCAACTCTACATTCCACCTGGGCTGAGTTACCAGGGAAAGGAGACTGAGGGGTGAACATGATTACTGTCCATTAGATGCTTTTGTATTGGCCACTCACAGCTACCAATGTCCATCACTGCCCATCACAATGCAAGAGAAGACCAACATCCCTTCCTTAGATTCTCCGCTTATCAGCACCACCCTTTGGCTTACAGGGAGCTCTTGGACTTAAAAAAAAGGTGGGTATTCAGCAACTTGGATAAAAGTAATAATGTTAAATCTGAACTGTTACCGCTCAGTTGCTATGAAGAGACTCATAGGCAACTCTTATAATAGGATATTGGTAGCTTTCTTATAGTTTTATAGGGTGAGTCCATAATCATCATGGCAAGAATCAGAGACACATTTCTGTTGGAGCAGAGGCTGAGAGCGTTGTATCCTGATCTGCAGGTAAAGAGAGAATGAATGGGCCTGGCATAGGCTTTTGAAATCTCCTTTTCCAACAAGGCCACACCACCTCTTACATGGCCACATCTCCTCCAATGAGACCATATCTCCTTCAACAAAACCATATCTCCTATTTTTTCCTAAACAGTTCACTAACTGCGGATCAAGCATTGAAACATATGAGCCTTTGTGAGCCATTTCTATTTAAGCCACCAGAAGCACCGTCAGCTCCAGGGCTACTGTAGATGCGTACAGCCCACACTACACCACTTCAGCTTGCATGTCTCCCCCAAGCACGCAGCCGCATTTCCACCTCACTACGAGATAATGTTTGGTGGGTTTCCACAACTCAGATAATGAAGCCATCATTGATGATATGGTCATATGACAAAAACGTGTAAATACCCATGAATTCACCATTCAAGATTCGTGTGTTGTAGTCTTTGCCAAAAGCACTGAGGGAAAAGAAGAGTGAACCTAGTAATATGGAGATTTATGGTTGTTTCAGTTCTGACATTTGATGCGCGCTGTCTGCTCGAAATTCTTATTCTGCTCTGAATTGTAGTTTTCTCAACTTAGAGTGGGAGTGATAATTACAATAATGACTCAAAGAATCTTAGCATAAAGATTAGATCATAGATGTGAACATCCTTTGTATATGTCAGGCCATAAAACGAGAGAGTTTATGTTTCCCTTACAGCCTAAAATAGTAAGTCCTTAAAAAAGCTTTTCTAAGTGGAACTAAAATGTGAAACACGAGCTAATTGGCATTATGTTCCTTGATTCGTATGACATTCTAAAGAGGCGTTTTCTTTCTTTACAGTTAGCAGTGTTGAGTCTTGATGTATAAAGTGACTATGGGTAGGAACAATGGGTATGAATGGCTCTGTCTTTCTCTCGGAGTATCAGGTTGTGTACTTTGTCATCTTTGTTCGAGGCAGACATCTTTCCAGGGTAACTACTAGTGGTGAAACAGAACAGAGTTCAGGGGCTACTGAAGCTCCTGCTTTTGCTCACTAAGCTTCCTAAGCGCAATGATGCTCAATCACTAAGAATGCTAAACATTTCAGGTTTTGAGCAACTTTGTAGTGAGTCGGATGAATGTTTTATGTAGTCTAGACAAGCTATTTTTTTTAAACAAATTGAAACATTAGGATATCTAGACAGAGAAAGGTACTTGGATTCAGTCACGAACAGCACACTGTCTAAACTATTCTGTTGCCAAAATAATTCTGTGCTGCGGAAAGTTAAATAACATTATGTATGCTTATGTCTATTTCTCAATCCTATGACATAAAATAAGGACAGTGATTCTAACTCATCATGAATATTTCTATCTAGCACATTATATATTGTTTTAAAAGAAGAACACCTTTGAAATGGGAACTTGAAACTGTCCATTGATGTGATGTTTTGAGAAGCTCACAGACATTTTAGTCATGGGATAAATATAGTCAATAAAAAGGAGAATAAGAAAAGATGAAAATACTCAAGAGAAACTGGAGAAGACATGAGAAGCTGGCTAGACCTCCCATGCTGATGCACTGGAAGGATCAGTGTCTCACCAAGAGTAATCTGCAGAGTTGGTGCAGTCTCCATCAAAATTCCAATACCATCCTTTACAGAGTAAGAGAGAGACTTAAAAAAATTTATTTGGAGGCATGAAAAATGACCAATGTATCCTGAGCAAAATAACAATAATGATCAAGATGAAGATGATGATGATGAAAGTCTCAACATGCTTTATTTCAGGTTACAAAGCTTTAGGACTAAAACTAGTATAGACTGGACTAAAATGTATATGTACATAATGAACAGAACATATATAGACATAAGCCTATCCCACTGTGTTTTGTTTTGTTTTGTTTTGTTTTGTTTTGTTTTGTTTTGTTTTGTTGTAACGATGACATGATCACTGGATAAAAGCCTTTGGACAGTATGTGCTGGGAAAACTGAGTATCTATGTATGATTGAAACCAGATCCTTGTCTCTCATTCAGGATGACAGTCAACCCCAAATGGATCAAAGAACTTAATGTAAAAGCTGAAGCTTTGCACAGGGTCCCCAATGAAGGAGCTAGACAAAGGACCCAAGGAGCTGACAGGGTTTGCTGCCCCATCGGAGGAACAACAATATGAACTAACCAGTACCCCCAGAACTCCCAGGGACTAAACCACCAATCAAAGAAAACACATAGTGGGACTCAAGTCTTTAGCTGCATTTGTAGCAGAGGATGGCCTAGTCGGTCATCAATGGGAGGAGAGGCCCTTGGTCCTGTTAAGGTTCTATGTCCCCGTATAGGGGACTGCCAGGGCCAGGAAACGGGAGTAGGTGGGTTGGTGAGCAGGGGAGGGAGAAAGGATAGGAGACTTTTGGAGGTGAAACTAGGAAAGGGGATAACATTTGAAATATAAATGAAGAAAATATCTAAAAAAAAAAAAAAAAAAAAGCTAAAGCTCTGAAATTGGCCGAAGACAAAGTCTTCAAAATAGAGAATGACTTTCTGAATAGGACTTCAGTAGCTCAGATGATGAAGTGAAACCTAATTAAACCACAAAGCTTCTGCACTCAATAGAAAGCAGTAAACCAAGTTAAGCCAAACGTATGGTGTGGGAGAGACTTTTTGCCAGTGATATATTGAACAGGAGATTAATATCTAGAATATGCAAACAACTCAAATTTCACAACTAAATAAGAAACCATCAAACAGTTAAAAATGAGACATAGTTGCAAAAATAAGAAATGTAAATAGCTGATGAGCATTTTTAAAGTGTTCGATATCCTTAACCGTAGAGAAATAAAAATTATAAGTGCTCTGAGATTCCATCTCAGCCCAGTCAGAATGCTTATTATCAGAACAAGACATATGAACAGAGACTGGGGAGGTTGTGGAAGGAAAAGAGCCCATAATTTGGTGGCGGTTGGGGGTGGAACTGGTGCAGCCACAGCAGACAGGAAGACACTAGAGTTTGACCATACGACCATGCAGCTTGGCTTATTCCCAATGGACTCTTTACTCTGCTCCAGGTACTAGCTTATCTGTCCTTATTGCTGCTCTGCTTATAGTATGGAGAACATAGAGTCATCCTAAATACCCATCAATACGTGAATGAATAATGAAATGGTGCTATGTACACAATGGAATTTTACTTAGCTATAAAAGAAAAACAAAATCATAGATTTTGCAGAAAATTCATGAAATTGGAAAATATTGTACTAAGTGGGGTAACAATGGCTCAGAAAAGCAAACATCACATGTTTTGTTTTGTTGTTTTTCTCCTATGCAGATTCTGGCTTCTGAATTTTATATATAATTATTTACCTGGGATAAAGGGTGCATGAGAAGGGGGAAAGGTGGGGAAGTTAATAGGATGCATGTGAAATGAAAGTAGAAATGGGATTACTTGGATGGAAAGATTTAAGTGGAGGCATGGAGGGGGAGGGGGAGGGGGAGGGAGGGGAATCGGATGGGGGTGAGGTATCAAACTAAAATGTGCGAAGGTGCCATAGGGAAATCTTGTACTCTGTAAGCTAATTAAAAATGTGTTTAGTAGGGGTCTTTTAAAATCTTGAAATGATTAGTAGTATACAGCCAATTAAATGATAATGTCCTTATTGGTGTTGCCCCAGTGTGCATATGTACACCCTGCCAAGTGGGGAATGCCTTTGTAAAGTCACATGGAATGCACAGGTGGACTGATTTCTCCACCAACTACTATCTTGAAATGTCGCATTTCACAAGGTCTTAATTTTTTTCTTAATTTGACACTCTGCACGATAAATTTCCCTAATAGTTTGTAACAAATGTCTATAACTTTTAAAATCAAGGGCAAGTATTTTACTTCGTAAATGCAGAGGCAAGGCTAAGCACAAAGGCTGACCTCTTGTTTGCAGCAAGACATAGTCAAGACATGCAAAGAAGGTGAGAGTGTGGGAAACGGGGCTTCTGAACCCGAGAAATGTAAAACCCAGTACAGAAGTAACCAGAAAAAGAAATAATCAATGCATTACAATTAAAGGATGGGAAAGTGGAACAAACAACGGAGAGAAGCAATACATTAACGCATCTGTGCTGTAGGCAAGATTGTTGCGCCTTGACATTTGTGAATGTCCAGTGTAAATGTCAAACTTGGCGGGGGTGGGGAGGGGTGGGGGTGGGGCGAAGGCTGTTGTGCACGGCTTCTGTAAGTGGAGAGTGTCTACTGATTCTCCGTCGTGTATCTCTAGCACAGGATGGGCTTCTTGTGCAAATGTAGACCCAGGCAGAGCTAAGGCTGTGGGCTCCCAAACTCATAGGCCAGGAATTCTTCAGCCCAAAGCCAAGAGCCTCCTGCTCATTGGCATAAGCGTAGGCACTGTTTAAAAGCCTGTGCATGTGCCAGCATTTACAGGGATTTTTAAAAAGGCATCTGTAGAGAGGAAAAATACCATTTTTTAGCCGGTTTTGTTGGGCCTTAATTAAAGAGGCCTTTCCCCCCCCTTTCCCTACCACTTGGGCTGTGGGATTGCAGCCGCTCCTGGCTCCGAGAAGTATTTCATTGGTCCACAGGCTAATTAGGGAGGACTCACACTGTTCCTCAGCCTCCTGAAAGGCCAGAACAAAGGCTGCGGCTGGTAGATTGCGCTTGTGCCTCAATTGCAGAGGCTCAGGGGTAAAAGAGAAAGAAAAGCTTTGGAATAGAAAAGCCTTTTGATGCTGTGAAAGAAATTAAGAAGTAAAACAGAGGCCCAGGCACTGCCGCACACAGCCTTCCACACAGACTCATTGTGTTTCCGAACAGGGTCGGCAAAGCTCTGTCTGATACCCAACACCTCCCAGCAAAGCAGCATCCACTATGGGCTGCTTCTCTGGCTCTCCCGCGAGGGAGCTCTTTCCCAATCAGAGCGTCTGGTGCTGCGATAAACACAGATAAATGGGAACAGAGTTATGCTTTCATCTGAGGGATTAACGCATGATTTCCTTGTTGACTGTTTGTAAATACAGTGCAAACAATTGTGTGTGTGTGTGTGTGTGTGTGTGTGTTTTTTTGTTTTTGTTTTTTTTTATTTGAGCCAAACCAAGATAACACAGGGAAGACTTTTTGGCATCTCATCATTCCACCAGAGTCTTGCCAAATCTCTCCCATATTTTACGATGCTTATATGTGTAAAGCAATGTGAAAATCTTTTGTATGTGTATGTGAGTGGATGTATACACATGTCTTTGCACGGGTCCTCCACTGGAGGATGGGGTTTAGAGGAGGATGCTAGGTGTTCTGCTCTATCCCCACTCCTTATTCCCTTGACAAAGACTCCCTCAGAGCTAGGCTGGGAGCTAACAAGAGTTGGTCATCCTGTCTCTATCCCTTACAACTCTGAGGCTGTAGGCTCCAATGTGGCCAGGTTTGCCTTTATGTGGGTGTTCCAGGAATTTGAGAACGCAGGTCCTCAAACTTCTGCCTCAAGTCGTCTAACCTGCAAGTTCATTTCCTCAGGCTCTAGACTTTTTGTTCCGTAAAAATAAAGAACATGCTAAATGTCAATGGCTTTTCAAAGGCCAGTCACAGCAACTGGGACACACTTACCCATTTGCTTTCCTCGTGGCTAGATAGAAGCTTTGAACAATATCCCCTTTACTGACTCAACTTTGAAGACTAAACATCATTTCTCAGAATTCTACTTACAAAGAGAACCAAGCATTCCCTGCTACTGAGTCCATGTATATCAGCTGCCTGCTGAGCACACCCCACACAGCGCCCTCTTTACCTCTACATCTATAACGTAACATTAGCATAGTTATTATCAGCAACTTAAAAATTAAGGAACTAAGGTTTTGAGAGGCTAATCATAAGACGAGAGCACAGTTGCTAAAGAAGACAGGTTTGAAACCTGGGGTTTCTGAGTTTCCAGCATTATGTTAGACATTAAGTTTTAATGTGTAAATATTAGTGCAGACTTACAGAATGGAAGGTGCTGTAGATAACATGTCACCCACATGCTTCAATTGGCAGGTAGGAAATGGATCTAGTGAAGTTACATGGTTGGCTTATGTTCACACACTTGATTGGTGAATTGCAGTCTCCTACTTTAAGAGTTTTTTTTTTTTTTTTTTTTTTTTTTTGAGACAGGGTTTCTCTGTATAGCCTTGACTGTCCTGGAAATGTATGAAGGGATAGCATGGCTCTGCTCACAGCTTTGATAGCTTATCTTCATTGTCAACTTGATTTGATTTATAATCACCCAGGAGATTGTATGTGTGTGTGTGTGTGTGTGTGTGTGTGTGTGTGTACACGTGAGTACGTGAGTGTAGGCATTTCTAGAGAGGGTTAATGGAACTAAGAATAGGAGACTCACCTTGATTAGCTGCACCATCTGATGGGCAGAGCGGACCAAATAAAAGATGAAAGCAAGCTCAGTGCCTTCATTGTTCTTCATGCATGAAGTGAACAGTTTCCCATTGTGGTCCCACTACTGTTATACCCTGCCCAATGTGGTTCCACTACTGTGATACCCTGCCCAAGTATCTCGGTTCACTCAACCTTGCATTGAGCCCTTTAAAACTTTAAGATAAAATACATCTGTAGACCTTTGAGTTGTTTCTCTCAGGTATTTTGATGCTCTGTGGTTCAGAAGAAGCTAATACATAGGTCATTCACTGCCTGTATAAGTGGAGGTCAGCTTACACATAGATGGTGGGGCCCTCTCCAGCTCCTGATTCAGTTACTTGCAGTAGAGTCTGAACACTGGCTTGTCCTGTAACTTTCCAGCTGATGCTTCTGTTGCATGGCTGGGAAGGAGACTCCACAAACCACAAAGTTTGTATATCCAGAGTATCACAAGCTCCTAGCATGCATAATGAAATAAACGAAGAACAAAGCAGAGGATGAGTAGAGCTAAACAAAATAATTATAATCTCTTCAATTCAAATGTGCTCCAGTGGCGCTTTATTGAATATTGCCTCCTCATCTACCTGAAGAGCACCGTCCCAATAGTGGTGAACTCTAAGAAACTAGTCTTTTCCAGCAATGTGATTTCCAGAGCAAGCATTTCTTGGTGGTTATTCTCTGACTTCTGGACTCATTCCCCCTTTTGAAAGATAGCTATGAAGGCTAGAAGTTTCCCATGTGGTCTGAGTGACTTTCACAGCTCTCTGCACACCATTTTCAGAGCAGAGACTTGGGTATTACAGCTGTTCAGTGTATCATCGAAAAGATGTGCAGATGACTCAGTGCTGAAATGCAATTTATCAAAATGATTAGGATCCTGTAAGTACATTTCTTTTCCCAGAAAGATGGAAACATCAGCCAATGTGTTCTTTTCTTATCCTCTTCTACAAAATAATATTCACCTATCCAAGTTATGATCTCTAGCTGCCGATCTGGCAGATAGCCCAGCTCTAACTTTGTTATTGAATTAATAAGTGAACTACTTTGAGGGAAGAAGCAAATGACCCTTGCTCTGCACCAACGGCCAGACAACCGGGTTCCACTGCTATCTGCTGATCACCAGCTGAACTTGAAAGTCGCTCAAGGTTGTCATCAAGCTGAACAGGTGGCTTCAGTACTGTTAGTGCCAATGGTATTTTTTTTTTAATCACTTGCTATTTGGGAAATCTGCTGGTGGCAAAGTACAGTTTTAGAGATAGAAAGACATTGTGTGTGTGTGTTGTTGCTGTTGTTTTTTTTTCAAGTTAATGACCTTCCAAGAGATTCTAAAAAATATTTGAATGAATAAAATAATCATGACTTGGGGCAGAAAAATAATACAATACCACAGCAGATCAAGTTCATGTCTGTTTTACTCTAAAGATCCTCAGAGAGTCTTCTTTCTTGCTCTGGGAGCATGGCGTTTCTAGGCAAGATAACTATTGTATAGTATACTTGGACACATTCCAGGGACTTCTAGGGGGAATTGCAGGGCAGGGCAGCTCCCACGGTTTCTATGACACTTAGAGGGGTGCAGTCCCAGGAACAGGGCTGGACGTTCCATAGGAATGACAATTATAACACGGCACATGGATTTGGAGTGTTAGAGACAATCTGTAATTGAAGGCTTTCACTTGTGCATGGAGACTTTAGGGATTTCACAAGACAATGTTACCAGGAATGTACTTGGAAGAGAAGCAACAGCTCCAAGCACAAATAGTGGAGAACCCCAGTCAGGACCAAATGAGCACTCCCTGGCCCACAGGGAGTGACTGACACCTGACTGCCTGGCAGAAATTGGGATCTTGGAGAATGATTTTGAAAATGTTCTTTTCAAAGATGATTTTGATATCACAACTGGCATTTTGTCAGAACAATATAACTAATAAAGCGTAGATGATTCATTCTTTATGGGTTTTAGTCAATTCTTAGCAAATTTGCAGGGCTTATATAAAAATCTCACATTCCATTTACCCCAATTAATCTTTTAATTACTTTGATATAAGCTGGAAATAAAGAGTACATTCAAGTACAATCCAGAAGAGATGTAAGACTCTGGAAAATTCCACTGATATTAATAGTAACTGTTCATGTTTGCTTTAGGCGATTTAGATGAGATCATTTATATTTATATAGTTAATGATCACCCCGTTCATTAAGAGTCTTCCAATGTCTAAATAATTACAACACATCCCAGCAAAGCTGTGTAAAAGGTAAATCTATCCCTTCCTCCGTCCTACCCTTTGCCCACTTGCCTGCTTTGGCTGCTGCTGGGCTGTTAATGGCTGCTAAGGTTACATGGAGCAGGAGCTCTCTGTGTCTGCACACACTAATTCTTGCGTGTGTTAATTGGTGCTCAAGGAACAAAGAGCCTCCTGGTCAAGAAAGCTTGGGAAATGTGGAACACTAAATTCTCTCTGCAAAGTCACCATATCATTAGCATATTAAAGGCTCTGGAAGCTTCTGCAGTAAGAAAGAAACCTCTCTAACTCTGTTTGCCAGTTAAACAAACCTATTTGAGCCAGGCACAGAACCCTACCCTAGGATACAATGTTCTTGACCCCAAACTAGGAAGTAGAAGCATTAGCAGTAGTCCAAGTTATAACTATCCGGAACACTTGTATTTTAGTGGAGTAGTTTGTAAAGGCTCTAAATCCAAAGGGGTGATAAATTGTGAAGCAGTTTAACGTCTGTTCATGAAGGTAAACTTGTAAAGAACTACAAAGAAATGTGACATCCCATAAGGCAGAAGCCATTGCTCCTAGTGAGTATCATGGCATCCACTATTCCCATTCCCCAAACCAGGAAACATTCAAACTAGAGAATACACACAACTACATACACTTTAATACACTTGTTTGCATACACATGCATGTGTGCATACTAAGTGCAAATGACTAATCCTATTTATCTATTGTGTTTCTAGCCAGAGTTTTCAATAATGCATATCTTTAGAAGTTAACTGTGTGCTTTCAAATCTGCACTACGTAACAGAGTTCATACAAATAACCCCTAGTCAGAATTTTGCTATCCTCTCTGTAAAGTGAGGTCATTTTTACCTAAGAATTGCTACTGAGAGTCAGTGAGGAAACTTAAGCAAGGAATCTAGCCAGTGTGTTAATTCCAAAGGATGTTCTAACCACTCACTGCATCTCCCTCCACACTAGAAATCAGTGAAGGTGCTGATGATAAACTATGGTTTCCCTGAATAAACTGTATAAAATCAGGGCTTTTGTCTAACAACCCGTTGAGGCCTCTTCACAAGTGGGGTCTGAGATGAATTCTCCAGGCCAGTCTTAAATGTATAGGTTGACATTTTAGATAGATTATGAATTCTGGAAGGATACATGGTGAGGGTCTGAGAAGAGTTGGGAGAGGTAGCATGGGGTGGATAGGATCAAAACACATTGTGTAGATATTTGGAATTCTTAAAGAGTAAATAATAGCGTTTAAAGTAAAAAAAAAAAGTATAAGTTGGTCAGACTGTTTATTAAAGAAAGGAATAGGTTTCCCAAAGCCATTTTCTTTGTCTCCCTGAATCCCTTTCTCTACTTACTAAAGATGGTCAGTCAACACAACTTGAACTTGAAGTTAATTCCCAGCGATAATATTCTCATCGAAAATAACATGCACATCAAAATATCAGCCTAATACACACAAATTAGTGGTTCATTGCACTGCAATATTAGTTAATTTTGAAATTGCATTATAGATTTCTAAATTAAAGAGACTGCCCGCCTGTCACTCACATCACATACAATGAATAGCAGCGCCAGGCATCGCCATTTCCGGCTTCGCCAGGCTGAAGGTCATTATCAATTGCTGTTTAATCAGCCAAGTCATGCATATAGACAAAGGTTAACTGTGCATGGACCAATCTGACTTCCTTTGTCATCTCAAGACAATTTGCAGCTTAATAAAGCCGCTCTGATTGCACTTAACAACACCTGCTTTAGAATCCAGCCTCATTAATAGCGCACTAATGAGTTAGGGATCTTCTGGCAAGGGCATGATCAAAGACAAATGGGTTGCTTTCTGACTCAGTGACCTAACTAACAGGGAACTGCTTTCTTTTAGAGAAAAATCTGTTGGAAGACAGTTATGAAAGCTATTGGCATCTTCACATACTTTGCTTTAAGGACAGGAAAATGGTCTTTTTGGCTCTCTTAAATTGTGTCCTAAGAGCACAATGAACCCGGACTGAGTGATGTAAAACTATAATCCTAGCACTTGGGGGGATGAGGCAGGAGGACTGCTGAGAGTTTGAGGCCAGACTGGGTTACATGGTGAAATCCTGTCTCAACAACATCAATAACAACAGCAACTTTAAAATGAAAACAAAAAATACCAAGTCTTTGACCTTTGGACTTACACTTCTAAACATAAGCTACTGAGTCAAAAGCAAAAAGGCATAAAATTCATTGGGGGGATGTCTATGGAGTTAGTATATAAAGACATTACCTACATTTTTGGTTCGTTGAGACAGGGTTTCTCTTTGTAGTCCTGGCTGTCCTGAAACTCAAGAGACCACATTGACTTTAAACTCAGGGATCTGCCTGTCTCTGCCTCAGGACTGCTGAGACCTATGGCTCATGTCCCACCGCACCGGCCTTAAGACATTGTCTGACAAAGAAACCACTTACTGAACTGGAGAGATGGCTCAGTGGTTAGGAGCACTGGGTGCTCTTCCAGAGGACCTGAGAACATCCTCAGCCCCAACATGACCGCCAATAACTGTAACTCCAGTTCCAGGGTATCGGACACCTCCTTGTGGCCTTTATAGGCACCGTACATACATTCTATACAAGCAAAATGGTGACACACATGAAAATTTCAAATCTTCCTGAAAGCTTATGTTGTATATATAACGAATCCATTTTGTTTGTGGTGGAGTAAAACTAATTTCTCCCCTTCGCATGCACTGGGGTTTGGTATCAATCTCCCATGGAGTGTAGGAAGTCCCTTTTTGCATTTTTTTAAATATAAAATTGAATGAATTTTATATAAAATGAAAATAATATTAAAGTCTTATAGATTTTTTTTTCTTTTCTTGCTTTTTTTAGTGTCTATACTACTTGGGCTCTTAAAGTTACTGGCATGTAGTCTCCTCACATGGAAAAAGTCATGTGTACAGGCAGGCATGACGGTGCACATTTCTTTCCCTGTGTTCAGTGAGGTGACATCGGCCAAGGTACTAATATTTCCACAGAGGCCGCTAATAAACACCACAGGTGTGATTTACTGAATTTGTTTTTCTCTTTCTGCCTTCCTCCTTCCTTCTGAATTTCTGGTTGTTAAACATTTACCAACACACCACAACCCAGCAAAGGACAATAAGTGAGCAGGATTCCAGTGACGCATGAGTCACAGAGCTGGGGATTTCCCTGGAGGTTCCCTTCAGCTCTCTGATAGCCAAGGTTTGCTGTTACAACCCTCACCCAGCAAAAAGTACAGAGTCCAAGTCTGTCAGGGGAAGAGCAGACCTGATGATTCCTTAAGCTGGATCTTGGGGCATGACTTGCTCCTTGATTTCAATTTAGGAAAATGAATGTATTCTCATGGAAAAAGCATTGTAAAAAAAATTGTCTGGCATAACTTTAACTTTGAATATTGAGGAAAATTTAAAACAAACCATCAGAGAAACCGGTCCTCAAAAGAGTCTAGCCACCAATCTATACTCAGTTCAGCTTTGGAATAAACTTGGAACGTTCTTCTTAGTCCCAGACTCTCCAGTTTTATCCTATGTTTTCAATAGCTGGGAGGAGACCTGTAGCAACATGTTTTGGTCTAGCACCTTCAAAAAAATCACATGAATAACAGTTTAAAGAATAGAAAACTATAAAACACAGACCTGTAAAAATAAAAAGGAGACGGATATGAGGAGACACTTCACAATAACTGAAAGGAACACATAAAAGGATTTTGAACAACATAAATAACAGGGAAATGCACAGAATAACTTCAGTGATACACTACCCTACTTACCAAAGATACCAAATTACTAAGACTGATGACATCAAGTCTTTGTGAGAGCATGGCCCAACTTCGTGCTAGGAAAGCAAGGATGTTAACCTCTGAACAAAGCAGACTCATCATAGCTTTACTGTGTCCAGGAAACAAGGTCTAGGATGGAGTTAAGACCCAAAACTCTGACTGAAGATGAATTGTGAAAACAAGAAGAAGGGATCAGGTTATTTACACTGTAACATTCCACGAGTGCACATGCCTTAGTGCACAAATCATCAGATGTTTCTCTTTGTATGGTATTGCTTTCATGAGTATTTCCTTCACTTCGCAATACATTATTATTAGTAATATTGCTTTATATACAATACTTATTTTAGCACCTTTTTCCTTGATTTTCTTTCCTTTTTTTTCAAAAGAGATGTATTTACTCATTTTATATATGAGTACATTTGTTGTGGTCTTCAGACACACCAGATCCCATTACAGATGGTTGTGAGCCACCATGTGGTTGCTGGGAAGTGAACTCAAGTCCTTTGGAAGAGTAGTCAGTGCTTTTAACCACTTTGCCATCTCTCCAGCCCCCTTTCTTCCCTTCTTACATAGCTAAGAAATATTAGTTTAATTTTTTTGTCACTATTGGTAAATTCCATGACCAAAGAAACTTGGGTAGGAAAAGGATTATTTTAGTTTATAGGTTACAATCCATCATTAAGGAAAGCTATGTCAGGAACACAGGTATGCGCTTGAACACTACTTATTGGCTTGTTCTCTCTGGCTCCTTCCCAGCTAATTTTCCTATATAACCCAGAGCTACTCACTTAGGGGCTGGTTCCACCAACAGTTGGCTAGATCTTCAGACATTAGTTAGCAATCAAGAAAATGCCCCACAGAGAGTAAGATTGCCCCAATGGCACAATAAGATCTAGGCAATTTCTCAGTTGAAGTTCCCTCTTCCCAGATGTGACAAGTTGACAACCAATATTAGCCACCACACCATCTCTTGCCCAAGGTCCTTTCCTTCTACCGTCTGCAGGACATGCATGCTTTGCCTTTGCACATGGCTACCACTGATGTCAATCATGTGCTTTTGTGTGTCTGAAAATGTTTACAATTTCTCAAAGGATATTTTCAAGATGGTAGTATTCTAAATCTGTGGTTTATTTAAAGAGGTCATTTCCTTGTTCCTAGCATCCAATATTTCTGCTGAATAGTCAGTCATTTCTCTGGGCATCCTTACTGGAGAGGACTCATTTTGCTTTCTCATTCGTTACCCACCTCTTTAAATAACCTACTCTATTCAGCTCTTGATGTTCAACCCTGAGACTGGTTTTTCTTTTACTGCACAGCAACTGATAAAAATGGTATAGGCATTTTAAAGTATGCATCTTCTAGTTCCAATTTCTGAATCTACTGTTGGCTGACTTCCTTGTTTTATTGGCAAATTGTGTTGTTTCTTGTGTGCTTGCTTTGCTTGTGTAAGTGCTATATTTCATGTAGAGTTATATTTATATAACTATATATAGCTTCATATGGCTTTTAAATATGTCTATTACATGTTGGTATACTGCGATGGATACCTTGTATTAATTACTTAAGAACTTTTCCACGAGGAAATCAAACTCCTTTTTTTCCCTTCCCATACAAGGAGACTAAGCTTCAGAATGTTAGCTTGTTTATGACTGAAAGACTGCTGATACATAAGTAATGAAACAAGCTTAATATCACTCCAATCAAAGAGCTCTTTTGGACTATGCAGACTGCCTAATCATAGTAACGGGAAGGTCACTTTTACTCAGTACAATGAATGGAGCTCCTTGCTTCCATACCTTGCTCCTGCGTGCATTGCATATGTGTGTGTGGCTGTGGTTATACAGAGATCAACATCTTTAAAGGTTTAACTCTATGCTTGGATAAAGTGAATATTTCGCTAAACAATGTCTAAAAAAAAGTGTAAAATTTTAATGATTATATTAAGCAATTGCTCTAGATCATAGGATGCTCATTTGGTATTTTGGTGATAGCGTGGCTTTCAAAACCTGAATTATTTTCATACTTTATTATATTTATCATATTTACATCCATTGGCAACCTGGTTCTTTGTCTCTACTTTACCCAAGAGCTAGGCTTATTTGTCTCATCCCAAACCATGTCCTGTATCTTCCACTATTATATGTCTACTATAAATCAGACACAGTGTTAAACATAGAGGTAAAAATTCAGGTACAGGAAGCCTGGACTCAGTGCTCACAGTTAGGAGGCCTTCATTAGATATTGCTCTTTTGACCAGGTGGAAGAAAGCAGGGGAAATTTTAGCTTATAAGTATTCAGCTTTGTTTACAAAAAGCCCAGTGACTCAGACCAGGAACACCACCAAGATATCAAACAGGGTTATACCAGAACTCGACGTGTGAAGCATTTTATTGCCAGCTGTGAGGAGGAAGGAAATCAAGAATTACCCGCTGTCCCAGATAGCCCTTTTAGAAGGTCCCACTGAAGTCCTCCTTTGTTAAATGTGACCTCTTGGGCCTTCTCTGACTTGCAAAAACTGCAACTTCATATCCAATGTTAGTACGTTTATTTTAAAGCACTGAGCTGATCTGCTGTGTTTTGTTATCTTGGAGGTCAACAAGAACAAATGCTTTTCAGAGTGTAAAGGCCAAAGCTCCCACTGTGTCAGTGGTCCTTGCAGTTTTAGAAGAACCCATGATAAGTGATTAGAGAGTATTTGTTATTTTTCTTGAAGACAGAGGGTGGGTGGAATCTTACCCAAAAAGTTCAATATTACAAGAAAACAGTTTCTAGAGCCAGTAAGGATTGGCCCAAACAACTTTTAGTTTCAATGTACAAGCAAGGTTTCTGTCACTATGACAAAGATAATTGTGAGAAAACAACAGAGGAAATGTTGACGACAGCTCACAATTTCAGAGCTGTCAGCCCATAGTCTTTGGACTTGCCATGAAGTAGGACATCATGACAATGAGCTTACAAAGCAAAAGAAAAAAAATCATCTGGTGGCAGCCAGTTAGGAGAAGGAGAGGGAAGCCAGGGACCAAGTTTCCTTTAAAGGAATGTATCCATTGATCTTACTTCCTTCTCCTAGGCCTGTCTCCTAAAGGTGTGCCACCTTCAAGTGGTACCACAGACCTGGCATGTGACTTTGAGAACATTTATTATCTTATCCATTGTAGTTAGTAAATAAATCCCTTGGCAAAGTTGATTCCCAAATGTATGGCTTTTTTTTTTCTTTCTTTCTAGGATGACTCCAAAAGGTATATCCATAAAAGCAATGCATAGTTTTATGTCAACTTAACACAAGTCAAAGGCATCTAAGAGGAGAGAACCTCAATTAAGAAAATGCCTCCATAAGATCAGGATGTAGGCAAGCCTGTTGGGCATTTTTTAAATTAGTGATTGATGGGGGAGAGCCTGGTCCATATGGGTGGGACCATCTCTGGGTTAGTGTTTCTGAGTTCTACAAGAAAGCAGACTGAGTAAGTCAGAGGAAGCCAGTAAGCAGAACTCCTCTATGGTCTCTGTATCAGCTCCTGTATCAAGGTTCTTGCCATACTTGAGTTCTTGTCTTGACTTCATCCAGCGATGGACAGTGATGTAGACAGGCAAGCCAAACACACTCTTCTCTCCCTGATTTACTCCTTATCATGGTGGTTCATCCAAACAATAGTATCCCTAACCAAGACCGGCACTGAATAGAAACAGATGAATATGTACAGACACAGCTCTGTGGCTTACTGAAGAGTGGACAAATTGGAATATCCATAGGATTTGATGTCCTCGAGACGAAGGAGATAATGTGCACTACCTCCCCCTTTATCCCCACCCATTAAGAAGGTTTTGGTAGTAAAGGAGGCAGCTGCATTTTTGTGCCTATTTATTTCCAGTATTTATGCTTATACATACAAGCAGATGTAGAGGGGTGCTGGAGTCGAATCCTCCTGTCTCACAAGAATTAATTCGTAAACTTTCAAGGATATCATAAGCCGACGGTGAAACGCGCTCATTACCGAAGATTAAATTATGTAAACTTAAGACTAAATAAATTAGGCTAAAATATGTGTGGCACACAATCATAACACATGGCTTGCTAAAATGACTTGAGTTTATTTTATTATGCCTGTACTATTTAGATCACTGAAATCTGCTGGGTGTCTGTTAGAAGCACCGTGCTGATTCATGGTGTTCTGTTTCACATCTCTCCCCAATTCTGCATTTGGAGAGGTGTGTTGCAGGCTTGCAAAGGGCCATGATGTAAGCACTTATACCATGCAAACTGGCAAAGGCTAAGAAATGCGACTCTTTGTTTTTATTTATTTTTTGTTTTGTTTTGTTTTTTTTTTTCAGATAGCCAGGATTGTAAACATTTACAATACCCCCAAATCTGGTACCAAGTACACAATTGTCTATCCCACAGCTTGTGGTTTAAGACTCAATATGGTGCATGTTAAAATGGGTAGAGAATTTTGAAAATGAGAAGAACTCACTACATGGACAGCTCATTGCCAAGATTTTGACTTTCCCCCCCTAATATTTAAAGTCATTTGTGAAAACTGCTTCTTGAAGCTAATATACATCAGTTAAAACTTTTTTTGGCCTAAATATCATCATGAACTCACTAAATACTGAATAAGTCATAGCTGAGTAAAACATAAATATGTAGACTTTGAAGGTGATTCCAGGAATAAGTTAATCGCCTTGTAAGCCTGATTCCAATCCCTAGGGCCAATGTAAAAGCTGAACTGACATGGGAGCCACCTATACTCATGAGACAGATAACAGATATCTGGGCCTGCTACACAGCTAAGACCACTTGGGATTGATGAGCTGAGGGTTAGAAAGGGACCCTGCCTGAATGAGGAAAGTGGAGATTGTTAGAAAGAGAGTGACTGGCATCAACTTTGGGCCTCTTTATTCAAGAGCACAAACTTGCACACATGCCCATACACAAATATGTACCTACATACACATATGAATGCACACACAGGCACACACACACACAAATATGTCAGGAAACTATTACAACAAGAGAGTACTAGACATAAGATAGTATAAAAATTTTCTACAAAAACTATTTTTAATCTTTTTTTGGGGGGGGCCGGGTGTGGTGGTGCACGCCTTTAATCCCAGCACTTGGGAGGCAGAGGCAGACAGATTTCTGAGTTCAAGGCCAGCCTGGTCTACAGAGTGAGTTCCAGGACAGCCAGGGCTATACAGAGAAACCCTGTCTCGACCCCCCACCCCCAGCCAAAAAATTAAATAAATAAAAATAAATAAAATAAAAAATAAAAAATTATTCTTTTAATTTTTTCTTAAAAAAATCTGTCTTATTTTAAGTGTTCATTTCATGGGGAAATACAGGAGTAGATTTACTTTTTACTCTATAATTTAAAGTTTTTGTATCATGAATAGACATATATTCAACATACATACTGAATTTTGATAATTTTGGTTATAGGACTAATAGTTAACAAATGGACTTTTATAAACATAATTTTGTAATTTTAAAACTTAATTCTCAAAGTTGATTAAGACAGCAAAATATGTTATTTGTTTTTTGGGTTTTCTGAAGTTATTTGAAACTCATTCTGAGGACCACAAGACAGAATCAGACAACAGTCATGCTAACTTTCCTACATTAGTTTTAAAATCCCTAATTTGAAAAGAAAACTTGGGGTTCGAGAGATGGCCCAGTGGTTAAGAGCACTGACTGTTCTTCCAGAGGTCCTGAGTTCAACTTCCATATGTTGGCTCACAAACATCTGTAAAGGAATCTGTTACCCTCTTCTAGTGTGTCTGAAGATAGCTACAATCTACTCATATAAATAAATCTTAAAAAAAAACAATATAAGACTCACTATAATTGCCTTTGCCAATTGCTATGAAAAGATGCTGTGACCATGGCAACTCTAATAGAAGATAGAATTTAATAGAGGCTTGCTTACGTTCAGAGGTTGAATCCTTTATTGCCATGGGGAAAACATGGAGACATTCAGGTAGACATAGTACTGGAGAGATAGCTGAGAGTTCTACATCCAGATTGGCAGGCAATAGGCAGAGAAATGGATATCAGACCTGGCTTGAGCATTTGAAACCTCAAAGCCCACCTCCAGTGACACACTTCCTTCAAAAGGGCATAGCCCATCCAAGCCACAGCTCCTCATTCCTGTCAAACAGCACTCTTTCCTAATGACCAAGCTTTCAAACATATGGGGCTATGGGGGGGGGGCATTCTTATTCAGATCACCACAGTGATTAAGGTAATATGTGAACTACTTTGACACTAATTGCCTCAAATGTCCTTCAGAGTAATAACATTTGAATTGTTTTAAGGCTAGGTGGGTATACCTAAGTATTTAAGGACAATAGTGGGCCAAACTATCACTGTCTAAGGTACTTTTCAAGGCTCTTTTTAAAATGTACCATGAGACGTTATAAGATTACATACAGACATACAGTTTTAAAGATATTTAACATTTACTTAGTGAGTTACATGGAAGCCATTATGCTCAGTCCCTGGTTCTACTCTCATGAAACTATATACATATCTATGTATATATGCATATATATGATCATAAATATAGAGATTTGGTTTCTTATCTGTCAAATGGAGATAGCTATAAAACTAACTTTATATGGTTTACAATCAGAATTACTCACAGATAAAATATAAAACACATAAAACAGTGTGTGGATTAAATATTTTAAAGATGTTATTAGCACTTACTTTACTGGATATAAAAATGATCCTCTAAGAAAAAGCCTTAGTAACTAGATCATGGCCACACAGGTTCTTAATTAAAAAAATCAGATAGATATGTAATGCTCACAATTGCATAATTAAAGCTCTTTAACTCACTCAAGTAACATTAGCCTAAGAAAAAACTCCAAAAGCTTGATTTTTCTTAAAAATTTTAACTTAAATAATTTTCTTCACTAAAATATACTCTCAAATGAGCTGAATGTTTTATTTTAATACTAAATTATGATTAACAAATAAATTATATCAAGATTCAATTAAATGTAGGCTTTTAAAAGTCAAATTGGAAATATGGTTCTTCATTTTTCCCATGGAAATTGAATAATTTAATTTTAAGTTTGATAATGACTTTAGAATTAACTGATTAATGTGCATAGAAAAGTTCTATAATGCAATTTCATGTTTAGTATAACTAGAGTCTATTTTTAAATATATTGAAAAATCAACCAGTACTTCCTTTTTATACCCATTGCCAATTATATTTAATGGGAGATACATTTGAATAGCATTCTTGAAACTATAGATCCCTTCTTTATTTCTAAGTATTTTTACTTTTAGGGAAGGAATCTATTATATATGGAGAGATTTGCCTATAGTAATAAGAGACAATTAAACTAAAAAAAAAAAAAAACAACAACAACAACAAAAAAAAACCTAAAGTAGAGAGCAGGAAAGATGCTCAGGGAATTCAATCAACCATTGGCTAAGATCACTGGAACAAGGAAATCCAGAATAGTAGAGGCAATACCTGAAGGAGGCTTATGTGAGCGCTGTCCTCTTGCTCTTGAAGAAGTGACCGGCAATTGAGAATTGAGGCACAACTTTCAAGCTCATAACACTGTGTTTGTGAGATTGTGTTCAGTCTAACCCCTGACGGGTCCAAAGGTCGCCCTGATGGACTGAACTGTAGGTCAGTGGTTCCTAGCTTAGGGCACTTGTTACCCATCTCAGTACATTTGGGAATATCTGACCACAAAACCAGCTGACTCATGCTTTTGAAATGACGATTTATTGATACATTCCCGGCTCCTTCATTCATTTACTGCCTATGTCAACTTACACACTCCAGTGGTAAAGTTGAGCACCACCAGCAGATACCATATGTCCTTCAAAGTCAATAAAACCTACCACTCAGTAGCCAAGGAAAAATAACCATTTACACAGATTTCATTAGAACATCATCAATAGACTAGAAGGATCAAGTTAAACTATTAGAGCATCAGCTGCATGGTTCTAAGTGACCATCAACGCCAGAAATGTGCTATCGAGTGAAATAGAAACTAAGGATTTTATCAGAGATCATTTAAGATATGGATTTATTTGAGTGTGTATCAGAGAAAGATAAAATAAAAAGGGGCCTCTAGAGAATAGAAATAGAACTAGGAAGAAGCCCATTACTTAACAGAAATAATGGAAGTCAAAAGGCAATGAAATGACAAAATCGCAATCAGAAAGGCAGGCAGCTTCCTGCCGAGAACTCTGTTACAAGCAAAAATTGGGAAAGAAATCCTTCTGAAGATATTTCCCTACAAATGTAACATTAAATGGAAATGTTTGTTCCTAAAAATGCAGTTAAGAACCCTTACCAAAATCAGTGTTGATAGATGAGGTGTTATCCAAAGACATGAGTGGTTGCACCTTTGTGGTCTTTTTTAATTAAAAAAATTATTTAAAAAATACTTTAAGAGTTTAAGGAGTTATGATAAGCTAATAACGGCAAGAGAAACCAAGAGTTTAGTTTCACAGGACTAGTTAAAAAGCACAGAGAAACCAATTGATTTGAATGCATACAAACACAAGGAGGACCCACACTTAAGTGGGGCTAATTCAAAATACAGGTGACTAAGTAAAGGAGATTAAATAAATTGTTTTGCAAATAGCAAAGATTCCATAATTTACCAGCATTTCCTCCATGCTAGGGATGTGCTTATGTCTACAGGCCCAGACCATTTGCACACTGGCAACTAATGAACTTATCATGCAGCTTCTATTTTGAAATAATTACTATATTAGCTTGGCCACATGGTGAGGTGATTGATTCCTGGCAATCAGCCATTCCTATGACTGAAACCGAATGAACAAATTATCACCATCAAGGCGTCAGAGCTATCACCAACTTAAGCATGGGTTTCGTGAGAGAAGACAGGGAAGATTCAGGGCTACGGTGTTACAAAGCATAAGTCAACCAGCATAGAATAAGTACAATAAAAATAAAAAGCTGTGTGAGTTGTTTCCTTGGGGCAGAGTTTAATCATCTCTCTATTGGCCTGAGTGTTTGCTGGCATGTGTTTGGCGGGGTTGCCTTTGTGGATATTAAACAATGGCTCCTTTTACAGGATTCTTTGCATCTCTGGGAAACCCTTGGCTACCCTTCCACTTGAGACTAAACTTCTGTTTTGGATAGAAATCCACACACATGTATCTTTTTATTTTTCTTCTTTTATGTGTCCGAGTGTGTCATGCTGTCAGTCTTGTGACTTTGCCAAATCCCTAATACTTCAGTCATATATTTCAAGTAAATGGCCATTCAACTTGGGCATTTCAGCAAAGGAGTGGGAACTTTTGGCCATTGGGTCAGATGACTAGAAAGTTAATCATGAATCTTACGACATTGTCCCAAATGGTTCTTTGTGAAACTGAAGATTAGTGCTCTCTTTGAAAAATGAATCTTACTTAATTAAAAAAAAAACCCTATTTTTCTTTTTTTTTTCCATTTTTTATTAGGTATTTAGCTCCTTTACATTTCCAATGCTATACCAAAAGTCCCCCATACCCACCCACCCCAAAAACTCTATTTTTCATGTCCATGCAAACATAAAGAAATCATTTAATTATATATTTAGCCTTATCAAAATACCAAACATGCATACCAGTGATAATTCTAGGTATCATGTTTAGGATTCCTTGTTAAAACAAGGGGTCCATTAAAAAAAAGTCCTGAGATAGTTTTCTTTAGCCACGCAGACCACATGGTCAGGAATTCACCCAATTCTGTTTTACGTGTGATGCACATCAAAATTTCCTTAACTATACACTTAAAATTTCAGAGTTAACATAAGCCATTAAAAATGTTTTCTACATATTATTTTGATAAATTCCTATATCCTAGCAATGACTTCTGGTTGAGCATAAGTTGCCCGGCAAATGATTGATTGGTAAAACACTAGAACCTTAAACTTTCTTGCGTTTCTCTGGCCAATAAGACATCTTCAAAACCTGCAGCCTGCTCTGTCTTCCTCCATTCTCAGGGGATAACTCTAAAGGATGTCTTAATGTGTAACAAGAATGAGCTCAGGGCCTATATACTGAGATGTCCCAGAGAGAAGATGTCAAAGGATGCCACTGCATTATCTTGATTCTGCAATTTTTCATGCACAAATATATTCAACTATGTGTTTATAGTTACGTTATGATCAGAGACAGCTAAGAAACTCCATTGGCTCCATTCTCCTCTTCTTCTAAAATAGCTCCATTGAGAAGACATTGCCAAATTTCTTCTACACAAGACAGGGTTCCTGTTCCAGGCTGGAAGTAAATGGAGTCTATTGAATAAAAAGGTCATATCAAAATCTATAACTATCCCTAGTCTAATTCTGTTGAAATTTGAGTTTCTTGTGTATACGGCTTCTGATTCAGGTACCACAGTCAGCAAAACGTACGTGGCTGTGGAAGCAATCATATCATGGATTAAGTCTTTTTCTAAGTAAATGGAATTTAGCCTTTGGGGAATAATGAAGTTCTTGTCAAATATTCCACTGTATGAGCTCAATTTTCTTCTTTGGCTCAGGAATGTTATCACTTCGAATGCAGAGAGGACAGAGTTTCCTCCTTTCATTCACTATAGCATCTCACCCAGTACCTTAGGAGTCAGGTGTAGAGCACACATTTTGAGAGCTTGTCTTCTGTTTTTGAAGGTCAAATAGAAGCCAGAAAGGCTGCTTGAGTTGCTTTCCTCCTCACTGTGCAGTGGGAGCTGCATACTGGGGTGAGATCTTATACTCTAGATGGCTGAAGCCACTTTGTGGAAGTTGCACACCTCTTCCCCAGTGTAGCACTGTGACAACCTCATTTCTGGGGTTTCATTCACAGTTGAGGTGGCCATTGTCTTATATTCTTGTCCCTGTAGAAAAAAGCATTAGTGAACCCCAAAAGACCACCAAGAAGCTGATTATGATGCAATTACACTAGGATCTTTTATTCAAGCTTGATCTTGGGCTCAACCAGAGACCCTGATACATCAGGATGGTACAGTGAAGCCCCAAGCCCTCAGCAGGACAAGGTTTTATAGGAAATGGTGAGCAAGCGAGGGGGTGTCTAGCCTGGCAAGCATCTAATGGACTGACTATTGTAAGCTGACAGGTGAGTACTCTAAAGCAAAACCATGAACAATCACAAATGGTCTGAAACTACATCTGGAACTACCAGACTAATCCCAATTGGCTGTTACTAGGGTTACCTCTGGGGTATGGGCCAGAGACAAACTAGGTAGTTCTTATCAAATTCTCAGGCTCTTTTTCTTTTAAAATAGAGGCCAGTCTCAAGATGAAGCAGGTTTGGCCTCTTAATATAATAATAATATATAAACATAGTGACAATTGTGCTCATCCCTTGGGAGTGTACTGGCTGGTTTTGTGTCAACTTGACACAGCTGGAGTGATCACAGAGAAAGGAGCTTCAGGTGAGGAAATGCCTCCATGAGATCCAGCTGTGGGGCGTTTTCTCAATTAGTGATCAAGGGGGAAAGGCCCCTTGTGGGTGAGACCGTCCCTGGGCTGGTAGTCTTGCTTTCTATAAGAGAGCAGGCTGAGCAAGTCAGGGGAAGCAAGCCAATAAGAAACATCCCTCCATGGCCTCTGCATCAGCTCCTGCTTTCTGACTTGCTTGAGCTCCAATCCTGATTTCCTTCAATGTTGAACAGCAATGTGGAAATGTAAGCTGAAGAAACCCTTTCCTCCCCAACTTGCTTCTTGGTCATGATGTTTGTGCAGGAATAGAAACCCTGACTAAGGCAGGAGTCCTACATGTTACTAAGAAATTTAGATAAGTTACTGTGCCCAAGGTATCACACTATACTACACTATAGTATGAGCATAGTATAGTATAGTTTCAAGTGGATTATAGAAAGAGTCCAACCTCTTAAATAAAAACAAAGAAGCAGGGCTGGCGAGATGGCTCAGCAGGTAAGAGCACCTACTGTAGGCTCACAACCATCTGTACAGCGATAGTGTACTCACATTCATAAAATAAATAAATAAACCTTAAAAAAACAAAGAAGCAATAATAGTGAGGTGATATTGAGGAAAAGTCTAAACCAGCTTTGCTTGGAGATATATATATATATATATATATATATATATATATATATATATATATATATATATATATTCTTATTTTCACATACACAAGGATTTTTCTCTTTGGCTAAGGGGAGTTTTGTGTAAGCCAATGTGCAGTTGGCTGGAAGTAGAAAAGAAAGGACCTGTGTTAACTCATTTTTATATCAACCCTAAACATGTTGGAATCGCTTAGAAAGAGGAACTTCAGTAGAGAATATTCCCTCCCCTACCAGACTGACCAGTAAGTAAACCTGTGAGGCCTTTCTTAGTTAATGATTGCTATAGGAGGGCCCTGCTCACTGTGGGTGCACCCACCCTTCAGTAGGTTGTACTGGGGTGTATACTAAAGCAGGCCGAGCAAGCCACAAGGAAAAAAGCCCATACATAGACTTCCTCTACACATCGCCATGCTTCAGTTCTTACCTCCAGGTTTTTGCCTGGCTTGAGTTCCTGCTGCTTAAGTTCCCTGTTCCCTGGAAGTATAAGAAGAAATAAACCCTTTCCTCCCCCTAGTTGCTTGTGGTTATGTCATTTTTCTCATAGCAACAAAAATCCTGAGACAGGAGCCATGGTGGGAAATCTGTAAAAATAAATTTACATCCTTGCTGGTTTAGGCTCTAGACACCGGCTGGTAGTAAAAGAGGCTTTAATACCGAAGACTGGGAAAGTGTGCTCATAGAAGACTTTGTGTGGCTTTGTCTTGGCTTCAGCAGCTCAGTTGAAGCTTGGAAACAAGTCTTGCATAACATGAGGAAGACCTCTAGAGGTGAACAGCTTTAAGCTTTCTGTATAACTTCAATTTATAGTCCCTATGAAGGCATCTCCAGAAATGTTCCCTTTTCTATGCAACGTCTTTGGCCTTTAGATGAAGATGAGTGTGCATTACACCTGAGGCATGGGTTATTCTTTCATTCCTGTTGGTTTCCTCACAGGCTGACAAAGACAAGCCAAGCCACTGAAAAAATAAATTTTTCTTTAAAATGAAGAGAATCAATCTTTCTCTCTCTCTCTCTCTCTCTCTCTCTCTCTCTCTCTCTCTCTCTCATCCTCTTGGCAGTTTCTGAACTTATGTATATCGCTACTTCTGAAACAAAATGCCCTATTTTTTCCTGTTGTATGAATCAAGATCTTATTTTTTTACAAGTGCACATTTATATTGGATTCTTTGGTTACAATTTTGAAGAGTTATGACAACCACCTCTCCCTCCCTATCAATTCTCCTTTTATTGAACCTTTATTATCCAAAAATTCTTAGAGCATACACTGGCGATAAGGTCTGTTAGGGAAATGAAGTATTCCCACAAAAGTCACTGCCAGCATAAGCAGGTGCTAGGGTTGTTGATGAGGTGGAGGACCATGTGTGTGCACCTGCTCAACTCAGCTCCAACATTGCTACCTTGGGGATTTCCACCCACACTGAGGAATATATTCAGGGAAGACAGAGTAAGCTCTTCTAGCAGGAATAAGAAGGATTAATTAATCTGCCCTTAAACTTTCCTGTCCCTGAGCTCTGAGCAAGGGGTATGAAGTTACAAAAGCATCATTCCTAAGAGCCTACAAAGCATCAGCAGCTGTAAATGCTCGTTCTAATCCTTCTTACAGCAAATCCTCCTATTCCAACAGATGTGAGTGAGTTCGCCAAGCCGACGCAGCTGTGAGTAGCAGAGAGTGTTCAACACCAGGGCTGAACACCCTCAGTATCCATCCTTGTCACTCTGCCATACAATTGTCTTGTCTTAAAACCCCCAAAAATCAAAGTGTTTTTTGGCAAATGTATGTCTTAATAGATCCAATGACACACATAGTCAATGCTGTCATATGTTGAAGAAAAATTAACAATCACTTAGGATAGAAAAATCAAAATACAAATTTAATCAGTTGGATTTCATAATGAAAGTTCCACAGGAAATATAAGGAATATAAGGTATCTGAGAATTTACATAATTGAACATGGAAATGTTTATTTACAATGGTTAAGAACTGTCCTGCTCTTCGGTCAATACAGTAAACTCTCTTACTCCATATATATACATGTATGTGTATATTTATATGTATGCACACTCATGAATGTATGTAGTCCATTATATATATAATCATACACTCACACACAAATTCACACATGTACTGTCACACCATACACACTCATACCTACACTCACATCCACTTAACATCACCCAAATACACTCCCAGGCACTCATATGCACTCTCACACATTTATATGCTCACTTATGCACCCATGCTCCTACACACACAGTTGGAAGGAGTGTATATAGAGGATGTTCACGTCTCACGTCCAATTATTTTGTTCCTGTAGCAAAGGAAATGGCCTCTGGATTTTAAGCCCCGTCTTCTGCACAGAAGCCAGGAGCCCATCCTTTTGTTGTTTGAGGACTCATATATTGTACAGAATGTCAGTGGAAGCTTAATTCACTGCAGATGTTATAATAGAGTGAAAAGAAATAATGGGCTCCCGGGCTATTTATTCTGGTATCCTTGCCTTTCTTGAAGATAAAAATGGATAGGAGAAGCATCAGACTGATGAATGGAGATGGGAACACATCACCAGATGGGAGCTGCATCCGCTAACCCATCTTAAATAAGATGAGTCAAGGAGACCATGACCTTGCGTGTAGTGGGTATACACAGTTTTCATCAAAACTGTTTACCTGTAGTCAAGGAGACCATGACCTTGAGTGTAGTGGGTATACACAGTTTCATCAAGACAGTTTGCCTGTAGTCTAGAACTTCTGAAAATTCTTAAGAACATCTGGAATGAACTGTCTCATAAAGATTATTTTTCAAAGGAGTTCTGAGAATATTTATAACAAGAGTTCTAGGCTAAGGTAGGTAAAGTTGACTATCATTCAAACACTAGTTCAAAGAGACTCCAATTTATGTTTAAAGAAGTGTATGAAGAAGAGGCAAAATCATTACAGGTTTAGTAAAATGGAAAGTAATCCCAGGGGAACTTCCCATGCCTTATAATGGTGTTTGCTGGCTATGCATTGAAATATTTTGAAGGGTTTATTTGAGCAGCAGCAATTAGTGAATTGGGCAGATAGCATGGAACGCAGGCACATCAGCATGCCAAAGGCAGCACAGGAAAAGGGCAACACTCAGTGTCTTCCCAGAAGCAAGGTGAAGGATGATATGGCTAATCCCTAGCTCAGGATCACTGGGTAGTTTCTGACTAGCAAAGCTTCAAATGAAGTTTGTTGTTTTGCTTGTCTGTGTCTTTCTTACTAAGTCACAAAAGACTTTGGAGCCACGGCTGCATAAGGGGGCCTTCCTGTCTTTTGTTTGCTTGTTTGTTTTTTATTATAAATGTGATTGTTATGCTTGTAGATTATGATGCTCTATTTGTTAAAGCAGGCATTGCAGATATAGACACTGCAAGCTTTGTATAGTTCCTCCACATTCCTGTTCTGGAAAATTCATCCACAGTGCCTTAGTGCTGGGCAGCAGAGTCTACCAGGAAGCACTCAGGCCATGGAAGCTCTGACCCATTAATGAGCTATGAAAGAGTTAATGACAGTGACCTTGCTTTCTTCTACTCTTCCCCCATTTGAAGACCCGCATCTGTCCTCCTTCCTTCTTTCGGTCATAGCAGGACACAGAAAGGAGGCACCAGACACCAGCACCAGTAACTCCCTGTTGGAATTCGATTCTTTATGGTTATGTAGTCAGTGGTATTATGGAATTGCAATACAAATTACTTAAGATAAGGCCTTCAAACCCTATATTAATCCTGTGATAAAGGCACAACATTCTGTCCTGAAGGACAGAAGCAGAAAGAGCCTCATGCAATCAACTCTTGAAACCTTGAGCTCAGTTTATCTGTAAAATGGGATTATTAATTATTAATTAACCATCAGGGCAAATTATGCATACATTCCTTTTAAACTCTAATATCCTACGAAGTATTTGCCCAGTAATAGTCCTTAAAGCTTGTTAATAAACTTAATAGGTCTTTGTGTCAACTATTTGGGATTTAGAATGAGACTAGATAAGGCCGTCATCCTTAAACTACTGCAAAATTCCAAACAGTATGTGAATGAAAGCAAAAGGCTTTTCTGTCTGCTGACTTTAGTCTTACTGCCTGATGCGACAGTGTAAACTTAACTACCTCTGTCTTCAGCGAAAACATGACTACCTAATACTGTAATTTAAACTTAGTAATGTTTAAAAAACACTGCTAACATCTGATACTAATTAATAACTGTAATAATAATGAGAATATAATTTTTCTCTATTATACATGGTGCTGGGGATGAGTAACTATAGACCAATCACTTGGCTAGCGCCCACAGTATGTGATAGCCAAGTACTCCATCAGTGAGATGAGTCCTCAGCCCCCATGTAATAATTTTGGTATTCAAATTTAAATCTGTAAAATCTTAAAGAGTCCAGTATGTGCACATTTTGCTAATCCCCACACCAACAGCGGAACTTTGCAGATCTCAGGTGTCTATCTATCTATCTATCTATCTATCTATCTATCTATCTATCTATCTATCTGTCTATCATCTATCCATCTATTTTGTATTTGCTTGTGCTTGTGCATATATGTGTACTTGCATGTGTGCGTGTGCGTGTCTGTGTGTGTTTGTAGTGGGGAGGAGGTGCATGTGGAAGTATCTGCATGCATGTGTCAGAGAATAATCTCTTTTCTCAAGCATTACCCACCTTATTTTTATTTCTAAGATATCATCTCTCATTAGCCTGGGGCTCATTAAGTAGTCTAGGATAGCTTGTTTGCCAGAAGGCTCCAAAAATTCACTCCAAATGTCAGCACTGGGAATAAAAGCACATGGCACCATACAGGTATTGTTATATGGGTTCTGGGGGCAGAATTTAGGCAGGAACTTATACTTGCAAGGCAATCACTTTACTGACTGAGACATTTCCCTGGCCCTATCTATTATATTTTAATTGTCTTGTCTTTAGTACATTTTTCCTGATGCAAGCAGATATTCTTTTATTAACAGTCAACATCAATAAAACGTATTTTTGGAAATAAGCAGAAAATGCTTATTTTAAACAAAATTTTAAGGCATAAAGCTTATAGAGATTTCAAACGGCACCAGGACATGACAACTCGGGCAGTGGCTCCAGTGCTCAAAGTATTGACACCGTCTTTGTAAATCACATCAGCTCTTCTAGATGCCACTCTAGGTGACGTGGCCATGATGCCTATGCCTGAGGCAGCGATCCTGGGTGGAGCGGACAGCAAGACTAACACAGTCATAGGGAATCTGAACTAGCAAGGAGTGGCTAGCAACCGATCTGTTACCACTGTGGGTTTAGTGGCTACACAAAAGTTGATGGTTATCTCAATATTAGTTTAAAGTTAACTTTAGTAGAGGGATATTTTATGTTTTTTTTTTAATGAACGTTTTCAATAGGCGCTCATAGCTTCATTGTTTCGGTGGGGCAAGAGGGAATTGGCTGCTTTGCTTTGCTTCCCCGAGGAAACCACTGTAAAGTTTAGCAGAAGCAGGCTGTTAATAACAATTCGGGTCTTCTGACTCACTTCTGAATTGGAACATGAGTCTGGACCCAAAGTAGGGGTGAGTAGCGGACTGGGGGTAGAGGAGAGGACAACGAAAATGAATGTTAGAAGAAGGAGGAGGGAGGGGAAGAGGGAGAGAACTTAACACTTACTAGATTTTGGCAGCAGTTGTGGGTCAGACATACTGTAAAAGACTGATCATTGGAAGCCACTTGTGGCCCTTCCCCCATCTCAACAGATCTACACTAAATGCCCCCATTGGCTCATCGCCCCACTAGAAGATGGGTAGTTTCCCTCTCCTCTCCAACATGAGAACAGCCTGCACCTCTGCAGTCATAGATTTCATTTCACCAGCCCTCCTCGCCTCCTCACGATCCCCACAATCCACAGCAACTGAGAGGAAAGACAGGATGAAGTGTTTTACTGGACTCCTGTGCACACTCTTTGGCTAAAACTTTCTCTAGACCATTGCAACCTACTGCCAAGCAGCTGCCCCGGGCCTGCACAGCCAGCATCTGTGTTAATCCTCATCTCATGACCCCAGGGTGGAAACACGGCAGTTGTAAACCCGTGGGAATGACAGAGACACTTAAAAGACATTGCAGGCATTCACCTCAGAGCACGCAAAGAAGGCTTGATGCACCCCAAAACTCTCCACAAACCCCTCCACACTAGACCACTCCTAGATAAATGCAGCCCTGCAGCGCCTTGGAAAAGTGTGATTCGTTCCAGTCGTGGGTTCCAAGCTTCTGTTTCCCTTTCTCTACTGAGAAGCAACTTAGTTCTTAAACTCCCCTTTCACACCTCCTCAGCTGTTTGGAGATCCCAGTTGGGCAGGGAGCATGTCAGAAGGAGGAGATTTTCTTCTCAGATAGGCCTCTGAAGGACCGGCTGGCCTCTGGCCTCTGCCATTGCAGGAAATCTCTTTCTTCCTTAAGGCCTCTCCTCGCCCATCTCCTGGGCTAAATTCCACAGTGGAAGGTTCTCTTGGCAACCCAGAGCAATGACTCTGAGCAAAAGCCAGTGTGTCTGAAAGCAGGAGAGGCAGCTCAGGGGAGCTCTGAGCTCCTTTAACAGTCACCTTTATGTCACGTACTCAGTAGAACACTGCAAGAAGTGGTTGAGCCCTCTGATGTGGATTTGCTTCTGTGGGCTAAACAGGTAAGTGGATGAGTGAAATGGTAAGAAGTCACCAGCTCAGTACCAACAGCCTGCTGCACACGCGAATGTACACTCATCTTTATGGCTTTGTTCACTATGGTGCCTATCTGGTCTTTCCCAGTGCTTCTCAACCTTCGTGATGCTGTGACCCTTTCATACAGTTCCTCATGTTGTGCTGACCCCTACCCATAAAATCATTTTCATTGCTATTTCATAACGGTAATTTTACTACGGTTATGGATCATGATGTAAATTTCTGATATGAAGGGTATCTGATATGTGTCCTATGAGAAAGGGTTGGTCCATCCCCAAGGGGTCACTATCTGGTGTCTCTAGAGAAATGTTGCCCTAACACTATCATTTCCTGTGCTCAGAGTTTGCGTAGTGAGCATCCGTTTACCTCTTCTTAAGGATTTAGTGTTTTAGAATTTAATGTTTTCATGTCTGGCCCCAACTCCTTTGGCTTTGCCTGGGCGTCTGAATTGTGATAGTCATTATCTTATTTTATCGCTACAAGGAAGCTTTAAAGAGTGAGGATCTCCCTGTTCAACAGGCATTGAGCAGGTCTGGACTTTCCCAGCAGTACCTACAGTTCAGATAATCCTGGCCTGACTGAATGTCACTCACTTAGGCAATTGTATAACTGGCTCAGTCCTCAGGCCTCACGCTGCCTGCTACCTTGTCTCCACAGCAACCTTCTCCCTTTGCTCAGAACTGATCTATTATTAAAATTGAATACTGGGTGTCCAGGTTGATTCCAGACCTTGGCTGTTGTGGCTAGTGCTCCACTGACATAAATGTGCGTGCATCTCTGGGATCTGCTGACTCACATTCGTACACACACACACACACACACACACACACACACACACACACACACACACACTCTCACACACAGACACACACATGAGTGGAGTCATTCTATTTTTAGTTTTTTAAAAATAAGACTTATCATAGTAATTTCCATAGTGGCTAGATTAATTTATGTTCTTACATAGATTTTTCTTATAGATGAGTAAAACCATGTATATAAGTGAGATGAAAATAGAGACTAGATGAAGGAAAGAGATAAGCAGAAGGGAGAGTGGGGAGAGAAGAGAAAGGGGAGGATCATAGAATAAATATGATCAAAATATATGATTTACTCGAAATAAATTGTTACTGGGAAAACCAACAATATGCATAGCAACATATGGCAAGAATAGTTTTTTAATTAGTACCCAGTTCCTTACCCTAGTAACTATTGGGCTAATGGCTCTCAACTTTTTACCTCTAAAATTCTTTCTTGTGTGTAAGAAACAAGCACATCTCTAGTAAGTGGAGGAGGAGGATTGGGGCAAAAATACCATTGGGATTTTATAAAGAGTCACCGATCCTCAACATCAGATCCACGAAAACAGTCACGCGTAGCAAGGCAGTTTTTGGAGAGAACACATCTGGGTCTGGAACACTGAGAAACAGATGTGGGCGCGGCGGCGAAACAGAGACAGGAAGTGTGTCGAAGTGAAACTTGAGCAAGCCGTCTGAGCCCAGAAATCCGAGCAGCCAAGGGTGCTGTGTGAGAGACGCGGTCCACCCGGGAAGGGCTGTCCTTCCAGGGTGCATTTCGTATAAAAGATAAGCATGGTTTCATTAATATGGTTTTAGTAGTGGCTAAGCAGAACTCATTAAATACCCTAATTTCTTTAGAAATGAACAATAGGGGCCCTAGGAGCTGGCCCTGTCTATAAAAAAGTAAGTTGTGTTAGAACGACCTGGAAGGGTCATCTCGGTTTGTCACAGTTCAGGGGATATGGAGAGGTAGAGTCTGAGGGATTCGTGCCATGTCAGGCTACTCGTGAGATGCCTCTGCTTCATCCTAGAACCACTGGGGAGGTGCGAAGCAGGCAGAGCAGAGAGCTCATAGGAAAGAAGGGATCCAGCGGGCCAGCATGTCTCTGCTGAGTCACATGATGTCTCACGCTTCCAAGTTCAGTGTCCCCAAGGCCCACACTGGAACCTTTCCCCGAGCTTTCCCAGAGATTTGTGGAAAATTAGTCATTATGTATCAATTTCTCTAGCGTCTTTTAAACCGTGAAAGAGATTTCACTTCCACACTCGAGGGAAGGGAGAAAAGGAGACAAAAATGGCTATGCAGGTGCTTTGGTTTCTGCTTCAATCCTCTTCTTGGAAATGGTAGTAGCTCTTAAGAGCTGCTTTAGGGAGGACGTGTTTCTTGAAAACAGGTCTTTGAACACATAGGGATAATGTTTCAGATTCAGTTCTACATAAAAATTGTAACATTTCATTTAAATAACAAGCAGCACAGCTCTGGGTATGGCTCAAGGGCCGTGAATCTCAGTGAAGTAGCTAAGACACAAAGAGACCAGCCAAGTTAGTAAACGGACTGTGGGATAACTTCCCTGAAGACCTCAGGGACACAGATACATGGCAGTGTGTCTTTTCCCATAGTCTCAAGTGCTTAAGTGGCCTATTTTAAGATTCGTGTTTTGGAGCGATTTTATAGAAAGAGGTATTAAGTGGTTCCGTTTTCTCTGAAGGATCTTTAGGAGGCAGCTACCCAAAAGGCACACTGTTGAGAAGGAAGGAAGGAAGGAAGGTGAAAGAAGGCCTGGTTTGGAAGTTGTCAAGACAAAAGCCACACCATCTATTTTGATGAAAATGAACCTTTCAAATAACTTTGGACATTTCGCTTGACAGCAGCTCTCACTTGCTGATCATCCACTGAAATGTGGTTATGGTGGTTTAAAGAAAAGTGGTCCCCGTAGGCTCATAGGTTTGAATGTGTGCTCACCAGAGAGTAGAACTATTTCAATGGATCGCATGGATTAGGAGATGTGGATTTGTTGGGGTAGGTGTGGTCTCATTAGAGGTTTCAAATGCCCGTGCCAGACCCAGTTTCCCTTCCCATCTCCTCCTCCCTCCCTGAATCCCTTTGTCTCAGCCTGGAATCAGGTTGTAAGCTTTCAGCTACAGTGCCTCTCATTCCACTATGCTCACACCATGATGATGACAGCCCAACTTCAGCAGCTGTAAGACCCCAGTTAAATGCTTTCTTTTCTAATAAAGAATATTGATCATAATAGATCATCACACTGATGGAGCAGTGACTAAGAAACTGGTTCTTACTGTATTCCTTTGATTTCTGATGGGAGCATGGACTCTAAAAGAATAGGAGCTAAGTGTAAAATACCCAGTTACATCTGCTCAGGTTTGTATCCAAGGGTGATGGAGCTGGGTCATAGTTGTTTTATTGTCCTAGGAGTTTACGTGAATTCACATCCCTGTCTTTGGAGCTTGGATTTGTTATAGATATGGGAAGTTATTAATGTATAGAGATGGCATGAAAGGGGTGGTGAGACAGTTATTTATTCATCTAAGTAGCCAGTCCTTTAAAAGTGTAGACAATGATAATACCCGTTCATGGGGTTACCATGAGAAATTGGTTAGTCCAGGCTGGTCACAAAGTACTATAGATGGAGTGATATAGAGACAACAGAAATTTATGTCTTAGTGGATGTCTGGGATCAGAGTGTAGCATAGTTAGGTTCTGTTGAAAGCCCTCTTCACAGAGGCAAAGTGCTATATTCTTGCTCATTCCTAACTTGCTAGAAAGAGGAAACAAAAGCTCTCAAAGGTGTCTTCTATAAAGATAGCTATCCCACTCAGGCAACCCGTGTTAACAAATTGCCTCCCAAAGGCTGTATTTCCTAAAACCATCCCAAGGGAGTTAGAATTTCAACGTGTTGATTTTGGGAGACACAATCATTCAGTCCATTGAACTGTTGCTGGGATAAGGGAAGAGAGTGTAGAACTTAACTAAATGATATGTAAATGGATTCTAGAATAGCCAAGACTAAGTCAGTAAGTACACCTAAGGGGGTACTTCCAGAGGCCCATTTGGAATGGCATCGTGGGATGAGCTCTTACTCATGTTTTTACATGCTTCCTCCTTCTAACCACAGTCACAAGACCTGGAACAGAGTCTGGGGAGTCTTGGAGCCAGATACTAAATACAGCAGGTGCAGCTATACTTCCTGAAATCATAACTATTAGTGATTTATACATTATTTTTCCCTTAAGAAGAATTTCCAATGGAATTCAGACTATCGAATGTGCTATCATTGAGAAAAGTTATCAAAGAGCACATTGTGCAGACACAGTGTGTGGTATAAAGGAATAGTAGAAAAGTAGACTACAAAACTTAGAGCAAACTGTTTTAAATTTAAATGGCACCCATATCTGACTTTGAAATGTATATAAACAGTAGATATATATCAGTAGCTATTCCATGGATTGCCAACTTACAGATAAGTAACATGCAGCAGCTATTGCTCTAAGAGAAGGACACCCAGGGGATGCCTCTTACTAGGAAACTAATAAGGATGGCCTGTAAGGGTCCCTACTGTGTGCCTCTATGAAGCCCCTAATAGCACTAATAACATACTTTACACAACAGCTTTCAAATGTGAGAGATTTTGACTCTGGTGTAATAGGACCATCTTTTTCCTGTTCTAACATTCCTTCTATCATGCTTGCCTTATGCTTGGAAGCACAGCGAACACCCTCTCTGATGTACCATGCTTTCAGTCAATAAGTAGATAAGCCTTCCTGGTTGTATGTTTCGTTCACTAAATGACGTTAAAAGGGCTGAAGTTATAAAACGCCATCTTTAAGGAGCACACAGTGAGAACAATAACTTGCATTGTGTTTATTTTTTCTTACTATCGTTGGATGGTTCCTCTAGGAAGCCACCTGATGGGAAAGCTGCAGAAGTACACTGAGGAGCTCATCTTCCGGAGCTAGCTGGTCTGGACAAGCCTGGATATAGATGGTCTCCCTTTGATCCTTTGAATGAGATCGAGGTATTTGACAACAAACATGGTTTCAAAGATGTTGTCTATTGTTATGATAGAACACAGTGACCAAAATCAACTTTAGGAGGAAGGGGTTTGGTTCGTCTTAGAGTGTGTACTCCACTACTCAACGACATCAGGTCAGAAACTCAAAACAAGGAATATGGAGGCAGGAGCTGATGTAGAGGTCATGAATGAAAGCTGCTTACTGGCATGTTCCACAGGGCTTGCTTAGCCTACTTTTTAAATAGCACCCAGGACCATCCAGTCCAGAGTGTTACCACCCGGACCCTCCCACATTAATCACTAATGGAGAAAATGCATTACCGACTCACCTAGAGGCCATTTTGGTGGAGATATTTTCTCAGCTGAAATCCCCTCTTCCAAAATGACTCTAGCTTGTGGCAAGTTGGCATAAAACTACCCAACATCGATGTCTTGAGACATAGGCATCTGTGGTGGTTTGAATGCGAATGGCCCCTATAGGGTCATAAGTTTGGTCACCAGTTAAGGGGAACTGTTTGAGAAAGATTAGTAGTTGTGGTCTTGGTAGAGTAGGTGTGGCCTTGTTAAAGGAGATGAGTCACTGGAGATGGGCTTTGGGTTTCAAAAGCCCACACCAGGCCCACTGTGTCTCTTTGACTGCTGCCTCTAGATTGGGGTGTAACTTTTACTAATGTTCAGTGCCATGCTTGCCTGTCAGCTACCATGCTGTCCATGATGACAGTCATAGACTAACACTCTAAAACTGTAAGCATACCCTCAATTAAATACTTGCCTTTACAAGTTACCTTGGTCATGGTGTCTCATCACAGAAATAGAATAATAACTAAGAAAGCATTTAAGTAATAACTCTCAGTGTTCTGAGATGAAGAAGTTTGAGAGTATCTAATTATACAAATGCAAATACAAATATAAATACAAATACAAACACAAACACAAACACAAACACAAACACAAACACAAATACAAATACAAATACAAATACAAATACAAATACATACAAATACAAAGACAGGGGCCTCCTGGGTAGAAGACACTCTTCAGATAAGCCTTCTAGACAATACATCAGTGGCATATTGAAAAATCACTGTGGTCCTTGGGCCTTGGGCCTTTTTTCCCCAGGTCTACACAAGTATGCTTAGCAAGCACGGAGCTGAAGTTTCCATGCAGGCATCCAGGTAGGGCTGTCCATCCTCTTAGGCACTAAGTTATCTCATGTGTAGAAGAAACATACAGACAAATCAAAGTATCACACTCAAGTAGAAAATTCTGCTTTTCCAAAAAACAGAGCAAACCACAAATTGAGTAAAAAGAGGTGTCATTCTGAACCCGTCATCTCATGGGTTCACATTTACCATGAGTCTGCCAGAGACTCTTAGTCTAGGATTGCTTAGTATTTTAAATTCCTGAACTTTTTCTTTTTTTACTTAACAAAGAATTAATAGAACTTGCAATAGTGATTAGCCTACAGCCACAACAGACACTTCTGACCCGGTAACAGAGAGTTCTCAGAAAAGTTCCTATAGATGAGAGTTCAAGGTTAAACATTTCTCCACAAAGAAGTGCTAATTTCAGTGGCGGAGAGGGATGACAAATTGAGAAGCTTTGTGTGAGTGTCATTTGCCACTATTCCAGGATAGCAGACAGCATCTGTACCCTCAAACAGAATCTGCCACAGTGTACATGGATGTTGTAAGTTGAACAGAGTATGCCCCTCCCAAAGGCTCATTCACTGAATACTCAGTTGCCTGTTTTTTGACTGCTAACCTGTACACCCATAACCTGTACCCAGGCCATGAACCACACTGGTTTACTTTCTGTCCGTCTCTTACAAATCCCATTTCCAAAGTGACTTAGGTCAATAACTTTTTTCTCAGGCTCCTTCAGTGGTTTGGCACAGCCTGCATTCTGTTCTTGGATCAGAAAACCTCCCAAGTGGCATCTTGTTTGTTTGCATAATTTGAGACTCAGTTTACGTGCTGTTGAGGTTCATGTTTGTTGAAAAATACAGATCTGACCTTCTTACCATCTTGCCCAGCGCTTTTCAGGAACTAGTTTAGCCCATGTGACCAAGAAATCCATTATATGTGATTTGTTTCATGTGTCTCATGTCACATGACTGACACTGTCACACTAAGCCAGCTGTTCTCAACCGGTGGGTTGAGACTCCTTTGGTGGGGTTGAACTACACTTTCACAGGGGTCAGATATCAGATATCCTGCATATCATATATTTACATCAGGATCCATAAAAGTAGCAAACTTACAGTTATGAAGTAGCAACAGGAATAACTTTATGGTTGGGTATCACGGCAACCTGAGGAACTGCATCAAAGCGTCACGGCATGAGGAGGGTTGAGAACCACTGTGAGTAAGTGTTGCTTGTGCTGTCTCTGAAATGTTGGTGACTTGGGCTTTAGGAGTCTCGTTGCCTTTCTTCACTGCAGTTCGAGTGTGAGATGCATGGGTGTGGTTTGGGACTCGGTGTTTCCCGAATCTTCATCTCTGTGCAGTGGTGTCTGTGTTAAGTCTTGACCCTGAGCATTTCAAACATTTCCTTGGCTCTTCGCTCGTCCTTCCCCACCTGGTGTTTCTACTAAGCATAGTTAGCAGCTTTAAAGTGTTCCCACGGTTCAGCAGTGTTCTGAGTTTAAGACTTTATCTTCTTCATAGTTTGGAAAACCTATTGCCCTATTGTAGCGTAACTTGCTCTTTCACTGACCACATCCTTTGCAGTAAAGAGTATATAAACGGCATTTTCAAGCTCTGCTGGTGGGTTCTGCTACTTTCTTTTTGTATTTTCCTAGTATTTCCACTTCTGCTTATTGCACATCTGGTCTCATATGTTTTCTACTTTTCCCACTGGAGCTCTTTGCACACTAGTCACAATTATTTCAAATTCCCAAGTCTTTTCAGTGTCTGTTATAGGTAAGTCTGACCAGTTAGGAGTGTTGTCTTTTAAGGTTTGGGTTTTTTTTTTTTTTAATTTATTTGCTTGCTTTTCTTTTTGGCTGGTGTACTACATACATAGTCTTCAGATGTAAAAGTTTTTGTTAATGTAACCAGAAGTTAGATTGTGTTTGGTATTTTGGGTAGCTGTATATGACAAGGGCGTGGCAATTCTTGCGTGCTGACTGCTGACTTTGGGTCTTTCCGGAATGCCCTTCAGAGATGCGTGTCTTGTCCTCGCTTCGCTGCCCCACACTGTAATTGCTCTGAAGCATTGCTGGTGTCAGGGTAAGGCATGGGAAAGGGGAACGTTCTGTAAGTTTCCAATTAAGGGCCAGGCCTTTAGTTAGCCTTTTTCTCTGGGCTCTAGGGGTCATAGATGCTTTTCCACTGTACCTTTGCAGGGATACCTCCATTTTCTGACTTTGCAGCATTCTTAATTCACTTCCTTGAAGTAATGATCTCAGTTGACCTTCTCATCCCCCCTCCACACATAGATACACACGTACATATATACATAGACACACATACAGATATACATCCAAACATAAATACACACAGATACTCACACAAACAGAAACACACACATCCAGATACACCACATACACACACACACATATACACATACACATACACATATACACACACAAACACATACACATACTCATATACACACACACATACACATATACACTAATATACAGATACACACAGAAACGTTCAAATACACACACTCTTATAACACACAGAAACATATACACATTGGTATAGACACATTCACAGACAGACACACACAAATCTTTAATGAGGAACCAAAGCTAGACGGGGATGCAGGTAGAGAATAAATGGGGTGGACTGTGAGGAACGTCCTTCTCTAGCTGGGAGAAGAGCCCGGATAAATCCAGTTTTCCCCAAGGAGCAAGCTTTTACGTGGAGAAAGCTATGGTTATATTTTTTTATGATTACTTTTCATTTTTCTTTCTGAGAACACTGTGAAGATTTTCGCTATTTACCAGGAAGACTTAAAGTGACTCCTAGAGCCAAAGGCTTTAAAAGCACTTTCCCCACTCTAGTACAGCTTCTAGGAGACCCCCAGTCTCAGCAGAGAGGCAGGGAAAGGACCAGGTCTTGTGTCTGAGTGAACTCCACTGCTTCTGCTCCCGTCCAGGACAGCGCTCTACCCAGATGTTTGTCCTGCTTCTGGCTGCTGCTAACACTTCATCCCCAGTGTTCTGATGGCTTCACGAAAAAACACTGGCTCTCAATTTGGCCAGCTTTTCTTGTCATAAAACTTGAAGGCCTAAGATAAAATTTCCTCTTAGGTAAGATAGATAGGGAGAGGCTCCGTGACTGGATAATAAAACAGATGGGGAACTGCCAAGATGGCTGGCTTCTTCATCCTCCACACCCGAGACAAAAATTCACAGCTTAAAACAAAGACCTGGCTGGTTTTCTGTCCCATCAGTAGAGCCTCTGGCTATAGGATGGTCTAACAAGTTGGACAGGCCAGAAAATGTTTATCCCAGACTTGTAGACCTATCAGACTCCCTGCCTTGATTCAAACTGACCAGTCCTAAATTGGAGGAAAATTAACTTTAAAGATCATAAAAGCCCCCAGGCTTTGGCTTACATGCCCAGTCCCCCATTCTGTGCTGCAGAGGGTCTTTCTCTGTGTATGCCTTGTGTGTGCATGTGTGCGTGTGTGTGTGTGTGTGTGTGTGTGTGTGTGTGTGTGTGCGTGTGTTTCCTTACCCCTAATAAAAAGCCTTTCTATACCAGTGGATCCTGTCTTCTGTGACTGAGACTTCCTCCACTACTATCTGTTTCTACCTTTTAATTCTTTAACTACTAGAGAAAAGGAGTCCAAAAAAGATCCTTAAATAGTAACAGAAATGAAGGGATCATTTCTTTTTTAAAATTTATATATTTTAAATATATAAGCTTGTTATATATATTAAAATGTATATATTTTAATATATGTTTGTTTGCTTATTTACTTTACACCCTGAGCACAGTTTCCCCTTCTTTCTCTCCTTCCGGTTCCCCTTACCACGTCAGGCCTCCCGTGGATATTGACCAGCTCTGGCATATCAAGTTGCCTTCACGCAACCCAGTGGTAGAAAAAGGTCCCAACAGAGACAGAGACAGCTCTTGCTCCACTGTTCGGAGTCCCAAATGTAACATGTGTGGAGGGCCTCGGTCAGTCCCATGCATGCTCCCTGGCTCATGATTCCACCTCTGTGATCCCCTATGGGCCCAGACGAGTTGGTTTTGTGGGTTTTCTTCAGGTGTTCTTACCTCCTCTGGCTCCTGCAAGAGGTAACATTTTTGTAGCCTTTGTATTCAGAGTTGAAAGTAGTAAAAGTGGCCTTTACATCTAGCTTCATATAACATAAATTAAAGTTGGATATTTGGGCTCTGTTCTACCATGAGATATAAACCAAAATGTGGACACTGGTGATACACAGGATGGTTTGAAGAGGGTGTTCATGATGAATTTGTCAATGTTTCCTCTTCCCTTCCCTGCCTCTATGTAAACAACAACAACAGTAACAATAGCAACAACAACAGTTCTAGCCGCATGGCTTTCCAGTTCCATACTCTGGATAGTAGATTCATTTGGTTGACTATTCTGTCATTCTTCCTAGGGATGCCCTTAGGTAGCAGTTCCAACGGCTTCAGAGGTATTACATGAGGTTAGAGAGGCAGGTCTATTCTATCTGTCAAGGGCTTCCTTCCTGAAGAGTGATGTGGAGTAAAAGCTATTGCCCAGCATTTTCAGGAATCTATTTTTCTCTCCTGCTGAAAAATAAGATAAATAAATCAGGTCTTGGGTCCAAAGTTCAGTAGAGCATGTGAAGGTGATGAAGGAACACCTCAGTGCATCCTGGCATCGAGCCCCCAGTGCTGCCTGCTGCTCTTCACCCTGAGGCAGTCTTTTTTGTAGCTGTGCCATTTTGATCCCTTTTACCCTTTCCTGTTTCTGAAGATGGTTATAAAGCCACACCCTCACCACCATGCTGGAAATCCCGAAGCTGCCACTCTTGACCTCCCAGTCTGCAACTGCAAGACAAACCACAGGAATACATGTTATTTTTAAGCACATAAAAATTTGCCACATAAGGATATTTCTTGTTCTGGTTTAATTTCTTTAGCCCAATAAGACCAGGAAAGTTTTTTGGCCTTTCTTTCTTTCTTTCTTTCTTTCTTTCTTTCTTTCTTTCTTTCTTTCTTTCTTTCTTTCTTTCTTTCTTTCTTTCTTTCTTTCTTTCTTTCTTTCTTCCTTCCTTCCTTCCTTCCTTCCTTCCTTCCTTCCTTCCTCCTTCCTTCCTTCCTTCCTCCCTCCCTGCCTCCCTCACTCCCTCCCCCTCTTTCTTTCTTTCTTTCTTTCTTTCTTTCTTTCTTTCTTTCTTTCTTTCTTTCTTTCTTTCTTTCTTTCTTCCTTTCTTCCTTCCTTCCTTCCTTCCTTCCTTCCTTCCTTCCTTCCTTCCTCCTTCCTTCCTTCCTTCCTCCCTCCCTGCCTCCCTCACTCCCTCCCCCTCTTTCTTTCTTTCTTTCTTTCTTTCTTTCTTTCTTTCTTTCTTTCTTTCTTTCTTTCTTTCTTTCTTTCTTTCTTTCTTTCTTTCTTTCTTTCTCCCTTTCTTTCTGCCCTCTTTTTAATTCGCTACCATCAGAATCATCTAGATAATGGGGAAGTTAGAGCTTTGTTATAGCCTGAATGTATATAATTGTCTCATTTGTGCTGTGCAACTCTCACAATGCCGAGCTAATGAGTATTATTTGTGAGATAATCAAGGGAAAGGGTAATTCTCTCAAGATATTTCAGTGTGACTCTGCTTAAAGCACACGAGTCTGGCGAATGAGCCTACTCTGCTTGGCCGTCACACACTAACTTCCTTCAGAAAGGTAAAATTCCTGGCATTTTCGAAGGATCACATAGCAAACCCAGACGGCCTGGGAGTCACTCTCCTCAAATTACTGCAAATCTCTCCTCCAGTGAACACTCTGTGCCTTCTACTTTTATTTTGTTGATTTTAACAAAAGAGGAGAGTGAAGAAATGTGGACTTTCTCTTGCAGCTTTTGTGTGCGTGTGTGTAAGGCAGAGAAAGAAATTAGATATTAGACATCCCTGCCTCAAATACTCCATTGAAATTACAGCAGTGTGCTCAGCACACAGGAGTATGGTTCATGCTGAATAAGAGGCAATACAAATTAGAGTTTTACATAAAACCGAGCTATGTCATGTATGTTGGTAATTCGTGCTCTGTTGAGTGATCTGTTGGTCTCCTATTTATTCTTCCGTTGCTCCAAGCAACGATTAGATTAGATAGTCTCCGTAATGTGGGAGGGGCATGAAGGAATCGCACATGCACACACTCATGCCTCTGCTGCACAAACTGAAGGGCTGATTTTGTGTGTGTGTGTGTGTGTGAGTGTGCACCCACACATGCTCATCTGTGCCTGCTGTACATTTCAAAATATAATAAAACAAAACAAAACTGTTATTTCTTTTTCTGTGGAAAGACTGGTGAATGTTACTGGGATGAAGGAAGATCAAGTTTTGTTGCTAGCTCATTTTGCCAGGTAGTGTTGTTCATTACCTCACTTGTATGTCTCCGTAGAATCCATCAAATCGGATTTCTTTGGAGCATCCAAACTTAGAATGTTCTGGACTACAAACAAAAAAAGAGCCAAACCTTTTATATGATGTCAATACCCCACTTTTATACTTTGTAAAAGACAAGGAAACTCATCTTTTGTTTATAAGAGCAATGATGTATTTTTTCACAAGTTCCAGGTTGAGTTAGGGAGTGTGCCACACAGAGGTGGCATATCTGATTAAGTCCTAACATGGGCCCAACAGAAGCTGTTAGCTGGGCCCTGGGGTATTTCCCCAGACTATTAACAAGGGGCCGAAGAGAAGATGGAATTACACACAAAGACACTGGGTCAATTGAATAATGGTCCTATTTATGATCCTGAGTGTAGAACCATGAAATTGATCCAAGTTCAAAACCAGCCTAATGCAATGTATTTATCCTGAGCAGAAGCTCTGATATCTGTGAAATCAAAACAACCCAAAGTTGATGGAACTATTTAGACAGGTGTCCTGACACCAGTGGGGCCTGTAGGACTCATCTGAGAATTGCTTAGTAGAAATCCTTAAAATTATTCCTTAAGAAGCTCATTATTATGGTCCCACCTTATATGTGTTAGCAGTAAGAAATCATCTAAATGAATTCTATACACACAGGGAAGTTTGGTCAACCTATGTTCAGCATTGAAGGTGGCACAGAGATTAGAGGATGTGACTGGTAATATGGCAAATGCAGAATGAAAAACTGTCTAGACACCATCATAGAACAGTTATTCTGTATTGGCTCAGTTTTTCTGAGGTTCTGTGGTACCTATGCATGACTGGGCAGCTGCCTCTAATGATGTATGGAAAGGACCCTGCAGAGTCCTACACAACCTTGAATTAGTAAAAATGGTGTCTTGAGTTATTGTTGGGTGTCCCTTTATTCCTACACAATGTTGAACACAGGTAGGGCAAATGATGTTTTTACTTTTTCCATTTTTAAGCATTGGGAATGAAACCCAGGTCCTGCATCCCCTGAGCCCTAGGTAATTGTTCTACCATTGAGCTCTGTCCACAGCTTTTGTACTTTTATGTCTGAGCTATTCCCAATCATGTCCGCTAATCTCTACCCCAGCTTTGGTGCTGAACACAGGCTGAGCAAATCTACTTACATGCGTGGGCTTCAGTTAAAATGTCTCTTACTGCTAACACATGTAAAGTGGAGCTTCAATAATGAGGATCTTGAGGAATGGATTGAAGACAAGGAACAAAATATTTGGGGAGATAAGTAATCTATATAAAACCATCCATTTGGAAGAGAGGGTGTCTGGTTTGAACGATTCCCCCCATGTATCATATTTCAGAACTATTTTAAATATAGCCATGTTAAGGCACACAGAAAAGGCCTTTACAGAGGACTTCGGTACCATTTTCCTAGTTCCAGACTCTATAGGAATTAATCAGAAGGAGAATCAATAGGCTAACCATCCTCATTCACACAGCACAAGTACATTTGGTCTGAGCAGAACACATTCTTTCATAGTTTAAAAATTTAAAAAGTTAGCTGTGTGTATATGTGTAAGCGGGTAAGTGGAAGTGCAGGGTCCTGGAGAGGAGAACGGTGTTGGATCTTCCTGAACCAGTGCTTACAGATCGGAGTGAGCCACTTGATGTCTTGGGAACTAGCTAAGGCCCTCTACAAGACCACTACTCACTGTTAATCACTGAACTGTCTCTCCAGGTCCTCTTTCAGGGTTTTAGAATAATTCTACTGACATGAATAAGGAAAACTATTGCTCTGGCAATGTGGGTTTTATGGTTCTGGCTGTGGAGTGAGAACTGGTAAAGCCTATTGCTGCACTATCTAAACCTGGGCCAGACATCGCCAAGTGAGCTGACTACTGATCAGAGTGTGTGGCTACAGATCAAAACCGTTGATATGATAAAACCCTTGCTGGTGAATACTAAGTGCTTAGTAAACACCATCCATTATTATTGTCTATATAACATAGTGATGCTTTCCACTTGAGGGGCACCTGTACTGAGCTGGCAATGTTTATAGGACTCAGTATATGCATGGATAAGAGAAAGTGATAGAAAAAAAATGAAGACCAGAAACACAAATACTAGAAAGTAGATTTGACAGCAAATCTTAGATACCCAAATAAAATGACCCATTTAAGAAATACCCTGATGATTAAGTTTAAAGTATCCTTAATCTTTGAATTAAGAAGGCACAGAATTTTAGAAAAAAAGGTGAAGATGCCCTGCTCTAAGCACACTCGTAGGGACAAGCAGATGCAGGAGAAAGGCAGCAGAGACCTCTGCTGCAGCACAGCTCTATGGTCTAGTTGTGTTCTGTTGCTGTAATAAAACAGTCTGCCCCAAAGGAACTGAGCCCAGAGTGGATTTATTTCAGCTTACCTCCATCATTGAAGGAGTCAAAGGAGGAACTCAAGCAGAAATTGGAAGAAGAAGCAATTGAAGAAGTCTACTTATTTACCGTCCCAAACAGGCTCACACTTAGCTAGCTTTCTTTCTTAGACTAGGACCCCATGCTAGGGAATGATATGGCTTATGGTAGCCTGCAAACTCGTATACCAATAAACAATCAAAGCCAGCTCCCAGAGACATGCTTACAGGCCAATATGATCTGGGAAAGCCCCCAGTTGAGACTCAGGTGTCTCAAGGCTCTGTCAATTGGCAGATGAAAGTATCTATGAAACTGTAGTTTATTCTTACATTTGGTCTCAGGGGTAGATGCTTGAAAGATATTACAGAAGGAAAACCTATTGTTATGTGAAATAATTAAAAAAAATAATGTTCTCTGCTGTCAAATCTGTGCCAAACTCCCAGTAGTTGTGAAATCTTTAAAAAGAACAATTGGAATTTTGTAACCTAAGGACTCTCTAGCATACAACTTATCTGTCAAGTGCAAGGACAGCCGAGCTACCCTCTTGTTTTTACTTCTTACTATGATGACTCCTCTGTCCTTCCTGCACTGGTCTCCCAGGACTGTTCTACTTCAGCTCTCTATCCTGCACCTTCACCGACCAAGAACTCCTCTCCACAAACCTAGGAACAAACCTACAGTAGCCAGATGCACAGGGCCCTCTTTAAGAAGCAGTGGCATTTTCTCCTCATCGATGCTAATAATCCCATCCATAGCCTTTATCTGAATTGCCTGTTTCTGTAAATGGCAACAGCTCTGGTTGCCTTAGGAACTCAATGTGGCCTTTGCTTCCTTAATTTTCCTTCCCTTTCAACATGCAATGCACTGCCACAAACTATAGAAATTTCCTCCTTCATATTTTCTCCCCCTCTCTATTCAAAATGTCATCATTATCATTTTAATATAGGCCTTTGTAGATTCATCTGTGATAGCTTTACCTTCTGAGCACGATATAAATGAGATGGTTGATCAAACAATCCATGCGATTTTTGTAGCTCTCAATTAATTTTCCTTGTTTCCCATCTTTTTGTTGAATCTATAGTTTTGCAGCACTTGCAAGAATCATTACATGATTTCACTCATGTCCACATGCCCCATTTGTTGAAATACTTTAAGAACAACTTGCCATCTCTTAGATGTAGTCAGCATGTCGCCATGTCACACATGTGACATTGCATACCCTTCCATGTTAACACCTTTCTATGTGCTTACAGAAATGGAAGGAGAAATTTTCCTCTTCCTTCTCCTCTCAAAATGGTAGAGGTGAGACAACAGCAATTGGACAAATATCTATTTGAGAAAATCCAATGAACTTGAAAACACCCTCAAAAAACCAAAAAACTGAAAACCAACCAAACAAAACCTGATGTTTAAGTCATAATCTACTCCACTATCAATTGCTATCCATATCCCTGTGTTATAGAAGCCAGAAGGAGAGCAAAGGCCCTACTCATACTTGCCAAAGAGTCTGTCTACATTTACTTCTAAATCTTGATCTGTGAAAAGGGAAGCCCGTAGCCGAACTTGCTCTGCCCAATACAGCAGTCCAGTGGGGACAGGAGTCCGTGTTCCACCATCTTTTTCGCCTCAGTTTCTCCATCTAGGACAAAAAAACCCAGCTGACTGGGAACACGAAGATCCTGATTTCCTGACCATCACCACAGGGGTAGAGTGGTTACTGGGAGGGGTGACCATATAGTCCCCAGTGTTTACTCCCAGAGTTGGCATGGCTCTCCCAGGAAAGTGGTCCTCCTGTCTCTAAGCAACTGATGCAGCATTACCATATGAAGGACAATGAAAGTCAACAAGTCAAAGAACTCTAGAGCTCTACCCACAGAGGAGATGGGAAGGGGTTTCTTTGGGAGAGGGTCAACTGTACCCTTAGGTCTATCGTCTAAATAATGGAGATTGGTACAGACACACACATTGAAGGTGCTGGTAAGCACAAAATGCTTGGGCAGCGTGAACTTCAACAATAGGATACAGGAAAAGGATGTATGAGAAGAAGATCCTGATATTGCAGACAATTTCCAACGTTTCAAAGGCTGAAATTCAGCACTAGGTTAGCCCACGTGTGCTAGTAAGGCTAGGATAGAGGGCACACTTAAATTCCTTCCCAGGTGTGCTCAAACCAGACAGTGACTAACGGACAGGCATAAAAAGGTTCCATGAGATGTATTAAACAGAACAAACAACACGCGATTTTGACCTGGGGAAACTTTCAGAAGCCAAGCTTAAAAATATAATCAGATAGTCTATAAAGTCACCTATGAAAATTCACACAGTAACATTACTTACAGAAAAATAAGAGAGAATATTCTCCCCCAGGATCAGAAAAGGCTAAAATAATATTCATAATTGACAGTTCTAGTTATGGAGCAAGTAGGAAATAAACAAATTCATACATACATACATATGCATATATGTAAACATTGTATTTATACTGGATACATTCTAGCCTTATTCCCACCAACACCAGCAAGCACAAAATACTAATTTTCAAGTCCTCCCCCAACCTCCACTTGCTAGCCGTGTAGGCTCCACCCCAAACTCAAGTTTTATCAGAGAAGGCCAAGCAGAGCCTAAGGAATTTTATCATCAAATTGTAACAGCCAACTGTCCCTTTTCCTATCATGTAAGGAATACTGAGTGGGGCATATTAGTGAAGCCAAAGGGATAGAGCTGGTGGGGAACCTTCCCATCAGTGCAAAGGGTTCCCTTGTGGTCTGGCACACTATAGAAAGACAAGCATGAACACTAAACTTGCAGCCCTCCAGTCTCTTCCTGTGCTGGAAATATGCTCCAGAAAGTCAGATAAGCACATGTTTAAATAGTTAAATATTATTCAAAGTCTTTTAATGGAATGTCCTAAATATGATCATCTATTTAGAACTTATGTATCGGGCTGGTGAGATGGCTGAGCGGGTAAGAACACTGACTGTTCTTCCGAAGGTCCTGACTTCAAGTCCCAGCAACCACATGGTGGCTCACAACCACCCATAATGAGATCTGACACCCTCTTCTGGTGTGTCTGAAGACAGCTACAGTGTACCTATTTATAGTCATAAATAAATCTTTGGATCAGAGGGAGTGGGGCTGACCTGAGCAAGCAGAGGTGCTAAAATTTAATTCCTACCAACCACATGAAGGCTCACAACTATCTATACAGCTACAGTGTACTCATATAAATAAAATAAATTAATAAATAAATCTTTAAAAAAGAACTTGTGTATCACATCAAGAACCATGAAAATCTCAGATTAATGGAGAATATAAGCCATGAGAACTATCTGGCAAAGGTGTCAAGCCTTTTGCTCTGCCGAGGCAATGAGCAATAACCACCCAATGGAGATTCATAGTGAGAAAGATAGAAAGGCTACAGAAGAGAAATAGAAGATGGGAGGTTCAAGTGTAACTTCAAGATGGACAAATACAATTTCTTAAACAAATACCCAAGCAAGATGAGAGTGGCAGGGACACTGCATTCCCATCCTATGCTGAGAAGTAAAGTAGTGAAGGTGCCCAGTCAGAACTTCAGAGTGAAAATGAAACAAATAAACCAATTGTAATGAAAAAAGAAAACCTCCAGAAAATATGGATGCATAATAAACTATCTAGTACTTAGTCAGAGTCTCAGAAGGACAGGAAGAAAAGATTGGATCTGGAAAAAGTTCTGGAATAAGGGAAACCGGAAAGCCTCTGATTTGATAACCTTCAAACTCCAAAACAAGAGAATGAAAATGTCCCAAAGGTGATACAGTGTTTCCCATCCAAAAGAGATACAGTGTTTCCCACCCCAAAAGAGATACAGTGTATCCTACCCCAAAGGAGATAGTGTTTCCCACAACTGTCCAGTGGCACTGGTGACAGACACATAGTGTTCAGTAGACATCTGAGAACAGTAAACCCAACTCTAAAAAACAACCCATTTTAAATTTTTTAAAAAAATAGTAGATTCTAGGTGTAAGCAGCAGAATGTTTTTTTTCAAATGTTGAGAGAAACTAATTGTAAACTCAGAATCTCTCTTGTGCAGCAAAAAATGTTCCCCAGAAATTAAGATATTTTCAGAAGAAAGAAAAACTAAGAAAAATTATAATTAGATATATAGATTGTAAAATTGAATGAAGAAAATTTATGAATAGAAAGGAGACCAGTAGGAAATGTAGAACGCTTTAAAGAAAAGGAAAGAATAAAAAATTGAAAAGAACAAAAAAAAGTCAAAACTGTATAAATACAATTCATTTTCATTTTCTTTCTCTAACTTTCTGGCTCAAAAAGGAAAATGAAGTAAAGCAGAGAGGACAGTAAGAAAGCAATAAGACAGAGGTAGTGATCACAGCTACCATGAAACTGACAGACTTCTAGAGTGACAGATAATGAACAAAAAGAAGCCATACACCTTCAATGTCAGAATGCTCAGGAGAGATCACCGAAGGCTCTGTGGATACAGAGTGTGCAAATGCTGCAAATGTATATGTACATGTAAATTTATCAAATATCACAAACTAATTTATGAAATGAAACAAAAACTAACACATATCATTCATATGCAAGAGATAAATTAAATGGAAATATATGATTAAATAAATTGGATGAATAATTTGAACAATTCCTAAAAGATAAATTTCAGACTAGATTCCATTAGAAGATAGTCAATAATCTTTAAAGAAAAATTGACATTAATTCTGAGTAGTGTTTTTTTTCAAATGAAACCTGAAGAATGATCATTTCTCAATCCCTTTTTATCAAGCTATGATTACTATCCCGTTTCCAAAAATTAAAGAAAACCAAAATAAAAAGTAATATGATCTCAAATCCACAATACAACAGATACAACCCTCCCTAACATATTGGAGATGAAGTTCAGCAGTTCACTGGATAAATACAACAGTCACATAATGATGGCTTGCTGCTTATTGAAGGAGTGAGAGGCTGGTTCAGTATTTGAAAATCAGTCAATGTAATTTACCATATTAGTAGTCTAGAGCAAAGAGTTATAAGATCATATCAATTAACAGGGGAAAATAGTTTAGTAAAACCCAGCATGCATTCAAAATAATCACTATACTTAACTGGAAAAAGGGAATGTAGAGATTTCTTGACTTAATAGAAGATATCTGATAAAATTCTATTAGTGAAACTATGCCGAGTGGAAAATGATTGAAGTCTGTGTTCTAAAACTAGCAAGAAGTCAAGGACAGCCATTTATATTTTTTACTTCTCAGTACAGCACTTGAAGCTCCAGCAAATACAAAGTAAGAAAAATATGAAAGGCTTATTGGTGAGACACAGACAGGAAAAAAATAACTATTCTATTTGCAGACATGCAGAGTGATTTTCTACATGGAAATTGTGTGTGCTCATGAGTGCTGATGTGTCCATATATACCCACACACATATGTATCTTATGTATTTCCTAGAACTAGTAGGTTATCAAGGTCTAAATATACAGAATAAACATAGAAAAAATCAGTTATATTTTTCATAAACCAGCAAACCATGTGTGGCCACTGAAATAAAAAATATGCCACTAGCAGGTGCACAAAAAAATGAGTATTTTGATACAAATATAACAAAACAGATAGAATCTATTAGATAAAATTCACAAATGTGGATGTTAAGAATTCAAAGAATATTTAAAGACAACAAGAAGTGTATTATGTTTGTAGACTGGGACCCTCCACAGACTGCTCACAAGGCTAGAGAAAAGCTATATTATTGTTTCTAGAAATGAAAGATACAGCATCATCCTGAAGAATCAGTTTCTTTAAAAACTAAACTTGGGACCAAGTGTGGTCCAGCAGTTTCGTCATGGATATAAGTATTGAGAAGTGAAAACCTGTGTTCATATAAAAGCTCATACATTAATATTCATAACAACCTTATTCTCAATAGCCCAGTGGGACAGTGGGGCAGCTCAGAAGCCCAGCACTTGCGCAAGACGTACAAGCACAACACATGAAAAATCTATTTAAATTAAAATGGAAAGTTCATTAATATGGACACCCAATCAACAGCCTGAAAACGATGAATAAAATTGTGATTCCCCTCCCCCCTCCCCGTTTAGAATTCTAATAATGTTAAGGAAGACTGAGGAAGTTAAACAGAGAATCCTCAGCCGAAAGGAAAGTAAATACCTATTCGAAGTTGAAGAAAACAGCACAGTGGGTTCCCCCTAGCACCCTGCCCCCCCTCCATGTGTGTGTGTGTGTGTGTGTGTGTGTGTGTGTGTGTGTGTGTGTGTGTAAATACAAAATTCACAATGAATCTGCAATTAGGGTTCCAGGAATGAGCCACTGATTTCTTCAGCTGCTGGAACTCTTTTATGTGCTGACTGCTTATAGTTTTTGCCCTTTTGGGTTAAATGAGATACGTCACAGATGGCATGCTTGGGGTAGCCCACATTCATTTGGCCAACAGTGTCAGCATATCTCAGAGTGAAGTCTTCACCTGGAAACACCCATTCAGAGCGTTAAATCAGCCAGTCAGGTTCCATCTAGAAAGGAAAATGGGAATGAAACTTTGGACCTGGATTACCTCCCATCTACAGAAAATTCCAACACTGTGAGCCTCTGTGTGCTGTGGTAGTGTTACTGCGAGCTTAAATACTCCATAGGCTGAAGGAAATCGAGTATTTGTTCAATATACAGGGCCTTTGTATGGATCATAGAATCAAATTGGTAAGAAATCTAAGGAAGATAGTGACAGGTAAGAAACAATTAAGGAGAACCTTAAGAGACAGTGTATAAACCAAAGAACCTCTCTCATATTGCACAGAGACATTCATTTCCTACACACAAAGGTTGGAAAAATTGGCCTTAAAGCACAAAATTTAATCATACAGGTACAGAACTCTAGAAAACATTGCAGCTTCAAATACAGCAACTCCACTAAGCCGACTCAAAACATTGTCTAGGAAAGAACAGAATTCTGATACTTACGTAAGAAAATCTGAGGTTGATGTCCCCTGGAACCTTGAAACCTTTGACATCTAAAACCACAAAGCTTTGGAAGATGACCCATTCATCCTTCACACTTGCTAGGGGGTTGGCTACCAGCTCTAAACTCGGTTATAGCTCTCTCCACAATGGTATTCTGGGGATAAGCATAGGGGGTGATGCTATAAAGCTGAGTTTTCTAGAAGCAGTGAAACTAGGGAGACAGCTATGGTCAGGTAGTGACACTTAAGCATCAGAAGAAAATCAGTCACAATTATGTGCATGGACAAGATGGAAGTCTTGGATCCCAACTCGACATGTGGTGGTGACTAGCTCAGTTTTGAAGCCCAAGAACATGGGTGGGTAAACCTCAAAAGTGCTGTTTCTACAAACAGAAGAAATCAAATATGGTGGATCAGAATGCTGAGACCAATTGCTCTGTGTAAAACTTATGAATCCCTTTCTTATTTTGCAGGAAGGAATCAGAATATCCAGATGCCATGGTCTGAAGAGAGGTGAGCATACAGAAGGATCTTGCCTCACAATTGTAGGTCATAAGGATTTTCCAATTCCTTAAATCCTATTTACTCAACCAGGTAAAGGCTGCATCGATGATAGCTGGATACACGATCTAACTAGATACCCATGTGGAGGGACAAAATAACCACCAATCCTCTGTTAGAGAGATCTGAAGTGACCAGATGATTAGTGGAATCACATCACAAGAAAAGATTTTTCAAAAAGAATTTCCCAGATCTGTTTCCCTAGTTCATAGCTAACTCCACTGCTCTGAAATGTACAAGCAACATGACAGAAAGCTTATATGCAAACATTCTATGGGCTTAAGAGGTATTCAAAAGAAGAAGGCCCCAGGAGGCTACCCCCATTCCAGCTGAGATATCAAATCCACACAATGACATGAAAGAGATTTAGTGCCACCCATAGACTATTATAAAATATAGATAATATTCACCACCATGCCTCTAAATAAATCATTCACTCCTCTACAATGAATACTCAGATTTCTGAACTTGATCATAGAGAGCCAAGATGTTAAATAAAACAGGTAGTGTCCCCACTGTGAGCTAATCTGGCAGATAGGTACCTTTGTTAAAATAAGCTTATGGGCATTGGAAGTGACAGCTGTTGTGATGAACATATTTGTCATCTAGGAAGATCAGAAGCAGTTTATAAAAATTTAGACAGAGTATTGCAATCTCTTGTTGACTGTAAATGTAATCAATCTTGATAACTACAAGGCGGCAAAATTCTGGAGTCTTGGGGATATATCTGCATTGTATAGAAAGAAGATTTTAGGAGCGTTGTGGTATGGGACATGCTAGAATATTCCTTGCAGAAAAGAGGAAGAAGGAGAAGAGGAGGAAGATGAAGAAAGAAGAAGAAGAAGAAGAAGAAGAAGAAGAAGAAGAAGAAGAAGAAGAAGAAGAAGAAGAAGAAGAAGAAGAAGAAGGAGAAGGAGGAGGAGGAGGAGGAGGAGGAGGAGGAGGAGGAGAAGAAGAAGAAGAAGAAGAAGAAGAAGAAGAAGAAGAAGAAGAAGAAGAAAAGAAGAAGAAGAAGAAAGAAAAAACAATAGTTATTTCAACATGTCACACAAAGGAGAAAATGTGCAATTCAATGGTACAGTGCTCCACCCACAGTAAAAAAATGTGGTGATCCATTTAAGAACTTATGGAAAACTGCAACATTTCAGTGGGACTCAGGCAGAAAGCACTCTACCTCCATAATGAAGCACTCTTGTCACTTATGAACTGCAACACAGCAGGCATCTGAGTAGTGGCAACTCTGTGTGCACTTTATGTTTGGAAACCCTAAATTCTGGCACTAATCAATGCCACCTGCAGCCTAGGACATTCCACCCTTTTGAAGTCTGTTTGTGATGTTTTATTATATCCTGATTGCCCCTAATTATGGGACATCAAATTACCACATTGACAGCTGTGTGATGTGAGTTGACTTCTGCCCTCTTTGGTAAGTTGTAAGGAGGTTATCTAAGACTCCATTGTAAATTGGAAGCCATACATGTAAGCTTAGGTCCTGACAAGCCTCCAGCCACAAGTAAACTTCATGGGAAAGTTGTATGAAGCCTGAGACTCACTGTCACACTGGTCCCTGTTGTGTGCATTGTCCTCTAAAGTAAAACTTTCGGTAGGAAGGGAGTCTTCTTAAGTTGCAGGAAGGAAAAAAAAATATTGTAAGATCCATGGGGCTCCAGATGGCATGAGCATGAAGGACTTCCAGGGAAGGGAGCAAAGCCTCTTAGCTGTGGAATAGCCTCAAGCCATTCAGTGTTCCAGGGAAGTAGCTTTTGTACATTTTCCCCTAGGCTGAGATGGGATTTTCCTTTGCACAGTTGCCTCTCGGTCATTCACTCCTCTCTAAGTAACTCCCCATCCATATCATAAAAGTAACTCCAATAAACTCACTGGTTTCTAAACGAGACTTGGATGAAATCGTGGTTTTAGTTGTTTCTGGCGGCTTATCTAGGGTGAGTAGACATTTGTTTAGGTGTTCCCCAAAAAGTCACATAGTCGTGCCTCATCCTCAAACTAAGACCGTGTAGGGATTTCCATGTGAAGACTTCCCAAAGGAGGGAAGAATTAAGCTTGGCTTGAGGATAGCTCTGTTTAGTTAGTGAAAGCCAAGTCGAAACTGTTCCTGAACCAGGCTGGCTGTCTCAGTTACTGTCCTTTTCTGTCCGATTGGTGTGAAGAGATACCCTGCCAAGGCAGCTTATAAAAAGGAAACATTTCATTGGTGTTTGTGTTCAGTTTCAGAGGATTAGTCCATGGTCCTCATGGCAGGGAACATGGATGTAGACAGGCAGCTATGGTGCTGAAGCAATAGCTAAGAGCTTACATCCTGATCTGCAGGAACAGGAAGAGAAAGAGTCAGAACGAGCCTGGTGTGGACATTTTTTTATTTAAACAAATTTTATTAGATATTTTCTTCATCTACATTTCAAATGCTATCCCCAAAACCCCCTGTACGCTCCTCCTGCCCTGCTCCCCAACCTACCCACTCCCACTTCCTGGCCCTAGTATTCCTCTGTATTGGGGCATATAATCTTTGCCAAGGGCATCTCCTCCCAATGATGGCTGATTAGGCCATCTTCTGCTACATATGCAGCTAGAGACACAGGGAATACTGGTTAGTTCATACTACTGTTCCTCCTATAGGGTTGCAGACCCCTTCAGCTCCTCCAGTACTTTCTCTAGCTCCTCCATTGGGGGCCCTGTGTTCCATCCATTAGATGACTGTGAGCATCCACTTCTATATCTGCCAGGCACTGGCATAGCTTCACAAGAGACAGCTATATCAGGTTCAGGTCAGCAAAATCTTGCTGGCATATGCAATAGTGTCTGCGTTTGATGGCTGATTATAGTATGGATCCCCATGTGGGGCAGTCTCTGGATGGTCCTTCCTTTTGTCTCAGCTTTGAACTTTGTCTCTGTAACTCCTTCCAGGGGTATTTTGTTCCATATTCTAAGAAGGAATGAAGTATCCATACCTTAGTCTTACTTCTTCTTGAGTTTCATGTGTTTTGCAAATTGTATCTTGGGTATTCTAAGTTTCTAGGCTAATATCCGCTTATCAATGAATGCATATCAAGTAAATTCTTTTGTGATTGGGTTACCTCACTCAGGATGATACCCTACAGATGTATCCAATTGCCTAAGAATTTCACAAATTCATTGTTTTTAATAGCTGAGTAGTACTCCATTGTGTAAATGTGCCACATTTTCTGTATCCATTCCTTTGTTAAGGGACATCTGGGTTCTTTCCAGCTTCTGGCTTTTATAAATAAGGATGAGCCTGGCATGGACTTTTGAAGCCTCAAAATCTAACCCCACAGTGATACACCTCCTCCACCAAGGTCATATTTCCCAATCCTTCCAGAAATCAGTTCCACCAAGTAGGAAAATGAGCATTCAAGTATATGAACGTATTGGGGTTACTCTTACTCAGACCACCACCTCCTCCTATGGAGACCATTCTCATCACTCAGAGATGGAGCTGAAATGGTACACCAGAAGAACTTGCAGAGTATGGAGTTCTCAGTAGTGAGTGAAATTACTTATCCATTACTTTATAGAAAAAAATTAGGAAGGCTAGCTAAGAAAATACTTGACTACTTCATTCATATCCTGAAAGAAAAACAATGGTTTTAAGTTTAAAGACCAAAATTTCTGCAGTAGAGCCAAGCAGATGCACTTGGGGAAATAGGTGTTAATGTTGAGCGCCATTGTCCCACATACGGACACGTGCTGAAGACCACCTGCAGAAGAAGAGGAAGAATATCAGTAGACAAAGTGAGGTAGTGACTTATTCTCCAGAATTTGCCTTTGACAAGTAAAATTGTGAGTAGAAGAGCCATTATAACAATGACAGAGACCAATCGCTGGCACCACAATGCACTGCCACTCACCAAGGTCCATCCAGCTTCTGCAGCAGCAAAGGCCAATGCTAAACTTCCATTTTGGTCCCATCCATCAAGAAGGGCAATCAGCTAATTTGTGGTAAGTTGATTACATTGAACTCCTTTCATCCTACCCCAGGGCTGCAATCAATCCTTATAGAGATTAACACATATTTGTCTCTCCCAGAGACAAGATCTTAGCTAAGCACACTGTTCCAGCATTTAGAGATTCATTAGTTTGCTGTTATAGGTTTCTATACTGTTATTGTCTCAAAAAGGGGAACCCACTTTACAGTGAAGGAGATGCAGAAAGAGTATAAGACCGTGGAATTCACTGGTTCTATCACACACTGTGCTATCCCAGATGGATCCCAGCTTGACATTGAAAAATGATGCAGACACACTGAGGTGCCAGCATGAATGAATGAAGGATATCCTTCAGAATGGAATGCATACCTGCAATGGTTAATATTGACTGCCTACAGTATCTAACAGTTACCTAGGTGACACCTAGGCTTATCTTTGAAGGACTTTCTAAATTGGCTGAAATGAGGTGGGAAAACCCATCCTTATTGTGGGTGGTACCTCCCGTGGGGCTGGGGCTGGACAAAGGAGAAAAGAGGTAGTAACATGCCATTACTCTTTGTTCTGTTTCCTGTTATACCTTCTTCCCCGAACCCTCTGAAACCATGAGGCAAAGCACCTTTCCTTCTTCAAGTTGTTCTCTTAGGTGTTTTTTTTTCCTCCCACAGTGAATGTAATGCTAACCAATACCAGTACATTTCACTGAAAAATTAAAATTTGCACATTTCTTTTAGAAAGCAGTAGGAAATGACCAATTTTTAATTTTTAGTATTTGCTGTATCAGCTATTCTATCACAGCATATCTAAATAATAAGGTGGGACGTACACCAGCACTAACCTAACATTTTACCAAAAGTGCATCATGAATGTTTTTTAAATGGATCACTATTTCCATATTACAAAGAAAACTATAGTACAGAGAATTTAAGAATCCAAGACCACAAGGGAGTTAGAATTTTAAATTATAGCCAGTCTTTTGAGACAGTTCCAGGGACTACTCTGCATTTTCTAACTGTCTGATTACAGGATAAATGTGAATGAGTTATATGAGTTAGGTGGCTAGTATCAAATGCATATTGTTCCCCCTCTTAAGCTCTCATTAGTTCAACTAGCTCTGTCAATGTACTCAACAGGGGCTGCACTCCCTCGGCAGATGGGTGATGTATAACTCCGGGAGGAAGGGGAGACAAGACACTAGGTAGGAGAAAAAGGAGATCAAGAGAGTGAGGGAGTCCTCTCCCTAGAGTGCCTCTCAGCCCACACACACCTGTAATGTTCATGTCCCTTGTCTCTTCAGTCTCAGGATAATGGTTAGGTAAGGGCTACTAGTTTCTTTGTTTGATGAGGGAGACGGTCATCTCTCCCAAGAGAATAGCAACCCTCTAACTTTACTCACGTATACCTAAGTTCAGAGCCACTGTGTTGTTTTGTGGTGGCTACCATCATGGCAACCAGCATTGCCATTGAGGCGACCTGCATATAACTGTGCCTGACTTCTTTGCTGTCATTTTTCATGTGGTCTTTCCCTTGCTTCAAAGCTTTGACACACTCCCTGTACATTCCCTGTTTACCCCGTCCATATGACAGCTTGCATTCGATGTCACATAGTTTGCAACCTCAGAGTACGGCTCTTTGTTTGTTTTTTGCGCTTGTCACGTAGATCTGGGCTCTGATACCCACACTTTCTCCAGGTGAGGGAACAATCAAGAGGCCTTGGGGAAATCAGGGCTCTTCCCATTGGCCTCTGTGGCCTAGTGCGAGGAGGACTAGAAAGCTTGGAGCTGAGAAGAAAGAGGGTCCTTTGTGTTTCCTCATTATTTATGCTACAGCGTTTGTGTCAATGAGTCAGTCTAATTACAGCCTCGGGATGATTTTTTCTCTGCTTCACAACACAAACCCGACTGTGTGAGTGCTACAGCAGAGAAAGGCAACATTTATTTCCTTATGGCACCATCAGGCAGAAAGGTCCAGCTTGCTTTAGACGCTGTTGCTAGCCAAGTCAAATGAAATGCCTCTGTTCCGACGACTCACCCTTACCCAAAGGAGGCCTCGAGGAGCTTGGCTGACTGTGAACACACAAAGGATTGAAATGAATTCCTTTTTCCATAGAAAAGCCAGAATGTTGGCTGAGAATCATGCTCGAAGATGGTTTGCAAAACAATCAGCTAAGCTGTCCCTGGAAGGAGTGGAGGGGGAGAACTGGACAAATTCGTGCTGTACTGTCTCATCTCTAGTGAGTCACTTCTAGCAAGCAAATGTCTGCTTCGGTTACAAAAAAAAATAATGGTATACATATAAGACAACTTCATAACAAGCTCATTATTCTGTATGCTAACTGAAAATAATAGGGAAATAATTCCTGACAAAAACAAAAATGAAATCGCAGCAAAATCTAAATGGTAACAAGGTTTTTTGGGTGTTGGAGTCCCAGGTGTTCTGAGATCTTTCCCTCTCCCTGGGTTCTCTGACTTATCATTAGGAGGTTCTGTAAAAAGTGGAATGGAAGCAGATACTCCCCTACACAGAAGACAGCATGGGTCCTGTGAGCCTACTTCATCACAGAAGGAAAAAAAAACGACCTTGCTTCCTGGTTTTCTTCTCTGATTTATGTTAGGACTGTTTGGAGACTTGAAGTGCCATTTATCATTCTCTTTGTGACTCACAAGGTGAGTGGGGAGACGTTGTAAATGCACTCTCATTTAGCTTGGTTTTATATTTTGTGGAGGAAAACACATATTCCCATTTGTGCCTTTAGCGCTATACCGAAGCCAAAGCTGGACAAAATACCCCAAAGTGACCATGAAGATGCAAGGAAGGAGCTGCACTGCTCCGGCATCTTTGAAGATACTCAGAGACATTGTTTGCCTTGTTGTTGAGGAATCCATGCTTACTCCCCAGCCATAGGCTGAGCAGGCTGCCAGTTCATATCAATCAATAATTGTAACAGAAAGGACTGTACCATACTCTGTACAGCCTGCACTTCCATTCTTTGCATCCACAAAATTGAGTTATGGACACTTGTTATAGAAAAGCCCCTACATGTCTGCTGGTGTGGAAATTTTCTGATTTTGTTTTCCTTCCAACTTTTTCATTTCTCCAAAGCAGAACATGTTGTGAAGAGAAAATCCATGGCAGAATTCTAATATTACAAGCTAAAGAGGGATAGAGATGTGCCGTGGGAACACCCAAGCTTGGATGGGATGGGTCCAAGTTATTCTGAAGCAATGCTTCCCAGAAGTGACGCCTCCCTGGGCTTTCCCATCTCTATGAAACAGAGTTCCAAAACCACTCAAAGGCTGCCTGGCCTATAAAGGGATAACTGACTGATCATAAGGATGCTAAATGTTGGGAGTAGGCTAAAATATCACTATAGAGAAGAAAGGGCATGTTGAGCCATGCCAATGGCAGCAATTCTCAGTGGAGCCACAGCAAGACAGCCATCTCTCAACACAAGCAGTAGCATCGGGGTTTCATTACTACCATGGGAGTCCTGAGTGTCTCCAACTCTTATTCTCAAGGGTTAGCTCTGGATGCCAGTGATTTCTTGTCTCTGTGTGGCCATGTTTTCAGGATTCCAGGTGGCCTCTTTGGTTGTGATGTGCCGGGACAAACTGAGAAATTGAGGTATCTTACAAGTATATCAGATGACTTGTGGGAGAGCTGTTGGAGGGATTTTTCTCTTACTACCTTGAGGGCATTCCTCAATCATAGAGAAATAGAAAGCAAAAGCAAAAACAACCCAGCTGTTATGTTTACCTCAGTCAAGCTTATGATTGAGATAAAAAAAAAATGATTTCTTTGGAAAGGAATCCTAAAAACCCTGGGCAACTCTTAGCCTAGGCTTGAGTTCTAAAACCCAAACTGGTAGTTGATGAATACAAGATACTAGTTAACTAACACTCAAGAAATAAGTGCCAGAAAGCAGATTTTTTTTTTCTCAGCAAAAGTGGCTCAGTATTTTTTCATGGGGGCGGGGGGGGGGGTGGCGGTGAGAGCTTGTGCTCATCTTGTTTAGGGAAGGAGTATTCTTCATCATTAAAGAACAAAAACAGCTCCAACTGGGATGATCCAGATGAAAATGGCTCAGAGCAGTTTTGCATAATGGCATTTCACACTAAGAGAAAATTAACAGCAAGCCAGTGACCTGGGCATTGTCTTTCCCAATGCAGTTTTGCTTCTGGAAAAGAGGGCTGGCTATTCAAGAATGCAAGTGTGACTGGAGAATAGAGCCTTTTCCTCTCTCTTGGGATACTGTCCTTTATCATGGTATTCTTAGTGGATAAATATGTAAATTATTATGCAAAGCAGGATGGAGTAATTCAAATTGACAGTTGCCCTATTTAAAAAAAAAAACATCAAAATGTGCAAACCTTGAAATGTGTCTTCAGACAACAAAGAGGATTCCTGTTAAAAATCAGCATCGTTTGGTGTGATTTTCACATGTATTTAAAGCAGAACAATTCTGGATTTTCTGTTTTAAAACTGTTTTTGTTCCACTAGTTTACTCCACAGTGATAGACTTAATAGGAAAACTTAAATTTTACTGATATGGATAGCAGCAAAATGGATTATTTCCTTTGCCCTTCTAAGAACTCCAAAGCTGCTACAAGCTCCCATGATGAAGGTCACTGCTAACACTCAGGTCCAGAGTTGAATGTCAGCTCCAACAGCCTCACAAAGAACCATTCTACTAGCACGACCCTCATGTTCACTCTTCCTTCTCTACCCGGACTTTTTACCCACACCCCTAGCCATCAACAGCTCACCGCTTCTGCTTAAAGAAGGGTTGCGGTGGATTTGATACACTGTGACTGTGGGTTTGATACAGTGTTGCATCGTCCTTTGTTGTTGAGCGGTCACCAAGCTGTCAGCATCGGTGCCTCCATCAATCCACCTGTGAAAAGTTTCTCTTTATACTGGTCATGTTTCTCTCCCCAAGCTCTGCTTCCCTTTCCCTGAGGCTTTGTGTAGACAAAAGGACATCTTTCCCGCTTGTTTCCATTACATTCTTTTATTTGGAGAGATCTCTTCCACCTCTTCCCGTTTAAGGGCTGGCATCTGAAACAAGCAAATAAAAATAAAATGGCCTGGACTCCAAATTCTTTTGTAGCTATATCTCCCTTGCACCTTGTTCCTTGGGCCACAGGACTCCGGGGTAGGCATTTTGAATACATTTGCCAGTTTCTCTTTCATCACTCAGTCATCTTCTAATCAAGCTTATGTTTCTGTTCACGGACAGATGCAGTTTAGCTTGCCACCGATTTTTGTTTGTTGTAAAGAGTCTCAAAATATAGCCAAGGCAAGCCTTGGTTCAAGATGCTTTTTGTCTCAGTCTCCTGCTTTTCAAGAATGCCTTGTTTTTCTCCTGATTCAGGGTCTTCCTCGGGTCTAGACATTGGTGCCCTCCAGGCTTTCCCCCAGACATCCTTTTCGTATGACCATACAGTCTCTAAGTGATTCAATCATGGTTTTGAAAGTGGGCTCTTGCCAATGCCTTCAGCTCTGTATTTCTGATACCGATCTTATTATTTAAATCCAGACTCATTTAATGGCTTGTTCGCCTCTTCCAGGTAGAATTCTCTAGTCACCGCAAACTTGCAATGTCAAAACAAAACCACTGCAACAAACAAAACTTTATTTATTTATTTGTTTATTTGTTTATTTTTACACATAAGGTCTCAGTATGAAGTCCAGGCTGGCCTTGAATTTTGACCATTCTGCTTCTGCTTCCCAGATGTTGGGATGACAGGCATGTCATACTATGCCTTGCCTGGCCAGAGTGTAACTTTCAATTCTCTTTGGCTGCAATACCCAACACAAACCCTGTGATCTCTTGTTATTTTTGTTTTGAGATTGGGTCTCTCTGTGCTGCCCAAGGATCTCAAACTTGTGACCTTAAATGACTGTCCTGCCTCAGCCTCCTGAATAGCTGATCTATAGATGCATGCCACCGTGCTTGGTCTTATGTCACTGTCTTCCCTAGCCTTAGTAAGCCAATGATATTTCTTATTATCTAGGGAGTAGGATCAAAATACGATCTTTTGATCACAGGGTCCCCATTCCACAATTTGTTACTGTAACTTGTTCTCCCTACATTGGTTACTGAATTTCAACTTCCCTGCCCTCTTTGGAACCAGAAATATTATTTCCAGATTGGCCATCTGAGTAGCCTCCTTCACTGTGCCTTCTTACTTTTGTATGCCAAGTTATACAAAACTTTTGCACCGTGATTTGTCTAGATCCTGCATGGTGTGGCATTTGCTTGTTTCTCAGACCTAACCCCGTACTTTCCTTTGTCTGGTCTTCTTCAGTCTGATTAATTCAGAGTTGTTTTCCAGCCCCTGTCAGTTGCTTGTCCATCTTCCCTGTCACCTCCTTAAGAGCAGCTTTACTAGGCCAGTGCAGTCAACAGAGCTACCCAGTGTCCCCTGCCTTGTTAGCTTTTTCTGCCAGCGTTGCATCACTGTAACTACAGAAAGTTGAGTACTTAAAAAAAAAAACAAACCCTCATCTTCTTTATTTTGCATACTTTTAATTTAAGAACAAAATTAAACAAACAACCTGATATTCTGTGGGAGGGGGAATCTTACTGCCTTAAGGCAGGAGTACAGAATAGAAGAGATTCTTATAGACATGAACAGAGCCAGGTGGGTCAGGGCCAGTCCAGGCTGCTGGGGGAGACACACGGATAGGATACAGAGGGCATGGGCTTCCCAGGAGCCTTTAATCCATTTCTTCTATGTGAGAGACATCCCCATCACCCCCCAGTGGGGGAATCGTATCAGCAACAGCAGCACTGAGCTCTTCTGCAGTGACCTCATCTTCATCAATACCCAGGCCTAGTTTAATCATTCGGTAGATGTGGTTGGAGTGGGTTTGGGGATCCTCAAGTAAGAAACCAGAAGAGAGCAGATCCGTTTCAAACAGCAGCTCCACCAGGTCCTTGACAGCTTTGTTGCTTTTGCTTGCCTCAGCCTTCTGCCTCAGGGTCTCCACAATGGGGTGGTCAGGATTGATCTCTAGGTGTTTTTTGGGCATCATGCAGCCCACTGTAGAGTTGTCTCTCAGTGCCTGAGCCTTCACGAAGTGTTTCATGTTGGCTGTCCAGCCACAGGTGCTTCTCACAATGCAACAGGAGGAAGACACAAGCCTATTGGAGATTGTCACTTTTTCAACCTTCTTGTCCAAGATCTCCTTCATGAGCTTGCAGAGATTCTCAAACTTTGCCTTGCTCTCCTCCATTTTCTTCTCCTCTTCCTCATCCTCTGATAGCTCCAGTCCCTCCTTAGTCACCAAGACCAGGCTCTTCCCATCAAACTCCTTGAGCTGCTGCACACAGTACTCATCACTAGGCTCAGTCATATACACCACCTCGAAGCCCCGTTTCCACACACACTCCACAAAGGCAGAGTTGGCCACTTGCTCTTTGCTTTCACCAGATACAGTAGATGGACTTCTGTGTCTCCTTCATGCAATACCCATACTCTGACAGAGAAGTCATCTCATCTCCAGACTGAGAGGTGTGATCACGAAGGAGCTCAGAGAGCCGGCAATGGTTAGTGGAATCCGAATGGATTCCAAGCTTCAAATTCTTGGAGAATATCTCATAAAACTTCCTGTAGTTTTCTTCATCTTCAATCAACTCAGAGAAGAGCTCAAGGCACTTCTTCACAATGTTCTTGCGTATGACTTTCAGGATCTTGATCTTTTGGAGCATTTCTCGGGAGATGTTCAGAGGCAGGTCCTTGGAGTCAACCACACCATGGATAAAATTGAGGGACTCAGGTATCAACTCATCACAGCTGTCCATGATGAAAACATGGCGGACATAAAATTTGATGTTGATATTCTTCTATGTTGTTCTCAAAAAGGTCAAAGGGAGCTCACCAGGGAATGAAGAGCAATGCCCTGAATTCCACCTGACCTTTTTCAGAGAACTACTTGACTGCCAAGTAGTCTTCCCAATAATTGATAAGGCTCTTATAGAATTCACCATACTCCTCTTGAGTGATGTCATCTGGATTTCTGGTCCAGATAGGCTTCATCTTATTCAGCTCTTCTTGGCCAATATACTTCTTGATCTTCTTTGTTTTCTTTTTCTTATCTTTGTCATTGTCATCTTCCTTATCAGATCCTACATCTTTAATCTTTGGCTTCTTCTCATCCTCATCTTCCTCATCTTTCTCACCTTTCTTTTCCTCTGCCTCATCATCACTGATCTCCTTCTCTTGTTCCTTCTCTAAGTACAGGGTGATGGGACAGCCTATGATCTGCAAGTGTTTCTTCACCACTTCCTTGACCCTCCTCTCCTCTAAGTACTCTGTCTGATCTTCTTTGAGGTGAAGGATCACTTTGGTACCCTATCCAATGGGCTCACCATGGTCTGCATGAACAGTGAAGGATCCAGCAACAGAAGACTCCCAGGCATACTTCTCATCACTGCTGTGCTTTGTGATCCCAACCACTTTCTCTGCCACTAGATAGGCTGAGTAGAATCCTACACCAAGCTACTCAGTCATGGAGATGTCTGTACCGGCCTGGAGAGCCTCCATGAACGCCTTTGTGCCAGACTTAGCAATGGTTCTCAAGTTATTAATGAGGTCAGTCTTGGTCATGCCAATGCCTGTGTTCACCAAAGTCAGTGTGGCAACCTGAGGGTTGGGGATACTGTCAATTTTCAGCTCTTTCCTGCTGTTCAACTTGCTAGGGTCCATCAGGCTATCATACTGAATCTTGTCCAGGTCATCAGAAGCATTAGAGATCAACTCCTGGAGGAAAATCTTCTTGTTTGAATAGAGTATTGATGATGAGGGAAATGAGCTGGGCAACTTCTGCCTGAAAGGCAAAGGTCTCCACCTCTTCCTCTCCATGGTACACTTCCTCAGGCATCTTGACAGGAAAGCTAAGAAATCGTACAGAGCAGGTTGGTGGGCCCAGAACACATTCGACTCCCAAGGCAAGCCTAGGCCGCAGGAGGCTGACTCAAGAGGAGTAAGTTAAGTACTTACTATAGTACTTAACATGATCACAGTGTAAGTTCCCATTAATGGGAAAAAAACCCCAATCATTTATATCCTCATAACTGAATACAGGCTTCATGGAAACAGAGCCATGTTTTTTGTTTATTTGTTTGTTTGTTTGCTTGTTTGTTGTTTGTTGTTTGATTTTTTTGACCCAGCACATAGCATGCTTAATAAATGATTGAATTATCATTCCTACCAACTCATATTAAAATGTTCTAACATATCTGAACTATATAGATGATGCATCTTCCTGTGTTCTAAATGAAGGAGTTAAGGATAATTAAGGAGTTAATAGTACAAAAATAAGGATAATGAAGGAGTTGATAGTACAAAATAAATTTTAATAAACACAGGAGCTCTTAGGCTTGGCAAAACAACAATAACTAAACAAAAGAGAACAGGCCTCCAAGCACCAATGTGCACTGATTGCATTGATGCCACACCAGCTGGGCCCATGACCAGTCACTGGCTCAGTGCAGAGCCAATGGTGACATACAGCACTGCTGCCCACAGCACTGCTCTTTACCCTCCCTTCCGTCTCACTCTTCGCAAAGCACATTCTCCAAAGTGCTCTTGACTGCTACTTTACAGCTCCTAGGGAGAAACCCAGTGGCCGCAGCTATGTATAGCCTTGAGTCCTAGATTTACCTTATCACTTGAAGTAAGCAATGGGGCAGGAATGTGGAAAGACTCTATAAAGTATACCTACCATGGTCAGCCAGGGGGAAACAATGGCAGTTAACAGAGTCAGGCTTCAACTCTGTTTCCCAAGCTCTTATACAATGCAAACACGAGATTGTCATTCTTAGGATCATAGAGATCGATTTGCTTTGTTTTCTTTCTTTTTATAATTGTATTAATATTTTAAAATATATTTTGATATTTTTGATATCCTCTCTCCTCAACTCCTCCCAGATCCTCCCACCTTCCTATGCATTCAATTCCAGATTCTTTCTTTAAAAGAAAAGAAATAAAAAACAAGCTACAAAACCAAAATTCAAACAAGCAAACAAAAAGAGTAAGACAAAATTACCAAACAAGACCTGTACATGCTCAAGTCAGATGGGGTCCTAGGGAGGGTGAAGGAAACACAGGGTCCTACACCTAACCACAAAGCTATTTGCAATTGATAGGTTCTGATAAAGGGAAATAAGTTTGCTTGAATGGAGAATCACTCCAGGGCAGACCCCATGTCCAGGAGTAGTGAGCTAACACAAAATGAATTCCATGTTTTTTCTTGGAAGGGGAAAGGTCTTCCTCTTCCATAGTTTTAATTAGAAACTTCTCCCATTGTTCTACTAAATTGTAGACAACTGTCCAAGAGCTATACGGCTTCTAGTAGAACCATAGAGGTTTAGAATTCGAACAATAAGATTCTCCTTTTTCTTGACCCAGATTTCAGGGATAAATTGGAGACCTGCTCTGTTGCAGGTTTTTCTTCTGTTCTTTATCTTTAATCAATTCTGTTAAATAACCCTGCAGTTTTCTTGGGATCAGTTGTTAATTGCATCACGAGGCAGCAAACAGGGACCTTCGAGACAGTGTGGCTGAGGACTTTGCTGCAGATTCTGTAGACCAGAGCCATGTGCTTCTTTTACGCGAGGACACTGTAGATCCCTGTGTTCTGCAGAGCAGAGCTAGGGCCCCACATGCCTGCTGGTCCCATCTCTCTTGTTATAACAAGGTCATGAAGTAGTCACTGGTTTCCATTCTACTCCCATACCAGAAAAATGAATGTAGAGTCAGGTTTATTTAATTTGTCATAGGGAGATCATGGGCACACCAACACCATCACCATAACTATTTTAATAAGTCTGTCAATCTGTTGACCATGTTAGTATTAATAACTTGCAGTGACTAGGTAGACACTAAGCAAGCGGGAAGTGGGCTAGAATCATCTCCCGGGTGCTATGCAGGACATGCGGTGGCCAAGAAACCAGCATGTTCCCATAAGGTCTTCCATTTGGAGGACTGGTAGGGTGTAGAGAAAAATTATATAATTAAATAACAACAACCTGTTCATAGAGCAGTATAGATTTTTGGAAGCTTGTGTACCTAGTACCTCTGAAAACCTTAAAAACACCACACAAGCTACTCCCCAAGAAAGGGCTAAACATTTTCTAATGGTCAGAGAAGTACAAATTGATCTGAATGAGGAAACAAGAAAAGAAGAAGTAGTTACGGGTAGTTATGGAACAAGGGCCTTAAACAGGCTGCGCAGGCACCGTTGTCCCGACCATCCAATGCTGGGAGAAAGATGTGGATTCATCAAGGCAGTTTCAGCATTAATCATCTGTCCCGTGATGCCCAACAGGATGGCCAGTGGTGAAATGACTGAATGGCCTCTGCTCCAAAGGTGAAGAAGGCCTGAAGTCCTAGTTAATTGTGGTCCTGGAGGTTAAGGTGGAATGCAACTGTCCAAATGCCTGGATGTTCCTTTTATTACTCCAGGTACTTTGGGATGATATTCTTGGAAGTATAGGTTTTTCTTCAGACATGATGCTCTCCAATATTTAGGGTCTTAAAAAATCAAAGAGACCTCATGATCAAAAAAAAAAAATCTGGACTGTTTGTGGCTCAGTGGGTAATGCACTTGCTGTTCAACCATGAAGAGCTGAGTGAGCATCCCTAGGACCCATGTCTTCTGAATGCTACTATGGCAAGATTCGAGGCTGAGACAGCAGAATCCCTGGAAGCTCACAGGCTGCTGGTGAACGAAGCAACAAACATCAAAGAGACTCATTTTCAAACAAGGTAGGTAGGTAAAGCTCACCCCTGAAGTTGCCCTCTGACCTCGATATATGTCATGCAGATACGCATTCTCTCTCTCTCTCTCTCTCTCTCTCTCTCTCTCTCTCTCTCTCTCTCTCTCTCTCTCTCTAAAAGAAAGATTGAAGAAATTAGAATGTTTATTTAATTCACATAAAAACCAAATTAATCTAATCTCTGCTACTATCTTACACTGAAGAAACAGGCTTGTCTTGCCTTACTGATGCACTGTTCCACTGCTCTGAACACTGGTGCCCGTCTACTCTTGAGTTGAATGGTGGCAGTTGTGTGAGGAGCCCATTTGGAGAATAGCCTGCTTTTGGGGGTATCCAGGCTGTGTCCTGCTTTGATTTTTCCACTCGCTGGCATCCAGGCATTTTTCCTGTGCAGCCCATATTTTTCAGATTGACTCCAGAAACCAACCCTTTCCCTCAACTCTTACATTCAAATAAGAGCTAACAATTTCTATTCCTCCCCATCCCCCACCAATCTCATTCTCATAAGAAATACGACATGTCTAAAATTAAGCCACTGACCATTTTTTTAATAATCTAGTAACAGAAAAACGGTCTCAACTGACTACCAAGTAAGATTTTCTGATGACAATCAGCTTTGAGGACCTGTTAAAACTTTAGGAGACCTTAAGCTTACATCTGAAACTTCTTAGCTAGTCCCTATCTGTTTAAGCTTAGAGTGGAATGTGTTGAATGTTTGGCTCGGTATGAGAAGAATTCTAAGCTTTGGCATTCCTGAGGAAAGACAAGAATAAATTGATGATAGGACATCCTGAGTGAGCTGAAGGAGATACCCCTGCTTGTCACAAAGGCGTCCTCAGTGTCTTGTTTTCTAGTGAATGATAAGGTTACAGAACAGCTCATTTTAAAAAAGAAATGGCTTTTACTTGTGATTCTAGCCTTGGGCAACCACTCATCTTACAAAACAGAACAGGTTTCCAGTGAATGACATCTAGGGTCTCCTAGAGGTAGAAAAGGGCCAAAGGACAGAGAAAAACAAATGGCAGACTGGTGGTCTCAAGGTGACTTTCCTTACAAGGCACAGGGCATCTCCTTTTACACCAACTCAACCAAAAGGTTCCTTCTGTTCTTTTGATTTAGGGAAGCTGACCAGATTTGAAGTTCAGTTTGATTACATGACAAGCAGCTCCAATTCTGGTTTGATCTGGCTTGCTGTGGCCTAACACTTTGTGTGTGTGTGTGTTTCACAATAAAAGTTGTAAGCATATCCTCCTTCTGAAAAGTCAACATTGTGTCTGTGATGTCATGAGTAGGAAGTGGCCACTCTGAGATTCAGCAGTGGGCTTTCCTTTAGCAAAACTCACAGACCTGGAAGAATAGATTTGAACGTCTATGAAATCCACTTTGAGAGATGCTGTGCTATGATGCGTACCTTGGATTGTCGTAATTATATGTTTGCTTTCTTATGTTGTTTCTAGTTTCCCCTCTAGACTCAGGTGGTTTAACAATAAACATCTGTCCTATTTGTCTTTTCTGTTTTTGGTGTGATGTGCATGTGTGTTTCTGAATGCATATTCACATCTGTATGTCACTGTGCATATACATATGTGCATGCATGTGAAGTTTGCTTTTGGGCATCTTACTTAATTTCTAATTTATTTCTTGAAAGAGGATTGCTAGCTGAACCCAGTGCTCACCAGTCATATTCTGTGTAGCTAGCCAGCTTGCCCCATCCACCGTCTCTGCCTCCCAAATTCCAGGATTACAGACAGCTACTGTCTTTGCACAACTTTTACAGGGGGTCCTAGGGAACCTCAACTCCAGACCTCACTTTTGCTTGGTGAGTACTTTCTCCCCTTGAGCTACTTCCCCAGATTTGCATTATCTTCTTTATATCTGCAATGCAGCAAACTGTTGCTGACTTGATACTGTTGCTGGCTCTGGTGAGCCAGACTAGGATTTCCCTAGATTCACTGGAAAATGCCATGACTTTCTTCCAAGAACAAGAGAAACAAAACCATGATAAACAAAGCAAAGCAATCAACAGCATTTGAGCCTGCTTCTGACTTCCCTCTGTAAGGAAAAGAAATTAAGGACTTACTGTAGACACATATAGCCACTCAATCAAGAGCAGAGGAGACTCTCTGAAGAACAAAGAGGGATTGCATGTAGCATGGTGTTGCAGCCAGTGAGTGCTTCATGGCATCCCATGCATTAGGCACCTGTGCCCTGAGAGCAGAACCTGTAGATCACTCACAGACCATAGCAAGAAATGGTCTAGATATTCCATAGTGACCTATAAGCTTCTTGAGAGTCATCAAGGGTAGAACTTACATGTTAATATAGTAGCCTGAAGCAGACAGTCCTAGATGTTTTAGATGTGGGATAATCATAGTGATCTAAGTTATCATACAACTGGTACAACACAAATGACAAAGCTGTTGGAAGTTCTTTAATGAGAATGGACAGATGCCAGGAATTTGCTGTTCTGTTCTGGTCCTCTGGTAGGGACTATTGTAAGATAGTGATACACTCCAGGAAGCAGCTCCAGTGTTGTTCACATGGATCACTGACAAAAGAGAATGGCAAAGAGGAAATTCTGCCACGTGGAAATGTCTATTGTTCATGTCTAGTGACTTAGAGATGAGGTCCACCTAACCCCAGAGCCCTTAGGATCCTGCATAAATAGCTACTTCGTATTAAATATTGAATTTTAAATATAAGTATTCAATTAGCATTCCCCTGGGGCTATGTCTCTTGAAAGGTGCCTTTGGGAAATGATATTATGACATTTCATTTAATGTAGAAAGCCCAGGAAGATTTGGCAAACAGGAAAACACTGGAGGCTCATCCCATTGTCTCTTGTAATGTTTACTTTCACCCTCTCAGATTCAAACTCTCCAAGCAGAGAAGTCAGGGAGCTGAGCTTATCCATGCAGAGAAAATGGTGGGTGGTATCCCAAACCTCTTCCTTTTCTATTGACGAAAACTGACATTCCTATCTACCAAGTAAACTGTCTCTTTTTACACATTTAGCAAAGCCCCTAGGTGGATCTCAGTGAGCTCTCTGGAAAACAAAAGTCCTTGTGTAATTATCTTTTCTTTTATTTGCATGAAACTGCGGTTGCAGCTCATTTGCCTAATCCTTTACCTAAACACAGAATAAGCTCACCTTTCCAAATCTCTTCTGGGTTTTGAGCAGTGGAAAAAGGGATTGGTGGAGGTGTGGGAGGCCAGGCTCCAAACTCAAACTTTGGGGACTGAGCATCCTTAGGGGCTCACTGTACGCTGTGTCTTCACGAGGAAGGGGCATGGACATGTGGGATTGGGGGTGGGGGGGGGTTGCTCCTCTGTCAAGAAAACCTTCTGTCACTTTTGAAGAATTTCTTGCTCGAGGTTCTAGAATTTATCATGAAACCTACTTTTTATTACAGCTATTTATATCTATAAAAGATTTTTTAAATTGGAGTATTTCTAATGTGCTTACCTGTTCATAACCTAAGCAGGGTAAAAGCATTGGACAATTTTGTCTTCAACTCTTCATGATTCACCTTTGAGGAATAGTATGTGGAGGTTCATAAAAGAAAAAAAAAGTTATTTTTGCTTCCCTAAAAGAAGGACTCAGTCAGTCACTGGACCTTTGAATCTTTCCACAGCTAATATGCATGCCCCGTCAGCCCCACCCCATCTCCCCAGTGAGGCAAGGCACAGCAGTTGGCCCACACGTTTGTTTTTCTACTGGAAAATTTAAAATCAGAGCCCAGTGTATAATGCAAATAAAGACCTAAGCACAGTTTAAGAAAAGCCATTTGACACTTCAAGAATTTCATCTCTTGCAAGCTGCTCGACTTCAAGAATTTCATCTCTTGCAAGCTGCTCGCCGACACGTTACATACACAGACAAACATGCTAATGCTTACATAACTGATTGCAATTGGTGCTAATTGGCTTGAGATTTGGATGAACCAGCCCTGTCAGATAGCCGAGCTAGTCTGAGGATTCCGTATATGAATGTATTACACAGAAATATAATTTATCGCTATGTAATGATGTTTATTCTATGAAAATTAGGTTAAAATTGAAGACATCATTTCCCTCATCCCCAATTAAAACAAATAGCTAACATTTAACTCAACGTTAGCATTCATGGGCCTTGAGGATAAATTTTCTCTATTTTATAAGTATACCACGGCCGACATTTTCCTGGGGACAAACGGCCTGGAGGATCAGAGTATCTTACAAAAGGTTAAAAGAGATTGTTGCACATGCAGGAAGGCTAATTTTCATGCACTGAGGTTCTTTGAGCTGAATTTGTGTAATGAGTGCAGTGGAAATTGAAAGACGAGATTAAAGTGCTGTTTGTCATGTTCCGAGATTTTGGAAACGCTTATCAGCCCTCCGCAGCTGAACACAGCCCAGATTCAAAACCGATCTGACAGAAAGGGAGGCTGCCTGCAAATGTGGGGGCTCTACATCCATGCTAATTACAAAGTGTGCATCAGACGAGAGGCACAGGATGAGAGCAGCTGCAAAGGTCTTTATCTATATGAAGAGACTGTCCACTTACATAATAAGAATAATTACCAGTGAGAGAATTCTTAAAAAGAAATCACATTTAATGACACATCATACAATTTTGGTTTCAAAAGTCTGTTTCACCACCCCCCACCCCAATAAGGTGTGGTTTTATTCTCTTTCTGGAGCCAGGTGATAGATCAGAGCCAGAAGAAAGGTCCATTGACATGCATTTCTATTAATATAAGGCATGCTTGCTTTCAAAGGGCAAAGAGTGGACACCCTGTGGAGTCCATACCTCCATTCCTAATGACCTAACGGGCAAAAATGAAAACTTTTCCATCAGCCAGGAATTGCTCCAGAAAGGTTACACTCAAGGCCACTTTAATTGGAAAGTTGTCAGCATCACCAGAACTGGCCTCTCTATTGCTTCCTGCATGGCCTGAACTGCCAGCAGCATCAGCACCACAGTCTGGTGCAATTGAGTTGCAGGGAAGTCTACAATCCAAATGTTTGTTGACTTTCTAAAAACCAAACACCCTCCCGTGGTCCTTGCAACATTCGTTTAATGCCAAGATGAAGGCATCCATGAAGAATACTTTAATTTCCTCCATCTCTCCTTTTCTTTCTCCATGTCTTTATTCCCTTACCCTCCTCACAATTTTCTGTTGATACAAATCGAGCTGATCCAACACACATGTACTCTGAAAAATTTTAAAAAATATATGTTGCTTCTAAAATAAAATGAGTAAACACTTTTTACTTGCTTTTTAGTCTCTGAAAACCGAGGGATATGACAAAGTACTGAGATCTAAATGAATTTATTGTAATATTTTCAAGAGAGAACCCAAGAAATTTAGTCTTCTAGGTAGAAGAAAGAGTAAAAAATCTAGAACCTTCTAGGTTTTGCTCAATGAGTGACATGCTATGTTTTCCTCACTATGCCAAGTCTAATCTCACCAAATGCTTCAGGATTCCAGAGAGAAACTGTGTGTAGTCTATTTAATCTCTACTACCAGGCCTCAATTGTATGAAATGGAACAGATATATAAATGCTTCCTAGAAGAGTGTACATCATTTCCAGTAAGACAAGTGCTCAGAGCCATGCAGGTCAGGAAGTGGGCTATGCTGGTGCTGAGAAGCTCCATCTGGCCTGTAGATCATGCACTGCCCTACTTCCCTTCCTCCTCTTGAGCCTTCCACTCTCAAGATCTAATGATCCTTTCTTTCTAGAGTTCAACATACTCTTTTGTCTTACAATCCAATGCAACTTCCTACAAATATTTCCTCTTCCACTAATGGAATAAAAATGTCAGTTCTTAGAACTATGTTCTCCAAGCCTCTCAAGCTCTTTTGAGAAACTTGTTTGGCTGCTGTATCGTAATCTCGCACAGGAAGGTCATTAAGTAATGCCTTATAGGCATGGAGCTTCAGGAGTTACATTTAAGCTGTCAATGGGTTTTGTGTCTGATGTGGGTTTTCCTCTGCTACCTTCCTATGTCAAAGAGCAAATAGTGGTTTTCCATTTCTAGACCCCTCGAGGGGCCTGAACGGCAGCATGAAGGCCATTCTCATGCTGTGAACCAGTCTTTGGTATTTCCTAAAGGCCCTGTTTCCTAAGACTATCACAGTAAGTGTTGAGACATCAATGGACGAATTTTATAGGGATGTGAGCACCGAGTTCACACAGTCCCATTATCTGTTCTCTTGTCCAGTGTGAGGGACCCTTTGCCATGTGTGATATTACCCCAGAGAGAAGAAACGATAAGAGCCCCAGAAACCTTCATGTAGCAGTGGTGAACATTTTCAAGCCTGCCCCTGCTCTGTTTCTTCCATCTTTATTAATAAACTAAAATAATTTAAACAGGAAACAGAAAGGGGAGAATCAAAACACAGACACCTCTTTTCCATCCACTAACATTTTGATTCCTTTGCCTCATTTTCTGTCTGTACCATAATACGGAAGATCCTTGGAGGTACTGAAAAATAACTTGAGCAGCAAAAGTAGTATGAGAAAAGCCAGCATGGCAGGGTAGTGATTTTGGAAATCTCTGCAAAGGCATTAAAGAAATGCTTTTGAATGTTCATTGTATGAAAATTTCATAAATGTATATAGCATGTTTTGAGCGAAACCACCCTCATTTCCTTTCCTTCCACTCACCCATGCTCTCTCCAACATTATTCCCTACTACCTTCTTGTACTCCTATGTAGGTTCACACCTAGTGAGCCTCATTTAGGTCCACTTGGTATCACTAGTTTATGCATGGGTATGGAACTACTCAGTGAAACATGGGCAGCTTCTCAATGGTCAAATCCCTGAAGAAAACAGATACAAAGTTTGCCCTGCCAATGGTCATTTGCAGTAGCTCTTCAGCTGGGGTGGAACTTACTGAGCCTCTTGCTGGTTCGTGCTGGATTTTAGTTGGCTTGATCTAGGGCAGGGGTTGTACATGCAGTAACAGCCACTGTCTTTCACATGACCACAAAATATTATTTCAAAGTAGTCCTCTACTATCCTTAACTATACTCTCTCTTTGGAAATGCTCCTTCTGCCTTAGGAAGAACTGGGATTTAGGCATAGTTCAACTTAGGGCCAAGTGCTGTGTAATTTCTTAGTCTCAGCATACTGATTAGTTGTGATTCTCTGCGTTGTCATCTACTGCAAAGAGAAGCTCTCTGCGAGGGTTGATATACTAACCTACGAGTATAACAGTATATATTTAGGAAGCAGTTTAATACTATCCTTATATTGCAGAATAAAATTAGTAGGTTTTCCCCTAGGGCCTATGAACTCTTTATCTATTGCTTCTCTGTCCAACTGAAAGGCCTGAGTTTCATCATGTGGACTGGACCTTAAATCCAAGCAAAAATAAGTGGTTACTCCTTATAACATTCATGCCACTACTAGAGTTATCCTATACTGGGGTATAATGGCTTTTCCTTGATATTATAGGCTATATGAATATGTCTTGCCATCTTGCGCGCGCCCAACTGGCCAGGAAGAACGACGCTGCAACAGGATCCTTCTGCACACATTTATTCAGTCCTGTTTCTATATCTCTTGTTTATATCTCC